>NC_140614.1:20611145-21211145 GCF_057381915.1 Diplotaxodon limnothrissa | reverse complement strand
ATGACAGTTTGAATGGATGGGAGCCTCACTCCCAGCAACAGATCCCATCACTTGTGCATTATTGATATTGCCCTGTTTTATCAGCCCTCCGGCGTGCATTTTCTCTGGCAGCTTCGTTCATATATTCATGACTGCATGACAATTTCAATTTAGTCAAACTTGTGAATAGGTTTATAAAGCGTAAAGCTTTGTGCATAGCTTTGCTGTGCCTCTCACTGTCTCCCATTGTGCCTTGTGTGACCCATTTTATGATGTCCTGTGTGGAAAAAGTCTTTGAATAGCAGACATTTGCAGACATTCTCCTGCACCTACATTATATATGTTGATGTGCCCGAGTCCATAAATGCAAGAAAAGAAATGCTAGAATATGAATGAACCTATACCCTTTAAACTGACCACGTCCTGAACCATCAAGGGGCTCCATGATGACGGTCTGGAATCCTTACGTTGCTGTCCATGGTTCTGAATTTTTGTCACAAGGCGAGTTCTCAAACACAACAAAATACAGATTTAGAGGTTAATAGTTTTGCTAGTAGATGACGCCATCTAGTGCACAAAATATACCTGTGCAAAGACACTTTGAGAAGGGACACAAAGTGTTTTTTTCTTTTGTGTTGCTGTCCACATCAACGCTGAGACAAACTGATTCTATCTGAAAATCCTGTTTCTGATTCTAAAGGGTTATTGGCAGTACTGAACCAGTCCTGTTTCCCCCATCAACCACCAACATGCTTTGCTTCATCGCATCATGTTTCTGAATCAGATTTTTACATTTGTAGCTACATTTGCAGCATTTAAGTGTTATCTATAGCAGTTTAAAGGATAGGCTAATCAGATGTTTTGCATGTAATGATCTGCAAAATAACCAGTGCCAATGAAGCTACTACTTTTTTAAAAGCAATATTTAAAGTAGCATAAAATGCAAATACTCAACTTCTTCCACTTTGTGATCAGTGCTGTTTGTCAAATCCACACACTGCACTGAAAATGTTTTTATTTATATTATTTGGTATGCATTCTTTTTTTTCCCCCAGCAGTATGAATAATTGAAGTTCATACAGTTATGATAAAAATAAAGTACTCACTCTTTCTATTCTAAGGTTTTACATATCAGGACATTATAAATAATAATAATAATGTGGTCCTTCAAGTCGGGCAAGTACAACCTCAGATAAACAACACATGACATATTACACCATGCCCTTATTTAACAAGAATTAAGCCAAAATGCAGAAGTAGACATACATGCGAAGCACATTCTCACAGGTTTCATAGGAATTACCTCTATAAACACAGACGATTTGACAGAGACTACCTGAAAAACATGTAACATTAACATGTACTTTGGTGTAGTATGGATGGTAGTAGGAGGTGGGGGTCTTTATCAATACCAAACGCTGAAGCAGTATAAAAAAAGAAAATACTAAAACACTGAATATAATACAGCATATTAGTACAAATACCTCATACCAACTGTCAGACACAGTGGTAGTGGGCTGATGATGGTCACTGAGTGAACTCCTCTTCATACTAAAGCATTTTGGAGTCAAATGTGAGACCATCTATCTGAAAGTCAAAGCTTTCTGAAATTAGGTAACGTAACAGGACAATGATCCAAAGCACAGCAGCACAGATTCTGAGTTAATAAATTAAGCTTAAGAAATGAGAATACAATATGTTTTGTTTTGTTTTTGCAACAGTCAACAGGTAAGAAAGTGTCTAGAAGTCTATTATGTGTAGACAAAACACTGTAATCTTGTGTTAGATGCTTTTTTTGTGCTTGAATGATTCATGAGTCTAAAATTACATCACTCTTAAAATGGCCAGGTACAAGAACTGGACTGGAAATGGACAAAAGAGCAGCAAAGCAAAGCTTTGACATTCAGAAAGTCTGAGCCATTGTAAAAATTTACAAGAAAATCTACTTGGAAGCAAAATATAGGAGCAGTTCAAGACTTTTTGCACAGTGTTGTATGTGATATATTATTGAAAGTCAATACAAAACTTTTGACAGAATTATATCCAGAAAAGAACCAAAACTAAACAATGTCTTAAATCGAATTTACAAAAAGGCTCTGACGTTTTAAACGTGTATTGCAAAGGCCATGGCTTTAATGTCTCATTAGGTTAACTCGACAATTTTCTGTCTTTTGTGTCTTCCACGTGACTTTGTCAGGTGTACCATTTAAGGGGAATCAGTTAAAATAAAACTATATGCCCACATGTGAAGTTTTTTAATGGGCTAATTAAAAGAATGACATATCACAAAGGTGAATATTTAACCAGGTTTTCCAGCTTTGTGTCCAATTCTCTGCAGAGCCAAAATAACCTCAATCTTCTTCCTTGGGGAACATAAGGAATGAGGAAATACGGCCTATTTTTCAGAAATGCACAATAGATTGGAATAGAATACCAGAGGAGTACCCTTATATCGCGTTTCAGTGGGAAAGGGCGTTAGTAAAAGATGCTTGTGGCTACATTGTCTCCCTGCGTTATTTGTTTGCACTTTTAAACCACTCTTCAAAGGATTGACAGGTGTCACTGGGGTAAGGTTTTGCTTCCCTCCCAGCCCTCGAGCATTGAGGCTGCTCGGGACTCTTCTTTAGCCAGCAGGGGGCCGCAGGGCTATCTGAATTCCTTGTGTTGCTATGTAAAAAAAATTATAACTAAAAATTGTTTGAAGAGCTCACAGCGCCAAAAACGTTAAGATTGTGGCAAAAATAAGGACTTTGTTTTTGAGGATTTTTTAAAATTCTAATTGAATTTTGAGCCACACAAAATGACCATACATAGGTGTTTAGAAATAATAACACTCCCTCTATTAAATTTACAATAATTTAAGGATATTGATGTCTTTTAAATTGGTTTAACTTGCTATGATAGCTATCAAAATGTATACTGTATATAATGTATATGTATATAAATGTAAACCTATTTATGCTCTTCTTTTTTCTCAGCAGGTGTCAACAACACAAGCAGTTTTAAAGCGTTTTGTCAGCTCACATTCCGATCGAGGTCACCTAATCTGACGGGTCACGGAATACACCGTAACACCGGTCCTGCATCCGGGTGACGGCAGAGCGCAGACTCAATCCCCGCTGCAGTTCACTGCGTTTCCGTAGCCACTTTGCTACCCGCTGAGCCCTGGTTGGGGAAGGAGCTGGCGGAAACGACTAATCCCGGTCGACTAAACGCCAAAGCTGGCAATATAAATGGCGCATTAGGGCTGCTATCGGAAGGGACTCTCTAAACCAATGTTCGTGACTCGGGCGCTTTTGGAGAATGCGTTGGCAACACCCTCCGTAACATGTGAGATGTATACAGAAAGGTATTAACTGTGCGTTATTTCGGCTAACTAGCTAGCAGCTACCCCCTTCTCTGTATCCAATTTATGGTAGCTCGTTGATCTGTTTTCTGAACCGTCGCTTGTGTACCGGAGGAAAATGAAGAAGTTTAATATTCGGAAGGTGCTGGACGGCTTGACAGCGGCTTCTTCCTCCTCCTCCTCCGCAACTGCTCAGCCGGGTACTCACAGGGAAAACGATGTTGTCCAGGAGACTTTACAGTCGGAGCATTTTCAGCTTTGCAAGGTGGGTTTCCGTTAATAACAGCTAACATTAACTAACTGACAGTCAGATGACAGCAGCGTGACAAAAAAAGAAAGGAAAAAACGCTGACTGCTTTTATTTTTGGATATTAATTTCATTATTTAGGATGGAAACCACTTGAATGTACACACACCAGATTTAAAGTCACACACTTGAACACTACAATGTGATTTATTTATATGTAATTATTTTTAGTCTATTTTAGCCAGCCCTGCCTTGATGTAGTCCATAGTGGGCTGTTTGCATTGCTCTGAATCTTTGAAACTGTATTTTCGTCACTGTAAAATATCATAAAATTACAACACAACACTCACCCACCCCATTTGGACATTGCTCACTTCTATTCATGCTGGAGGTGCAGGTCTAACGTGGGTTTTAATGCGAGTTGTTGAGGGCAACATCTGCAGCCTGTATTTCGTTTATCATAATAATAGTGGATCCACTGCAAATTTCCCATGTTATGTTTCAAAGGTGGTGAGAAGAACACTTTTTATTGCAAAAACTCCAACTCTAGTAAATATCCAGCACCTCTCTTACCTTCAGCTAAACTTCTACTTGGATTTTTATACTAAGCCACCACCATCCACGAGTGCAGCAATCGCTTCAGAGCATAATCTTTGTGGGTACAGTGCATAAGAGCATGTGAGTGAACAGCTTTGGCAAAATAAATAAATAAAACTGATCATTTAAATCATAACCTCACAGGTCACTACACAAGAGCTCCCCAGCCTTGTTTTTAATCATGCACGGTTTAGTAATGCAGACTGTTAGGGCTGCCTGGAAAGGTTTCGCCGACCAGCTTCAACTCCAGCTGGGAGCAGAACAGGTCAGGTCCCCGGGTTACAGGGCCATGGCATTACCTGTTATGTAATCCTGCTGCAGGCTGCAGAGAGCTTATGGATGATTGAGCAACGTTTCCAACCTGAAACAATTGGGTTATAGATGCCTGATGATGATAATAATTTGGAGGATAAGCTACTGCAAGATTCTGACAATAAAAGTCCAGCTCAAGGTTGTCATATTGAGTTTTACTGTTGTTTTCCAAAATTAATACTTCACAGATATCAAGTAGCCATGAGAAAGATATTTCAATAATGTTTATGCTTTATCTAATTTCTTTTGATAATAGAGCACATTTTCCACATTGATGGATTGCATTTCTTGGAGACTATAATTTTTTAATGTCAGCTTGACTGTGTAGGAGATGATCGAATAGCTGGCTTAAGGTCTAATGTAAATTCTGCTTCTTCTTTTTTTCCTGCAGACTGTGCGTCATGGCTTTCCATATCAACCATCCTCAATGGCTTTTGACCCCGTACAGAAAATCTTGGCCATTGGGACTCAGACTGGAGCTTTGAGGCTGTATCCTTTTTCCCATGTGAAGAGTCATGCAAGGAAAGTAAAGGTTTACTTTTTAAAAAAAAAACCAAAAAAACACTCTCACCCACACAGTCGTGGCACACATGTGTAAGGAAAGTAAATCCGTGTCCAAGTTCCTGGAATCATTTCCAGGAACATTTTTCCACTTAAGTTGCCATTCAGCATTCCACAAAGGCACGGGAGTTCACAGAGTAAATGATCCTTTCTGTCTATTGTCATCCAACGCTACAAAAAAAAGAATCTCCAAAACAAGCTAAAGGAATCTGAGTTCTTAGGCTTAGGATGTGTTTCTGTGCAACCAGCAGCCTCCTTCTCCTGGAGCACCCAGGCTCATTAGTGGTATCTCTGCAGTAGCATGAACAGCTCCTCTGCCATATGCCGAGGAGCCAACCTCATCAACTGTGCTGCCCAGTCAGTGCCAGGATGCCACTTCATATGTGCTGTAAACATAACTGGACTTGCACGACATGCACACACAATCAAGCTGCCACAGTGCTGTGTGGCCCCTCAGGCAGTTGGAAGTCAGTTTCGTATTTCTTTGTTTTGAAGGATAAAAATTTGCTTTTACAGCTAACATCCGTGACTCACAGCAGCAGAACTGCCCCTGGATTCCAGGCTATTAAACACTGCATGTGATAGTCTACTCATATCCAGGTTACGCCTTCAGGGCTGACCTATTAGTGTATCAGCTCAGGGTTTCCCTTTGTGCTGGTATCCTGCTTAAGAAGCCCACCTGCCTTGTTTAGATTTTCATTAAGTGGCTTTGTCCTCATCATTATCCACTCTCTAGATTAAGAGGGCATGCTGTTTTTTCACAGGGCTACTCCCACAGAACATACACTGCTTCCATGTTGTCCTAATGTGCAAGGTGGAGCTGATGGGATTACTGTCATTCAGGCAATTGGTCCATTTATCAAAAGATGGTCTGTATCGATCCACCTCACTGCCCCTGGAGTTTGGAACTGCTGCCACAGCTCAGTAGACATAAGTTCAATGAGGTGTCTACAAGCAATAAATGTCTGCTTTTACAAGATCTGCCTCTACTACAGCGTTTTAATCAGTGTGTAACTCTAGACATTTCCGTGCTCTTTCCAGTGCAGTTTTGGCAATTATAAAACCATCATATCTCATGTTTAAGCACATGCAGATAATCTTTGTGTGCGGTGACCGTACACATCTTGAACTTTTTTAAAAACTAGACATCATGGTTGATCCAATAGCTGAGTACTTGGGATATATTTTGTTTGGTTGCCGATGCTATAAGCATAAGAGGTCCCTGGTTTGATACCGGCTTTTTCATTTGATGTGTGTCATTAGTGTAAAAGCACACATGTATAGACAAGCCAGCTCTCCTCTGACTGGTTGCACTTGGCAAACAGAATGTTTGAACAGCAGGTGGGTGGTTCTTCTGTGCTGTGTAGACATGGATGACTTCCTTAGATGACCACATTAGGGATATACTCACTCACTAACATTATACAGGGTGATGAGCAGGAAAAACCTAACATTTGAAGCTGTATTTTCTCCCTGCATACTTTAATTAGTGAACCCAATATAAATATATTAATTTTAACTTTTTGCAAAATCAGTATTTTATTAGGTAAAGGCTGGTCTGATCGTGGTAGAAGTCAGAATTTGGTATTAATATCTGCACTTGTAGAAAGACTACTAAAGACATTATCAGTCTTCTATTGGTAAACTAGCATGAAAGAGAACTTCCTGTCATGCGTATCATCTGTTGACTTTGTGAGAAAACCTGCTGATGTTGAAATGCTGCGGTGAACCACAGTGGTTTACCGAACAGGGAAGTGTTGACGTTCATAGGGTATGACTGAAGTGTGTGATGTTTTTAGGGACATGGGGGGATATCCTTAAGAAGGTTACGAGAGCAAATTATTTGGCATCTGCTGTGATATGTCAAACTTTGTGACATTAGGACTAAAGTGTACTTTCCTTTCATACATGGGTAAAAAAAATGCATCTGCAGGGTTTTCGTCAGAAAAGTTAACCCCAGTGGCTTTGAGTGAGACACCCATAGTTTTGTTTAAATTTAATGTTTGGTGCAGTTAGCAGCAACAGTAGTCTAAAAAGACACATTAGCTACCTTAATGGGTGTAGCTTATGTATTCAAAACTATTTCTCTTTTGTAGGCCCAGTGAGGGGTCAGTTTAGGTCAAGAGTGGGCCTTTAACTTTCCCAAGGGGCCACAATTTGGGCCTCATTGGAACATCTACTCTTACTAGCACCAGCTTATAAAGAGATAAAATTAATATTGAGCAGAATTGCGTTCAGCTCCACACTATTCCCAGTTTCTCATGTGGTCTCTTGGGAAGATGAATTTCCCACTCGTGACTTGTGCTATCCTGTGATGTGCTTACGGCGCTGCTATTGATTTCATGATTGATTACCAGATAATGGTTTTCTAAATTCTCAAAATGTATTTGATTTAATAGTATGACTGGAAATCTTAAAGTGCAGGTCAATACAGTTGCTCAGAGAGTTGATCTATTCAGTAGGACGCACAAATAGAGACTTCCAATATTACCAATATTTTCTGTATATTTGTGTTGTTTGTGTGATTGATTTCCCCACTTTTGTGCCAAGGAAGTCGAAATCTTAATTACAAAATATAATGCTATTTAATAACGGATAAAGCATTTTATTTAATCAGACAAAGCTAATATCCAGTCAGTTCATCGCTGTGTTGTCTTGCAGTCCAAAACGTTAATTAATTCAGGACAAGAAGCAGCAGGAACTCTTCACCTCTCAAAAACTGGAACCTTGCAATCAACTAACTGATTACTCAACTTAGGAAGTTACTTAATTTAAGAGAAAAGCAAATCATATGAAAGTTACCATATGACCAACAGTGTGAGACAGGAACTAGCATTTTGAGCTTTTTTGTTTTGTGGTGTGACCCATCTTCCTGTGTCCACACTGCCAATGAAATTAAGAAATAAAGAGAAACATGTATTGTTGTATAGATGGTCTATTACTATGTAGATTATACCTGTGGCCCCTAAGCTTTTGATCATGTAGTGTGGCAGGAAGTTAGAAAAGAATGCACTCGCTCCCCGCAGTGATAACATCTTGTTGTGAGGTTCGTGTTAGTAATTTCCTGCTAGCCTAGAAAGTAGCTTTGCTCAGCAGTACTATTAACCTATATTGCAGCTGAATCAGTTTTACAATACTTACAGCGAAAAGTTGATAATCACTGGAAAACAACACATACTTCGTGTTCACTGTTGCCTGGTTGCTTAAATGACCCCCACTGGATTACAGAAATATGATGAAAACACTGTTAAATATTACCATTCTTGGTTTTTCAGCTACCTCTCTGCTCTTATGCTCTTATTTATGCATCACCAGAGGGTATGCAATGGACTTAATGACTCTTCCTCCTCCTCCTCGTTCATTGTGGACCTATGGAAACATGATAACCATTAATAATTTTGACAAATGTTGTACACAACCTGCAATGCCAGGAGCTAAAACTGGACACAAAGGTCGTGGGTGAATGTGAGGTCAGTTGCCCACAGCCTTCGACTGGCGCCAGCTAAAAAAGTCTTGACTCTAATAGTCTGAGTTTACCACTGTCATATAACGACCTGATGTCCACTGTTGAGCCCATCCTGAAACGGTGTCCTGAACCCCACCTTAGTTTGTTTAAGGAACTGAGGGATTGTTTGATCACTGCTTGCTTGTTTAATCCTGTACAGAATCATACTATTTGAGCCTTAAAATGGTTTTAGTCGACATAGCTGCCAGTCTTTGGAGCATTTCTTTTGCATGCTAACATTAATAGTATGAGAAACACTGCACCTTTTTTTTTGTCTCTGTGGTCTGTCTGTCTGTTCATAGACTGGCTGTATGATTAGTGCTCTTGTGGTTTCCTCCTCCTTTTGTGCTTGCATGCACAACTCAGTGCACATATGTCTCTGAGAGTGATTAGAGGCTAGTTGAAAGGATTTCCCCCAATTTCTCTTGTGATTATTCAGCTGCTTGTGAAAGTATTTTGGAGGTTTTTATCTGAGGCGTTACAGCCCCGATGCTTACGTGGCAATGCGTCTGACTTTTGCACTGTTCATAATTTGTGATGCCCCGTGTCTTTTATTAGCTGAACGAGCAGCCTGATCGCTTCTGAATGGACAAATTAAGCAGGCAGAGAATCTCTAAGTTAAACTTAACAGTCCAATAGAGAGAGGTGAGTGTGAAGTTAATCATGCTGCCGTCACACTGGCTGACGCATGTGAATATATGAGGGAGACAGGGCCCACTGATTTTATTTATAACTCATCAGTTTAGTGTGTTACATGCTTTTGCCTGTGCCTTTTTAGGAATGCAAGCGGAAAATGTCAACTTCCATTTAGTTCAGAAAAAACAAACAAAGAACTTAAGAACCTTTGATTAGAAAAAATCACAGAAGGCTGGAAATAGCAATTGTCACTTTCATCTTTTTGTATGAAATTATATTAGAAAAGTTGCAGCATTTTTAAAATAGGTTTTCCTCGATTTCTGCATGAACCTTCCTGGCACCTTTCCAGTTTTCTTTGACTGAGCAAACTTTTTTAGCTTTGGCCGTGCAGGGGTGGAGTGCTACTGTCAGCACGAGAGCAACGCTGCTGTCATCCAGCTCCAGTTCCTGATCAACGAGGTTTGTTGTCATTACCTGTTCCTTGTCCTTGTTTGATTTTCTCTCTCCTCCTCCTCACCACCTCTTCGCTCCCAGCCTGTTCACTCCTCTCCTCACACACCCAGCCATGAATCTATTGATGAATGTGCTTTTATACATCGATTAAAAGTAATGCTAGTGGTGTAACCTGTATTCATTTCAGTTCAATTCAGTTGACTTTACTTGAATATTGTCTCTTTGAGCTAATTTTACTTCAGCACACTTTATACTGTAGAGTCTACGAGCTTTATATCACATGCTTGTGATACAGCCATATAAAGTGTCAATGCCAAGCCACATGATGTTTTCTCAACGCAAATAACTGCTCTGTTTATCACCGTCACCACAGGGGGCGCTGGTGAGTGCCTTAGCTGATGACAGCATCCACCTGTGGAACCTGAGGCAAAAAATCCCTGCTATCCTGCATTCACTCAAGTTTAACAGGGAGAGGTACAGTAATGTGTTTGTTTGTCTGCTGCTGCATTTGCTGCAACACTGCATCTGATGTGAACAAAATTTGCCTTCACAGCTGGCCACATGCTGTGGGGCTGCACCAGCTGTTTTTAGCCAATAAGGAAAATCTGTGACTAATGGTTCAGTATTAACAATGCATCAAATTACTACATTTTAGAAGGAATGTGGCACCCACAGATTTTTATCACCCAGCTTTGCAATTTTTCTCAGCTCATTATTTGGATTTTTGGCCTGCAGATTTTCTTTCCCTCTCTCTGTTCAGACCCTCTTTCAAATGTAGCAGAAATTTTATGTTGGCCAGAAGGACATTATAATAATGCTATAGGAACACCGGAAACATAAGATGATCCCACCCAGGGGAGCGGCTATCTGCTGCTGACCCGGTGTTCACCGCAGTATATAAGGGATCATTTGTGCCAAGAGCCAATCGGTATACTGAATAATGAGATGCTGTGATGTGTTTTTATTGTTGTTATGTTGAAGTTTTATATGCGTGTATGTATGAATGTGGGTTGATGTGAAGGGATTTGATTCATTTTGTTTATTGCTTAGTGAACCGAAGACAATTTTCCATTGATGTTGATAATAAAGTTATTGTATTCTATAATCCAGTGGGACATATTTGCACTGAAATGGCAAGACAAAAATGAGCAGTAAACTGACTTAAATGGCAGTATATTTTGACTGTGTGCTACTTTTCCTTTCATTTAACAGTTGCTACAGATATTTTGCAGCATCTTGATGGTTTAAACCATCAGGTCTGTTAAAAGAAACTCCACACTTTTTGTTAAGTCAGTATTTCCAAGTTCATTTAAAAATGACTCCAGATTTCCTCTGGAAAAAAAAAATCACAATTAAGGTACAGACTAATAGCAAAAGACAAAACATTTTTGCAGGTTCATTCTATTTCAGATAGTAAATGTTGTGTATGACTGGATTCTTCTTTCACCCAGTTGAGAATAGGCAACAGTATTTACTCTGCTGTTCCCCCCAACTGATCTATATATAGTCTGGCTTCATTAGTGTGACACAGTGCAAGGCCTTTGTAATTAAATCTTACTCACTTGCTTCTTCTTCCAGTTGGACCAGCGTGATTAGGGACAAGGGTAACCGTCTGATGCCAACTGAGTCATGAGATAATAAAAAGCCTGGTTGTGATGGATCTTGATCTCTTCCAGAATCACATACTGCCACCTGCCCTTCCAGAGCAAATGGCTGTACATCGGCACAGAAAGAGGAAACATCCACATTGTCAACGTGGAGTCCTTCACTCTCTCAGGCTACGTTATTATGTGGAACAAAGCCATCGAACTGTGAGTCTGTATTTCACAACTACACCCCTCCTCCCATTACTCACTCACTATTTGCATATCTTCTTTGTGCAGCTGACACTCGACCAGGAAACTCAAAATTGCAAAGGAATGCGGTTGCCGGCACTTGCAGAAACAGTTAGTCCTGTAAGCTGAGAATACTGTAGCTCTGATCGGTATGAGGGCGGTATGGAGGTGGTGATTGTGCCATGCCAGGACTTGCAGTTGAGACTTCTGGAGGTGTTCTGTTAAATCTGGCAGCAAACATCTCTGATAGGAAGTGCCCACTTCATAACCCCAGTGACCCATCCTGTGTCACCCACTCCCTCGTGTAAACACCCACTGTAAAGTTTGCAAGGAATTTTACATCACATCCTGCATCTTCTGAGGGGTTCCCATTTAATGTCACATGCAGGTGTATGATCGAGGTGGATAAAATCACTATCAGTATCTTTTCTGGTTATGATAGCATTTTCGTGTATCGAATACAGGTTTTCCCAGCACACAGGAATTTAAAGTGATCATTTTTAAACAGCTTTGCTAAATGGTGGATTATTTACTTGATACATAATTTAACAAGTGATAATAAAAATAATTTCTGGTCAAACAGGGCAGCACTGGCAGGTCGACGCGCTCTTCATACTTGCAATATCTAGCAAAGTTATTTTGCTAGATAAAGTTTAGGAATTCAGTCGTTTGGGTCATCCCTCCAGCATTCCCATTAGTACAGACTGAGCCATTATAACTGTGCAACATTTAACAGTTCTGTAAAAGACATTAAGTCTGTGTCTTTCAATGCCACCTACACTGTGTAGATGAAAGTACCAGACCACCTGCACATTATACCTACTGGAGCTGCTCCACTACGAAAAACCATGCCATGAAGATCCCAGCACACATGTTTAGTGCTGATGATAATTCAAGATGATGTTTGAAGCTTTGTGAATATTGACTCGGCAATCCATTGGACAATTTTACACTCTATGCGCCTCAACGCAACGCAGTTCTGTAACTTTGTGTGGTTTGCCTCTGCGTGGCTGAGTTACTGTGGTTCCTAAACACTTCCAATTTGCAATACCACTTACAGTTGATTGTGGAATATCCAGGAGGGAAGTAATTTCACAAAGTTGTTGCAACAGCGGCATCTTATTATAGTACCACATTGGTATTCAGAGAGCTCTTTGGAATTAGCCATTATTTGACAAATATTTGTAAAGGCAGACTGTATGGATAGATGCTTGATTTAATACACCTGTGGCAGTAGGAATACACCTGAAATTAAAGATTAGGCAGTGAATTATTACTTTTGTTCATATAGTGTGTTATATAGGTACTTTGATCATTTCATGGACCTCATTCATGCACGCCTCAGTAAAATGTATTGGGGACAATTCATTACAAGCAAATGATGAAATTACTGCTGTTGTGCTGTCTGACATTTCATGCATGTTAGGAACACAGAAGACAGACTTCTAGAAATGGCTGAAACGAAAAAAAAAACGAACTGTTAACCTCAAATCTCATTAGCAAGCAGTGTCATAAAACTGTTTTGAGTCGGGACAACATAAAGAAGTCGCTTTGAGGCTGTGAGATTAGTTTGAGCAAAGTGAGACTAAATGCAGGTGCCAGAAGTTTTTGTTTTTTTTAATATAATGTTAATATACCGTTGATACTCTTAAAGTAACTGAATGTATTCCGAATTGGGTGGTTTGCAAAGTGATACCAAAATGTTACTGGTACAATCTAGTAAGATTGCCGTCATGACTCGCTGTGAAGTGATCAAAGTACACATTGATACATGAACTCAGGTCATTCAGATTAACAGAAAGAAGTACATGTCTTAAAAGGACTGGTTACATGTCTACCACAAAATTTGCCCATTCTGAGCCCTTGATTGGGGCTTAAAAGGGGTAGTGAAATTACTATTTTTTTCTAAATGAAAACTTTAGTCAGTAGAAGTTTTTCCAATTTTATTTTCCATGTGCCCACCAGCGAGCTAAAAAAGATTATTTTAGAAAGTGACTGGCAGCTAAAATTGGTTGCATAAAGGTGTGCGTGTGTATGAGGCTGCTGGTGAAATCGGATAAATTGCTCTTTTAGATCCTGGAGTTGAAAGTGTCAGAGCAAAGTATGCCGTCCTCTTAGATAAATGTGTCAGATGCAGGAAGTGGAGATGGGGAAATGATTTAGCTTGTCTTGATTTTGAAGATGAAAAGAAACGATGTGGTGTGAAATCTAAAGCGAAATATTCAGTTATGTCTTTGTAGAACCTCTGATAGAATCGTCTTTTCCACGCTCTGCTTCATAGCTTGTTGCCTTTGGAAACTCGTGGACTCTCCTACAGTGGATAGAAACGCTGTGTATGGTGCTAATGATCATATCTGGTGTTATGCTGGAAATGAAACTCAGTTTTAACTAGTTAATTTAAAGTAATGTTTACCGACGATTCCGTCAGTTAACAGTCTAGGTTAAAATAATCTTTATTACAATAAAATCCAGTTCACAAACATGAGAACTGGTTATTAAGCCTGGTGTTTGTGGTGCGGGTGTATCACAATGTGGTGATTACCGGCTGGAGTTCATATTCCGCTCCATCCCTTCCTTTTATTCACTGCGACATCACTGACTGTATCGACTCATCAGCAGCAGCAATGAGATCATTAGCCGCTGGAGACAGACCACACTCAGAGGCAGCAACACTTTCTTTAGGCCAGACCTTCACTTCCTCCATGCCCCTTGCTCTGTTGCCACGGTGATCCTGTCTTGAAACACTATAATCTCTCATAGACCCTCATGTGACCCTACTCTCCCTCTCCCTCGCTGTTTGTCTCTCTCATATGTCATGGCTATTTTTGTTTGTTTTTTTTCCTCCCCTCTGGTGCGCTGATGCACATTTTCATCTTATTATCTTGTCCTTTTTTTCTCTGTGCAAGACCAAAGATTGGGGCTTACATTTTGGATGTCTTTCCTAATTGCCTCTATCTTACCGCCCTCTAAAAGCTCCACTGTATCACTATATTTATCAGATACATTTTACTCATCAGTGGCAAATATACCTAAATTGACTTGGACTGTCTCCCATTTCTTTCTTTCTCTGACAGATCCACCAAGACACACCCAGGGCCTGTTGTGCACATCAGTGATAACCCCATGGATGAGGGCAAGGTAACTGATAGCTGAACATTACATTGCCTATAGAGAAGATAAACAATTGTACGTCATCTGATGATGTTATGTGGAGAAGCAGAGCTGGAAATGATTTTTAGTTGGATCTCAGAGACTGTTCAGTTATATAATGTAAAAGTTCATGTCTTTTAAAAGAAATATAGGCTTGCTTTTAATTCAAGAAAGTTAAAGTTCCACTTAAGTGATTAAGTGAACTGGAGATAATCAGTTAGATAAAGATGGATTGCAGGGGACATTCCTGCTTTGGATCATAGGTAATGATGTTTTACCTCAACTAGCAGTTACTGTTTTCCTAGAGCTAAAGATAGGACAGTCTGCAGTGATGGCGCAGAGTAGGCTACCACTGTGACTGTAAAAAAGGCAGCGACAACAACAACTAGGAGCATTTGGGTTGACTATTATAATTTGCTACTAGTTGCTGGTAGACAATTTGGCACAGGAATTCATGTTACTGCTATCACCAGTTGGGCATTTGCTGAAATTTAAGTTTGTTGTTAGAGTAGTGCTTTTCCGGGACACTGCAAATAAATTGCACTTTTGTTAAAAGAAATAAATACACAGAGTATTATAGCTCATACCTATGAAGCATATGAATTGGATTTTTATTTCTGGAATCTCACTGTTAAGTTCTTTTGGAGTAGCTCTGCGTTATTTAGAGGTGAAAATGATCATCTTGGTGCGCCCCCTCATTTCATTCACTGTCTTGAACAAGTCTCAATTTAAGCCAGCTGTCTTTCTATTGGCCTGCCCCCTGCAAACACAGTTTGAACAGCAGACAATATTCGTCTGAGGTGACCATATTAAGGATATCCTTTCTCACATCATATAGAGCCAAAAATGCAAAAACACCTACGCTCGTATGCAGACCCTTCTATTTGCCTCTTACAGGCCATTTCAAAGGGTTTATGCGTATCTTTTAGCCTGTTCTCACAAGGAAATTCCTAACTATTGAAAAAATAGTTATAAGCTACTCTAGTGTTTACATGATTGCATAGTAAGTGAAAACTTAGTTGCTTCTTACAGTGTGTAAATGTCAGAATATTGCATCTTATGCCATCTTAAGCAATGTCATAAAAGTCTACTAGGGAATGTAAAATAAATAACTGTCATACATTCATAAAGTGAATTCATTATGAACCAGTTTTGTGCAGAATGTAGTTTAACAGCAGTCAGCTGAGCCTTACTTGCTTTGCTTCTCTTGTTATTTCAGCTTCTGATTGGATTTGAGTCTGGGATAGTAGTGCTGTGGGATTTGAAGTGCAAAAAAGCTGACTACCGCTACAATTATGATGAGGTAAGGCATTGTTTTCCTTTGTTCCAGTTCTTGTGAGGAAACTAGTTTGTCTGGTGTTCCTCACTGTTGTCTGAGAAACATGTTTGGTCTTGTTGGGTTTCTTTGTAAATCAGTTAACACATGAAGTTTTATAATGACACATGAAATGGACGTTTAGGTTTCTTTCATTTTAAGAGAATGGAAAACAGCTCAAAATAACATTATCATGTATTTTGCTAGTTACTCATGAATTTTTGAAGGGACCCAAACTATCCGTGGACAAGTATCACCTTTGTTGAGACAAACCCTGATTTCCCCAATGATGTAGAGTTACTTTGCTATTCTGAACTGTCAAACATATGTTACTTGTACATTATGTATCACACTCTGTTAAACGGCTACCGTGGTTTCTCAGGCAATCCACTCAGTCGCCTGGCACCATGAGGGCAAACAGTTTGTTTGCAGCCACTCCGATGGCACTTTGACCACGTGGAATGTACGAACCCCAGCCAAGCCCGCACAGATCATCACACCACATGGTAGGAGCTGTTGTATACACACACTTGTATTGTTTATATTCACAGAGGCATGATTAATGGAAAAACTATATATAGGCCTTTAAATAAAGTGTAGTCCCGCCAGTCTTTGAGACCTGACATGTGTAACAGATGGATGCCGACATGTCCATATGTTCACATATGCACCATATGTACTGTATTCCTGCAATGTAAAATATAATGAGTTTTTGTTTCGGGGATTTGTTTTGTTTTGTTTTTTTGGCATCTTGAAATCCAATAGGAAAGCAGCCTAAGGATGGAAAAAAGCCAGAACCATGCAAGCCTATCCTGAAAGTGGAATACAAAACAACAAGGGCTGGGTGAGTGTGATGGTAGTTCCCACCCATCCTGTGTCTTAACGGACGCTAGTTTGAAACCATATCCTGTACTCAAAATGTCCTTTCCTGTTATTCTGAATATGTAACAGGTTAGTCTTCTTGACAGCGTCCTTATGCTGATGAAAAAGCCCTGTCTAATAAGTAATTAGACAAGGCAACAGTCTCATGATACTTGTTAAATATAATGATTTTTGACACAGCTGGCAGCATCTGAAGAGATGCTCTTATGTCAAAGCCATTAACTAAATGGCCAACATTTCATTGAAAGTGATCTAATACATTTTTCTCAGGCGTTTGAGGACGGGGATTAATATAGTTTTAATAATGATTAAAAAGTAGGCTCCTCCCAGCACAGGTTCTATCAAAATCGGGCCAAAAAGTCCCCAGAGAAAGCACCACAGTAAAATTTGGTGTCCCTCTTTACCCATTTACCGCTGAGTACACCTGGTAATTTTTCATCTGCCACAACTAATTCAATTTTATTGAAGAAGCTATTAAAATATGTGTGTTTGTTAAACCCAGGGACCCATTCATGGTGCTGTCTGGAGGTCTGTCTTACGATACAGTGGGGAGGAGAGCCTGTCTTACTGTGATGCACGGAAAGAGCACTGCTGTTCTGGAGATGGACTACCCGATTGTGGATTTCCTAACGCTGTGTGAAACTCCATATCCAAATGGTGAGCTGTGACACTAGTCAGAACAGCATATGCAGTTACCAACTGAAACGATGCCATTATCCATGTAAATTTTCTGCCGATTTGTTTTCTAGACTTTCAGGAGCCTTATGCTGTGGTGGTCCTTCTTGAGAAAGATTTAGTTGTAATAGACCTCGGACAGATTGGGTAAATATTCAACTTTCTAGCTGTGGTTGTATTAATAATTATATTGCATCAAAAAACATGGATATTTTACATTGTGCATCTAGATTCTACACCAAATGGCCACATTGCCCACTCTAAAGTACGCTATATTAATATACAGAGTAATAAACTTTATTAAAATTTCAAACTTTGGTGAATACATTACACAAAATCTAGCATCTTTTGTTAACATTTATTATCGCAGCTATAAGTTTGACATACAGATCAGAACATGTAGCATAATGCTGTATAATATTTAGTGTAAACATGTGACTGATTATCGTGACAGGTATCCCATATTTGAAAACCCTTATCCTCTGACTATCCACGAGTCACCGGTGACCTGCTGTGAGTATTTTGCTGACTGTCCTGCTGAACTTATTCCTGCACTTTACTCTGTCGGCTGTCGGCAAAAGAGGCAAGGTTACAGTAAGAAGGTAAATGACTCAGTTGTGTTGTCTGTGTGAATTTTACATGAGCATTTGACTTCACCGCAGACAGAAGCTTCATTTTTGTTTATTTGTTTTTAACAGGAATGGCCCATTAGTGGGGGAAACTGGGGCCAAGGCACACAGAGTTACCCTGAGATTATAATCACAGGGTCTGTATTGATTGAATAAAGTAATAATATAATGAGTCGTGCTTACTTATTTTAAGATGTGCACAGGTCTTGTTCAGTAATAAATGTTTAATTGTTTTGTTTTTATTCTGTCTATCCCCTGCTATAATAGACATGCTGATGGGTCAATCAAATTCTGGGATGCTTCTGCACGTGAGTATTTTGTTGTTAAGAGCAGTATATTACTTACTACAAAAAGTTCATCCTTGCATGTCTTTATCTTTAATTTTCCTTCCAAGGAGATGTATTCATGCACTAAATTAAAAACTTTAAAAATCAAGTGGTCCTATTGGTTGATGGTTCCCATTGGTTATATGGTTACTGTTACTACGACATACTGAAGTGTGCACATATTTTAAGACTTTTTATGGCCATAGTTACGACTGACCCTGTAGTTATAATGCTACTGAACCCAGACACTTCTATTTGGTGTTGAACTACATTATTTTGTCCTAGAAATTACTGTTTGCAATTCTCATTAGTTTGTGCAATATAACACACCAATGACAAGAAAACTTATCACTTTCTTTCTGTACTTCACACATTACAATAACCTGTGAATTCTGATGGATTTCGAGCCGGATGAGCTGCTACGTCACTGATGTTCTGGGTTTCTTTGTTCACAAACTAATTCCCATCTCTAATTCTAGTTGCTTGGATTTTGAACGTAGTGCTCCTTGAAAGAACAATATTAATCACCACCACCTCGATTCCTGTTGTAACCTGTGCTATCGAGAGTGCACTGATCGCAGTGAATCATCATGTCCTTATTTTCCTTCCACAGTAATGCTTCAAGTGCTGTACAAGCTGAAGACTGCCAAGGTGTTTGAGAGGGCTCGTGGAAAGGAGGAGAAGCCAAACACAGATATAGTAGATGAGGACCCATTTGCCATCCAGACCTTGTCCTGGTGTCCCGAGAGCCGGATGCTGTGCGTGGCTGGAGTATCTGCTCATGTTATTGTCTATAGGTTCAGCAAACAAGAAATTACCACTGAAGTTGTTCAGGTAAATTGCTTGGGGCATAGTAAATGGACAGAGTGAATGGGTAAATTATTCCTAAGGTCAGGATGAATAGATAATAGGATAATAGTCGATAAACATTTACAAGAACAAGCCTTTTTTTTTTTTTTTTTTTTTTTTTTTTGTCTTTTTATTTCTTGTTTAGCTCTTGGAGGTGCGAATGCAGTGTGAGTTTAGCGAAGTGGACTCTCCTGACCCAGGAGGAGAGCAGACCCCCACCCTGCCAACCCCGGGAGCTTCCTCCAGCCCTCAGGAGAGTGAGCTTCCCACTCAGCCATCAACAGGGAGCAACTCCTCTGATGGCCCCCGAGACAATATACCATGTCTACAGTATGGAATTTCTTTAATTTTGCCTTGGCTTCTGTTTTTGTGAAGCAGGCTGTCACAGAAGAGATGAAAAACACAAGAAAAAAAGAATCCTCTTAATAAAATGCTTTTAAAGTAATAATAATAATAATAGCAATAAAAATGATGATCCAGAGTGTAGCTTGCCCATAGATGATAATTTATTCCAGTGTAAACTGCAGCCTGCTGTCGTATCCTGCTGTGTGTTTGATGCAGGGTGCGGAGCTCCCCACTGAAGCAGTCTCCGGGCAACCAGGTGGAACTGGTGATCCAGCTGGTGTGGGTGAGTGGGGAGCCACCTCAGCAGATCACCAGCCTGGCAATCAATTCTTCCTATGGCCTGTAAGTCTCTTATGTTCAATACAGCTGATGCTTTTGACATGAGGTCACATCACTTTGGGCTCTCACTAGTCTTCATAGCTCGGTATCCTTTTTTGTGCTCAATTTGTGTGGGTAAAGAAATCGTAATTATATCCTGTCTCAAAGCACACTGTAACCAAGCATTTTCAACCAAGTGCAAAAGTAAATAAAGCCTGCCTAAATCATAATTTGGAGTTCCACTGCATTCTTTGACCTTTCTGTCTTTCAGTGTGGTGTTTGGAAACAGTAACGGTCTGGCTGTGGTGGACTACCTCCAGAAAACCCTGCTTTTCAATATGGGCACATCAGAGCTGTACAGCCCATCTGACCCCTATCAGAGGCAGCCTCGCTCCCCACGTAAAGCAAAGCCTTCCGGAGGTGAGCTGCACTCAACCAATTAAACACTCTTTCTGTTGATTTCTCTCTGTGTTCTGCTGAACTTGTCACCCTGGATAACATTTATCTCACTGAAATACAGTAAATAATTTGCTACGCTCCTTGTATTCCTTTATTTTTTGCTGAACACTTTTGGAGGCTGTTGGAGGTGGGTTAGGGAGGCAGAGCTGACACTTGGCAGCTGCCCTGACTTCGCACTGTGAGCACCACCCCCTGCAGTAGCTCCTCTCCCTCAACAGGGGGCATCGCTGGCGGATTCTCCATCTGTTCAGTTGGAAGGAGCAAAGACAGTGGAGCATGCATGTTAGAATGGATGCTGTAGCTGAGCAGAGCCGCTCTGCTGTAATAGCACTGCCTTTTGATTCTGTTTACTGACAAAACAATACATAAACCTTGTTTACTTGTTTCAGCCTTGCTGTTTCTGTCATGTCTTCTATTGTGTTTTTCTCTCTTTGCCTAATCATCCTGTCAGTCACTGTTTGTCTTCATTCTTTTTAGTCTCAGTCGCTTGATGCTAGATGCAGGACTCTTATCTGCATTTTGTTTGGTTGCCTTTTAAAAGCAGTCTTTAATTTATGCAAATTGCAAGAACACTATTGGAAACATATACTGTTTTAACAGTGAATCAAATAGAAATTCAGCAGCAAGCAGCTGAGACTTCACATTTTCTTCTGTTTTGCAGTTAGATTTTCAGGCATTTTTCTGTCTCACTGTTTTTACTGTTGATCTCTCTCTGTGATTTGGTAAAGACATTCCAACTGTGACGTCTTGCATGTCCAGACTTTCTTTCTTGTATTCTGAGTCTATGAAAAAACGACGCTCATCTCACTTCAGTAAGTCCTGTTGTGTCAGATTTTTTTTTTCTCCCCTACCCACAGTGTCATTGTTCTCCTCTAAGCCTTTTCTTTTATCACATAGAGATACATTCTCTGGTTTTATTATAGCACCCCAAATCTCCAAAGCTCAGTACAGACTTTTCTTTGACATTTCCAGTGAGGATGGAGTCAAATTTCAGACTTGAGAGAGAGAGTATCTTTAAAGTATACACCTATGATTTGACTACTAGACAGCCAATACTGATGCATTTAGTGAGCTCACTTGTGGTAGATTTGTAAACTGAAGCAGAGCTTACTTGCTAAATTGAATGATTACCTCGTTGTATGATTGCCTTTGTAATACTTGAGCTGTTATTGTTACTACATGTGCAATAGGAATTAACTGCAGCGTAATCCTGTCTGACTCTTAATTACAATTTCTGTGGCTCCTGCAGCGACTTGTGATTCCAACGATGGGTCCAATGCCTCAGAGGACCGCTGCAGATCACCTACTTCAGGTAAGTCTTGGCGTGAACTACCGACTGTATCATTTTCTTTTGAAATTCGTCTTTCATATCGGCTGCCATTTGTCATGTAGGCTCTACCTCACCCTGCAATTCAGATGATGACAAAAAGCAGAATTTCATAGAGAAGGGTATTGTATTTTCAAGTGTATGACCCTTTAAAAGTTAATATTTAGACGGTGACTAAAGTTCTCTGACTTGTATTTTTGAACCTTATTTCCAGTGAAGTTGAAAAGCAGGCGCTTTTCCAAGACGGTTGCCAATGACTTTGGTACTGTATCTTTCAGATGTATTCTTTGTGATTACTCACTCTTTCTCTCTGAATGACGGCGTTCTAACCACACTGTGCCTTAATCCTACGCAAGCCTGTGCATACTGTGCCAGTTAAAGGAATAATTGCATTAAAGAAATCGGTTTTCACTAATCACATAATGTAGGGGTTTTGTAGAAAATGAATCAGGGAGGTTGATCAAGTGCATGACAGGATGACTCTTCAATTTCAGGTGCAGATTTTCTATGCAGATTTTTACCAAAATACTGTAGACTGCTGTTACACAACTTAGAATATAGTATGGAAAAATGAAATTTTACTTGAGGATTATTTTTTGTGTGTGTTTTGTTTTTCTTGTTTTATTTTTTGAAACTAAAACAAAAGCATAGAAAATCTGCTTCTCGCCTCAGTCTCTACAGCACTAACATCAAAATGATTTCTCTTGGACTGTAGATACTTGCTCTGTGTGTTTGATTCCAGGGCTTCAGTTCAGTGTTAACTGTTTGGCTGTCCACTGATTCTTTTTATTTTTTTCCCCTCCTCCTCTCTCTCCACCTACTCTCTTTGCATAACTATGTTCACTGAATTGTAATTACCTTATTTCTCAACTGCCTCTTGCTTTGTTTGACATTACAGGCTCTATCGGTTGTCTGTGATGCTTCTCTACCTCATTTGTATTCTCATGGTTTCTCTCAGGGTGGTCACTGACTGCAACAGACAACTTTTAGGAATTTGTACAGAAAAGAAACTGGCAACAACCAAAAGCACCACCTTAAAATCAGCTTTTATTATGATGAATTGTAATGTTATTTCCAAAAGAGTTTAGCGTCTTATTACAAGTAGTCATTTACAAGATATACACCAGTGAGCTATAACATTAAAACTACCTCCATAATACTCTGTAGGTCTGCCTCGTTGTTTGACCCTTTGAGACGTGGGCTCTACGACACCTCCAGAGGTGTCCTGTGGTATCAGGCAGGACGACCTTAGCAGCAGATCCTTTAAGCTCTTTACCTCGATGGGGCTTGCACGCATTTGACTTCTTTTATTTCTACCACTTCCCACAGATGTTCACTTCAAGTGAGGTCTGGGAAGTTTGGAGGGCAAAATCAACAACTTTTCATATTCCTGGAAAAAATCATTTTTTGGGGGGTGGGGGTGCAATTCGGCATTGTTCTTCTTAAAAGAGCCAACTACTATTACAGTGAAGTGCTGTATGTGGACTGTAACCATGCTTAGGTTGGTTATGTGTCAAAGTAGCATCTTCATGAATGCCATAGCAACCTCAAAGCAGAACGTTACCCAGACCGTCCCACTGCTTCCACTGGCTTGCCGTCATGCATCCTGCTGTAATTTCTGACACATGTAAACAATGCAGACGCCCCGTTTCCATGATGTAAAAACATGGTTCTTTAGACACCTTTCTCTATTGGTCTGTGTTCCAGTTATGATACACATGCGCTCACTGTAGGTTTTTTTTCAGCTTCTAACAGGGATCAGCATACATCTCTGCAGCTGTCCAACCTCAAACTATGCAAACAATCCATTTATATCAAACAGTACTGTTTGATAGTACTATTTGATACTGTACTATCAAACAGTGCTGAAGTTTTCAGAAATTTGTTACATTAGCCCTTCTAGTGCAATTGGAGCTAGACCCTTCCCCAGTTGTCCCTTCTCGGGCCACTTTTGGCAGGAAGTAACCTCTACCTTCCAGGAACATTTATCACATAATGATCCATGTGAGAGGACTTTGGTCCATGCACTGCTCTTTTTTCTTTTTTACATTTTTCTCCTTTTAGCCCATCAGGTTCGTTTGAACCTAGCGCTAAATAGTCCCACCTGTTTATAGGTGCCATTCTAACAAAATAATCAGTATTACTCAATTCACTTGCCAAAGTTCTTAATGTTGTAGCTGATTGGTGTATGCACTGTGACCTCAACAGTTGTCTTACAGTTGGTATCACCATGTTTAAAAATCGTACTCAAAATTGTGTTCTATTCAGTGATTGCACACTGATGTGCACATTGAAAACAAGGCCACAAAATGGTAAAAATCATACTTATTGAATCGTTTGTTGTAATTCACAATCAAAGAAGTTTAAAAAAAATCTCAATCCTTTTAGGCATTATTGTTTCACCGTAAAACAGAGGTATTTGTTTCTGTTACAGCTAAGATGTCACGGAAAATTAGCTCGTCTAGTGAGCAAAAGACTGACCTGGGTAAGCCAAAACTAATAACTTACATTTTTCTAAGAACCTTTGTATTTTCTTACAGGTGTTCATCTTGTTATTTGAATCTTCTGCTTTGTATTAGGTTCTAGCTTTTAAGTAGGTCTGCAAAACTACTTCTTACTGTCCAGCAACATGTTGTTCTGAATGTCATGTTCCTGATGTCTTGGGGGTGTGTTTGTTTGTTTGTTTGTTTGTTTTGTTTTTTTTACTGCAAGTTCAGACAAACACTCTCTTTTTAAACTCAAAGAAAAGGGTGGGTTCCAACGAAGGCGCATTCAGACATGTAAGAAGCAGTTGTGTTGTGTGAAAAGAACGGCAACAGCCAGGATGAACCTGAAGGAGGACCTCTGTAGAACTAAGTCAGACCCCATTTTCTGTGAGTGGACCAGCCTTGGTCTGACTTGGGCTGCAGTGGGATAACTGGTACTAACTCACTCCACTACTATGGCTCTTACTCTGCAGATTTGGCAGATAACACTAATCCTCTCACAGTGAGCGTTTCCTTCTTTTTGAGGAAGTTCCAGTGGCATGACTGCACTCGGTGTTAAAAATCTTGCTTTTCCTGTTTACAGTTTTTTTCTTGTGAAGATCACACGTGATGGCCGATGTTTTAAGCCTTTCCCCCATGTTAAAAGGCCTTTTGTGTTTATGTTGGTGTCCCTCATTAGCTTTTTAAAGGGGGTTAAAACTTGTTCTTAAGTTGCCATCAGCACAAAAATAATGCATGAATAATTCTTACTTCTAAAACACCTGTTTTTTTTTTTTTGGTTTTTTTTGCTTTTTTTTGTGATCCTATAATAGGACATTCATTTTTATTTCTTTAAATAAACAACATTAAGTTTTCAGAATCAATTCCGGAAATCCACATTTGGAAAAAAGTAAACTGCCTCCTTGAATGTAAACTGAAAGAGCATCACAATGTCAAAAGCTTTTTTTTTCTTTTTTTTTCTTTCTTTTGTTGGACTTTGGGTTTATTTATCATGTTACTGTGGGTGTTTTTTCTTTTCCGCTGCATTTCCATTTCTATAAAGTACATAAATACGATGGAAGGCATTCTCTGCTAAACCTCTGACATCAGAATATATGTTTCTAACCAGGGTTTTGTTTTTCTCTGAGAACTAAAATGCTAAAGTGGAGAGTTTAACTACTAACCCCTTTCACTTTTACATGCGTTGTTTCCTCATTTCCTTTTGTTTGTCCTCCTGCTGTCCAGATGCCAGGGATAACTCATTCACCCGCTCACGCAGTTCAAGTGTAGCCAGCATAGACCGAGAATCTCGAGAGGCCATCTCCTCCTTTCACTTCTGTGAGAGTTTTCCAAGGAAGACAGACAGCCTGGTCAGCCCCTGTCTGCTGGTGGGGACCACCCACGGCTCGGTGATGATGGTGGCCCTCAGCCTGCCACCAAGTGGAGACCAGAGGTTACAGCAGCCAGTTGGCATTGCGTCTTGCGGTAAAAAAATACAAAAAACAAACTTAAAATAAAATTTGCATGAGGATACATAGTGACCTTTGTTGACAAGCATTAGAATATCAAGCATTAGAACTAGGATCAAGCAGCCTTCATTGCTGAAAAGGAGCGAGGGGGAAGCAAATGTTGATCAAGGTGTGGAAATGTGTGTGCAAGGAGTTGACAAGAATATAGACTAAAGCTACACAGATGGTTTCCAATATCATTTGGTGCTACAATAGTCACATGCTATCCACATGATGGGTATATCTTGTGGTTTATTTACTGAAGCCAAAGGGTAAACAGACCTGACCTTAACGTTTTGGTTTTAGGATTAGTTTAGTTATGAAAACAAAGCTTAAAGCTAAAATTGCACAAGTTTCAGAAGACAATTAAGAACTTAACATGCCACTTATAGCTGACCTTGAATTATGCTGTGACCAATTATTTTTTTATTTTAAGCTGAAAATATCTAATTTCTTAGGCACCCTGGTCAAGCTCAAAGGAGGCATTTTAACTATGGCCCTGCTGGACGCAACTGGAACTCTGCTGCCCCCTTTCTTTGAGCAGTGGTATGACCCAAATGCTTCAGATGAAGAAAAAGAGAAGAGTCGGAAGCGCAGGCCAGCCTCTCCTCCCTCGTCACAGGAGAGCCAGGATACTCACTTTGCCATACTGTGTTCGGAGAAACAGGCCAAGGTGGTGGCCCTGCCCTCCCAAACCCGCATCTACAAACACAGCATCACAGAGACCTCCTTCGTGCTGAGGGCTGATGTTGTGCAGATGGCCGGGGCTAACTGCATCGCCTGTTTCTGTGCTAATGGGCATATAATGACTCTGAGGTATCATCATTACTAGCGTCTGCTGTTATTTATATTTTGAAATCTCTGATCAAGCAGAGATACCAAGTGAGGAAAACATAAATAGATGTTAGCAACTTGGTGTGGTGTTTTGCGTAATTACAGTTTACCCAGTCTACGGCCTCTTCTGGATGTCAACTACCTGCCGCTCACAGACATGCGAATAGCAAGAACATTCTGCTTCTCCAACCTGGGTCAGGCTTTGTACCTCACCTCCCCTACTGAGATCCAGAGGATCACCTACAGCCAGGAGACGTGTGACAACTTGCAGGTCAGATAAATGATCAGATCACCATCAGCTCCATGCCAGTAGCTTTGCAGAGAGAAAAATGCATAAATGCCTCAGAGCCCAAGAAAACTCCCCAGCAGTAAAACTGTTTCTTTAAATTTGGAGTTTAATTTTGTCCAACATAGCAGACATTTCTTATTTGTAAGCATTTCAGAAATAACAAGGAGTTTGGCAGCGATTTCTGCCAAACATAGCAACACAGACTTGCTGTGTTTACTTTACATAAATCTTCTCACATGGGCTCAGTCTAAACCAGGAAAAGTAACTGGTGTGATGTTGGCACACATGCTTATGTAGGCCAGCTGTTTGAATCAGGTCTGCGGTCATTTTAACGTTAGACAACAGTATAATTCCTCATAGTTATCTTTATAGAAAATTACAGGTCAGTAGAAAGGTGAAGTGCTTGTCTGCTTACAGATAATTCAGTAGATGATCTGAAGGTGCGGGTTAATTTCCTTTTTCATTTTTCTCTTTCAGGGAGATACAGGCCTTAATCGGGTTGATTTAAAAAGTCTGGCTGAGTCTGCATATCTTCAGAGACAATATATTGAAATACATGTACTGATGTTTCTGTCTTTCACAGGAGATGCTCAGTGAGTTATTTACTCCAGTGGAGACACCAGAGGCTCCAAACAGAGGTTTCTTCAAAGGCCTTTTTGGGGGAGGAGCTCAGTCTCTGGACAGGGAGGACCTCTGTGAGTACAGAGTGCCTTCTAGTATTGCATAAAGAGTTCTCAAAACCTCAGAGTGCAATTAAATATATGTTTGCATTTGAATACTTAATGCAGTCGTGTTTTAAATGTGTAGTTTTCAGTCATCGGGCTTCTGAATTACTCTAGCTGTTTCATATATTATTGTATTGTTATTACATATATATCTATATATAAGTATTTCACAGTTTAAACTTTATTTAGCTATCACGTCCTATATGTAAAACAATTTGAACCTTTTTAGGGCTTTTATTCCACTGTCTTTGGTAAAATGATTGGTGACCTTTCATTTAGGGGAAAAATGAAAAAAAGACTTGTAAACAAACCATCTGCATATCTATTTTTGTCTCTGCTAGTTGGAGAAACAGCTGCAGGTAAGGCATCTCGTAGCCTGGCGCAGCACATCCCTGGCCCAGGCAACATGGAAGGCATGAAGGGGGCCGCATCAGGAGTTGTGGGAGAACTTGCCCGTGCCAGAATAGCTCTGGATGAGAGAGGGCAGAAGCTGGGCGAGCTGGAGGAGAGAACAGCAGCCATGATGGCCAGCGCAGAGTCCTTTTCCAAACATGCGCATGATGTACGTGAACGGCATCTGTTTGAACGCTTGTATAATTTTTTTTCTTTTTCAGGTTATCACATTAATCCTGATTCACATTTTTCCCCACTTTACTTCCTTCAGATGATGCTGAAATACAAAGATAAAAAGTGGTACCAGCTCTGATGGCAGCGTGTGGAGCATCGGACTCTGTAATTTCACACACCAGTATCTCTGAGGAGCTGCAGGTCCCTCTACTTCTCTTCTCTATTTCTCTCCACGGGGGAGTTATGCGCAAAAGAATTGTGCTTTTTTTCCCTCAGCGTAATATTATCCCTCTGCATTACCTCAGTCACCCGAGGACCTCTGCAGCACAGACACTGTCCAGTGCAATGCAATGAGGATGGAAAGAGGAAAGAAATGGAAGAAGAGAAGCTCTTAGGAGACTCTCATTCCATTTTCACCTGAGAGTGATGACGTTCATTTAACATCAGTCCACACAGTAGGAGAAGAGGGGACCTTTCATATATCCATCAGGCATATATAAAAAGATATAAAGTGCTGTTCTTTTAGCCTGACTGCATTTGGTCATTCTCTGCCCTTTATGGTGTCTGCTAAACACAGTGGACTTAAATGAGGAGGAAAGTCTGATGACCCCTTGTCCTTCAATTCTAATCAACTCGATGAACGTGCAAGTTTCTGTAGTAATGATTAAATCACTGAAGGACTTGTTTGTTTTTCTGTCTAAATTATTTTTGGAGTTTGTCTTTTCGCATCTGTAAGTATGGCTTATCCTTCCTTTTTTTTAATATATTGTTTTTGTCTAGAAAGGGCCTTTGAAGTGGTTAAAAGAGTAAATAAATGGGCAGGGAGATTCTGAATCTATTGCCTCTCACCAAATAAGGGCTGGTAGTACACTAGTTCATCACCGACCATACCTTTTTACAGCTTTTACCAAGCAAATGGGTTTTGGGTGAGAAAGACGAATGGTGAATTTATGGAATCACTCTGTTTTATTTTTAAATGTAATTATTTATGGGGAGCGAATAATAGTTGGGGATTAAATGAAGCTGGGCATTAAGTTTTATTTTGTTTCTTCTGTCTATTAAATGCGAAAAAGAAAGTGCTGAAAATATTTACCCCAATGACGAGTTTACATTGACCTATAATAAAAATGAATTGATAAGAGTGGATACACTGGAAAATCCATGAAGAGCTTATTTTCTTCAGGCTTTCAAGGGGCTATAGCAAAGTCATGTATGAGAAGGATGATGTGTTGATGGGCAAGGCTAAGATTGCCCTTAATATAATTACATATATATATATATATTTTGGTTACAAATTTAAGTTTTACCTGTCTTAAAGATGTATCTATATATGATCATTCAAATTTTTATTGGCATACATTTGTAGCTGAATTTTTTTTTCTTTCTTTTTTTCAGTCTTGTTTCTCAATGTGTAGGAAAAAAAGCATGTGTCTCTTACAGCACAATGGAAGTGATAACGCTGTGTTTGTATCTGTAGCTGCCAGTAGAAATGACCAAGCACACATACGTGTTCCACGCAGTGCCGTTGGTCATCTCTCTCTGAACCATTAACTTAAAAAAACTGTTTCTGCCTTTGCCTCATGACGCATATATGCTAACCTCTACCTACGTGTATATCTGTGTCTTTGTAAACATACATATATTCAGGAATATGTGTATGGGCGCCAATGTCTATATAACAATATATTGACCTATGTATTACAATAGGTCTTTTGAGGTTTTTGTTTTTGCTTGACAGTGTTTTTCAATGTGATTAACCGGAATCCTATTGTAATTAGATTAGATTTCTTTTTCATGAGGTGTGAGGATATGCTGCTAGTTGTGTCAATATAGGAGCATTATCTGTCGGGCTTTTATTTTGAAAAGAGGGGACAAGACTTTGTCAGTTCAGTTTGCTGCCAAATGTTGTATATAGCGCAACAGCTGGACACAAATCTGACAGTGCGGGTTCAGGTAATGTGACATACCGTATGCTTGCGGCCATGTTTTTTTTCTGACACCAAAGAGTTTCTTAATTTCACAAAGTTGTCTTGATTCATTTTTCCCCAGGCGTTAAGAGTCAGTCAGGATAGTTTGATGACACTCTTAAGAAATCTTCTGTGTGTAAGGGGGCGGGGTTTAGGGAGGCGATTGGCTTTGCTTCGTCTTATGGGCATGAAACCTTCATTACTGCCCCAAACTGCTGGACACGTATAAAGTAAACCCGAGGAGTTTCATTCCAAAATGGGATATCCAGCAATGGAAATGGAAATTGACTGAATACTTGATCCTAGAAACTGCTAGGAGGTTTGAAACCTCCTCTTTATTTCTGTGTATTATATCACTGAAATAAAGAAAACGTACCTAGAAAACATTGGATGAGCAGTTGCAATATGGAGATATGGCATTTTCGAATAAAACCCTTCACTTTTAGATGGCTGATTTTAAATCTACTGTATACTATTGAGATAAACCCATTTGGAAGAGCAGTTGTGTGGGTTTTGCACTATTTTTTTGTACTTCAAATGATTTTGTTAGTATGATTTTTAAAGTGTTGATTCCTCTGTCCCATTTTCTTATGTTTCAAAGGACCAAAACATGACAGAACCTATGCTTATTTATGTCATTTGCCAATTATGCTGATTTCTTCACTCTCAGATTTGTTTTCCATGTCAACATTAATGTCCAAGCTATGGCTGTGCATAAATATCCATCATCCAGACATGACAATGAACGTTTTCTGGTATATATTTAACATGCTCATCTCAGATTTAAGCTTTTCTCCTGCAGAACGAACCATCCTCCTTTGAGTGGGCCGCTGAGTCCTTTTACAAAGTGTGGCCTCAACTTTAAAGTGCTTCAGTTTGCAACATATGTCCTAAATGGTCTCTTATTGCACATTGAAGGATGCATGATATTAAGTGTTTACAAACTTGAAACAACCATGTATTATCCCCTCTTAGAGATTGTCTGTTCTAGCATTTGTATTAACCACCATGCTGAACAAAACTGAAGTTCTCTTCACACATCCGGAGTGCGTCCCATTTTCATTTGATCATGCCAATTGTACACATGCGAGAGATTATATTTATTTTTTATTGGTACATCTGTTAATGTTGCTGTTTGCTTCATGAAAACTCTTGCTCTCCCTGCGCTGTAAAAATGCATTGAAGTTGGAAGCTAGGCTCACAGCACCGTGCAGGAGAGCTCGAGGTTTTCTCGCTCGCCATACTTCCATCCGTCTGTCTTCTGGGATGAATATCTGTGGAGTTGCAGTATTTTCTCATAGTAGGCAATTTTTGTACAGTTTTATTAAAATAAATTTCACATGGATGTCTGACTTTATCTGCTGCCACAATTTAGACTGTAGATACAGTATATATAGATATTATTGTGCAATGGAAAATAAATGTAAAACCAACCGTAATGAGTTATGTGTTTTCCATTTTATTTTATTTTTATATATATATATATATTTTTTAATACCTGAATCTTTTGGCCTCCGCAGGTCAGAGTTCAGTGGCTGTTCTGGATCATTATGTCTTGCTCAAAGACTTTTGGGGCAGCTCTGACACTGACCTGATCGTTTTAATGGACAGCTTTAGAATACGCATGTTTAAGCGTGTGAGTTAAATCTGCCAGATTTAGACATTCAGGCAAATTTCCATCTGCACTTTCAACTTTCAGAGAAGAGTCTAATTTTTCACATTTTTGCACTTGCTCTTCCACTGTGAAAGACCTCTGGAAAGTCTTTGTTTACTTACTCTCATTTAGTATTAATCAACATTTTTTTGTTTTGGAAAGTTTATACATAGCAGGGTAGAGAATTTGTATAAATAATTTATGTAATAGATATTTATAGGTACTCGTGGTGTTTTAATCATATTGGTATACTAAATGCCTATAAAAGTATACTATTATGAGTGCCAGTGATCCACTTAGTTTGAAGACTTCCTGCTAATGCTAAACAACAAAAAAACAAAGAAAAGAATTTTTCCCTATCAAAAAGTTTTTCTTTGTTTGTTTGTTTTTGTTTTTTGAATGACACAAACAAGCATCCATACAGATACAGCAGCTGCTTTGTGTAATGTTTTGGTCAAGGGTCAGACCAACATAGCATCCGGGCACTGTCCATGATATAGATTAAGCCGATTTTGTTTTTGGTTTTTTTGGGGGGTGTTATCTAGTGGGTTTCTCCACTGATTTTTTTTTTCTCTCACGCAGTCTGTTTCAAACACTTTTAATATGTGTAAGTTTTAGTGATTTTTTGAAAATTTGTTGTTGACTTTAGTATGTTTTTATTTTACTTATTAAAAGTTAAATTCAAAATTAAAATGATTAAATTAAAGGATGGAAATAAACACTTTTGGTAGTATTTTTTTATTGTAATGTTTTTGTGTGTGGATTTTATTTTATTTTATTTTATTTTATTTTCAGCGACCGTTCCTACATTTCCCAGCAGCCCCTGCAGGTGGCGCCGCCGCTCTAAGAACTCCCGTCGTCCAGCGGGATAGAAACTACAGCGGTGAGTAAAGATCAGGAGCAGCAGCATCCTCACTGTCTGACGAACCGGCGGATGGAGCGGAGGGACGGCAAACTTGAAAACGGTAAAAGCCGGGGACAAAGTAAGCCGCAACACGTGTTCTCTGAATAGCCATAGACGATTTCTGTGATTTATTTTGTAGCATTTGTATTTCAGGTTTTATATATTGCTGTGTTTGAAACGAGATCCTTTTAAGTCTGTGCTTCGGATATATGTTTTTGATGGACCTCCGCGTGTTGCTCAGTTGCCGCCGCGATGAATGAAACAAAGACGATGGACGCACACTGACCAACACCAACTATTTGACGTCGATCGTTGTACTTTAATTTTAAAATCTAATAGAAACACAGCGGACTCACTTAGAGAGTTTTCCCCCCGCTAACGTTAACTTTACGCTTCCCTTGACTGCTCAGACTAGCTAAACAGCCTTGCATTTAGAAGTCTCGCTGACTGCATCCAAAGGGGAAATTGTTATGTGAAACCCTTGGCCCTTTCCCAAACTTTTAGCGACGTGACAGCAACAGAGTCTGAACCGGAAAACTTGGGAAGTGCAGGTGTCTCAGCGTGGGTGGGTGAGGTCAAAGGGCAGCTGACAGTACCCTGCTGTCTCCTGATATGCGTCTGCTTTGCTGTCTAATGCTCTATCCACAAGCAATACCTGTGTTTGCTTTGGAGAAGTGAACTGAAGACTTTGTAAAGTTTTACGGCCCACAGTGCTGGATTGCCACCGCACAGGCCCAGCGCAACAGCACCAGTGTGAATGGAGATGATGATGTGCACTTAAATTTTTTCTCTATTTCCAGTCTTAAGATGAGCCAGGGGCCAAATCTCGTCCTCCAGTGGCTGTCTAAGCTACACCTGACCCAGTATGTGGAGTCATTCTTTGACAATGGGTATGATGACTTGGAAGTTTGTAAGCAGATTGGAGAACCAGACCTGGATGCTATCGGGGTCCGCATTCAGTATCACAGACACAGGCTGCTCACAGCAGTGCAAGCGTTAAAAGAGGAGGACAAAAGGAAAGCACCTGGGTACTATTTCACCTTAGAGCCTCTGGATGCTTCTGCCTGCCACCACATCTCATACTCAGACAGACTGGGTGACTTGGAGACGCCGAGGTGTCACGCACAGACTGCAGGAGTGCACCAGGCCTCCTGTCCTGGGAACCATAACCCGAGGTTCACAGACTGTAATGACTTTGTGACTTATCCCAAACTGAAGCTCAAAGTACTCATACGGGATAAACTTGCAAAAGATGGCATTAACCTGGGACAAGCACCTTACACCCACAAGGTAGGATATTTTGACTTCATCTCTTGCAGTTAAGTTGATAAGAAATGCTGGGTCTTTAAGAGCTGTCTCATTGGATTTAATATGCTTACTTTACTGCGAATGTGATGAAGAGTGTGACAAATTTCTTTGATAGTGCTGACGTCAAGTGATTCTTCTTTGAGGATGTGTTGGAGTCTCTGGCAAAGGTTCACTGAGGTTCATTGTAGTGTTAGTTTACTCAAAACATTTCCATATTAGTGTTAAACTTAACTGGAATGAATCTAATTGAATTGACTGATTGGGTACTTGGTGAAACAGTAGTAAGACTTACAATGCCTTCTGATCCTCAGTGTACATCTTTTAAATTAAGTTAAGGTGATTTTATGTGGAAAAAATCCTAATTGTGTTCTCTTTTTCTGGATTTACTGTTCCGTAAGCAGCCTAAATGTGCCTAGATCGCTATTTCACGTATCTCGCAGAATGCCATGTCAGAAAATGTTGAGTTCAAGCGTTTAGAAGACATTATCCCACTCTGCCATAATCCTTTGCTGTAGCACCCTTCACACATCCAAACTGGGGCATTGAATCCACACTGGAATTGAATTTGAGCACATAAAATGAAAAATGTGGTATTTTATAATAAAAGATTTGCTGCAGCTCCAGCTGTTTGGCTCTGTAGCCATGGATTCCTGCTTAGAATACACCACAACACCTGCAGCTGTTTTAAATCTCCAAGAATTACTATACTGGCGAACAGTGAGTTGTTTTTAAGGTAGATGAACAAACAAAATACAAAAAAAAACAAATAATGTTACAGTGATGCTACTAGACTGTATGTAAGGCAAAAGAGGCTGTGACATCCAGAATGAAATGGTACATGATGGTATGTTTTTCCATTTGACCATTAGTCTTTTCTTTGATAACATTAAAACAGATTGAATAACGGCCGCATTTTCTTGAAGGGAGGCAGAAACCTTTCCAAGCATTTGAATTTTCACCCATTCCTGCAAATAATGAAATTTGGTGACTACACGATTTTTACATTTAGGACAGTGTGGTGGGGTTTCTGTTCTGTACTTATTATAGCTATATGGAGAAATGTGTATACATCATGCAAAATATTATAGTGTAATTCTTTTTTTTTTTAAATGTTACAAATAAAATTTCTCAATGGTTAAGTCTCATCCCATCATCAATGACTATTACTATTAGCCAGTTTCAACATCTCAAAATACAATTTGGATACAAAGTGTTTTTGTTGCTGATACTTTACACAGAAAAAATCTAAGAGATGTGAGTAATTTGGGATTTCTAGCAAATTCTTATACACAAGTCTTCTGATCTATAAATATTTGTAGAAGTTATATATTGCAATTTTAAACTATAATAATATTTTAAATTTCCCCTTCTCCAAGCGGTTGATGATTCTAACAATACTCACTCTTTGCCAGAAAATAACATTTGCTCAGTTTCACTTGTTAAGCAACAATCGCAAGAAAAACAATGAACAAGAGTTAAAAAGCTTCCGACCTCTGTGGACAGTGGATCAGTCTTCCGTGATGACTGACTGACAGCATTTCATTTTATTTCGAGGGATTTTTTTCCCATCCTGACAAACTGCTCTTTGTGTTGACTGCAGGGGCTGTTAGTTAATGTAATTGCAGAGGATAGCTGTTCTGCTCTGGCATTAACCAAATCCATTCAGTCCATAATGCACTCAGCGAGCGGTCCAAGGCCGGCCAGATGAAAAGCTCAGCGATACGTTTGGCTTATTTTCAACAGCCTGTCTCCGAGAGGAAGGTGTGACTGATGGATTTGGGATTTGATTATAGTGAAGAAAACTGATGTTTACCGTTGATTAAATGGTAAACAGTCTGTATTGTAACAGAGTGTCAGAGTGAATCCTTGCTAGAAGCACTGATGCACACTGTCCCGGCATATTTTTACACTTTCAGTCCTAAGGCACAGTTGTTTTTCACAGCAGTGGTGCTTAGGCAAGAGAGTACTCGTGTTGATTATTTGTCTTTCCAAAGCTGATACAAGTTTAAAATGCTGCTCATCAACAATGAATGAATGTGTTCTGAGGGGGTAGTGAGCCAGATGCAGCTTTCCAGTTAGATTGAGCTCATATTTGGTCAGGATCGCAGTCCTTGTATTTGTGCTTCTTTGTATCAAGTGAGCCTTATGCAGTGTTTGGTGCTTTGTTATTTGCTTTATTATTGAAACTCTAATAAGGAAAGTTTTCTTTACCCATCTGCGTTGCAATTACCCATTAAAAGTTGTACTCTGCTTTTGGAGCCAGCACACGGCTCTCTCGCCAATGTCGCAGTGCCAGGCACTGCAGGACACCCCCTGAGGTCCTGTTTCCATGCCATGATGGGTCAGAGATTTACACATTATAGGGAAGGTGGTTTTACTGTTGTGGCCAATTCCTGAACGTTAAGCTGTGGTTCTCTTGCCATCCACTGTGTGTTTAACATTTTGAATGTTCTGTCATCCTGGTGCATTTCACTAGGAAGTCGGTCAAACTTTTTGGCTCATTAAATTTGGCCCATTGGATCCGTCTCGGTACTTGCACTGCAAAGACATGCACGATTATTTCATTCACTTATAATGTGAACGATGACTCTACTTCATTCGAAGCTCATTAGTAAAGAAAACTTGAAAGTAAAACAATCAGGTAAAATTGATTGTTATGGAAACTGATTTCGGAGCAGTTTGGCCTTTCAGCTTCATCAGATGGAGTCCATTAAATGCTTGCAGGATACAGGTATGTAGGCCAGTACGGCCCATTTTCTCACCAGGAATAGCATACAGCAGCTTAAGGGTAAACCCATCTCCTCCACCAGTTCTCCTCAGCTTAAATTTTGGACCATTTAGAACTATAATATTGTATACGCCCATTTAGAGATCAGTTCAATGTTTGTATTGTATTTTCCAGGCTTTATTAACCACAAGACAGGGATGTTTTAAAACCTAGGTTTGGGCTGTGTAGTGTACCATATATTACTTTATGCTTACATGATATTTTAGTAAAGCCTCTTCACACCATATCATTTTTTGTTCTTCTATTTTTTAAAAAACTTGGTCTCCCATTTGCTTTGTTTGATTTTTAACAGTACAGTATGTCCTCAGGCCCTATTCTGTCTGGTATTCATGAACCACAGCAGTTTGCATCTGTAACCACATAATGCCTTCTGCCCTCAGTCTCTAGCTCAATCAATTCCCACTGAGCAATGTGCTTTTCTGCCGATTCTATACGCACGACTTGTTCACACAGACCCAAAGGGCCTGTTGCTGACTTTGAGAGGGGAAAAAATAGTAAAGCTGATTAAGCTGTAAATGATCTAAGTGCTGGTGACACAACAAGCCATTTTCTAAAAATGTAACATGGAAAAAAAGCTTGATATATTTGCTCATGAAATTGCAGCTGCTGGAAATGGGAATCTGTGCTGCATAGATATAGTCTGAAACAGAAGTTTTGTTTCAGACAAGATGATAGAGGGGCTTTTTTTTTTTTTTTTTTTTTTTAAAGATATGCACCAGATTATTCATCATTTGTCAGTAAGGCATACATCACATTTCATCAAGCCCAATCCCTCTTTGGAAAAGCTCCCTTTATAGCTGTCTTAACAATGGGCCTCAACTCCCCAGAAGGCCTCGCTGCAGTGCCTCACTTGAAAACTGTCCTGGAGAAGAAATCTTTATAAGATTTTTTTTTTTTTTTTTTTCTGTGTTGCTTCTCCAGAGGATCAGAGGACAAACAAAACCAGCAGGCCCCTTTTGACAGAAGAAAAGACAGTTTGAATAGAGCCTGGCAAAATACAAGATCTACAGCAGCTGACAGCTGTCTCTGCCTTTGTCACAATAAAGTGGAGATTGAATAAAATGGCTTTTGTTGAACAAAGTTGGTTTTAAAACACCAGCACGGAGTTTAAAGCGAGCACAAGTGTAACAGTATGCTGGCCACCTGCACATGGACTGGTGACTTTAGTTTTTGTTCAGTTTCCTTCAGTGCTTCCCTTGAGTCGCCTTAAAAATAGTTCAATCTCCTCTGATGGCACGGTGATGCAGTGGTTAGCACCTATTAGCACCTTACTGGGCGAAAGTCCCAGGTTTCAGTTCTGGAGTCTGCTGGGACTTTACTGTGTTCGATGTTAAGTGTTTTCCTCTGAAGGTCCAAAGACATGTTGAATTAAATAGTATTTCTTCCAGTGTGAATTGCTGTGTTTGAGTTAGATAACGTGGGATGGGGTCTACCTATCCCAAGACTAACACAAACTACAAATCACACATAATTTCCTTAGGGATTAATAAAGTATTCTGATTCTGATTTATAGCTGTAGTGTATTAATTGTTAGACTTTAAGTCTAAATTTAAAGAAGTGACCTAAAGAGTCTTGCAGTTCATCCTGTGCTTTTATTGTCATTTTTGTGCCAGTAGATGGGCGCTACAAGGGAAAAGCAAAGAGACTTACTTCATTTTAATCAATCAAGAATATTATTGTTACTGTGAGCGGATATTTCAGCTTTGTTGAATTCAACCGATTAAGCTTTTGCTGAATATGGGGTATAGGCAAAGTTGGTCTCGCTCTTCCATCACCCAGATTTTGGAATTATGTGCCGAGTGACTTTTAATCTCTGCAGGTGTTATGGCGCAGGAAAGGAAACTTTGTTTTCCCCCCAAAGGAAAATCGCCATGGTTGTAATTTTTATTTTTTGTATTTTGAGTTTATAAAACTTCTTTTAAATAAGGTAATCTGGACCAGAAGTCCAGACCCATCATGGTTGTGTAAAAGTCCTGACTCAAAGACCTATGTTGAGCAAGGAAAAACCCTGACATGCATAAATGGTTTGGTCGTGATGCAGTTTTATCATGTCCTCTATCCATTATCTTTCTCTTCCTGGTCGCCCTGTAGTGTACTGTAGGGAAGACCTACTATTGACTTTACTCATGTTATGTCAGTATAGATTAGCTCAAACCGCTGGGCATTTGCAGCAATGTCAAGTCAAATCAAATCAAATCAAATCACTTTTTACTGTCACATCACGTGTGCAGGCACACTGGCACAGCACATGCGAGTGAAATTCTTGTGTGCGAGCCCCACAAGCAACAGAGATGTGCAAACACAACAACACAAACGAGCAAAATACAAGAATGGCCAACCTGAAACTAATAAATATATGTACAATATATAATAGTGTATGCATTTCTGGATGTGTATACTAAATATTTTCCTGTGTGTGTGTGTGTGTGTGTGTGTGTGTGTATGTATACACATTTTTACAAATTAAATAGTAAAAAAATAAAAATAAAATAATAATAATAATAATAATAATAATAATAATAATAATAATAATAATAAAAAAATATATAAAATATACAGAGTTGAATATGTGCAAAACAAGTGGCATTTATATACAGTGTGGAGTGCATAATGTTGAAGTTCCAGTAGTGAAGCTGAGGTGTCTATGACGTGTTCAGCAGTCTGATGGCCTGATGGAAAAAGCTGTCTCTCAGTCTGCTGGTACGGGACCGGATGCTGCAGAACCTCCTTCCTGATGGAAGCAGTCTGAACAGTTTATGGCTGGGGTGACTGGAGTCCTTGATGATCCTCCCCGCTTTCCTCAGGCACCGCTTCCTGTAGATGTCTTGGAGGGAGGGAAGCTCACCTCCAATTATCCGTTCAGAGCACCGCACTACTCGCTGGAGAGCTTTGCAGTTGTAGGCGGTGCTGTTGCCATACCAGGTGGTGATGCATCCAGTGAGGATGCTCTCAATGGCACAGCGATAGAAGGTCCTGAGGATGCGGGGGCTCATGCCGAATCTTTTCAGTCTCCTGAGAAAGAAGAGGCGCTGCTGCGCCTTCTTCACTGTTTTGTTTGTGTGTACTGACCACGTAAGATCCTCAGCCAGGTGTACGCCAAGGAACCGGAAGCTGCTCACTCTCTCCACAGCAGCGCCGTTGATGGTGATGGGGGTGTGTACTTCTCTGCACCTCCGGAAGTCCACTATCAACTCCTTTGTCTTTGCGACGTTGAGGGTGAGATGGTTGTCTTGACACCAGTGGGTCAGGGCGCTGACCTCCTCCCTGTAAGCCGTCTCATCACCGTTGGTGATAAGACCCACCACTGTAGTGTCGTCCGCAAACTTCACAATGATGTTGGAGCTGTTAGTGGCTGTGCAGTCGTAGGTGTAGAGTGAGTACAGGAGAGGGCTCAGTACACACCCCTGTGGAGCACCAGTGTTCAGTGTGATGGGGGATGAGGTGATGCTGCCCAGTCTGACCACCTGGCGTCTGTCAGGCAGGAAGCTAAGGATCCAGCTGCAGAGGGAGCTGCTCAGTCCTAGATCCTGCAGTTTCCTGTCCAGCTTCGAGGGAACGATGGTATTGAATGCTGAGCTGTAATCTACAAACAGCATCCTCACATACGTGTCTCTCTTCTCCAGGTGTGACAGGGCAGTGTGTAGTGTCAGGGCTATGGCATCATCAGTGGACCTGTTGTGGCGGTATGCAAACTGTAGAGGGTCCAGTGAGTCGGGTAGTGCAGAGCAGATGAAGTCCCTGACCAGCTTCTCGAAGCATTTGCTTACGATGGGGGTCAGGGCTACAGGTCGCCAGTCGTTCAATGAGGAGATGGTGGAGGATTTGGGTACAGGGACGATGGTGGCCATTTTGAAGCAGGCTGGGACTACAGACAGAGAGAGGGAAAGGTTGAAGATGTGCGTGAACACTCCAGCCAGCTGAGCCTGGAGTATTACCCTTATGGTGCCGAGGGCTAGTTGGGGGCAGGGTGATTGAATAGCATTGTACAGATCATTCAAAACCTAAACATGTCATGCTTATAGTTTGGGATTAAGTAAATTCTTGTCCGGCTGGCTGATCATCTCACTACTTCATTGTATAATGACAGCTGTCAGTACACCAGCACATATTCAATATTATGTGACTACTGAGAAATATAACTGATCCATGCTGCTAGCACAGATACTGTTCTATGTACAATGTAAAGCAGATGCACTGACCTGTATAAGTTTAATGTTGTCCAGGGTCACATGTTCTGTATATATACATCCATCTATCCCATTAAATCTTCTCTTTAATGGCCCTCTGCCTTCATGTTGCATTCAAGTAGGAATTATTCAGTAGAGCATCTGGAGGAGCTTTGCCCAGTGGAAGCAACAAAAATGCATAACACACTTAGTTTATGCAACACCGTGCTTATTTTGGATTTGACTCAAGAAGAGGCTGCTGTATTTTGTTTTCTATGAGTGAGTATTTTTTTGAGCAGTTGTTCTGTGTACAAATTTCTCTTAAGCAACCTCACTTATTTAAATGCTCCACAAAGCTCCTCCTTTTTTATTCTTTAGTGCTTTGGCTTGTGTTTCACAAGGCTAAATAGGTCTTTTAAACTATGAGGTGCTCTCAGAATTTAAATTGCTGTGTTAGCAAGAACCTCTCTTTTCTTTGTGCCAGGCACATGTAAGAGGAAGCTGAAGTAAAGGAGGAAGTTTTATTTAAGTTTGTATCAAAGCAAGCACCGAGTCCAACACTGAACTGCTTTGATCAGGAGTTGCTTCATTTGTTTTGGATGTTTTGAATTGTTTGAATTCAAAAACTGAGTTCTAATTACTTTTTTTGTGCATGGCTTCTCTTAACAGAATAAGCACTGGCATAGTGTGAAACCTATAACCTACACCACATAAAGTATGCAGTTAGAGTAGTAGAGCAGTTGCACTCTTTATTTCTATATTAAAAATTTAGCTTTCATTTTGCTGAGTGTTTGCAGACTTTTGAGAATAAAGATTAGCCACCATATCCCATTAAGACCCATCAAACATACAGGCATCAATTGACTTGACAAATTAACAGCTTTACTTCGGATCCAGTATAGATTTAATGGTGTTCTATCAACGTAGTACAAGCCAATCAGTCTACTGGGCAGAAATTCGAGTCAATCTTTTTAGACAAAAAGTAGAACTGTTAAGTTAGCGAAGGCTCCAGCCACACAGGCCAGTTGGCAAGTGGTTGCGGGAGGTTCCTTGCTGTTGCTAGGTTAAATTGGTCCTAGGAGGTATACGATGCTGCGCTAAAAGCCTCCTTGCTGGTAGTCGAAGCCACAGCCGCATGTAGTTTATATGGGACACCAACTCGTCAGCAAACACTTGAAAACCGCTCACCAAGTGATAGTGAAAGTGACACAAACTGGAAGCATCCACCCTTAAAGTAGAAGTTGAACCATTTGAAGCTAAATCATTGTGTCCAAAGAAAAGCCACAGCTTTCTAAAGTTGTTCATCATAGTGATGATGTTGAGTTATAATATCATTTCCTCTGAGACACTCATTGCTGATTACTAAACAGCCCCACCCCCACCTGAACTGCAGTGCACTACTGGTGGAAACATGATTAGTGCTATATTTCTTCTAAAATTTAGGTCATATATGGAAGCAGCTTATTATTTGTTTACGTGCTGAAACTCTGTATATTAGTGCTAATTCCACACGGCACATATTAATAATGTGAGTTACTTCACTGCATTAAGGGCAAGCATTATAAAGAGCATTGGTACATTTTGCATGGCTTTTCATAGGAAGGTAGTGAATGAATGGCACCATTTCTTCACTTAAGCCTCTGAACTTGTATTAAAGGTTTTCATCTTTGGTGCAGAGCTGCCTTTTAATGTAGTGCACATCTGTTGGGGACTTGAATTTTCATTATCTCTTCCACTATCCTGTCCCACATTATCCTCACAGAAAGCATGGCAATGGAAGGTGAACACATTTAAGAGGGATCTGATCAGTAGTTTGAAATCTGAGAAGTCTCAGTTTTGTCTTGTGTTTCAAACAGAAGTTCCCCACAGCTCATTTAAAATCAAAAGCATAAAAATGAAAAAAGATTAAACACAATAACACCGACAAATCTTCCCATGTTTGGCAGCTAATTTTAGAATTGAATTCATGCTTCTTTTGCAGATCAGGGATTCAGTTCCATTCAGTTTTATTTGGATGGCACCAAATCGCATATTGTTAGGTAAAGACCTTAAGCAGGGGTCTCAAACTCGCGGCCCAGGGGCCACTAGTGGCCCACGTCACCCCTACTTGAAGTGAAGAAATAAAATGCTAGTTGGACCTAGAGCAGGGCGATATGGCCAAAAATATTTATCACGATATATATTTGAAAATTTGCGATAACGATATAACTGACGATATAATTCATGCGAGACAAAATACAACTCCACAACATTACTAGCGCAAAAAGACAACCTTCCATTTATTTTCACGTAAACAAGAAGCTGGTTTTTATGTACACTAAAGCTTTATAAAAAATGTATCAGTGCAAATGCAAATTCCTTGCTGAAAGTTTAACCCAAAGGCATTTCCAGTAGAAATGGGCTGACATATCCTGAGCATAACCATGTATAATATCCACTGAAGTTAAAAAGAGGTGCTTTGCAACATTAAACTGCAGTGTGCAGTACGCATTTTTCGGACCATAAGGTGCATGGGATTATAAGGCACATTAAGCGAAACAAAGCAGTCAGATAAATCAAACTTTATTAAACTCATTCTTCTTGCTTCCTCCACTTCTGTACCATTGATTCATTAATGTTGAATTCTCTGGCAGCTGCCCTATTCCCATGTTGTTGCAGTATATTAATGACTAACCTCGTATTGTGGATGGATTATCTCAGTTGTTCTCCTGACTGAAGTTTGGTCCGTTTACAGCATCCTGCCATGCGATTGCATTTGTCTCTAACCATGAGGAACCTTCACGTTAACTTTTATAAGTGGAAAAGTGTTAGTGTTCGTCCTCCAGCTTCACTGTTTATGTTATGCTAACATAGCTGTGTCGCTAGCGATCACGTAGCACATCATTATATACCAGCTAGCCCAACTTCAGTAACCCTACAAACGTCACTGCTGTTTAGTTTCCTGTCTTCATTTATGTTGGAAGTGATAGCAGAGCTGTACGTTTGAATTTTTTCAGAAATCTCTCAGTCAGAACATGCAATATCATGCTTAGGTAACTAGCGAAACTAGCGAGCTAACTTCCGCTAGCTTCCTGCTAACTTCTAACTCCGTTAAATGTAATAACTTTTGTTTTCATGGATGCCTGGAAGTTAAACTTTATAGTTACACCTGGTAAAGCAGCAATGCTGATCGTTTTATTAAAGATGAAATAATTTAGACAGTTTTCAACTCTCAGTGATGCTACAGTGTTGTTTGACCTGAAGTCAAATATACAGAGTTTGGGACCCAGATTACTCCCAGATTTAAGAGCATCTTAGTCCGACAAATACGACAATAACAACGGCCGCTTGCATGTTCTGCAAAAAAATGTGCTTTGTTGTGTATCTGACGGACAAACACCAAACCAGTTCCACATCATGGAAGTTGCACCATTTTTACAAACCAATTCTGGTTCATCTGTTTCACTCAACAATCGGCCATGTGCGTATGAAAACAAAGGCACTGCGCATGCGCGTTTTACTCCCATTCTATCGCGATATTTCATTTTCCTATCGTTGCCTAACATTATACCGGTATTACCGTGAACGGTATAATATGGCCCAGCCCTAGTTGGACCTTGAAGTTCAGTGCCAGCAGTGGCCCACAGCTCATTTAAGTTTGAGACCCCTGCCCTATAGTAATATGGATAAACACCTCACCAATCAAACGACCCCATTTGAGAAAACACTTGGCTACAGTGGGAAGGAAAAACCCCCTTTTAACAGGAAGAAACCTCCTCCAAAACCTAGAAAATAACTGTTGCGCTCCTTGATTTGTCAAAACAAAAAAGATGTGTTACATACTTGAATGTGGTGGAGAAAACGAGGGAAAATGTATATTTTAAAACAAGTAATAGTTGCATTAACTTTCCACTTGTTGACTTTAATATTTTAAACATGAAGGTCCCTTTTTATTAGTGGTGTCAGTGGGACTGCAGTGGCAAATTAAACACTGCAAGCAACAAAACTGAATTAAACATTTGTAATCTTTAGTGAGACTGAGTTTCTTTCTAATCATGCTGCTGTATCTGTACTGTAGATATGCCAAATATGGTTAGAAGGGGATCTGTGTGCTATTTAGGCTTCTGTGGCCCACAGTAAATCTCAAGCTTCCAATTCATCCAGTGCTTTGACCTATTAGTAACTTAACCTCAAGGTATGAGGTATGTTCTCCCAGTGAGAAAAGCAGAAAAGCTGCACAAAAGATGTTCCTGCAAAACTGTTAAACCAAAAGTGCGTTTTGGTCTTTTTATAGCGTAAATCTTGTAGGGATGACAGTGGGAATACATCAAGATGCCACATCAGTTCCTGTTTGCTTGTTTACCCAGTGACTGGCAGTGTACTGTGGCAGCTTCCCCACGGAGTCTACTGCTGCTTCCATGCACTGGTAGTCTGCAGAACAAGAGTACAATCCAGCTGTGTAGTGTTGGTTGTCAGCATAAGGTCTGCTCATACAAGTGAGTTTTACACCACTAAAAATAACACCGTACGTGACGTTTCATGAAGGCTGTGGTTACCGATCAACCACAACATTAACCCACTGACTAAAATTGTTTCCTGGCATTAATGTGGTTAATTAAAAAGCACATTATTGCCAGGAAGTGCCATCGTGGCAATGGCACTCCCTGAGGGCAGTGGCCTCTCCCAGCAGAGTTGTATCTACAGTGGAACCACACTAAGCTCCTAATCAACCACTGTCCCTGCAAACACACATCCAGAGGTCTCTGTTCCAGTGAATTAGAGATGTCGCGAGCTTAAGGTAGACCTTCACAGTATTTGGCTGGTGGATTTAGTTGTTTCTGTTCATCGTATATAGAAGAAAAGCCAAGGGTCGCGCTCTTGTAATGCAGTGAACACTGTATGTTCAGAGTATGACCCACTTTCTGCTCCTCTTCCTCCCCATAGCAGCTAAGACCCCTCCTCCCTTATTAATTTCATATGATAAGTCTGCTGACACTATGGCATAGATCCAACAGCAACATACTATATAAGCTGAGCTACTTTCCTGGTGAGCCATTTGGGCCGAGGACTTCTTGAAATAGCTGTCATGTGAAATTAAGAGGATGAAATTCTTAAATGATTTCCTATTATCCTGCCTTTGGTTTCCTGAGAATATTTGATGGGGGGAATGCCACATTGGCAGCATAAATAATATATTCACTCCAAGAAATCCAAGTAAAATGGAGCAGCTGTAGTGCGTTTGTGTTTGCTTTGCCTCAGGTCCCCCTGCATTAACTTAGGTTAGGTCATCTTTTCTCTTATGTGGAAGAGAAATTGTGTAACCACCAGATATTTTTCTATTTTTCTGAAAAGCTATTTTAAATTTATTTTATTGTTTTATCAAACTGAAGTTTAAAAAAAGGTCCTAGTTGCTTTAAGTTGCAAAAATCTCTCAGCATTATTCTTCAGATACATATAAATACATTGTGCTACATGTTATTGGTTTATGACTTCTGTTTTATTGATTGTATTTGTTGTAATTGGACTGATTTACATCAGTGTTTCACATCATAACGCATACAGTGGGGCAAAAAAGTATTTAGTCAGCCACCGATTGTGCAAGTTCCCCCACTTAAAATGATGCCAGAGGTCAGTAATTTGCACCAGAGGTACACTTCAACTGTGAGAGACAGAATGTGAAAAAAAAATCCATGAATTCACATGGTAGGATTTGTAAAGAATTTATTCGTAAATTAGGGTGGAAAATAAGTATTTGGTCACCTCAAACAAGGAAAATCTCTGGCTCTCACAGACCAGAAGCTTTTCTGTCCCCCACTCGTTACCTGTATGAATGGCACCTGTTTGAACTCATCATCTGTATAAAAGACACCTGTCCACAGCCTCAAACAGTCAGACTCCAAACTCCGCCATGGCCAAGACCAAAGAGCTTTCGAAGGACACCAGGAAAAGTATCCGGTTGTTCAGTGATGACGCGACGAATCCTACTTCCGGGTCTAAAGTAGTCTGCGTTTAATATGGCTTTTGTGTTGTTAACATGTTTAATGTTATGTATTTTCTTCTATTTGATCTCAAAAAGCTCCTAAAACAGTCAGTGATCACTGTTGACCTCCCTCGGCTTTTATTACCGCTAATCATTTATTTAAGCTCAGTTTTTAAAACCTTAGGATGTAACTACAGCCCAGCCCATGCAGCAGTATATGAATGACTAACCTCGTATTGTGGATGGATTATCTCAGTTGTTCTCCTGGCTGAAGTTTGGTCCTTTTACAGCATCCTGCCATGCGATTACATTTGTTCCTGACCACCGAGAACACTCACGGTAACTTTTATCGAGTGGAAAAAAAAGTTAGCTTGTTTATATTATGCTAACGTAGCTGTGTCGCTAGCGGTCACGCAGCACATCATTATATACCAGCTAGCCCAACTTCAGTAACCCTACAAACGTTACTGCTGTTTAGTTTTCTGTCTTCATTTATGCTGGAAGTGATAACAGAGCTGTACGTTTTAATTTGTTTCCAAAACCCCGCAGTCAGGACATGCTATATTGTATTTAGATAGAAGCTAGCGAGCTAACTCCCTGCTAACTTCTAACTCCGTTAAATGTCATAAATTCCGTTTTCATGGATGCCTGGATGTTAAACTCAATTGTTACACCTGGTAGAGCAGAACGCTGATCATTTTATTAAAGATGAAAGACTTTAGACAGTTTTTCAACTCTCAGTAATGCCACAGTGATCGTTTGATATATGGACCTGCAGCGGAGTTTAGACCCAGACACGGCTAGTGACGTAAGACTGAACAACCGGATAGTAGACCTGCACCAGACTGGGAAGAGTGAATCTACAATAGGCAAGCAGCTTGGTGTGAAAAAATCAACTGTGGGAGCAATCATCAGAAAATGGAAGACATACAAGACCACTGATAATCTCCCTCGATCTGGGGCTCCACGCAAGATCTCATCCCGTGGGGTCAAAATGATCATGAGAACGGTGAGCAAAGATCCCAGAACCACACGGGGGGACCTGGTGAATGACCTTCAGAGAGCTGGGACCAAAGTAACAAAGGTCACCATCAGTAACACACTACAACGGCAGGGAATCAAATCCCGCAGTGCCAGACGTGTTCCGCTGCTGAAGCCAGTGCATGTCCAGGCCCGTCTGAAGTTTGCCAGAGAGCACATGGATGATACAGCAGAGGATTGGGAGAATGTCATGTGGTCAGATGAAACCAAAGTAGAACTTTTTGGTATAAACTCAACTCGTCGTGTTTGGAGGACGAAGAATACTGAGTTGCATCCCAAGAACACCATACCTACTGTGAAGCATGGGGGTGGAAACATCATGCTATGGGGCTGTTTTTCTGCCAAGGGGACAGGACGACTGATCCGTGTTAAGGACAGAATGAATGGGGCCATGTATCGTGAGATTTTGAGCCAAAACCTCCTTCCATCAGTGAGAACTTTGAAGATGAAACGAGGCTGGGTCTTCCAACATGACAATGATCCAAAACACACCGCCCGGGCAACAAAGGAGTGGCTCCGTAAGAAGCATTTGAAAGTCCTGGAGTGGCCTAGCCAGTCTCCAGACCTCAACCCCATAGAAAATCTGTGGCGGGAGTTGAAAGTCCGTGTTGCTCGGCGACAGCCCCAAAACATCACTGCTCTCGAGAAGATCTGCATGGAGGAATGGGCCAAAATACCAGCTACTGTGTGTGCAAACCTGGTAAAGACCTACAGTAAACGTTTGACCTCTGTTATTGCCAACAAAGGTTATGTTACAAAGTATTGAGTTGTATTTTTGTTATTGACCAAATACTTATTTTCCACCCTGATTTACGAATAAATTCTTTACAAATCCTACCATGTGGATTCATGGATTTTATTTTTTTTTTCACATTCTGTCTCTCACAGTTGAAGTGTACCTCTGGTGCAAATTACTGACCTCTGTCATCATTTTAAGTGGTGGAACCTGCACAATCGGTGGCTGACTAAATACTTTTTTGCCCCACTGTACATCATTTCAACACTTTTTCACAGAGAAGGAGAAGAAACACAAATCAAAGTGAAAGGTTAAAAAATGATGGACTGAAACAGAAAAGAGAGCTCTGAAAGCACAGTCCCTACTAAGGCCAATGCCTAAGATTCCAATTTTAAAACATGTTTTCCTGGCTCTGCATCCAAATTGATTGCATTCTTCCTCTTCCCATACTTTAACTCTCGAGTGAGTTTAATAAAACTAACTTTTCCAACGCTTGAGGAATAAAAGGCACTAAAAACAGATCAGTCATACTGCTTTTCTGTACAGTTTCAGTATGCAGTTATTCTGATCATCGCTCAGTTTTAGTTGAATACAGGAAAATTAACCTGGAACCTTCAAACCCAATGTGCTCTTTCATCTTTGGATGATATCACCAACCTCTGTGGGCAAGTGGTCTATCAGAGGCTGCGAATATTGTATATCTTTAAGGCTATTGTCTTTATTTTTATTTTTTATTTTTTATTTTAATTTAAACTTGCCACTGAACCTCACAGTACCGGTACTAATTTTTTCTTTCTTTTGTTTGTTTGTTTTGGTTTGTTTATTTTTGTATATTTCGAATGATTTTCTTATCAGAAAAGAAGTTCATATTACTGATTCTGTTTTTAAGTGTCAGCCTTAATAGTAGAAACTGCCCCAGATCTTTACAGTTCTCTGTTGTAATATTTTATGGCTCTCTTCATTTATACATGAGCACAACTCAGATATTCTTGGACAATTTCAAAAGCAGCCTATGTAGGAGCTGAATTTCTATTCATTTATTACTGACAAGCAGCGGGTGGCCCGAATCCATCTCTTCCAAGTATCTTCTTCCAAAAGTCTCAGAATCATTTCACTGTTATGCCTTTTATTTTAAGTTATACGCATGCCAGCTGGGCAGATAGATTTGTGCTAATGACAAAAAGTCACAAAAAAAACTTAAAAATGTGCACAAAAAGTTTTGTTGTAGATGTGGGTTTTTGAATTTGTGTAAAAGACATAAAAACGTTCCTTTCTCTTTACCATTCTGTTGGGGACAGAAATGAATATTATTGTGCCAGGTGTTAAAGGTGTAAACCTTTCTACTTTGTAAATTCATTCATATCTGGACAGTTTTAAAGGTTTTGGTTGTCCCATCTTTCAATGGGATGTCATTTTGTCATATGTTCTCCCTAGGGCTGTTCGATATAACGATATATCGGATGACGATATAAAAATGTCTTTGTTTCATTTTACGCTATCGTTTGTGTCGTGGTGTCGCAAAATAAACAGTTTATGGCAATATTTTTTCATAGTTTTGATGGTCACTGTAGTGGCTATATTCATTTCTTAAAGTTCTCTCTTTCTCTTATATTTAATATAACCACATTACGGACTGACAAACGCCTGTTTTTTATGCGTTGTGGTTAGCACCAACGACGGTAACAGCATTGCGTGTCCGCTTGTTTATGTTCCATATAAACCTTTCACAATAAAGCTCAAGATCCTGTTGAGACTTTTCAAAATAAACTGAATCACGTGAAAGAGCAGATTATTTACGGCTGAGAATTAAAAAAGAGCCGCCAGGTGCTAAAAATAAACCTTAGACTCAAATGTTATTGAGATTTTGGTCATATTGCACAGCCCTAGTTCTCCCAGTAATCCAACAGCAGCATATCCTCATGATAGTAATTTATACGTGTATCTATTATCCATCTCTCTTCATGGAGATGAAAGAAGGAGATGCAAGTGGTAACTGTCAGACTGACTGCATTATTGTTGATGTGAGTGTCAGAGACATCTGCAGAAGGCAAGTGTCAGGCCATTGAGATGGTTTCAGATCACTTCCCTTCAGGAGTCATTCAACACAGCCTGCTTCAGTATTTTACACTTTTTAATGCCTTTTATATGAAACCGGAACACTTTTAAATGGCTCACTTTGCATCGATTGTGTAAGTCTAAAAGCTATGTTGCTGTTATGAATTAGAGTTTACTGCTTAGATCACTTTGGAATAGTTTCACTTCTGCTGTGTGTTTTACAAACATTAAGGAGTGAAAGGGTCAAGTGAAATTGAATAATTTCATGCAATTTGGAGGAAAACAACAACAACCCACAAACAAATTATACAAACGCCACACTCTCTGGATGACATTGATCAAACTGGATGGCCTTGATATTTTGTGTCAGCTTATGATTGCTGTCTTTAGATGTTCCCAGGTATAAATTAAAGACAAAGGGAGAGAGGGCGTTTGCTGTGGCTGCACCCAGACTGTGGAACAGTTTACCTCCTCACGTCAGACTCTCCAAAAGCCTAGAAACTTTTAAAACCCCCCGTGTGCGGCAGCCTGTTACAGCAGCTCTGCTCATTCTGAGTTTCTTTCTTTCTTATCTTTTCTTCTCGTAATTTTTTATAACTAACGTATCAGTAATTAGACTCTGCAACCATGTTCTACCGTTTTGTGCTAGTTCTGGTCGTTTTTCTTAGTTTATTTCTACTTTTTTCACGCGTGTCTGGGGACCCAGAGCAGGGATCCTTTGTTTACAGTAAGGATCAGCTGTTAGCGCTGCGTCCAGCAGCGGTACTGCCGGCGGACAGACCCGACATTCCCAGCGAGCTGAGGAGGAAAAGACGGGGGTGTCGTGCTGGGAAGGAGCGCCGTCGCCCGAGAAGGAGACGTTATCGACCATCTCTTCCTTCTGTAATCATTGGAAACGTAAGATCTTTGCCCAATAAGATGGATGAACTCACGTCGCTAACCTGGTCACAGAGGGGAGTACCGGCAATGTAGCATCATGATGCTAACGGAGTCGTGGCTAACACCGCTAACTCCAGACACAAGCGTGACACTACCACTTCAGTTTGCCTACCAGCCTGGCATTGGAGCGGATGATGCCGTCATTCACCTCCTACATCGTTCCCTCGCTCACCTGGAGACCGCTGGAAGCACTGTGAGAATCATGTTCTTTGATTTCTCCAGTGCCTTCAACACCATTCTTCCCTCGGTTCTAAAGGACAAGCTGGAGAACTCTGGAGTGGACCATCACCTCACTACCTGGATCCTGGACTACCTCACCGACCGACCACAGTATGTGAGGACTCAGGGCTGTGTGTCGGACAGGGTCGTCTGCAGTACGGGGGCCCCACAGGGAACGGTTCTGGCTCCGTTCCTCTTCACCATCTACACTGCAGACTTCTCCCACAATTCCACCCAGTGCTTCCTGCAGAAGTTCTCTGATGACTCTGCAATAGTCGGCCTCATCACTGATGGGGACGACAAGGAGTACAGAGGACTGACTCAAGACTTTGTGGACTGGTGCCAGCTGAACTACCTCCAGATCAACGCCAGTAAAACCAAGGAACTGGTGGTAGACTTCCGCAGGCACAAGCATTCTCCACTGCAACCACTGAACATCCAGGGTATGGACATTGAGGCTGTGGACAGCTACAGGTACCTTGGTGTTCATCTGAACAACAGACTGGACTGGACTCATAACTCAGACGCCCTCTACAGGAAAGGGCAGAGCAGGTTGTACCTGCTGCGGAGACTCAGGTCGTTTGGGGTGGAGGGCCCACTCCTGAAGACCTTCTATGACTCTGTGGTGGCTTCTGCTATCTTTTATGGTGTGGTCTGCTGGGGCGGCAGCATCTCTGCTGGGGACAGGAAGAGACTGAACAGGGTGATCCGAAGGGCCAGCTCTGTTCTAGGATGCCCTCTGGACCCAGTGGAGGTGGTGAGTGACAGGAGAACGGCGGCTAAGCTGTCATCCCTGATGGACAACATCTCCCACCCCATGCAGCAGACTGTGACAGCACTGAGCAGCTCCTTCAGTGGGAGACTGCGGCACCCACGGTGTGGGACGGAGAGATTTCGCAGGTCTTTCCTCCCCACTGCTGTCAGACTCCACAACAAAGACTTTAACTGAACAAACACACACATCCACACATGTGCAATAACACTAAGTGCAATAATCCTTTCTGTCATCGTTGTATTTTTACTCAGTTGTATATAGCATTCGTATTCTATTTTTATCTTATTGTATATTTTTATTCTATTTTATTCTACTGTATATAGTATATTATTTTATTCTATTCTGTACAGCTGTGTACTGTATTTATTCTTATTGTATTCTAATTTTTGCATCATAACTTTTGCACTGTCCACTTCCTGCTGTGACAAAACAAATTTCCCACGTGTGGGACTAATAAAGGTTATCTTATCTTATCTTATCTTATCTTAAAACTCACCTCTTTTCATTGGCTTTTAGAAAGGTTTAATTTATTTGTTTTATATATTTTTATTTTATTTTTATCAGCGAGGTGTTATTACGAAATTGTGTTCTATTGTATTTTTATCTGTATTTACTGTACAGCACTTTGGTCAGCCTTGGTTGTTTTTAAATGTGCTCTATAAATAAACTTGACTTGACTTGACTTGACTTAAGCTGACAGCTTTACAAATGCATCAGCAGTTTTCCCCGTGATAGTGGTTGCTTGTACTGAACTAGTGCCCAAGGCATCAACTCTGAAATCAGAGAGAGACAAGATTGGAAACAGGGAAAACCTTCAGGTTCCTTGGTTCCATCATGTCAGATGAAGGCTCAAGGATAGCACAGGCAACAAATGGAATAACTTAAGCTGGGGAGACAAGAACATCTGTCTTTGCTCCAAAATCCATCTGATGCTCAAACGTCCTGTATGGCAGAACTCCAAAGAAGAATTCTGGCAGCAGAGAAGAGATGGTACAGGAACATTTTAGGCATTTCATACACCAAACATGAAGAGGTTCATAGAAAGATCCAGTAGGTAATTGGACCTCATGAGATAGCATAGCCTTGCTTCTGGTTCATCAGGCCTTGTGAAAATCATCTTGCAAGTAACCATTCCAAGAATCCTTAGACATGAAAGACACAGATGGAAGGACAGCATCTAGGCTGGCATGAACCAGAGCGCTGTTGACGACAGAGAAGAAGAGTCTTTACTGTTACTGTCTTTATTGTTCTCCCATTTGCTTCAACAGAAGACGAGGAATAAGTGAAGTAAGTGAAAAAATGTTGAACCGTAATTTACTCCAGCTTAAAATAAATATTCTAACCTTTTGAAAAACTGTATTTCTTATATTCATGAACTACCTGAAATATTTTACTTTAAAATGTATATAATAGTTTACCTATTTTGAATCAATTTTTTTTAAAAAGAGGACATTTTTAACAATATTCGCACTATTATATTATAGAAATTCATGAAAGCGTAGTCTGTTTTCATTATTTGGAGTCCATTCAACTTACTCTGCACTTGCAGCATCCTATCTGATAAAAACTGCACCATGCACTTGTATAAGATTTTTGCAGGAAACTATATGTGAAGGTTAGGACATGCAAATGTTGCCAGATTACAGGACCAATTTGGAGACACAGTATGTATGAGATGAACATAAAAAGCCTTGGTAGTATCCCCTTTTAGGTCATGTTCCATTTTATGCTCAATTAGATTTAAGTGCTATTAGTATTATCAATAAACTGGAGCACCGCATTGCAGCCCCACAAAGACTCATAAAAAACCACCAGATTGTTATTTTATGGTTAATGAATCTAGCTGGGAAGTACTGGGGCTTAAGGCATTAGACACTTGTTTTGTAACTTCTAAGCACTGTCAGCTGGCCTTTGGGCTTGTGTGCCTGATGTTTTATGAGTTTTGTCTGGAAGTCTGATGCTGTAATCTTATAAACACCAGCTTTGTCATCAGAAAGCTGAATATTCTTGAATACATTCAAGAATATTCAACTTTCTGATGACAAAGTTAGGCAATGTTTAGGCAGCTTTTTGGGAAAAGGCTGTCTAAACTTTGTCTCTGATCCTTGTGCTGGCTCGGCAGTGATCCTTTACCTCTCATCTGTCTTCCCGTTCATCAGTTTCACCAAAATGATTCCAAGCTGCAAATCTTTTATATCTAACATGTAAACACGTCACAGATCTCGGGATAATATTTAGCAATGTTTTTCCTGCCTCACCGACAGTGTTTCTTTAAAAAAACAGGAGCAGGCTGTTCCTCCTGGGAAAGTTGATGGCAGTGAGCAAATGCCTTGAAAAAACTACTTCGCGCGTACTGTAAGATTTTGAAGTTTCCGCTAGGTTTTCCCTGGGCAACTGAAAGAAAGTGATAGTGCTGGACGAGTATGATTTGGAAACCATTAGGGTGAGTGTTGTGTTATCAACTGAAAGAATCAGGGCAAACCAAATTGCTGCACTCTGTGCAGCTATGCGTATCCGCAAAAAAAAAGTAGTGCCTGTTGTGAAATATTGATTGTCACTTTTCTGTTCAACACACAGCTGCAGTTTGGATCTGCAGCCTTTGGTCAGTTTCCTCTAGACATTTTGTGAGAACTAGAAAAGTGGAGGATGGTTTCATTTCTCCTGTGTAACAGTGTAGTCACGGCGTGGGTGGAGGACTTTATAGGTCTCTTGTGTGCTTACATTCTAATGTCTCACTGTTTATTGTAGAGTCTTTGTTGGGAGGGCTTAGTGAAAGGGTTAGGGTTGATGTTCATATGCTTAGTCTTTAATCTTAGTGTGTGTGTGTGTGTGTGTGTGTGTGTGTGTGTGTGTGTGTGTGTGTGTGTGTGTGTGTGTGTTTTCTAACTGTCAGTCTATATAACAGATCCAAATGTTAAGGGCTGAGAAGAAAATCTGCCTTACATGTGATGATATACAGAAAGGATTCTTTGGCCCTGCAGATATAAGAGGACATGAGCTGCGAATAGCATATCAGGTGACACGTTTAATCATTCGGGACTTTTGGAAAAAAGTTCTTACCAATAATTATTCAGTTAAATTCCTGGAATTAACATGAAGGGACTGGAGCTTAAAATCTTGGAAAATGTTCCATGCTGAGGGTATGAGTAACCGGTGTATCATTTTCCAGTATGACAGGCTGATATGCTGCAGTCATTACAATTAAGAACAATATTTATTTAAAGCCCACTTAAACATTTGAATATAAGCATTATATTCACCCCCTTCAGTAGAGAGTTGTTTCATATCTGTCACGTAGCACCTTAACCACACTACTTTTTTTTGGTGTGTGACTAGTCAGTTGTATTCTATACTGTATTTTCTTCTAGTTGTATTTATGGTTTTGTAGGCTTGTTTTACATTTTGTAAGATCTAATCATAATCTTCTGCGTGTCTTTGTTGAATGTGTGAAGGTAAATATAAATGCACTATTCTGTAAATGCTTCAGGTGTAGTTAGTGTTCTTGTACATGCATAACAAAGAAGTTTTGAAGGCTTATATATTCAAGACTAAATCAGCTGACTGCCAGTCTAGAATATGCTCTCAGAGTAGGTGTAAGGTTGGGCTAAGACAAAACATTGTATTCAAACAAAAATTATATACGTGCTAAAATCTGGACTTTGGTAAATGTTGGTGAGTCCAACTCAAAATGCACACAAACTGGAGACAAGAAAACGGAAAAATGGTTAAATATGAACAGAAATCCTCCAAACCTGAGATTGTGTTGGACTCCCGACCGAATAAAATGCATTAAGCGATGCAACAACCTTTTGAAGAACACTTTTTTTTTCCCGCCTCAGTGTGGCTAAGTTGTGTAAATTGTTTAGATCTGAAGAGGCTCCCAAGTGCACGGAAGTGTGCATTCTCTGTCGGCACGCTGTCAGCCTGACAGCCAAAAACAGAAAGTGACCACATCATCATTAAAAACACACAATAAATAAAACTAGATTCAAAGGGACAGTTGACTCCATTATAAAATGAAGTTTTTTGTTTGTTTGTTTGCTTTTACTCCAGGCTGTGGAGTCATTTATCCGTCTAGCTGCCTTTTTTTGTGAGCTGCCCACTTTTGGAAATATCAGCTGTGAAAATGTTCGCCTTTGGTTGAATATAATAGAACTAGACGGCACTTGCCTTCTGGTTCTTAAAGCACAAAACTTAGCAGTAATGTCTCCTTCCAGAAAGCACTATAGGCCAGAGGAAAGACATGGAAATTTTGGCTATAAGATTTTTATTCTGTTTAACTCCAGGTTTCAGATTTTTACCTTAGACGCATTATAGCCATAATAATGTGTTATGACTATTGTGATAAATGGCTGAACCATGAACTGTAGTGGAACCCTAGTTATCCTCTTCGTCTCAGCTTTGTGGTTGTGTTTTCTTCAGCGTATTGCATCCACAGAGGTCGTATGCTAGAGTTGTGTTTTATTGAAGATCAAAGCTGCCAGGCTGCCCAGCAACTCACCCAAAAATAACAGGTTGAATTATAGTTGAATCAGCGCATACTGCTTAGCGGTGAAGTAGGCTAAATAATGTAGGTTTATTAAATCCCTGTTCCTCGCTACCAACATGGTGATATGATACAGCTCATGTCTGCAGAGCTTGTGGTTTACCTTACCCCAGAACAGATCAACAACTGCTGGAAATCTATTACTAGTTGATTTGATTTCTCCTGAAATCAAATCGTTTTGTTATTTGATACAAGAGTTTCCCCCTCGACACAGTTCTCAGTCATTTTCAGTTTGTTTATGATTTTAGCTAAAACAACTGTATATGTTTTACTGAAATCAGGAAATGGAGAACAGAAATGGAGACAAAATGTTCAGTATTGTGTTAGTGAGGTGCGCAGTACAACTCGTCCTCTTCCTTCTGAAGTCAGTCACCATCTCTCTGGTCTTCTCTCAGAAGCAGGTGATTCCTCCCAGACCACTCAGCAAAATCACTCACTAGTGCTCTGCATTCCTCTTCCCTCCCATCACGAGTGCATCCCATCACTGGAGAATTGTCAAAGAAGCTGTAGGTGGCATGACCCAGAGTTGCACTAAAGTCTGAGGTGACATGAAATGGAGACAGATACATTTTACATCTAACCATTACAGGCCATTTAAGTAAAGGACAACATGACCTTTATGTTATGTTAGTATGTTGTATGTATGTTGTAGTATGTATGTATGTAGGCATGTCCCACCAGGAGGAGGCCCCGGGGCAGACCCAGGACACGCTGGAGAGATTATATCTCTCGGCTGGCCTGGGAACGCCTTGGTGTTCCCCCGGATAGGCTAGAGGAGTTGGCTGGGGAGAGGGAGGTCTGGGCTTCTGGGCTTAGGCTGCTGCCCCCGCGACCCGGCCCCGGATAAAGCGAAAGAAGATGGATGGATGGATGGATGTTAGTATGTTTTGGTGTATAAGCCCCACTGATAGTGCTTCTTGAGACCACCAACATTTCTTGTATATAGTTGTTGCAGAAGTTTCTAAAGTGTTTCATGTTTGTTCTTAGTCTATATATAATATAATAATTTACACATTTTCAAAATAAAACTCTAGATCTTATAAATAATTAGTAACTAAAGCTTTTAAAGTCCGTGCAGTTAAATAAAGTGCAAAATTTTACACAGAAATTAAATGTGAACTGTTTCATAAGAGTCTTTGGGCCATAAGCCGTGTGTCTCTGAGCCGTGTATGTTTTTATGAATAGATAGAAGTCTCTGTTATGGCAATCAGTTGCTATGGTGCTTTTATAATAAATCAGTAAATCTAGGGTGTTTGAAAATAGTAGGACACTACTGGATTGATAAAATATAATCAATATGTATTCATAATGCTGCAGTGATACACATTTACAGCAAAGGACTCTTTCATGTTTTAATGCTTTTGCTTTTGTCATCTTCTGTCCTCTTTAGTCCATAGTGAAAAATGTTTTTACCAGCCTCACAGGAAATCCGCCAGCGACAAAAAGATAAGAACTGAGACTAACAATAGCAACATAAATCTGAATGTGTTTTAAACGTAACTTGTCAAACAGCTGTTGAATAAGAACATAAACCAGTTTTCCAGTCTCCCTCACCCCCTCACTGCATCAACATTTAATTGATTAAGTATTTAACAAATGTACGACCTAATTTCTGGTTAAACAAACGATCAGAAATAACAAAGTTGATGTAATCTTAATTCATTTAGTTTATTCGTTAATCTTAATTCAAGGTATAGAACAGCTTCATTGCCTTTACTGTAAGTGAGCAAATCATGATTAATGTTGTGCATACTCATTACCTTAAAAGCTTATCGCGAACCAGGAAAAGAAACTGATTTATTTCTGTGGCATTTTCTATCCTCGCAGTGGAGCTGTCCTAAAACAGAGCCTGCAACAAAAGTGTCCCCGTGGTGGAGGGCTGGTATATCTCCTGGTTTCAGTGTAAACTAACACCAGTGGGGAAAGGCACAATGACAGATAAACTCTGATCATATGTTGAAAAGCAAACAACCTCAGGACTTAACCTTTGGAAGCAATGTGAGATTATTATCCTGATAGTAAATATATATCTTGGAATAATACTCCAAACTGGACGCTGGAACATTAAATACTCACTCCAATTAAGATGTAATTTTATTCACATTGAATTTTGTGTCCGTCTTGTTTAGAAAAGCTTTAATCAGAAAACTGTGGCTGATTTTCCCAAGTTCAGTTGCTCATATTGTAGCAACCATATGTTGCCAGGGATGTTTGGTGCACTACTCCACTACAATACGACTGACCTTGATGTGTGATCTAAAAATGTCAAAGAACCAGGGGATGAGCAGTGTTCCTTTCTTTATGGTCTGATGGGTAGGGCATAAGGTGCCTCAGCAGCGCAGCATCATGAAGTACTGAAGAACATTGAAGTGACATTTGCTCCTTACCTAGTATTATCTAGACATGCGGACTGGTGAGGCTAAACGCAGTACAACATAGGTGAACAATGTCACAGTTATACAGAATTATCCACAGGCCTCACTGAACAGTTTAGATTGTGAAAACGCCTTCCTCTGAGATTAGGGGGAAAAAATGGAAACCTTTCAAACATGATAGCAAAACCTGCACTCAAAGCTGGTTAAATCCATCCTAACCTCTGCCTAACCCCTTTATGGAAGGTAGGGACGGAAGGGATTTGAATAAGCCTTGTGAAAAGTGATCGAGATCATACACCTATTTGGGTCAATAACAAATATGCTCTAAATGAATATGCAAAAAGAAGACCTGAGAAGGATAAGCGGGGATGGATGGTTGGGTTCAACATAACTAATGGCCTGATGGCCCAGGGTCAGTAACAAGTCTGTTGGGCAAGTTGACTGGCCAGCCACTGGTTCATTTCGACCAGTAATGGCATTTCCATTAATTGATTCCCTGGCAAAGCAAACTGCCTGAAACGGATCCTCACGAATGAGTCACTTTTTCAGTATTTTCACTTGAATTTAAATGTGAAGAAAAGTGATCTTTTTATCCGCTTCCATCCACATTAGATTTATTTCACAAAGCGATAACTAAAATAAAACCTGTCTGTATCGTGACAAACTGTTTAGCTTTACATTTGCCAGATTGTTAAAGTTTGCCGCAGCCATCCTCTCTCTTTCGACTAGAGATAACTGCTGCTGAGTTGGAGCACAGGGTGTCCTCCATTACATTTATTCTAAGTCTTTAGTTACTAATGATTTTTCTCAAATAGGTTTGCAGTATAAAATATGAGAAATGCGATATTTGATATGTCTGTCCTTTGATTCACTGAACTTTTGCTCGGGCAGAGTTACGGGGCTGCAGTCTGAGCAGAGAACCTAGACCTCTCTCCCCGAGGTCTGGGTCCCATGGGCCCATTGGACTAATGCACCTCCACCAAGCATTCTCCCTTGAGCCCCGTCCCCATGCCTGACTATAGGGTGGCTCCCCAGTAGCCCAGTCTCAGTCAGGTTGAGCTGGCCCCTCATTAACTTTTTTCTTTCATAAGGATTTCCTGAATTTGGCTCTGATTGACGCCTCACCCAACCTTAATTTGCCTTGGGAGAGGTATAGCTCCTGGGATACACAAACCCCTCCAGTGCGATAAGATGGCCATTCTCGTGGGTGGTTATTTATCCCATATTTGTGAAATTCCTATCACAACAGTGAAAATCTTATTATATGATCATAGCACAAAAATATATGTCTGAACTTACCCCATCTCCTCCTTAATGGGTGAGCCAGTCTGACCAAAACTGTGAAGGTTCACATATTGTGAATGCAATGTTGCGGTCTCCTGTTAGGTTTTGAAAAGGGTCACAGGCCTGGAAAAATTGCCCATAGGGTGGATTTATGATTATGGCTATATATGTGATAGACAGGTATTTTTATATTGTAATATTATAATGTACATGCTGGGTGCCATTGTAAACCAGAGCTTCCTTCTCAGTTGATTTATCACTGATCAAACAAAGGTGCCTGTCTTTGTAAAATACACTGTATTGTCTGATTGCTATTACTACTACTACTGCTACTATCCCACCACTGTTTGAGATTTGTATTCTGGACAGTAATTTTCTCAATTACACCCTCGGGGTGGAGTGGGTGAGTGTTGGTTTGGTACCTTCTAAGTCTGATCTGGCAGACTGACAGGAAGCCTATTAACTATTGCATTCATGACTAACTCTGGCCTGTCTTCCCACGCTGCTGCAGACTCCCGCAGTTATCCTCCCAAACATGACAGCTGTAGCAGATAGTGAAGCCTGGGTTTCACCTTTGCAACAGCAGGTTTCAGAAGTTGGCTCGACTTTCACTGGAATTGGTGCAGACAAGCTAAAATAATATTCCATATGCCACAATGAGGCCAGTGTGCTACACCAGGCCCTCTAGCCCCATGTCTGGCAGAACCTGGTCAGGGTGATTCATTACTGAGAGTGGTAGTCCCCCCAGCCATGCATCCAGTGAATATTAAAATCATGTATTTGTAGATGGAGAAACCTGACTCATTAATGCCTGTTTTTTTTTTTTTGGTTTTTTTGTTGTTGTTTTTTTCTCATTTTTTTTGTCTGCTCCATACTTCTTTTTGACTATTATCCAACAAGACAGTTTACATCTAGCAGAAAGTTCTTAAATGCCACATAGTTATTATGTCACTGTTATGAACCATGCCAAGCTTTTGTTGGCATTTAAATGTTAAGTTCAGTGAAAAGGTTGTGGTGTGGATAGTGGCATGGTTTGGAGGTCCTGTACATGACAGTGAAATGTCACTTTGATTTGTGTTGAATGGTGTTACTGTATGTTCTAAAGGCAAATGATACATATAAATCATATAAGATTTGCTTCATATGGATATATAAATTGGGTAGCATAGTTCTCATTAAAAGCAAATAATAGAAAAGCAAGATAATTACATCAAAAATGAACACACCCGAAACTCTGGCTGATTGGGACCCACACCCAGTTTCACACCTTGGCTCAGGCGATTAGAGGATCATCAGGGGGTCCTTTTGTCCCTCTGTGGGGGGTTACTCCCACTAGGTTTATATCTGGGACTCCCCACCATTTGACCTTAGAACTGAAGAAGCTTCTCGGATGAGAGGTGAAACGTCTTCAAGCAACTTAAAGAAGTCCAGACGCTTTTCTTTGCAAGCTCCTTTGACTACGATGACCTGGATGACTGAGAACCTTCACAGACATACATCAAAAATGGTACATACAGATGGTAGTACAGTAGTGTGACCTTTTATGTTGCATCTGCTGACTGAATTAAAATATGTGGATGCATTCTGCTGTTTGTGTTAACCTCCTAAGACCCGAACTCTTCCACGGCATGCATTTTTAATTTCTCTTTGATATTTTGGCTAATTGTGGCCTGATGAATGTAAAAACAAAGAATTACCAGATTTTCTTTTACCTTATTTTTGTTTTTAAGAAAAATGAGAGCCACATATGAGGATATTCGTTTAAAATTTTGATAGAACAGTAGCAGTATAATGTCCTCGTATGTAGATATGGAGCAAATTTGAGTATTTTGGTCTAAATAAACCAAAATGTGATGTCCACATATGTGGACGCCAGGTCCTAGGAGGTTAAAGTTTGAAAAATCAACCACTGTATCGCTCAAATCATATTCTGTAAAGGCCCATCTCTACTAAAAGCACAGATAGACAGGATTAAACAAAATCAGTTTAAAAAGAGCTCTTAAATACAAACTGAATGGAAAAGAAGTAGTTAAAAGTGTGTGTGTGTGTGTGTGTGTGTGTGTGTGTGTGTGTGTGTGTGTCAGTCACACTATGCTTAACTCAGGACATGACATCGGTTTGAGATAAATTGAACTTTGAGACATGGTCAGAAGACTGAGGTCATCAAAAGATGGATGTGTTCAGCAACAAGGCTCATTTGGTACTAAAGGGCCAAAAGTATGCTATACTGCCTTGTACCAATGTCTGAATCATGGATACAAGGCAGAATTGATTGATGCTTTCATGTTGCTTACATTAAATTCTGACTCTACCATCTGAATGTTACTGGAATTGTTTTTCCAAATGTCTGCTGTCCAATTTTTGGTGTGCCCCATGCAAATTGTAGCCTCAGTTTCCTGTTCTTGGTTTACAGAGTTGCACCTGGTGTGGTCTTGTGCTGCTGTAGCTCATCTGCTTCAAGGGTCAGTGTGTTGTGTGTTCAGAGATGTTTAGAGATTTAGTGTTACTATTAGATTACCTTCCTATGAGCTCAAAACAGTTTGGTCATTCTACTATGAAAGTTGGCATCCCTCTTTTGGATCCTTCATTGTAAACCCTAGAGATGGTTGTGTGGGAAAATCCCAAGAGAATTTTCACATTTTAATATTCTTGTTCAAATGTGGTTTTAATGAAAAATTGTACACTGATAACAGTAAAAATGGGTCATTGTGCTAAAGAGTCAGATATGATATAATTATGATGATTAGGGCTCCAAAAGTCTCTACAAACCCATACAAATTTTGTTTGGTTAGTACATATATCATTAACATCTAATGAAACAAATTAATTTTTTTCATCAGTTTCTTTGGCCAGTGGATCAAAATTGTATACACTGTATTGTATTAACCATAAAAAACAAAACATCAAACTTGTTTGTTAAAGGAATATTTAGACCATTGCAATATCACTGTGATAACAGCATCATACACTGCATATAAACTGAACATCCAATGTGTTTTTAGATACAATAACTGCATCACACCAGTTTACTTTTTACACAGGCACAGACACTATACTCCCATCTCATTATAAATGGAGAACAGGTGAAATCTGTATCCACCTTCACATTTCTGGGCACCAATATCTCCGCCAAACTCATCTGGACCCACAACACCGACGCCCTTGAAAAGAAGGCCCAGCAGCAGCTGCTAATCCTCCATGTCCTGAGGTAGCATAGCCTGGACCAGCAGCTGCTGCTGGACTTTTACATCTTCTCAGTGGACAGCGTGCTCTCCTACTGCCTGGGTGTTTGGTTTGCAGGGGCCACTATTGAGAACAGGAAGGCTGTGCAGAGGGTTAAGTAACACTGCCCCAGAAAATCATTGGCTGCCCTCTGCCACCCCTGGAGGCCATCGCCGGATCTTCCGGTCTCAGGAAAACCGGGGCACTCACAGGTGACCCCTGCATCCCGCCCACCACCTGTTAGACCCTCTGCCTTCCACACGGCACCTCATGGTGACTCACTGTTTGTGAGTCAGCCCTCCATGCACAGTTGGTGTGGAGCACCCACAACTTGTTGTACATGTACACTGACAAAACAAAAGGCTATTCTTTTCTATTCTGCATTACTGGATTTTGCATGAACATCTAATCTCATGCCTCAGTTTTTCTAGTTATATTGTTTGATTCAAATGCACTGCGCGGCACGGCTTTGCAGTGGTTTCTCGAGGAAGTCTTGTTTGTGCCAGTGTTTCTGCGCCTGCAGACAGGCTTCATCTCTTTGTGGGTCAGATCCCCTGAGTGAATATTTATCATGCCTTGATGTTTCTCTTTAATGTGCGTCTGAACGTATCACTCAGCTGATGTTTATCAGTCGTCTCTCACTTGACGTTTTGAACTTTCAAATATGAGACTTCAGTGTTTGTTAATGAAACGTGCCCAAGATAGACCCGGCGAATTAGCATGTAGAAAGCATTTGAAGTGGAGTAAACTCGATAGAGCTCAGAGCCGCTGACATTTAGCTTTCGGCTTTTTAAAGTTCCTCTCTGGAGTCAGCCTGGCAGAAAAATTGATTCAAAGTGCAAGACATTTTACATGGTTGACATGAGACACAGACAGACCCAAGCAGGTTCAATCATGGATGTAAATCCATGAAGTAAAGGATAGCTTCTTGGCTTTTGGCTTAGTTTTTATTATTACAGCTTCCCACACTGGATTTTAGACATAAAGACTGACTTACTCTGCGTCTCGACATGTTGATATTTCTTTATTGTGCATGTGTGACCGTGGTTGAGAACAAATGGCTATTTAAGGCCTCAGAAGTCCAAGTGTGGTATATAATTTTCCTTTACCCAGAGGTTGATTCCTGTTGGTGGAGTTAAGATTAAATTGTGTCTTCAGGGTATGGAGATGGATTAGTGTCTTAAGTACATACTGTGTACAAAATGTGCCACATATAGAATCTCTTTCCTTCTTTGTCCCTAATATCTTTGTCAAGGTTGCAGCCATATCTGATGCACTGCGCCCTTTATTTAAGCACTTAATCACGTAATGGCTTCCGTAGGGGCCAATAACGTCGACATGAGAAACGTGACTGTGTTCATCTATTATCTTATTAACTTTGCGAAATGACATTTATGGTTTAAACTCACTGTATGTTGGAGTGTTTTTTTTCAACTGCTAACTTTAATGATCTGCATTCCTTTCTTATTTAATAAGATTAACTGCTCATCACGTATGAATGACAGTACAGCACACAGAGTCTCTCTTGCAGCTCAGTGCCCATAAAGCTTCCTTGCACCTACAGTGTGAGATGCATTAGCTGGCATAAACCTGGTTAATGTTAGTGGTTTTAGGTCTAAGACATCACATCTATGCAGAGCAGAAACCATTATGTCATAACAATCAAATCAAACACATTCAGTTTGGTTTATTTTCTCTTTTTTTGACATTTTGTTTCCATCTAATTGCACTTGAAATACTTCATATATGTTCTGTTTGTCTAAACATTAAAATCTTTGACTGAGGTTGACGAGATCTGTGGCGGGCGCAAAGAAACAAAACTACAAAGAAGCTCAAGTCATGCTGAAAGGAAGAAAGGTATCTCTATAACCACAGGAGCACCACAAACATACACTGTAAACTTGCTGAAAGTTCGATTTATCATAGGACTGCTAGTTTTTGAGTCATTTGGTACAAATGTTATCAATTTTTATCTCTCAGCATTAAACACAACATGAAACTGAGGCTGGAGGAAATGAATGAAAGAATCAAATCGCAAACAAAATAGTAGATATTTAAAGTTTAAAGTGGATGATGGTGGTAGTTGTAAAGTAGCTTAAACCCCCAGATCACTGTCTTCTAATTCATCATGTATTCATCAAAATTTCTAGACAATTCGTCCCGGAGCTGTCAAGCTGTTTTATCCTCTAGTGAAGCTCAGACCGACTGTGCAAACATATGTCATACCTGAAAGACATATTTGAATTCAGTTCAAACAAATAAAAGGTTGGGTTTTTTTAAGATTAAATAGAGCTGAGTGTTTGTACACTGCATACTTTGATAGAAATGAAGGCTTTTACCCACATTTTGACTTGAAGGCAGACCGTTTGTTCCATAGTTTTATGTGGATTCCTACTTTGGTTACATGTGCATTGCTTCTACTATACAGCCATTGCCCCATTTACCCTGAATGGTCCCACCACAGCGTTTGGACCTTTGCCATGAATGAAATTTGATCCAGTGGATGTCCTCTTACTTCCATGCAGTGCTGCGATTGTAATTACATTTGACTTTTATTAGTACTCCCATCCATACACAATCACGTTCAAACTGTCAGTCTAACAACAGCAGTTTGGTCTCCATCCTATGCCATCTTATGTTTAGTATTGTATCAAGATTAGCTGTCTCATTAGATGTCCATTTAAATGATGTATTCATATAACCTTCATGTAACCTTGATGTTAACATTTGAACAACATCTGTGGTCCTCAGTCACTACTCTGTATGAGCTAATGATGCCCAGTGGACAAAGTCCACTGCGAAATGGAGTTATTTTCCGCTTCGCTGGTTAATCTGGCGGCTGTGTCAGTGTCGCACACGCTGGCCAGATTTTAAAGAGTGATGGAAAGCTGTTCAGAGGAGGAGCCACAGAAACTGACCATTTGCCAAATTCTTTGATGTCATCTTTTAATAAAAATGAGAGCTGTATTTGGAAGCATAGTTTCTTTGTCTGCCTGAGAGTTTATTCCAAAAAATGTGACCATGTTTACTTTAGTTGAATGTATTCATTTTCACAATGAGTAAAGTAATAAACAAAGCAAATATTGACCAAGATCTGTCATTCTGACAATTGTATTTGCAAACCAGAGCCTGCCTAGAGTGATGCTGTTCAGTTTCTACATTAATTAGAGCTTGTTATGCTGCAACACTGACAGTGTGCCATATAAACAGCTGCTCCCTTGTACCTGTACAAGCTCCAGTCAGTCGCTGCAGAGATGTTTTGGCTCATTTTTTTGGCCACTCTCTCTGTTTGGTTTGAGCTAAACCAATAGTAAGCCAACCTTTCCTCACAGCTAGATAACCATGGCGTTATTATTTTAACGTGTTCCCAGCTGTCTGCATGGAAACTGTGTGGTCTAAACAACCTCTGCATGTTTCTAACTTATACCTATTTTTAAAAAGCAAACATAGAGAAAGGATGTGGGTGTTCCAGTGATAGTGGTGATAGCAAATCTACAAAGAAACGCAAACTGTGCATATCTGTGAGAAATGACAGGAAACTGTACGACAGGTATTGTATCTGCTGGGCCTGCAGGATGGACAGAGCAAATAAAAGAATTACCCTTCTAACCTTTGGTGAAGCAGAAGTTGACAGGTGACCTTCCTGTTTGATTTAATCTGTTAAATGTTTGCATAAAAGGAAAAATATGCACATGATAATAACAGACTGTAGTTGTTTTTCTTTGCAATAGTCCAAGTCATATTGGTTTGAAACATTTGATGTTATTCATGCAACAGTCTCCTTTTCGATCAACCTGAAAACTACAGGGGAAAATAAAATGCGAGCTGGTTGTGTTTCTGCGGGGTGTTTGCTAATCTATGCTTGTATCAGCAGGATCCAAAGGCTTGCAGCCAGTGCATGGCCAATTGCAGCAGTAAACAAGCTAACTCAAAAACCAGGGTCATTTAGATCTCTCCACACATAATTACACTGCCAAATGTGGCAGAGAGGATCAGAGGTCTGCAGCTGAGTCTGCATTTTAAAAATGCTTTTGTCTGCAAGCTGATTTGTGGTTCAAAATATGTCACTCGAAAATGGTCTCAATATTTATTAAAGAATTAATCAGCAGCTATTATTTATTTTAAAATGGTTAAACAGTAGGGGAAATACTAATGGCTGACAATCCTTACACCTAATACACTAAACTGGAGGGGTTTTTTTGCCCATTTTTCTCATTGTGTAATTTATGCATTTATATTCACAAACTTTCCATGTTGTTCCGTCTTTCCTTTCATTCTCCTAAAAACAAACCCATCTGAAAGCATTTCTGTGCGGACTTGTTGAACATTATTCGCATGTGAGAATAGAGTTTCGCATAAATTGATTCATGCCCTGGCTTGGGAAATTGACAAATAGGTGAGTTCATGTTTTCTTGGCTCTGCCAGAATGTGCCATGCCTCTCTTCATGGAGATTTCTGCCTTGGCCTGTTTGTGTTGGATCAATCACACCCAGTTATCTAATATGGATCAGGTTTTGCATGCTAAACGAACAACTTTTTGCACTAAAATGTGTTTACATTTCTTGTCACGTATTGCAGTGCTACATCTTTTGCCGTTCTTGTTGTTGTAGTTCAATTAAATTGAGGTCAGGAACATTCAGCATCTGACAATGACGCCTTAAAATCTTCAGATTCTTTGTGCATACACTCACCTTCTTCATGGCACAAATTCAACAAGATTGCTGTAATACACTCAGAGATTTTGGTCGATATTAATGTGGTAGTATGACACAGTTGCTGCAGATTTGTCAGCCTCACATCTGTAAAGCAAATCTCCTTTTCTACCACATCTCAAAGGTGCTTTATTGGAGTACACTGAACTCATTCTCATGTTCAAGAAACCAGTTTGAGATTAATTGAACTTTGTAACATTCTCAGTTGGTACTCAGTGTTGATACAAGGCAGAATTAATGCCTGTGTGTTGTTTGTGCCAATTTCTGACCCTCCCATGTCAGAATTCGGCATAAGTCAAGACTCCTTGCAATAACCCACATTTTCCAATCATCTGTTGTCAAATTTTGGTGAGGCTGTTAGAACGGTAATCTCAGTTTCCTGTTCCTGATGACCATCCTGTCTGTCACCAGCACCCATGCTACATCCAAAGTCACTTAAATTACCTTTCTTACCCATTTAGACTTCAGCAGATGTTCTTGACCATGTCCAAATGCCATTTGGTTGCTGCAATATGATTGGCTGATTAGATATTTGAGTTAGCAAGCAGCTGAACCTTTAAAGTGGTTGGCGAGTGCATGTCTGATGGTACTAGGCTTATAAATATGCAGGTATTGTCCTGAATTAGTAGTCAGGACTTTGGTTTTCACTGCACTATATTATTTCTTTATATTTAAATGATTCTACTACCAAGTTCCCATCTGTGTATGGCTGTAGGACTTTTCTGCATTCTAAAGAAATTTCTTCCCGTCTTACTCACCTTTATTTCACCTCTAGGATTAAAGGTAAGTCCAAATGTACCTCTAGAGTCCACGCATGTAATAATCTTCTGTAATAACACTGTTTAAAACCACGGTCTTACATTGGAACCTCTGAGAATAGATGACATAATAGGCTAATTCCTCTTTTAATGTATCCTCTGACTGTAGTCTGAAGTGGCAGGCAGGCTGGGTGACATTTCTAAAGAAATAATGGAGAAAATTATTCCTTTTAGAAATGTTGAGCCCGAAGGAAGAAAGATAAAGACGAACAGTGGTGAGAAAAATGGGCCAAAAGCGATGAGAATAAGCAAAGCAGGAAGGAGAAAGTCATTTAAGAAAGGGGTTGCATGTAATGACGAAAGTGCTAGAGTGAGGGGTAGAGATAGTCGTTCTGTATGTATGATTAGTAGTTATCAATTGATGTAAAATGCATTTAGGAGCCACTTAAAGTATTATGTGGATTGTAGAGTCAGCTGTGCAGGTAGAGAGCTTACAGTGCATTCATTTGATTATTGAATTTCTTTTCCTGAGTGCTTTTGCTTGTTTTTGATACGGTTTAAGCATTTTGCATTGTTAAAGTTAATATAACACTTATACAACATGGCTCCTCAGATGCTCTCATGCAGGAGCTTATTTTTATGTGACATTTTAGTTAGTTGAGAGGGGACTGATAATATTTAAAGAAAAACAGAAAGAAGTAGAAATAGTTGTAGAATGATTAACATAGTGGCAGTTGTGTTTTTATCTAATGAAAGTTGTTGTAAAACCATTTAAGTTCGAAAATACAATTTGTAAAAGGTCATTTTATCTGAATCGTATACATTAGTTATAAAAGGTAAAGTTACAACATGCCTAGAGCTGCCTCTGAGAGTCTACAGTTAACATGTTAAATGCAAAAATTCATGACGGCACAATTAGAAAAAGACTGAAGTATGGCTTGTTTGAAAGGTCGTCTCGTGCATTTTCATGTAACATTTTAGAGAAGCAGACGGGGAGAAAGCTTGTTCTCTCTTAAAGGACATGACAGCATGCATTTAGGGGGGGGGAACAATCACAGCACATCGGAACAAACACTTCATACCAGCTGTCAAACACGGAGATGAAGGGGTGATAATTTGGGTTTGTTTTGCAGCTGCAGGACCTGGACACTAAACAGTCATTGAGATGGCCATGAACTCCTCTGTAGACCAAAGTATTCTAGAGTCAAATGTGAAGCCATCTGTCTGACAGCTAAAGCTTGGCTGAAACTGGATCATCTTACAGGATCTTGATCTGAAGATCATCAAACAGGGGCTGAGAAGGAAAAGATTGGATTGACTGGTTGCAATGGCTCAGTCAGTCCAAGCCCAGACCGCAATTGAGATGCCTTTGCAGGACTTTGAGCTGTGCATAAACAAATGCCTGCAAACCTCAATGAATTGGAGCGACATTATAAAGACGAGTAGGCCAGAATTCCTGCACAATGATGCGAGGGACTGATAAGGTAATACAGAAAAGGATTTCTTAGTTATTTCTAGTGAAAGTAGTTCTGCAAGCTGTTGATTCATGGGGTCTACTTAGTTTTTCAAAACACTGCAGAGAATTCAGTGAAATTCTCTTTTTCACGACTGTTTAATGAAGCCATTTAAAGTTTTATCCTCACAGTATAGCTAGTTTCATATTTACCAAGGAGGTAATTATAAGTACAAGCTTATATTAGTGTTTATGTGCATGTCATTCGGTTTACAAACAAGATCACTTGAAGAGTTTTAAATGAAATTTGATAAGATTTGTAAGGGTATAGAGTGAGGAGATGTTAAGTTTATTAAGATTTGGCTTCCATCGAAGGTCAACTCGATGATTTATTAGCCAAAAATGGACAAAAACCAATATAACTTAACAATCATGGTTCTTACAAGTGTGGTGTGGTGTATATTTTCAACATATGAAGTTAAAGCATAGAGTTAAAATACCATGTGAGATTTGACATCTGATGTCTATTTCAAGGTCAAGCTTTTAAAAACTGTTTCTTGTTTGTTTTGACAACATAGGAATAATGGGAATACAATGACTTTTAAATGTCTTCATAAATGTATGTTATGTCTGAGTAAATGTAACAAACTGTTAAAACTGGCTTTAAAAGATTCCTTTGGCTCGAACTAAACCCTCATTGGGAAACAGCAGGAGGAAAAAAAACATCATTTTCACACTGTGCAACAGCCACTGTGGCATTTTACTATTAAATAAATATTTTTAAATTACATGAAACTTTAATAGGGTATATTGATTGAAGAGTGAGGCTGAGAAAATCTCAACACTTTACCTGATGTCATCTTGGGGAAAAGGGCAGATACTGAGCAAGCAATCAATTCTGGTGAGTGACTATGTATATTTACTCACTAAGCCAGAAATGTGAAGCATTTTGTCATGCATTTTTTTCCTTTACCATAACCCCCTTTGTTTTAGACATAAAAATAAGTGTAAGGAAAGTGCACTACGTTAGAGTTAAGTATGCTTTCACTGTAATATTTTTACAGTGTTGATGTGAATGTTTGAACGTAAGAAATCAAGTTTTAAAAGCTGCATTACAAGAAGAGCATCACAAGAACAACCACTGATGGAAATACCTTTCTTGAGTGTTTGTCTTGGAGTTTTTCATGACATCAGAGCATGTTTGACTAGCTGCGGTTTGCATCCATTAATGGCTGAAAGGTGGATGTCCTTGGAATGACAGTGGAGGAGACCAATCAACCACACTGAGAGTTTGGAGGAGGCAAATCGAGTTGGACAGGAATGGTTGTCAGCAGCTCTGTATGCTTCTGTCATAAGAGGCATGTGCAATCAGTGAGAACAGTTTTCTGAACATGGGAATTACAGAGTGTGGAATTACATGCATCTTGTTGCGTACTGCGTTTGACCTCCTTCCTTCAGAACTGCCTTCATTCCACAAGGTATTAGAAACATTCCTCAGATTTTGGTCCATATTGACATGATGGCATCACCCAGCTGCTGCAGATTTCTCAGCTGCACATTCATAAGAAACTCACTTTCCACCACATCCCAAAGGTGCTCTGCGGGATAGAGATCTGCTGACAGTGGAGGCCATTTGAGTACAGTGAGCTCATTCTCATTTTCCACTCATTTTAAGTGATGCTCATTTGGTACTAAGGACCCCAAAGTGTGTCACAAATGTATTCCCCACATCATTACACTACCATCGTCATCAGCCGGAGCTGTTGATACAAGGCAGGGTGGCTCCATGCTTTCATGTTGTTTGCACTAAATTCTGAGCTTATTTTAATATTGCAGCAGAAATCACGACTCGCCATACCAACAGCATCTTTGCACTCTTTTCCAAGCTTTTGATGAGCCAATTGAGTGATCAACATATTAAATATTTGCATTAACAAACAGTTGAACACGTGTACCTAATAAAGTGGTTGGTGATTATATGTATATTTTTAGCGGATCCTTGGGCTAATGTGGAAATCGTACCATCATAGGTGTTATAGCACAGTGGTCCCCAACCCCCGGGCTACGGACCAGTCATTTGGTACCAGGTCACGAGAGTTGAGGCTCGGGTGTGAAATTTATGGGTTTCTTGGTCTTTTCCTGTGTTGTAGTCGTGTGTCTTATTTTGAAAGAAATATTTACGCTTTACCTTAGCAACCAGAGAGCAGAAAGGGTGCAGAAAGGAGGATGTTACTCTCAATGTTGTTGGCGCGTTTCAGGAAGCTGCTGCTAATAAAGTTAAACAATTACACAGTGAATTCATTTTTAATTTTATATTTAGAAAATACCACAGTTTTTGTCTTGGTTGTATCATTTTATTTTGTTGAATTTATCCACGATACCGTGAAAAAATTGTCTGACATTAAACCGGTCCGTGGCGCAAAAAAGGTTTGGGATCGCTGTTATAGCATACTGCTTCAGCTCTATGGTTTACCGATCGTCTGTTGCAGCTGAGCATGGAGGTGGTATTATTATGTTGCTAACTAGTTTTTTAAATTCACTGCTAACAAATTATTTTTGTTTTTCTGTATAACCCAAGAATATCAACCTGTATTAATACTGGAGTTGTGTATTGCACTGGTGGCCTTTCTGGGATGTTCCCCATCTCTTAAGCTGTGTGAGCTTGGGCAGGCTGATGGCCACTCCCAACCTCTATGGTCCCTTATCTTGGGAAGCGGATTCTTGTTTGGACATGTACAGAGTGATTGGTTTAGACAGGCAGCAACCAGTTTGCATATTCAGAAAAAGGATCTATTTGGAAACATCACTATGAACAAAAACGGTTACTGTTATAGAAGTGTATTTATGTCGACATACTGCTTCGTCTGGATTGTTTGTGCATCAGTTGTCTTCCATCAGCTTCTGCTTGTTAGTAGAGTTCGACTCAAAACTTGTAAACATACTGTGCCGGTTTTATCAATATGTAACCGTTAACTCCCAGAAACTTTTAGCTTTAATTAGATTTTTTTGTTATGGAAGACCCCTTTCCACCACATAAAAAAAAAGGATCCATAACTCGAAATTTCGAGTTATTTTCTCATAATTTCGAGTTATTTTCTCGTAATTTTGACTTTTCTCAAAACTTTGAGTTAATGGGTCGAAATTTTGAGTTAGCGCTGCTAATCAGTAATCTACGTGAATGACGTCATTTCCTTGTTACCCGGAAGCTGAAGCCCTCAGCTACAAATGCTACAGCTAAGCTACCAGTATTACATCCAGTCATGAATCCACAGATTGCTGAGTATTTTCAGCGTGGCTTCAAAAATGATAAAATCATTGTGTTATTAGCTGAATCACATTGCGTTACTATCCGCAAACGTACTCGCGAAAGCGCCAATTTGTTGCGATCTGGTTTTGAGTGAGCATTAGTCTGCGCATATGCTTCCGGGTAACAAGAAAGTGACCTCATTCACGTAGATTACTGATTGGCAGAGCTAACTCTAAATTTCGAGTTATGTTTCTCCAAATTTTGAGTTAATAAGTCGAAGTTTTGAGTTAATAAACCGAAATTTTGAGTTATAACATGGATACATGGTTTTGTTTTTGTTTTTTTTTGGGGGGGGGGGGGGTTGTGGCAGAAACGGCCTTCCATAGAATGTTTTAAATTGGTGATTTTTAAAAAAAATTAAGTACATTTTTAAAAAGTTGTTAGGTTTCTCTCTTGTTCCAAAGCATATATTGATTTCAAAACTGAGCCTTCTCATATTCTTGGTATTTCTTATGCTCTTTTATTTGACTGGCAGATTAAATGTTAAAATAACAGAATTTTACCAGTCTGTGCTTACTCACTCATCCTAGGTTGCTCTAATCTGTTCTCTGGCCATAGGTCTAGTCTGCTGCTACTCTTCATATCACTTACTGCTGTGCACTGTGCTGTAATCCTCCTTTCCGTGTTTTTTCCCATGAAATGTTTAAAAGAGAAAAGCCCGCCAGAGGGTTTTTTCTCTCTCCTGCTTTTAGGCCACTTTTCTTGCTTTCACACCATGAAGAATGACCTCATTCTGAGGCTTCGCGATCTTACGTTTCGTGATTGACAGCTACCCTTGACTCCTGCGTTGCGTCTCAGGAGGATCAGCGGGTGTCGGGCTCTCGTGAGGGGTGAGCGGAGCCCCTTACCCGATGCAGCCATAGACGTTGCGAGCTGACTCTCACATCTCGAGGGAGCGCAGCGCAGCCGCACAAGGGTAATTACCCGAGCACTGGGGTGAGGGGCAGATGAAGTGATTTCAGCACTTTTGAATTAAATATGGTCCAAGGAACATGAGTAATCCACAGCTACTTCATGACAAACCCAGAACCATTCACAGAGCCTTTTACGACGTATGAATACACATGGCGTTTCTTGGTATGAACTTTGTTGAATTTTAAAGGAGCGGTATGCACAGTTTTTGTTTTGTTTTTTCTTCTTTCTTTCTTGTTCTCAGCAGCCTTGAATTAAACGTGCTCGAAGGAATGGGAACAATCTACATGCCACTCAGACCACAAACGCACTGCCATCCAGCAGGGATTAAATACACAGAGGATTTCCATCCATGTAATTTAACTGAAATTTAAAGGAGATAATTCGCCATTTAAACTTTGAATTAAACATGCTCCAAGGAGCAGCGACAATCCACAAGATACTTCAAAACAAGATCCAGAACAATCTACAAGATGCTTTTATAATTATACATGATACATATTTCCAGATGTGCATTGTGTTGCAGTTCATAGCCGGGTGGTTGTTGGAGTCTGTAGTTTCCTGCACTTAAATGTGTGATTTCAGCTAATGTTTAAAATCCCATTGGGATTTGCAAGAGTTAGTCTTGTAGACAAAAGGTTGGTTCTGTGCCTCCTGTCTGCCCTTTTAATCTTCTTAGGCGTTTCACATGCACCCTTTTTTTTTTTTTTTTTTTTTAAATCAGGGTCCCTGGCTGCTTTCCCTTTGTGGCATGATCTTTATATTTGTCTCCATTGCCTGAAGACAACAGGGGTGGTTTTAATCGGCTTTTTTTTTTCTTTTCTTTTTTTTCTCTTCGAAAAATCTGTCCATGCACCTTCTTGCAATGTGAGAAAACCTGCTTGCAGTCAATTCTGTTTTATTGCAGAAGGACCAAAAAGTCCTATGCAGTGAAGCTAGCCTTTTGTATCTGTAAGCAGTTGCTCAGTGACTGACAGCACGAGAAGTGGGAACAGAGCTGTGTGCCTGAGACCTCGCTAATGCAGTTCAAACAAGGCCAGGTATCCTCCTTTCCTTCTGTCCGTGTGTGACTGACAGCGTGTATGTCATAGTGTGACCCTTCTCATCAAACTCCCCTTTGGGACTTGTCAAAATCCACTTAACCACTCAGACCTGAATAGTTAAGCTCTTCCACTGATCCTCTTTTTTTTTTTTTTTTTTTTTCCTTCCCCCCTCTCTCTCTTTAGGGGACCCTTGGGCTGTCGATCTACACTAGTGTTTTAGGTTATAATAAATATTGCTGCTGTCATCTTGAAGCTTTAAAAATGTCTTTTATTTAAGTATAGATAATGTAAATTTAGGCATCTTTTAGCTTGTCAACAACACAAAATGTACAGACTGTATAGATAAAAGCAGCCGTAGCAGTTGAACCATTGGAGCAGAATAAAGTAACATCCTCAGGATATATTTTATGTATGTAGCATTATGTGAATACAATACAGACTGATAGGAAAGATATATGCGCTGTAAATATAATGTTAAACGTGTTTACTAACACAATAACTGTACAGAAGTGTACATTTAAATGCAATCAGTGATTCACCTACAATTCAAGGAGGAGAGCATTTGAAATCCTTATGATTCCAGTTTTAATATTTAATCTCCTGTGTGGTCTGATTAAGACCTTTCCTGTACAAACAGGACTGGATAAACTCATCATTTCTACTGCTATGGTCACATTTTAGGTGCACCGTCTCAGCTAACTAATATTATATTCTGTATTTAATTTTTATATGCAGCTGATGAACAATGATAGGTGCGATGACATGATTTGCCTTTGAAAGATACGCAGATGAATGTGTCTCTCGCACGGAGCGATCTCCTCGGGGATCAAAGCTCAGAGGAGCGCTCGGGCACACAGAGCTGGCGCGCACACAGTCAGGAGACTTGACGGTGATAGAAAAGGAGATGGTGTCAATCTCTGGCTTCTCCTGTGCTCCGAGGTGACAAGCAGCCCGCCGCTGTGTAGCCAGGCGGAAAACTGCCCTTTCTGGCATCAGTGGCCTCGGCCCTTTGGCACCGCACGCTCAACGTAGCCCTCGAACATCTCCACCATCCATCTGCAGCTCGGCATAATCTGCAGCCTCCTGCCACTGATCTGACTCTGGTATTGGTACCTCCTGCTGCTGCTGGTACTTGCTGCTCTGGAGTCACTGGTCAGTCACGCAGGATGAATAATACACATCCTGCGTGTAGGGTCACGATTAGACAAAGAGAATCTGGGTTAATCTGACTGACTAATACTGCAAGCAAATGAGGTCACCGCCTTGATACCTATATTTAATGCTCAATGTAAACATGTCTTTTTTTATGGAGATAAACTACAGCAGTGAGCACAGAGGAAACATTACTGCTTCTATTTTTTTAATTTTTATCTTTTATGGCACTTCAAACTAGTATGTCCAGTTTACTTGGCTCTTCGTCCCACTGTCATTACCTTCACCGCCCTTTTATGTGGCAGCCCAGTAACTAATAGTTGGGGAGACAGAGCTGCTATTTGCTGCCACCTGCTGGTGAATTAGGGCAAAAACTGTATGCTGGCTGACATCTGAGGACCATCCGGATTATTGATCTGTCATATGGATTGTTTCTTTGTACCTTTTCATTATGGTTCATGTTATTCCCTTTTCTGTAAGGTGATCATTAAAGAGGAAAAAGACTGCTGGGCTCTTCTTCAACACTTGTAATTTTTCAAAATAACTTTTCATCCAGTCCAGCTGTGAATGTTTGGATTAATTTTTCTATTCAATCGTAGCAAATACATTCAGCTAAATGAATGTCAGTAATAGCTGTTTTTGTACTGCTGTTAAATCTATTAGTAGTATAGATAAACTTGTGCTGTCCTTTTAACCAGCTATACCAATTACTACTAATCTCTTTTGACACTTACCGATTTATTTTAATCATTTATAGATGCACTCATTTAGTTGGTTTACTAATCTTTCCATTCATCCCATGCCTACAGCAGAAGTACCCCCTGGGGTGCACATCTGCTAAGGTGTGATCTGAAGAGCCTCCATATCAGCAGAGGGAGACATTCATGACCAGCAACCACACTTGAAAAAAATCCCCTGATGTATCACTCTCCCAACTCCACTGCAGACATAAACATGCAGCCACACTTTCATACACTGAGAGGTGGTGGTTTATTTGAACATGTGAGTCAGCCAGTCCCTGTGGGCTGCAGCTGGAGAGAGTACAGTGCCCCACCCAGCAGCAGCAGCAGCGTCAAATGTGGTTGTAACTCCCCCCAACCTGCCCTCCCCCTCTCCCCCTCTAATTTATGCACGCTGGACTGCCCTCCCCTTTACTTCAGGATGTATTGTCCTCCACTCTTTAAACTGAGTTAAGTATTCAAAGGGAGCCATTCACTTACAGAACTGTGGTGGAACTAAAGAGCAACTACTGGATGGCTGCTGTTGGCACACAGATGTCTGTTTGCGGTGAGTGTATTTTTATGTATGTCCCGGAATGCGGCGCTATGGTCGGAGGTGGTAGTTTTCTGTAGATTAACAAGAGGATCTCTGAATTCGTGTTGCCTTTTTTCTGCTCTTGGTTTTTGCTTTTGAATCTTTCTGTGCTTTCAAATGCTTTTGTTAGTAAGTTATTAACCAAGTCGGTGCTTGTCCTCACATGATCCTTTGAAACATCACTCAGTGTAATGTGTTGAAGGCATGTAGTGATCTTTATTAGGTCCCCTGCTGAACTGTAACCATACAGTGTCATTTGGTTTGAATTAAGCTGTTCAAATCAAACACAAGGCTTTAGTAAATAAAAGGTTGTTAAAATAGATGCAGACATGGACTTTTTCACATTGTAGATCTGGTGATCAGAGCACAGAACTTAACTCAGATTTCACTAATTCACCTAAAAGAAGATCTTATGATCTTTAGAACTATGTCGACCTTCTCATACTCGACATATTGACCTCTGACATAACGTGACCTACATTTCTGTCTCAGAGCAGGATTAAAAAAAAAAAAACATTTGCTGATACTTTGTGACCCAGGTGTGGTTAAGGCAAGCCAGAGGAACTGTAAAAACACTCATTAGACACTCTTGGTCCTGGGGGCATGTGGATCTTTTGTCTGCCCATGAGATGCTTATTGCTCGAGAAACGTGACACCACGCTCTCCTTTTCCAGCCTCTGTGGTCGATGTCTCATGCTACAGTTTTGGCGCAGACTCTGCTAATTTGGAAACAGTTGAATTTCAAGCACGCTGCAGTATTTTTGTCAGTCATCTCCGAGGAAGAATGTGCGAGATTGTTTATTCGATTTAACGTTCAGCTCACTTTTCTGACTGTATACTTAAGTTGTGTTTAGATTTGTCTATAACAGGGAAGTATACACTAGACATCCACCATGTGTAATAAGCACTTAGGGCGCCGCAGTGTCATGTGGCTGCTTTACAATGGGCTGTTTATGTGAACCAGTGGCAGTCGGAGGCAGAAGAGCGACTGCAGCCAGGCACAGTGCAGAGCTTCTCAGTCGGCCTAAGCCTTGTTCCTCCTCTATATGAAAAGCAGCCAGATTTTCAAGCCTTCTTGGACTCGGGGGCATGTCATTTACCAAATGAATGGGCCTCTCTTCTGGACAGTTGAGGCAGTTAGAGTCCATCATGACACAAGACAAGTGGGCCCACAGTATTACTTTTCACTGCAGAGGGCTGTTTTCTGCAGGCCCATTTGCATGCCTTCAGGATATGGCATGAGTGAAGCAAGATAATAAACATGCGTGAAACAGCTTATGAACATTCTGGACGGCTATTACGAACACAGTTTGACTTAAATCATGACTAGACGTCATGACCAGCTGTCTTCCTACATCTTCTGTTTTTGCAGGTTTACCATCGCTGTTGATTTCTGACATTTTCATGCACAGTTGTTAATTACATGGGGAGAAATTAGTAGACTCACTTACTTTACTCACTAAATTTAATTAGATTTTGTCCACCTCGCTTTCCTTGTATTTGTTCACACGTATATTTTTTTTTTCTCCATCCCTTAGTTACTTAGTCACCCCACCCCCCCATATAGACCACAAACTGTGTCTCGGAATGAGCCTTTCAGGATTGCAGCTGGTTGCAATGTCAAAACCTGATAAGCACAAACGACCACAACCCCAACCCCCTGCTGGTAAACAGTTCCCTGGGTATCACAGACCCACCCTCTTTAATTCCAAATGTGGAGCCAAAGTCTCCCATTGTTATTTATTTGCCAGTGTTTTCTTCTAACTATAAAATGTCCACGTCATGAGAAAAGAAATGCAAATCATGTTATTGGCTCAAAGAGCAGACACAACAGACTTGCTTTATTACTAGTATTTCAGGAACTGAAGCTGCAATAGATTATTTTTATTTTTGTCAGCGAGCAGTAAATGCATCAACATTTACAGCTCATTGACTGAAAGTAAAACCTGTTGTCCCTTACAACTCTTTTTCCTTAGGCACTTGAAAAAAGGTGATCCGATTTCTTTAAGTTTTCTCGCTCCTCTTCTTCTTACCTACACAAACACACTGCTTTAATCCTGGTTTCTATAACCATGCCATTGTTTTAGAGAATCACCATTTAAATAACATAAAAACTATTTTAGCTATAATTACAAATAAATATTCAGTGAGAGAGAAATTTCGGAGCCATTTTCATGCATGAGCTCAATAAGAATCTGGAGAATCATGCTGCAACATCATCTGCAGTTTCTTTCTCAAAAAAAAACAACTCCTGCAATAATTTCACATGGGTCAAATCAGACCTTTCACATGCTTTGTACTAAATGTTACTGGCAAGTTCAGACATTTAATGTCAAAACTGGCTGATGGGGTGATGCCTAGACAAGTTCAGGGTTGCAATGCATGTGTAATGTGTCTGTAATATATATTGTGTCGTCCAGGTCGTCTGATAGATTCCCCTAATTGAATGTGCTCCCTCACCAACCTGTGAAGTATCCTGAGTTGAAAATACACCGTCTGGGGACCTGTGAGACATGAATTAACTTGTTAGAAAGAACTGTAGGCACGGTTACAGGCAAGTCCACAAAGAAATATCACCTCACTCTGCAGTTTTCCCGTGAGACTACAGAGAATCTTATTGTTTACTTTCACCACTCTCACACCATCACTTCCTAGACATCACAGGCAGGCAGCTGTCTTCATTGAGAAACTTCTATAAAGTTACTGGACGCTTCCTGCTTAGCACCTCGCAGACAGAGTTGGCAACAAGCTGGGAACATGGTGGAGACTAGTAACGAGTCTCCACCCAAATAAAAGACAGAAACTGAGCTTAAAGCAGAATGCATGAGGATTTACACTCCCCAGGTGGGAAGAAACACCATTTCAAATGAATGCTAATGTTGCCCCGTGTCTGCTAGACCTATGTGACTCCAACAAGCTTAAAGGGTGATATGATAATGTTGTAGTGTTTTTAGCGTGTCTCCAAATGTTAAAGGCAAACAAAAACCATCACAATTTAGTTTTTTTGTTTTGTTTTGTTGTTTTTTTTGGTTTAGTGATCCTCTATCACAGGTGTTATATGAATTTTTTTTGTAAAAGAGGGAAGGTTGTTTTGTGAGCAGAAAGCTTATATGGGTTGGTCATGATAACAAACATTAACAGTATTTTTTGAGAGTTACTTTAAATTCTTCTGATTTAAAACTTCCTGTTTAGATCTAGAATCATTTCCATGAAAAGAAAATTCCCACAATGTGTTAATTCCTGATCCCAAGGGTCACTGAAGCACAAAGCTCAGCACAGATTCTGTGATTTATTATCTTCCCACACAACAAGAGGCACACAGCATCCAGCTTTTACAATTGAAGGAAACCAAAAAGGGGGTTACATGCAGGAGAACGAGCTGTGTGTCAGGGCAAAGACTCACGATCCCACTGAGTGATTCTGCTTCTCCTGATTTACGGAAGACTGAACCGTGGCCTCTTAAGTCAAGTCCCGATGACTGTGAGAGCAGAGTGAGTGTTGCAGTTGCGTCACACGCTGCCTCTTCTGGCCTTGAGGTCAGGTCTAAGGAGGACTGAGGAGGTGGGATGGGGTCACCGGGCAGGAAGATGATAAGCTGGTGCAAACAGAGTTGGTATTGCAGCCGAGTGTCTTTGATGCGTTATCTTATGCCCTGGGGCTTTATCTCAGTGGTTCCTGGCTGTCTATGTTACTGGTGTCAGTGCTAAACTTTCAAACAATGGCTTCATGTTTACAGTGGTTGCCTGCTGTTTAGTATCTTGGTCAACCCTCACCGGGTGTCGCTTTCCTCTCCTGATCTGTGCTCGTATCTGAGTGCCAGTGTGAATCCCTCTCTTGCAGGATGGCACGGTGGGGAACCTAGATGACCTGGCTCAGGAGTACTCTCAGTATTACGGCACCTCCCTCAGTGACGTATGCGAAAGGATGGAGGAGCTACGGAAACGCAAAGTAGTGCAAGATGCAGAGATGGTAAATTGTCTTTTTCTTGTCCATTAAGATCAGGGTTTAAGGTTTAGTGTGGAACTATTGAGAAATGTATATTAGTGCATTCGTATCCATTAGTCAGCTGTTTATTCACTCTGAACTTAGCCCAGCTGTTTTCAGGCCTCATGCAAGCAGAAGGGGACAAAATCCGCCTACCTGCACTTTTTAAAAGTCACGTTACCACATTGTATTTTTGCTTATGTAAGTTAGCGGCTCTACAATAAATAGATCCCTTACTGATTTTCTCATCTTGCATGAAAGTGAGTAAGCATATTTTCTCACATGCAGAGCTGTCCCTGAGGTTGGGTCTTCACTGCAACTTGTTTTTAGTTTCTGATTCTGACTTTTGGTTTTTTACCTTAGGTTAACCTTTTGACTGAGTCACCTTTTGGGTGATTCAGTCAAATGAAAATTTTGTCTGTTCTTATGTTATGATGACACTATGATTTACTCCTCCACTTCCCGTGTATGTGTGTTTCAGGGAACGATTGACTCAGTGGCCACATCAGTGCAGCTGCGCTCACAGATCCAGGTGAGTGTCCAGCTCTGAGCGTGTCAGACCCCGGGAGAAGGCAACTTCCTTTTCCGTGTGTCAGCAGACAGGCTGATAAGAGGCAGAGGAATTGGCTAGTCATGATTTATCCCGAGTCAGTGTACTAGGCCACAAAGTAACATCCGAGTGACTGCCGGGAAAAGAACTGGCCTTGACACTGTTCTTGGAAGTAGATCCTAAAACATGATGACGTATGACAAGTTATATATGGAAGTTTTTAGGTTTGGTGAATGTCTGGACTTTGATCCAGCTGAGTAGAAAAAGATTTGCCATTCCCTGTATATATGTATATTTAACATGTGTTTTTCATCTCCTTAGGAATCTCTAGGACTCAGCAGCACCATGTCGACTCCGGAGACCGAAAGAAGGTATAAAGAATATATACATATAAAAATAACCCTATACATGAGTATAGCACAGCTTCCCTGACTTTGGGAAGTATTGTGAGGAAGTATCGAGGAAAAGATGATTTAAATTTAAAGTCCATGACTTCTGGAAGCTGCACTGCTATGACTCTTCCTGTATGATCTCCACCGCCCCGTGGACACGTGCATTTCCTCTGTTTCCTGGTGTCACATTTATGAAGTATTTCTGTGTAACCTCTAAACGTCCTTCCTTCCTTTCATTGTTTCTTTGGAAACATTTTGAAGATTAGTCACGTTTTGTTATTGGAAAGCTGAATAAGATCGAATAATTTATATGACGAGTAATGAGAAAGCGACATATTGATTTTATTAGATTTGTTTGTGCAGATGTAAAAGTTTCCTGAAAGTTGAGTAATAGCTGTTCTCGTTTTTCAGGATTTAATTATCATTGCAAAGAGGCCTGTTTTATTCAGAACCTGGACGGGGATGGAACTGTGTAATTCCTGTTAGAACGGGATTAGCAGGAATCCTACTCTGCCCCCTAGTGGGATCACTCCATAGGAATTTCATGAATGCGACTATCAGCAAAATTAGGGCTCCTTTTTGGAAACAAGCATGTTTCTTTTACACTTTTTAAAAATGATTTCAATGATATCTTTTTAAAGTTCACAATCAAGGCACGGTCCTCTCATAATGCTTTCTTTCTCACAGTGCATGAGGAGTCTTTATGCTATTTCCTGTGGTAAATGGGAGCATTTAATAACATCTGCACAAAATAGTTGGAGCTTATCTTCAATATGTAATGTGCAAAAGTATTGAGCCACCAATTATTTCTTTATGTTTTGCTTTCAACAAGACAGACTTTCCTGTAATTTTTGAAGGTGTTTTTACAGAACTTACTGAAGTCTCATTAGAAATGGTCTCAGTAGGGTGGCTGTCAAGAAGCCATTATTAAGGAATGGAATATGAGCTTTGAGCGGTGCCAAATTACACAAGGACTGAACACATAATCAGTGGCAAGTGGTGTTATGAAGTGAGACACAGTAGAGAGACTGTCACCTTTTTAATCTGCATTTCAGCCAGTGATGTTGAAGACCTTTGTTCATGATTCCTTCAACTTTGAGAAGAAGTTTCATTTTTTTTTTTTTTAGACTAATAATGATCACAAGCGCACTGCCAATATTGTAAAAGCATACCTGGATAGAAAAACACACAATGGAACACATATCAGGACCTCAACTACTCAACAAGCAGTGTGGGATCATCTTGAAAGGCCAGCCAACATCCAGAGAAGAGCTGTCAATGTCCTTTAAGAACCACTGAGAACTATTTCTGAAGACTAGTTAAAGAGATTACAAGAAAGCTCACCTGAGAGAGTTCAGGCTTTTGAAGAATAAAGGTGGTCATACCAAATATCAGCTTTAAAGCTGAGTGGAATTGTACATACATCCATTCGCTTCTGCTAATCCAGTTCAGGGTTGCAGAGGGCTGGAGACGACCCCAGCTACTATAGGGCGAGAAGCGGGGTTCATACTGCACAGGTTGCCAGCCTGACACAGGCCTAAATAAACTCTGTTTGCACATCGTTCAGTTGCTGCACCCATTTTCCAATTTTCCTAGCAAAATATAAAGAAAGTTGAGAAGCATAAGACTTTTGCACAGTACCTGCGTACTCTGGATACAGTAACCTTAAACCAGGCTGACACACAACTAATACAAATCAATAACAAAACAAACAAAGCAGCATTTAAAATATTACTAAGCAACTCTATAATCAGGAATAAACCCATGACTTCCGATTTAAAAGCATAAACTTGATCTGGCTTCAAAGTGAATGACCACAAACAAGCGTGAACAGAGAGAGGCTGTGAGAAAGACGGACACAAACAAACAGTCCAGAGAGATGAAGAGAGAGGCAGAAAGAGAGAGTGAACGTGTGCAGGGAATGCAGAGGCCACGTTGGTGCCGCCGCTGCTGCAAAACCCCAAACGGACAAGAACAGTGCTCCATTGTTCCAGAGATGGACGCAGAGCACTGATCGGTGTTCATCGGCCAAGAGCGAGCCAGTCTGTTTGATTTGCCTCTAATGTGATGCTAGTGTCTTGAGGCACAGTGTGTTTTTTTTGTTTGTTTTTTTTTTATTTTAGTTTATTTTAATTTAATTTTTTTTTAAATCTGAAGTTGAGTTGTTAGGGGAAATGGTGGGATAGCAGTAAAAAAGATGAAGAAAATAACTTTGGACAGCAGGTAGTGTCGTGTTCTTTAGTTTGATGTTTGTTTGTTTTTTATTCGAGCTTTTCTGATTAACTGAATATTTTTTGTTAATTTTTAGGTTTCCTGTTCACAAATCCAGCTCGGACGATGGATCAGGAGGTAAGTCCAAACTTGACTGGTGTATTTTGTTTTCATTTTTTATTCTATATTAAATAAATATGAGTTTTCACATGTTCATTTACACACTTAATCTTTCCTAATCACCACTAAGATTTGTTCATTTATTTCTTCTGGAGAAATGGAAGGAATTCTTTCCCTTACCATACTACTTTATTGTTTACCTGTTTATCAATTTGGGGTGATTATACTTTGAATCTGTTTTGTTGTTGTGTTTTTAATTTCTCCTGTGCTAAAATTGGTTTATATGTAATAGGAAAATGGGATGGAAAACGAAAGAGCAAGTCTTTTTGGCAAAGTTTCAAGAAGTCCCAGAAGGGTGTCGTTCGTCAGATCTCAAAAGGTACCTCAAATAAACATGAAAAAAATGCTTTTGGTTTTTTTGACATTAAGAATTTTTCTTAAATTTCGTCGTGTTCCTTAATGTAAGGTGTCATTGCTAATTTTTGCAGGTGATGATGTTGGGTTTGTGGCCAGTGAAGTTACGATGAGTGATGAGGAGCGAATTCAGCTGATGATGATGGTGAAGGAAAACATGATCTCCATAGAGGAAGCCCTGGCACGGGTAGGATGTTCTGCATCCCAGAGAAACTCAACCTTAGATTATCCAGCTGCTGTGTTACTTTGACCTTGTGGGGGGAAAACACACATTTTTATGGATAAACTACAAGAAAGTCTTATCATATTGTCGGAAACTTTGTATCCATGCATCACAAAAAAAAGTCCTGGCACGATTTAATCTTATGCAGATATATGGTCAAACTAGGGTTTAATCTGCACAGTGAATATCATGTAATTTTTATAATTCATCATAAAATACTACATACTACATTTTCCAGGATTACTTCCTCTTTGACTGATTGGCTCCTCATAATAGACTCTAAATCTACATCATTAACTAACAGGCTCATTCTTTTTTTGCAGCTGAAGGAGTTTGAAATACAAAACAGACAGACATACAAGGCTGATCTCACAGAGTCCACTGATCCCTCCAGTACCCCAAATGAGTCGTTCAGCTGTAACGTAAGTCTCTAAGGGCATCTTATTTGCTTTTTAATGCTGAATCGCTACTTCAGACAGTGTGTTGTGCATGAGGACCTCCGATTTACCCGTGCCAACGCTGCTGAGGCGTTGACAGTGCCGTTTTCTTTTTCGCTCTGTCCCGATGATGAACCAGGGCCCCTCTAAAGCCCTGCAGCTCAGGGTCCTTTCCCAACTGCAGGGCATTGGACGAGCTTCTATTCATTGCTGTCAAAGCCCTAACCCCCTATTGTGCTGTGGTGAGCGGGTGGATTCAGCACAGGGCTCTGTTATGCAGGCTGCAGCTCTATTATGCGTGGGTGGGGTGATTAGGGGGCTCAGGTTCAGGGCACATTTTTCACATTAGTCTGTATGGCCTGACTGTTTCTCTTTACTATATGTATCAATCTCACTCTTCTCTTTTTTTTGTATTTATGTGACCTTTGTAAAATAAAAATCCTTCCTTCTAACTCTGAACTTCTATTGTATATTTCAAGCTGCTAATCAGCTTTCATTTGGTCTCACGATGTCTGTTCTGAGAGATGCATGCCGCTGATGTTTTGGTCAGCAGATAGTGCTCAGCATGCATGACCCAAGACTGCAAATGCACCACTGACATTTTCAGATAATGGTTAAGGTGATTTCCAAGCAGATAGCTATTTAATTTTCTGTACATAGAAGGCTTTTTTTTTAGTCTGCTGTGACCCACTGTGTATGTGTTAGCTCTCTGCACGGGGCCCCAGTGTCATCACTGTGGTTTCCTACCACATATATTTATATTAAGCTACAAGCTTCTACAACAGATAGTTGCAAAGCATCCACAGCAAGTACGCTGATGAGTTACTAGAAATGAGAGTAATTAAGATAGCTCACAGTTTTAGGCTTGCACACTGTAGTATACAAAAAGCAAAAGTGTTGCATAATATCTCCTGACCTACTGAGAATATTAGGCCTCAGAGCCAAAGTGTTGTTACAGATGTTGTCTATTAATACAGTTCTTAATATTCTTTTCCATCAGCCCTGCGACCTGTCAGACAACGAACAAGAGGAATCTGTCACATTCAGGAGGCTCCACAAGCTGGTCAACTCAACCCGGAAAACGAAGAAGAAGCTGATCAGGATTGATGAGTCTAAGAGGCCTGGAGCAGAGGGTACTAAAACTACTCTCAGATAGTATCTAATGTGGTAGAGGAAGCAGTGTGGCACACCGCGGTGCTGAATGTGGCATTTATGTGGCATATTTATAGCATGTTTTTACTTTTCCCCTGCTTTAAATAATGCTCAAAAACCACAATCTGGCAAGTTTCCAAAGATAAAAGTATCAAATACAGTTTTATTGGCAGATTGGAAAAGCTCTCTGAAGCAGTAGATGCTGTAACAATCTTATTTCTTTAGTATTGACCATGAATGGCTCACAAATTGCAGCTATTATCAAATAATTAATAAATGCAGTTGCTGATTTTATTAGATTTGTTAATAAACTCTCTTCTGTTCTCTTTTTACCCACCAGAGAGCCTGAATGCAGATGGCCTTCCCTGTGGAGATGCCAGCATCTCTCTATATTCAGGTTTGCAGAGGAAACCTTTAGTCTGTCCAGTGGACTCCCTGGCTTCAACCCTGCAGGAGCAACTCTCCTATAACCGAGACCCGGACAGCCTGACCACCTCGCCGTCATCCAGCAGTGTGGACACCTGCAGTAGCCAAAAGACCTTCCAGACCTTGAGCAAGTCTAGTGGTAGCCCTATTCACCAGGAGACCAACATAGCAGGGGAGGTGCGGGAGCCAGGCGAAGGCTCTTCTTTTTCTGAAACAGAGGGCTGCAGTGAGGAACCCAAAATTGCACGCTCGGTGACCGATGGCGCGCTGCGTCACCCGGTCCTCAACCCACTCAGTCACCACGGGGTGAGTACACAGGCACATTTAAATAAAGACTGCAGTCTAGATTGTTTAGTAACGAATCCTTTCACCTCCATTGTTAGTGAGTTTGCACCATTGGTACCATTATTTAAGCGTCTCAATGAGGCAACAACAAACTGCCCATTTAAACTGGCCTTTTAGTTTGAAAGAGAGTCTGGCACACTCACATAAAGTTCTAAATTCCTAAACATGTCACAGTTTGTACATAATAGCCTCATTTATTCTTATCTTCTTGTTGTCTTGTATTTGTACAGAAACTCGGGATTAATGCTTAACTAAACAAGACTGGTGCCTATCAGTGGTACCATACACCATCACTGATCCTGGTTAAACGTAAACATAGTTGAAGTCTATTTAAGAATGAATAATAAGCAACCTCAGGAACTAACAAACCACTAGACGTGTACATTTTCCATAACACTGTCTTTTTATTTATTCATTTCTCTATGTCAGCCTTATGTTGTTATTCTTGTGGCTTAAAAGCATAAATGGTGGGAACAATTGCACCTGCAGCAGAAGACAGACCGTGCTCTAAAATCTCATTTCTTGCTTTCTCTTGTGTTTTCACAGAGAGCTTCTAGCTTTGGAGGATTCGACCTGACCAACCGCTCAGTGACTGCAGTCAGCCCTGAGAACGATAACACTGTATGTGGCACTAAATGTGACCTGAATCAAAGTCAACTTTATTGTCTGTAATATGTAGAGAATATATGCAGTATTGTGTAGCCCACTGTGTGCAACAAGAATGGATCAAAAACGATGAAATTAAATAGAGAGCCATAAAAATTTGTGACACAGATATGAAAGTAAATGTGAAGTACACAAGATTTATTAAAATATATAAGCTGTGCAAGGAATCCTAAAGCTATCTAAATAAATATGAATTATAAGTTTAATCTGATTTACTTATTTCCATCCTTTTTACTTCTCTGTGTTTGTAAATTAGATCAAAACTGGAGACGGGGATTTGAGAGATGGCGTTAAATTCCCACCAACACCTCGTATCTCTCTGGGTAAAAAAGTCAAGTCTGTGAGAGAGACGATGCGCAAACACATTTCCAAGCGATACCATAGTTCTCTCTCTGAGCAGGTATGTTTTTAGAAGCATTTATGTGTGTTATCATTGTAAAGTATGGGTGTGAGGATTTTTAAGCAAGTGTAATAAATGGGTTTTTTTGTCCTTATATCTTCCAGTCAAGTCCAGATCGCTCTTCCAGCTGCCCTCACTCGCCTCAGATAGACTCTGACTCTTTGGAGAAGCCCAAACTGAAGCCAGGAGGGTCCGTGGAAAGCCTGAGGAGTTCTCTCAGCGGACAGAGTTCCATGAGTATGTCTGTGTGTCGTGTATATTTTAATAACTCTCAGTATTTGTTTAAACTTGATGTTTGATGTTTATCGCTTTTGAAGTAGTCTAAACATTCTGATCTCGCTGTATTCATCTGTGGCTAAAAAAAAACTAACTCCTGAAGTAAAGAAGAACATTTATAATATTTTTCAGATACTAACAGACCCATGATAACTTGTGGTCTTGATGTGACATCTTCTTTTCTGATTTGTGCAGGTGGTCAGACGGTGGGCACCACCGACTCCTCCAACAGCAACAGAGAGAGTGTGAAGTCTGAGGACGGAGAGGAAGACGAGCTGCCTTACCGTGGACCCTTCTGTGGACGTGCTCTGGTTCACACAGATTTCACTCCAAGTCCCTATGACACCGACTCCCTAAAGCTGAAGGTAGGCTATGTTATATTGCTCACTACTTAGATATGAGCTCGTACTGAAAAACAAAAAAACTCAAGCTCAGCTTATCTCGATTCGCAGAGCGGAGACATCATCGAAATCATTAGTAAGCCTCCGATGGGTACGTGGATGGGGATGCTCAACGGTAAAGTCGGAACCTTCAAGTTCATTTATGTGGATGTTCTGAACGAAGAGGAGGTGAAGCCCAAGAAAACACGCAGGAGGAGAAAGGCCCGGCAACCCAAACCCACCTCTGTGGAGGAACTGCTTGATCGCATCAACCTCAAAGTAAAGAAAGGCGTACATTTGTGATTAAAAGCAGTGACTAAAATACTTGCATGTGATTGGCTTTAGCTCTATTTAAAGGAACAGTTTGACATTCAGGGGAAGTACACTTACTTGCTTTCTTTTTGAGAGTTGATAACAGCAACCACCTTCAAATCTGTACAGACTAATATTATTCCCCCACCTCCTCACTAGTAAGGTGTTACATACTGTTTGTTAAATCAATGGGGAAATAAAGTGCAAAAGCAACTAGTTATATGTAAGTATATAAGTGATAGTTATATATTAAGAGTTTTAACATGTTAGTGAGATTTGCCTTTATTTTGTATGATGCTTCCCTCTCCTCTCAGTCTTAAGCTTCACCTTACTCACAGCAGGCCAATAGGAGTATTTTCTAAAATGTCAAACTTACAACTTTTACCTGTAGCTTAAATAGATTATTTTTCATTTTCATCTGTGTTGGGAAATTTTAAAATTAAGCTAACTTCATATTTGTTTTGCAAGATGTGCATGCTCAAATGGCATCCCTCTTACATATTTTAATGGATCTGTTTGTGCACCTTTTATTATCGCCTTTCTACAGGAGCACCTGCCCACCTTTCTTTTTAACGGTTACGAGGATCTAGACACATTTAAGTTGCTAGAGGAGGAGGACCTGGACGAACTCAACATCACAGACTCGCAACACAGAGCCGTGTTGCTCACCGCTGTGGAGCTGCTGCAAGAATATGATGGTGGGTCAGACAAACAATAGAAAGTCTCGCTCTATCATAGAAACGTCCTCAATCCAAGGGCCACATTTCAAATTAGAATATTTGAGGGTTTAGATGTACAGATCGGTATCTAAATACTGTCTGCAGTAGACACACAGTCCGAGTTTGGTTTCAGCTTCTGTAGACATTTTTTCTGTTGTTGCTGCATCTCATGGTTTAATAGTTAAATTTTGAAGAATAAATGAACAAATCCTGCATAATCCTCTTTAACTCAAATAGCCACAGTAATTTGCAAAATTTTACCATTTAATTCATGTATGGCTTGAAACTAGCAACTGGGATCATAACATCGGGAAATTGTTTGAGGTCACAAAGTAAAGAGACTGAGGGGCATTTTTTCTTCTAACAAAGTCTGAGTAGTTGCCCCCTGCTGGCCATCGGAAAGAATGCATGTTTAGACTTGGAAGTAGGGGTGGGTTTTTATAATCGATTCATCGATTAAAATCGATTCTGGCTTGGATAACGTAAAATCGATTCATTAAAATCCTGAATCGATTTTTTTAATATTAATTTATTTTGCCCGAAATGCCAGAATCTCTGGTGACATCTCACAAAATTTCAAGAACCACCAAACAGTTAAGACAGTAAATGAGAGCAGGTACACGGATTCTGCACATAGACTTAAACACACAGCGCGACCTGCGGATCAGAATCAGTTAGATGTCGCCTTTCTCACGGTCGGGGCTGAAAGCCGACAGCTCGCTGATTCTGATCTGTCGGCGGGTCCACGCTTTGTGTTCACGCCCTTTATGAGCCGATTCTAAAGCTGTTAGTTTGATCTCTCTCCAAACAATATTGACCGAACCAGCAGCAAAAGAAGATCCAAACGCTTCACATAAACATCGTCATGTATTCACTCTGACTTTTACTGTTTTGCTTCCACCGCGATGCACAGCTCTCTCTCTCTGTACTTCAAGAACAGTTTCCCTTTCTTCATTATTCGCTTGCTTGTTACGCACAAGTCTACTGTTATTTACAGCGCTGTCAGCCGCTGTTTTTTTCCCTTTTACATTCTTCCGAAAAGAAAACCTCATTTCTGCTGTTCATTACTGAACAAATTTAAACTTTTTAAAATTATTCAAAATGCAAAACGCTGTCTCTAATAAAACCGCTGTAACTTCAGAGGTAATGTTCATATGTTGATTAATGGTTTTCTTTCGTTTTTGATGTACTGCAGAATATTTTATAAAATCCCAGGCCAGGAAAATCACCTTCATGTTTTTCTGTGTTTTATCTTCAGCTGCTGTGACGCTCACACCTGTGATAAAGTCTTGCGTGTGTCAGCTTCCTTTTTATTGATACAAAAATATGTAAATGTACTGATCTGAATTATAATATTTCTGACTGTCAAAATTTCCCAGATTTAAATCGAATCGAATCGAATTAAATCGAATTAAATCGAATCGTGGATCGAATCGATTCGGGACCTTGTGAATCGGAATTGAATCGATTCTAGAAATCAGTGACGATACCCAGCCCTACTTGGAAGTCACAGTTTTGCACGACTTTCTTTTGACTGTCATGCCCCTGGTGGCGGCGTTGTGCATTGCAGGAAGCAGCGACCCAGAGCGAAGCGGTCAGTCTGAAAGCTCACAGGAGAAGCTGCTGCCGGACAGGCGTGGCCTCTTGGGAGACTCCCCGCGAGACTCTGGCTGCTACGAGAGTAATGAGAACCTGGAGAACGGTAATGACAGCCTGACCCGCCTGTGAACACTGTACGCTTCTTCAGCCCTCCTCTGCCTCATCCCTGTCTAGAAAGACTCTCCAGCTCAAGCATTCCAATCCACCAGATTCCGTTTCCATGCTCTTCTGGAAAGACTCAGCTGTCGTCGCATTTACTTCTAGCGCTTCATGTTTGTTTGTTTTTTTCTTCCCTCAAGCATCGTCATGCTTTTTTCTGTTTCTGCATCACTGAATCAAACTGTTTTGCGGTCACGTGTCTGTTCAGTGCTTCTGAAAGTTGGCATCACTTGCCTTCTCAACATAATACAGAGGACAGGTAACAAGGGACTAGCAAATTTACTTGATGTTGAGCTGAGCAGTGACATTTTTCAGGCCTTGGAAGAAGCTGCGTGCAGAGCAGCAAATAGATCCGCAGTGTTGACTTGTGTGGTGGTTTTTGCATTTGCTGAAAGTGGTGGCTGTTGTGTGATGAGTGTTTAAACAAGCTTTAGGTCTACTTACATTAAAAACAGTACATTTTTGCAGTAAGTGCTCGCTTTATTCACAGCTGTATCATGCTTACAGTGGTTTTCTCTTTAGACTTAAGTCTACAAACTGTCGAAATGAAAAGAGCTATGCTTTCTGAATGTTACGTGATTGGACTAAGATGTCAGATCAGCCTCACCTTAAAGTGTATTTCCTTTAAGATTCTGATGTTTGTGTGTGTATTTTATTTTATTTTTTTTAGTCCAGTAAAACCTAATGTTGCACAATATTTTATCACGTGCCTGAAGACTGCATATTGCAGCAGAATTAAAATATTTACTTAACAGTGTAAGTGTTTAAAATAAGGCATTTTGTATCATTGTAAATGCACAAAAATGCAGAGGGCTTAGGGCTACTTTAAAATGTTTAACCAACTTCTCATTGAAGTGTGGCATGTTTGGGCCCTGAAGTCTCAGCATTTTCTGAAGTGTGCTTCTGTCGTGGTTGAGTGTGAGGAATAAATCGCTCCATGCTTTACCACAACTGACTGCTTGCTGCTTTTCTTTTACCCATCGTTCATTTTAGTGCACATTTAGCTGCTTGTTTTGACTTTTTTCTCTTTGGTGTCATTTCAAAGTAGACACTTTCCAAGACTCCCTGCTCTGCTGCTGTTGTGTTTAACCCAGATACATGTCACAACTGCCTGGCAGCTGTATGATCTGCGCACACTCCACTTGTTTATTTCAGGAAGGGGCAAAAAGACACGCTCGACCATCAGCAGATCTTCATCTGGCTTTGAGTCCAGCCACCTCCCATCCCCAGAGTACCCTGTCCTCCCCCTGCCCCTCGCCTCCATCCAGTCCAGCAAGTCTTCATCCCACAGTAAACCCAGATGCTTCCCCCATGTCCATCCTAACCTCCCAAAGCGCGGTTTGAGCTCAATAAAAGGTCGTATTCAGAGCAGATCGTTTGCTAGGAGCCACAGCTGCATGGAGCTAAGAAGAAACGCAGCACAGACTCCGCTACGCCGCTGCTTCTCCCTGACGATTCTCCACAAAGATCAGAAGAGAAGACTCCTCCTCCGCCCTAAAGACCTAAATCTGTACATAAAGAGCACAAAAAACCCACTGACAGTCGTGCGTCCATCCTCCCACGCTTTATGTAGGACATCATACACTGCTGCATGTACCAGCACAGCAACACAGCAGGCACACCCAGAGCCGCCACCCACAGCTCCACCCAAAAGGTCCAGCGACCATGTAGCTGCACCTTCCTTATTAAACCCAGAGCGAGAGCCCTTACCGACAGTAATGCCCGACAGAGAGCACATCTTTCTAGGAGAAAGGAAGGGTGCTTCAGTTTCAGCCACTTCTGAAGCTTGTCGGCTGAAACGAAAAGAACTTAGAAGTAAATCTGGCGGTGGAGCCGGTTTCTAACAAGGTCTGTACAGTAAGTGCAGTACAGAAAGGTGTCTTTACAGCTGTTGATTTCTGGTTTTCAGCTAAATGGAAATTCTGAAAATCTAACCACAGGTTTTCAAAGAAAATATAACAGTGTAAACTTGACATCTAAAGTGGAAACGTGAAGGTCTGTGCTTACGCTGTTAAACCACATTCATGTAGCTACTGACCCCCTCGGTCACAGTTTCAGTGATCTCCATTCAGCTGAATCTGGTTCGTCTCTGCAGTGGAGCTGTGCAGAGTCCAACAGTTACACGAGCAGTAGCGCTCGCTCAGAGTTGTCATTTTTCAACACAAAGCATTCATGAATAATTTACTCCTTCTGGGTTCACTGTAATGGAACGTTTTCAAACTGTTAATATGAACTGAGTGTTTTGTTCTTGTTGTGTGTATGTGTATATATATAAATATAGAATATAATAATCACAGCTGGCCTATACAGACAATTTGGCCCCAGATGGCAAAGTACGGGCGCAAACTAGAAAAGCAATAAGCAGTTTCTTTTTCAGGGTTTATTGACACAATGTTTATATTATATTAGGAACACCCCAATCAAAACATCTGCTGTGAAAGGAACCTAAAATTATTAACAGGCAATCAGCTTTTATGATAACAAAATGAATGTTTCCAGACAATGCAAAAACATTATCTCCACTGAAATAGTGATACAGAAAATGTTCTTATGTATTATAAGCATAAAAATAACAGCAGTAAATGCTTTTTTTTCTTAAATCTGATGTTTTTACAGTACTGTTACAGAAAGATGTAATGATGATAATGATGTAATATCCTGAAAACTTATTAACGATTAGTTAAATTAAAACTCCACCAGTGTTAAATTAAATTATTAAATAATTATATTTCCATAAATCATGTTTCTTATAGTCTTTTTTTTTTTTAATGTAAAATCTACTCTAAATCTACTAAGTGTTCTGTCTGTGCTTAGCTTTGTCATTTTATAAAAAGGTTGTGTTAGTAGCCCTGAGTAGAAGTGGGATGTAGAATGTGTTCACAGTTTAGGCTGTGGGGCCATTTCATGAAGGGACTGTTTGACCAGCCCCAGTGTGTCCAGAGCAGTACCCCAGGCGAGGGTAACTCCCCAACCCCCGTGGCCATAGTTGTGGACCACAGGCACCGGCCGGCCCTGCAGCTCCACCACTTCCCTCTCCACCCTTGGGTTCTTCCTGCTGGGCCTCAGGCCGACCCACTCGTTAAGAATTTTGGCTTTGTTGAGTGACGGCTCCAACCTACTGCAGCGCTCCAGGATGCCCTTAGTGTCTCTGTCGTCCACCTGCAGCCGCCAGTCTCCTTCTTGCCTCGTCCCACCTATAGTGACACTGCGTATGCCGGGGTAGATGTACGTCGTCCCATCTCCATCTCTAATGAAGTGCTGCACCCAGGGGGCCTCCACTTTGAGGACCTGGCCTCTGACAGGGTACACTTGTGTGTCTCCCACCAATACTTTGGAGCCGAGACCGGAGCAGTTGACAATGATATCAAAGTTGTTACTCAATTCTTGAAGATTGTTGACTTTCCTCTGTTCCACTTGACCTCCAGCTTTTCTGAACCTTTAGAGAAGAATTTATGATGTTAACATGACGAACTTTAAATTAAGTAGAGTTCATTTGTAATTAAAAGCTTGTGGATATAATAGTATGACGTGATAAAAGAAGTTTAACATAGGGGATGAACCTCTTCTCGAGCCATGGCAGGTAGGTGGAGCATTCGCATTTTAAGGTGGTGAAAGCCTGACCAAACTTGTGATCTGGGAAGCGTTTCCGTTCAACATCAGTCATGAGTCGAAAGCCGATCACAAACTCTGACCAGAATGGTTTTTTAACTGCTGGAACCTCTTTAAAAATTTGCCAGCTGCAAGAAATTAGTAGAGAAATCAGTTGTTCGACAATGGATCGGGCTAAGTACTCAACTTTTACAGCATCGTATACAAGTAATTGCTACCCAGAGCTCAGCATTACTCCAGCTTCTGGTGCACATTGAGACTGAGCAATGGCCAACAGGTGATCAAAGCTGTCCTTGAACCAGTGTTTTTGTCTTTGCAAGGGAATATCTGATGGAGAAAGGCATCATGTAAAGCAAATGTGCACTGCGTTTTTATTTTTATATACATTGCATAATGTGGTGCAGCTGTAGTGTAAATCTCTGAGACAGATCCTGTTTTCTTACCTGGAAATTGTGCAGCAAACAAAATCCCAGCAGCTCCGTCACTTGTTGTGTCTGGGCTGAATTTGTCAGCCATCAAAGTAACAGAGCAGAAAGGTAGAGCTTCAACAATGCACACAGCGGTGGAGAATCCAATCACGCCAGCTCCAACAACCACAACCCTGACGCTTTTCATCATGGCAGCTCTGCACCTCAAACGACAAGAGAATTTTACTAAATGCCAAATAACCTTTGTTATGACTCCCTTTTAAAAGTTACTCAACGACAAATTGTCCATTACGAAACAGTCATTGTAAGAGCAGTGTACATGCAGTTATCCATAAAACAAAGGCTACTGGTGTACCAAATGTCCAAGTCTTGCATTTGCTGTAGCTGTTTAAAATATAACAGTTCTGATTGTCCTTTTAGGGTTATATACAAGAACAAAGCACCCTGTATGTGCAGCAATGTCCTCTGCTGAACCTGAGACTTTCACTTCTAGCGAGCCTGAACAACTTCACAAGAAGTTGCAAAATCATTTTCTTAATTTCATTATTTAGTGTTTGTTTCAAAGACTTTGTTGTTAATGTTGCCTTAGGAGACCTCAAAAACTCACGGTGCCTCAATCCTGCCTTTTACAAATAAATAAAAAGCAGCTCTTACAAAACAGAGCTCTCTTTCTCACAGGCTCTCAAACACCCTGACATTTCTTAGAGTGTATTAAGGATTAGTGATTAGTATTACTGATACTAATTATGATACATTTCTATGACTAAAGCTCTTGAAGATGAACAGCCAAATAGTGAACAATATATATAATTACACAATGTTTTAATTACTGCATTGTCACATAAGAGATACATGTGTATGTGTGTGCTTTTCTGGGGTCTGAAAAGTTCCAAATTCACCATTTAAAGAACTACTTGCAGACTTGCCCTCTGCACAGACCCAGCAGGTCAGGGTGGAACAGGAAGCTGAGGATAAAGCCACAGAAATGGCTAAAGAGGGGGTTGTTCTCCCCAGAAAGGTTTGGAGGGAATTGATGAATTGATGGTGGAATGAAAAGGGGGTCCACCAGCCAAACTTCAGTTAACAGGCTCTCCTCATTAATTCCTTTTTCACAATGCATAAATGTGTATTCTAGTTATTGCTGCAGCTGAAACTGTCTTACAGATTGTGGAAGTATATTTATTAAATGAATCATCACACAATAATTCAGTTATATATCTAGCTGTAAGTTGTAGCCGGTTGTAACAGCAACCATACAAAAATCCACTCCCAACTGTTGTTGGAAAGGTACGAATACCTTAGCCATTAGTGAAATATAGCTGATATGATGTTGGAAAATATATTCTATTTTCGTTATGCATTTCAAAATAAAAACTTTTTGAAATTTATTTTTTATTAGAAGAAAGTTCGCTTAATATGGAAGTATAATCTAAACTAAATACATGTTGTATGGCTCACTTTAAAAACAAAGTCCCATTGACATTAAAAAAAAAATCCCTAGACCTACCCGAGAAGAGCAGAAATCGCAACAAATATAGCAGCACAGTTCTGTCAAAGTGTGTGGATATTAAATATGAATGCGCAACTTTGAATGGCTCTCCAGAGTGCAAACTAACAACTAATGAAATAAAGCACGTGGCAGTGCGTTGTAAGGAATCGAAAATGTCTATACAGATAAATAAGCCTTATACACACCGAAAGCTCGACAATCCAAATGTATCCACCCACCTAAAATAAAACTGTCTCCTTCTTCCCCCGCACAGAAAATGTCCCCAGAGACCGTGCTGTGTGTTTCTGTTTTTCTCTCGGGAACGTGCACTTCCTGAATCAAATTTCATTAGCTATGATAGTTTTAGTTATTTTAAAAGTCCCACTGAGTTATTAAAATAAAATAATTTCCCATAATGCCACCTATTTAACAATTTAAACAAACCTTTATTAACCTAGAAGAAAGGGTTGATCGACGGGGAAAAGTGCGACCCTCAGGGGTCGGCGGCTCGGCGTGGATCTCGTCAGAACCTCACATCTCGCGATAGGTGGCTCATATCACGCTCTGGTCCGTCCAGCGAGCGAAGGTAAGGTCCTAAAAGCTGACTACTTCAAATTAAACCGCAGTTTATACGTCCAAGTCCTGTCACCAGACCGAAAATTATTAGTTAACTTCTTTTGAAAGCTTTATTTCGGTCGCATTCTTCGCCATTTCTGCTTCTCGTGCCCCCCCTTTCAAGACAGCGGCGGTGCATCGTTTGCTTTGAGACAATTAGCTTGCTTGCTAACATCCATTCGTCTGTAAACATTATTTAAGCTGAATGTCAGTGAACTCTGCATGAACGTGATGAACAGTGCAAAATATCTGTAAGTTAATATATGAGGTGAATGTAAATACCAGTATGGGTTCAATTTTGATTTTGAAAACATGAGGATAAACTAAACAACGACCAACATTATAGACAGTTTATTATACTTCTATTATTTATTTTATTGTAATATGAAGAATATTTTTGTTAGTTTAGACTGGTCACTACAGATTAATCAGCTCTGTAATACAAATTCATTCTAGATCTATAATACCAAATGTATGCTTACACGACAGACTCGTATTTGGACAGTCCAACCATGTCTGGTGTCCTAAATGTGACAAATTCCTGAAAAACTGTTGTTAGTAATATTTGTCCTACATTTTTACAGACTGAACATTTACTAATGGATAAACGGATCATGTAGATTCCTCTGGTCATGTATGAGTAAGTAGTAATAGCAGTGGTAATACGAAAAAGATCATATATTTATGTAGCCTGGGAAATGGTTAGCCACACAGGACACAATTACTGGGGTTCTTAATGTGCAGTTTTATTGTCAATGACGACTGAATAAACCAAAGGTCCTTTGACCTTTACTTTTGTCAAACAGCGGCCATATGGACTTGTACTGAACATCTACAGCACGAGAGGTAACGTGGTGTTGTGCCAAAAAGTGATTGTCTGCCAAAAACTGATTTCCGGTATTTGCCAAAAAGCGATTGCTCATATTTAAAGTGCTATAAGTAACTTGTTGGGCTATAATATGTTAAACATATGTCAAATGCATCCCTTATGGATGACATAAAGTCATCTTGAGCCACAAACAACATTCGTGTAACAAGATACAAGCCGCAATCAGTTTTTGGCAGCGACTTTTATATAACCTTTATTTATGCAGTAAAAAAAATCTCATTAACATTAAAAATGTATTTTGTAAGAGTAAGTTGCCCAACAGGACAGCAGAAACGGCAGCAAATATTACAATAGTTCTGTAAAAATATTTTAAGTGGGGATAAAGGACCGGATTGGTTATAATGTAAGTACAAGTTGTAAAGATACTTAAAAAACAGATAATTTTTTAATTCTTTATGTAACCCCTTTGTATCCCCTGTTCACTGAAGTCTATTTACGAACATACGTAAAGATATTACACATAAAAAATACACAGAAACACTGGAAATCAGTTTTTGGCAGACAATCACTTTTTGGCACAACAGTGGCAAAGTAACAGAATAACCGATTAAATAAAGATGCGCCAATACAATACGAGGAATAAAAGAAATGAAATACAAAACACAAAAATACGGCAGTGGCCTCTGTCTGTGCAGAACAAAATACAAAGAACTAAATCACACAAGGCTCCTTTAAAAAAATGTGGAAGTGTTACATACATGTTTATAAACACTTACATTCCACAGAAATCTCAGCTCACTTGCAATACTGGAGCACACAGACGATCTCGCAACTTATCCCTTGCATGGAGAAAATGGCCACTCCACGCTGCACATACAGGTCCTTTGCATCATACATTTAAGAAATACATCATCTTGTTAAAATACTGACGTTTTGCCACTGCACTACAATTATAACAATATGTTTCAATGAGTTATGTGCATATTTAACAATTCCTTACCAATAATTTAACTCCTTCACAACATTCCCGTTCCACATCCACAACAAAAAGAAAAGTAAACAGGAAGTCCCAAGATGCATTTCTTGTTAAGTTTTTTTTGGAAAACTGCAGTTAACCCTTAAGCCTATAGCACAAGCAATACCATTAAATTACCCAATAACATTCTTGTTATTTTTTTTGAACTTTAAATGGATATTTGGTTAACTGAAATGGAAAATATTATTATTAATTTACCACTCGGCTACATTTAAAAAACGCACTGAACCTCTGATATAAGCCAAACATATATACTGCTGAGGTCAGAAGTTTACATATATTCGTATCATAATGGGCATAAATGTCTTCTTTAAAAGCCCAAAATCACATGACCTTCATGCCCATGATGAATTCATATAAACTTTTAAACTAACTGTACACTCATTTTGTTTTCATATGTTTTCATTTAAGGGACAGATGTGGTTGTTTTTGCGGCAAAGATGTCTCAAAAATCAACCAGTCCACCTTCATCGCTTATGGCTCACCTTCATTCAGAGTCACATAAACAGAGCATCCTGAACAAATTCAACAAGCTCAGGAAAAGTGACCTGCTGTGTGACATTACTCTTGTCGTGGAGGATGTGCAGTTCAAGGCCCACAAAGCCCTGCTGGCAGCAAGCAGTGAGTACTTCTCCGTCATGTTCACAGCAGAAGATCAGATCCATCGGTCCACCCACCGGCTGGACGGTATGGCACCAAACATGTTTGCAGCAGTGCTGGAGTTCATCTACAGCGCCCAGGTGTCTGTGGAGGAGAGCGCCACAGAGCAGCTCCTGGCCACAGCTCATCGAATGGAAGTCGGTGACCTTGTCAAAGTGCTCACTGACCTAACTCGCTCTGCAGCAGGGGTCAAATGCAATGATGCTCAAGCAAACAAAGCTGAAGATGCAGAGCTGGTGAAGCGCAAAAGAGGGCGGCCGAGGAAAGATGTAGGTGCACCTGTGACAGAGCTGGTGGGGAGAAGAGAACCATGTGAGAGTTCAGAGGACCGACAGGCAGAAGATAATCCAAAAACTGAGTCTCAGCCTAGAAATGAGGACCCCGAAGAACACCAAAGCCGGCAGAGCAAACGCAAAATCAACCCACCGGTAAAATATAAGGGCTACAAAGTGGGCAATAACACAGCAGGACACAAGGAGCCTGGGAAGAGGGGCAGGAAAAGGAAATACCCTGACACTGAGGCACGATGTGAGGACTGTGGAAAAGTCTTCAAAAGCCACCTGTTTTTAAAGATTCACCAGCGCACTCATACAGGTAATTACACTGATTTAAAGAGAGGTCAGAATGGAGGTTTAATACAAATTTGGCCTTTTTTTCTAGAGTTTTTGGACATAGTTTAAAAAAAGGACTTCACTCCCTCAACTGTAATAAAAATAAATGTTTTAACTTTTCAAATGTTGTGCTGAAAAAAAAAAAAAAGAAAAATAGAAACGCATAGAAAGTACAGATGACTACGACTGACGAGAGTTTAGCAGTCACTAATCACATCCGCACCTGTAAAAGTACAACTACTTTCTTTAACTCCAGGTGAGAAGCCTTTCCACTGCATGGTGTGCGGGAAGAGTTTTACCCAGAAGCACACTCTGCTGGCTCACCAGCGCATGCACACTGGAGAAAAGCCATTTGTTTGTACCGTCTGCTCCAAAGCGCTTTCCACCAAACACTCCCTGCAAGAGCACATGAACCTCCATGAAGGTAGGACCCAATGAACTGACTTCTCAGTTTCTCATGTTTGATAAGTAGTAACTTTGTTTACAAGTAATTTCCAGGAATCCTCATAATTTCCTGAAAGTGATCTTTCCAACAAAGTTGATCTACAGTCTGATTTGAGAAATGTAGAAAGTGTTAGTTGTTGCAGTGATTACATCAGACCTACTATTCTTAGTTTCAGCTGTATTTTTATTTTTTTTTAAATTCGAACAGAGTAGCTTTCAGGATGGCATACGACCCTCCTCACCAGCTTTTTCTTCTGATTGGCTACTTCATTTAAACTTTATCTATATAACGCCTCAAGGCGCTTTATATTGTAAGGTAAAAAGAAATGAACACATTCAGCCGGTACTGAAAGGCTATGTTTCACCAATAGAATGCAAAGCCAAAGCAAATCAGGCACTCCTTAAAGCACCGTCTGACGAGCTGTTCACTGCATTGTGCAGATTGAAGTCCTGGATGTAGCCCAAAAGATTAACACTACACGAACAAGCAGATATAGAACAGATAACAGACCATCAAACCACATTCCAGTGTCTGGACTTGATTCCTAGAAATGGATAGTTATCCATTTCCAGTTATCCACTTTCGATTCAGTGCAAGGGATGTAAACCAGGAACAAATCTTATGCAAACGGTGCTGTACAGTTGTCTTCATTGCAAAGCAACACAGCTAACATATTTAGCCCCTAAAAATGCACAGTGGCAATAACTGTGCTGTATGCAAAAGTCTCATGTGTTATTATAATATAATGAAATACTACATTTTACTTCTATTAGATACACTTGGGCCCAGTAAATACATGCCTTCTTTAACATAAATGAAGCAATGTAGGGGAAAAGCTTTTTACAACTAAGGGGTAAAAAGATGCTCTAAGAAGAATTAAGGTGTTTTGTTTCTCTGGCTAGGAAAACCAGAAGGATTTTCAGTTTACTACCTATTACAACTCTTTTAAATGTGCCCAAAAATCAAATGCCCACATTTTGTGTCTTGCCTGTGCTTTTGATTTACCTAGCTTAATTTGGTGTGAGTTGCCTAGTTTTGGATGGATATTGGCTGTAGAGATGACTTCCTTCTCTTAATGGCACTAAAGCCGAAGTGCTCTAGCATATTGCGATGTTGATCTCTCATGAGCTCTGTTTTATTTGCTTCTTTAGAAGAGAAATCCTTTGACTGTGATAAATGTGGAAAGACCTTCACTCAGAAAAGGCAACTTAAAAGCCATTACAGAGTTCACACAGGTAAGTCATGGGGAAACTGCCAGAGATCTGGTCAGTGTATTCAATCAATCTGAAGGTAAAATTATTGAATCTTTATTTTTAAATAAAGGGAAATCATTGCCAGAATGTGCTCAGTGTCATCACAAGTTTATGGATGCAGCTCAACTGAAAAAGCACGTGAGAACTCATACAGGTAAGATCAGCTCTCCAAGTCATTCTTTTGCTATTGATATCTGCTTTATGGAAGCGTGTGCTGCAGCAGCTGATGGTGTTAACGTTTACACAGGTGAGAAGCCTTTCACTTGTGAAATCTGTGGAAAATGTTTCACAGCCAAGAGCACACTGCAGACTCACATCAGAATCCACAGGTCAGCTGTTATATTTGATTTTCACTCCACTTTTAACAGTTTTTGCTCCCTGCTGTATAATATACGACCCAGGAGGAGACATGGTCATAACTGCCTCAATATCTGGTTTTGCAGAGGTGAGAAGCCTTATAACTGCAGCATCTGCAAGAAGTCCTTTTCAGACCCCAGTGCAAGACGACGACATGTTGCCTCCCACTCGGGGAAGAAACCCTTCACCTGCTCTTTCTGCAGCCTTTCTTTTACACGCCTGGACAATCTGAAAACACACACCAAATCCCACAACAAGGAGAGAGCTGCGGGTGGAGAGGCCTCATCGGATACTGCAGCAAAAGATGGCTCTGGAGCCCCGCAGGAAGAGGTGCAAAATATCCTTCACCTGCAGCAGTACCAGCTGCCTGCCACCTCTGAACAAGAGCTCCAGGTGGTGGTGACAGAGGATGTGGACCACATTAACTTTATCCCGGGTCAGGACCACGAGATCAGCCTCATCAGCACAGAGGGAGAGATGGCTCAGTCAGCCCCCTCTAAACTCACCCTCCTCGCCCGGCCATCAGGGCACGTGCACAATGTGGCGTTGGTCACTCAGGGTGATGTGGTGGATCAGACCTCTCAGATCCACACTATAAGTATGCTGCAGGGTCAGATGATGCACCAGGCTGAGCAGATGCATGTTATCACTTTGAGTAAAGAGGCTATGGAGCAGCTGCAGGCCCATCACGGTCCTGCGCAGCCCTTTCAAATAACACAGCGTCCCATTCAACAGCTGCAGGTGATGCGTCAGCCAATCCAGCAGCTGCCTGTTGTTCAGGAGCCCTTGGAGGGGCAGGTGAGCAGGGAACAACAACAAGGCCGGGCTATTCACGTCAGCAGCCAGAGCAGCCAACCGATCTCCATCAGTCAGACTAGCGAGCAGATCTCCAACCATCACATCCAAGGACAGACATTTCAGATCCAATCAGGAACTGTGTCCTACCTGTACACCACCGGACTGCCACAGGAGAGCTGAGAGTGATCTGGACCACCGGGAACTTAAATCTGATGGTGCTACTGTGGAGATCAACTATATACAGACAAAACTGACCATAGTCAAAGGCACAATGATCACACTTTGTGTGTTAAATATCTAATATCTTTCATACCTTGCCCAAGGTATTGCACTGTTTGACACTTTTCTGCAGCAGATCCTTGTTCTTTGCCATATTGCTTAAAAACTGTGGCATGATTAATAATGTGGAACATCTGTCTTAACTCATTCACTGCCATTGACGTCTATAGCCGTCAATTGCAGTGCATGAGTCAATGGGTTTAACTCATTCACTGCCAATGGCTGGCAGTGAATGAGTTAAGTATAGTTTTCCTTTAATTGGGCTCACCTGGTTAACTAATTACGACAGGTGTCTGAGATTGATATGAGTGATCCAAAGAGCCCCCAGACACAAAGGTGTTGAACCAAAAACCTTCTGGTTATTGCTTTGGTTGCAAGCAGATTGCCATGGTTACCTGGAGTTTTTCATGTCTGATGGCAAATACTTGCCAGCTACTGGCCAACTGATAGTACATCATGATAAAGTCGGACACAAACCAGAAAAGGAGAAGGTTCGACTTCAAAGTAGAAGTTTGCTTCAGTGCTGCAGCAATCATGTGTCAAAGGGCGCCACTTTTACTGGCATGTGTCTGTAGACAAATCTGTCACTTCCATTCGAATGCAGCACTATCTTACTCGCCAAAAGCAGTCACAAAGAGCCTTTTATCATCCAGCTGGGGAATACAGCGACAGTTGATCCTACATCATCAGCATGACTGTCAAACACCCAAAATGATGCTGAAGTTAATGACATGTTGTTAGTGGCCATGTGTGAAAACCCTTGAGGCCTTTGAGGACATCAGCTGGATGCAGCACTTAGATCTCAGTCCATGACACGAAAGGCAGGAATATCAGGAGCCATAATGGAGGAACTCCCAAACAAACAAATGTGATATTTTTCAGTTTCCAGGTTTGAAAAGTGAAAAGTGTCTTAAACCTGAATTTGTATTTATTGGTATTTAATCATTTTATTAATTACTGTAAAATTGGTGATAATAAAGCGGGTAGCTTTTGCAGGTATGGCTGGTTCCAAGATCCTCACTTCCAAAACGCTCAATTCGAGTCTTTAAAAGGTTTGTTCACAATCAAATGGTTGATATAAACATGGCTATCTCCACCTTTTATGTACAGTCTGAACAGAAGACAGTTACTATGCAACAGATGCTAAACAGTTATTATTTTAATGATTTTTTTAGAGCTTATGACAAAACAGGTTTTGTTTTTGCCCACTTAAAAACGTCATCATTTGGTTTTATTTCATAAGATGTGACCAAACTCATTCTACAACTGAAAAATGAACTTTGACATGATTTCTTTGATAAATTTGCAATAAGCTCAAATTGGTATATATCTAATATGAGTATTAGAAACCTTAAGTAGACACGATGTAATGCTATTAATTGACAAAAGTTAAGTACGGATAAAAATAAAGGCAAATTATAGAAATATCCAGAAAGTAAAATATCAGTGATAAGGGTTTTGTTAAGAGCTTTGAAAGTATTTATTTTGAATATTTAAAAAGTTACTGAAATATGGAGAGGGGCAACATCAAGATGCTGTGCTGTAGGTTAAAGGGAAGACATGCATGTCACAGCTTTGGGAATGGAATAGATAACATTCAGTTCACACAGAGCTATAAAACACTACAGGCAAGCCTACAGCAAGCTAATCTGCTAATCAGGTTTGTGTGTGTGACTGATTGCTGCACCTCACAGATCTGGGAACAAAGCCTCGGCTATCGGGAGGCGCAGGCGACACAGATCCTGAAAGAGAAACAAAGGCGGATTCAAGCTGAACATCTAAGAGATAAAACTGGGCACCCTGCTATACCCGTCTGACGAAACAGATACCTACACTCTATATCCATACTGGTACTCAGGTTGTTGCACTCAACTTATCGTCTTATTTTATTACTTGTTATTCTGTTTGTTAAAAAACAAAACAAAAGACCAACAACTATTATTTATTACTTTAAAAAAAAATCAGTTTCTTCATTATTATTATTATTTTTTTCACTCCAGGACCGTGTGTGCATAATTTCTTTCCACCTCATGTTAACTTGTGATGCGAATGACAATAAAGCTCCTTGAATCTTTGAAGATGGGTGATCGCAAAAGCATTCACACATTCTTCACCTTGAAACCAGCAATGTACTGTCTCGCTTTACGTTCACCATTTAGTAGTTGTCCTATTATTATGTAGACGTAATCTTCATTAGTTGGGACACCAGTGAATTCAATATGCTTTAAAACTCCAAAATGTACCGTGCTGTAAAAAAGTATCTCCCCACCCACCTTCTTGTTTTTTACATTAGAGATGAAACAAGTTTTTAAATGATTATTTCACTCACTGCTTTCGATCTGTCTGTGCTCATGTTTGAAAGACCTCTGGCTGTTTCTGCTCTCTGCTGTCTTGGCTCTGTTGCAAAGTCCTGAGGTGTGGTGTAGTTTGTGAGGCTGCCAGGCTGCAGGGCTGAATGCAGCCTGTTCCGGTGCAGACCTGTGCACACAGAAATAGAACAGAGTGAGAGCTATGCTGCAGTGTGAAAATAACATCTATAAAGAAATTTAAAATGTCATCACAAAAAGATATGAGTGTCTGGATAATCTGATGGCTTTCGATTTCACTCATGAACCGCATGAGCAGCTTTACATTATTGCTTCACTGCTCTGAGATGAAGGTGGTGGGCTCAGTACCTGTCGAGGGACTTCTAGTACTCAGTCTGCTGACTGACAGCGTGGAATAAGTCCTGCTTTGACCTGTGATATAACGATACCAAGAAAGTAGGAGTGAAATTTCAAGTCAAGAATGTCTGAAGCAGACAAAATCTTACAGGCAAAGCGAGCTGTTGGTCTGTCATCCTGTTGAGTATCAGCAGAGCCTGGAAGGCTTTTACCTGCTGTCGAAGCTCCTCTGGAGAGAGCTGCCTCCACATCGTTCATCTGGTTCTGCAGTTTATCCAGCTGCTGAAAGGCCTCTTGTTTAAGGCTGCACTGCTGCTGTAGCTGCCCCCTCACCTGGACCCCAACAATGTGGTTAAAAGTTGTTGTTTTTTTTATTCCTGCTTAAATTTAAAATGAAAACACCATGTGCATTGATATTGACTTGACAGATCTATCACCAGAATGAGGCCAAGACTAACTCTGTATCTGTAAGTATCTCTACAGGATTTTTGCACCAAGGCACTGCAAAAATCCTTTAACCTCTCATCCAAGAGGCTTCTTCAGTTCTGCAAACTGATGAAGAGACTCAGGTATTCAACCCCTCGTGGATTTGTCCCATTGGAGGTGGTCCTGAGAGTCGTGTCATCACGCAATCCATTAAGGTCACGTGGTCAAAGTGTGACTGTTGAATCACATGGGATCTCAAGACTGCATTATACAGTTCTGTTAAAAATTGTCCCTTTCCTGTTTTTTTCCCCCCCATTTTTTTGTCACACATGTTTCAATATTAGACACAGATAACCCGTGTAAATACAAAATGCAGTTTTAAATGATTATTTAATTAACCGGGGGGGGGGGGGGGGGGGGGATCTAAAGCTACCTGGCCCTGTGTGAAAAATATAATTACCCCCTTTTTAAATCATGAAATGACTGTGAGCAACCTTTTTTTTTTTTTATCTTGCCCAATGATACTTGGCATGCAGACTGGAGGAGCCAGGGATCAAACTGCCAACCTGCCGATCAGTAGGTGACCTGCTCTACCTCCTGAGCTACAGCCACCCCTTTAATTTGCATTATATTAATATTAGACAAAGGTAACCCCAAGTATATACAAAAATATCACTTTTTAAATGATGAATTCATCTCAATTGGATTTAGGTCTGGACTTTTATCCTACATCACTCTGTCAGATTTTTGCCAGATTTTTGGCAGTGGCTAGTGAAAAACTTTAAAAGCAAATAGCTAACCCCAAGTTGCTCTCCGATGCAGCTATCGGAGTGTGAATGTTGTTAGAAAAGCACTCAGTTTAGAGTCAGTGCTTGTGAGAATGGGTGTGATTGGGTGAATGTGGCATGTTGTATACAGCGCTTTGAGTACGCCGGGAGAGTAGAAAAGCGCTATATAAGAATCGCTCCACTTACCATTTACAGATAGGAGATCAGGAGGGAGGTATTAATTGAGGTTTCTGATAGCTGGTTTTGGAGGGCATTGTGCCTTTTCAATGAGAGTCGTTCAGAGTGGACATTGATGGCTTCTCAGGCCAAAGTATGAACATTATCATCCTGAAAACAGTCTGTCCTGATGAGTTCTTCTCTGCTGAGCCATCAGTCTGTGGAGTGGTTGTCTGGTTTTCCCGTGTAACGTTATGAGCACTCCTTGCTGCACTGAGCAGCACACACTACGTTGCTTAGATTGTGTTTGTGCCTTTGGGATGAACCAGTGCTTTTCTAAAGGTGTTGCTGGATTTGACATACACTTGCATGTTATACTGAGTTGTTCCATCATAATTTCTTAGAAATGTAATTTCTGACAAGCCTGCCCAGCGATCAAGAACCACACCTTGATTCACAGTTTGGATCATATGACCATTAATAACTCAAGTGGTTGCGGGGTGGATCAGTGACTTTCTGCATAACCTCCATGGTGGGCAAATATCTGGGACTCTACACTGGAACTGAAGAAGCTTCGTGGATGAAGCGAAAAGTCTTCATGAATTGAAAAGAAGTCCAACTAGTGCTGAAGACTACCATGACCTGAAAGACTGAGAACCTACAGATATAGTCTGTTAATTGGTTTTATTTGACTCTCAGTTAAGATGTTCAGAGGTTGATTTACTTAAAATACCACGATCTTTTTAAAAATTGTATTTCTTTGGATGATCTATTTAAAATCCACTGACCACAGGTTTTTTTTTTAGCTCATGAAAAGTGGATTTTTTTTAGGGTTTGCACAGAAGACAGCCTGCAATCAGTGGTGCATAACACATTAATTAACGTACAGACCTGCCGGATCTCTTTGGCACTGCGCTCTCTTTGTAGCCTGTTTATCCTGCTGCCTCTGTCCAGCTGCTCACCGAGGGCCCTGAGCTGTCTGTCTCTATCCTCCATGTCGGCTCTCATTTGTTCCAAGGTCTGCACTAGATGAGCGTCCAGCTCCTGTCTGCTGCGGGCTTCCCGTGCAGACCGATGCCTGAACACCTGGAGCTCCTCTGTCTGTGAGCGAGAACCAGCAAACATTCAGTGAATATATCCAGGCTTCTTCTCCTGACAGCTCTTGCCACTGTCAAAACTGAAAATGCACAGCTTTACATGAATTAGGAAGTCTATGTGAGCGAAATGTGATTTAAACACTTCAAGATGTGCAGTGAGCCTCCAAAAACCCAGATCCTGTCCTCAGAGATCCAAAAAAGCCAACAAGAGAAACCTAGAGAAGCTGCAATATAATGTAAGTGTCTGTAGGATCAGCAACGAGGCAAAAAATGTAGTTAACTTTTAAAATCCTGGCATTTTAAAATAAACCTGCACTGCTTCTGAAAGCATTCAACAGCACCTTCACCAAGCTTAAGAAATACAAACCAAACATTTCATAGTTTTAATGAATTTCAGAGTATTTGCAGTTTCAGCTGATGTTAACTGATGTAGAAGGTGTGGATAGGAGTGCATGTACCTTCCTGCTGAGCTGCTTCTTGATGCTGCTGCATTCGGCCTGAGAGCAGGTCAGCGCCTGCTGTGCAAAGTCCAGCTCCCCCTGCAGGAGAGCCACCTTATCCTCTGATAACATTTTCACTCTGAGAGCCTCGGTGCGAGTGGTAACCTCCCTCTGCAAAATGACCAGTGTGGCACTGAGTTCATAAATGTATAAATATGGGCTTAGAAAAATAATGCAAAGCTGACAAAATTAGTGAGGATTAACCAGGTCAAGCAAAAGAAAACATTAAACTTTTAAATTGCAGTAGGGGAGACCGGGGATAGTTGTAACGTGGGTCAGTTGTAACACTTCCAATTTCTCCAATCAGGGCTAAGTTTCAAATGATGTGACTCATCCTGTGCATGCCTAACTCAGTTCTGCTATCACATGTGAAAAATCAGCACATTTTGTCAAACACAGACAATTTAACATGAAAAAAAGTAATTTGTATGCCAAAAAGTAATTTTTTCTACTTTATTTCAATTTCTAATAGCATTATCTGCTTTGCAGTTAAACTCATCAAACTTAAATTATGTTATTTGTATGTCTATGGGGATATATTCTGTGTAAGTCTTTAGTGCTAATGTTTTAGCCGTTGGCTGTAATGTTAGCTAGTTCATGGCTATAGGAGTTCTGGGTCAGTTGTAACTAGGGTTGCCAACTCCCTGAAAAATAAATAAGGGACACCTCGTGGCCAGGGCCGGGCGACCCAGTTGTCTTCACCCTTCCCAGTGTGGTGAATTTTCTAGCTCTTTTTTTGTGTGTGAAATTATTTTTTTAACCATTTGACTTGAAGTTGATTTAAGTAGATGCATATTCTATTCTTTGTGATATGAACACATGTGAAACAAATGATCATTTAGCCATTTATTTTTAGCTCAAAATGACAACATTAACACATAAAACAGGTCTCTTTCTTAAACAGAAGCCTGTCATGCTTAACTTTTGAGAATATAAGTAAATCTTTCTTTAAAAGCACTCTGTCCTGCTTAACTTAAAATAATAGAAAACAATAGAAAGAAAAATATTCTTGTAACAGTGCACATTTAGTGCATTTAGTACAATTGGCTTCAGTTGAAGTATTATTTCAGCTTTTCTAATGCTAATCAGCTGCTCCTGTTTGTAAACCCGCTTGTTCCCATGATTACGCATCATAACTCATCATCATTATTCATCTATGTATTACTTTTATGTATTAGTCATCAATTTGTTGTAATCATCTATCCTTGCAGTTGTTTATTACACAAAATAAGTTATATTATCACACTTCTGGCCACATAGCGCTGATATTCACTGCACATGCCCATATTAACGTTTTCCAGCCAGGTGTTTTCCTTTTCCCATTCTTCCCTTTCTCTGAGGGGAACAAACATTGCTGCTCTAATGCTGGGCTCACACTGTGCGATTTTTGGCCCATTTTGAGCCGATTTTTGAGTGATCGGACCGATTTTGGCCTTCATCGTGCGTCGTGTAGTATACGTGGGGTAACGAGAAGTGATTAACACCTCACGACCAGCTCCCGATCATCAATCGCTCGTGAGGGTGTCACCACAGGCGCTCACACTGCTCACGCGCAAACGTAAACGTTGGTGAAAAAGATGGAGCAGCACGGCTGTGCAGCGTGTGATCTGGACACAAGCGATGGAGGCACAACTTGTAGAACTTTGGAAAGCTCATCCGAGCCTTTTCGATGTGGCATCACAAAATTATCACGACCACAACAACCGTGAAAATAGTTGGATTTACATTGCTGCTCAATCACAGCTGCCTGATCAATGTTTTTCATTAGCAATTTAGCAAAGTTGATGGTAGTGGTGTGTCTGTGTGAGTGAAAGACAGAGAGAGCGAGCGACAGATTTTCTGTTATAACCTTCATGTTATGGAGGCACAGTGTGAGCACTCAGGTCGCATCAGAGCATCGGGCGGTATAGTGTGAGAGTACATCGTGACATACGAACTTCTAACCCCTGCGAGTCAATCGTGCAGTTTGAGCAGGAGCTGAATAACGTGACTGAAAAAAATCGCACAGTGTTTGCCCAGCTTTAGGTGTACTGTCATCCGAGACTTGCACCGCAGAGTCGGCGTTTGTTCCCCTGTTGGCCATGCTTGTTGTTGTGGTCATCTGTTGTCTTCCGGTATTTTCTCCGCAAGCGACCTTTCCTCGACCAATGAGATGAGCGGTAATCTGAATTGTCATACTCGAATTGTCATAAGTGTGCTGTCAGCTCATTGGTCACAAAGCAGGAGAGGGGCTGGGAATTATGTTTTCAAACAAAGTGTTAATTCCATAAACATTTATAGACTACTTTTGATTCTCACTGTATTACGGGACAAAGTGCGTCCCTTATTAGCTCAATACGGGACGTGTACTTTTGTTTCGAAATACGGGACGATTCCGTATTTTAAGGGACGGTTGGCAACCCTAGTTGTAACAGCAGCAGTCTGGGTTAGTTGTAACAATAATGCAGATGTTACAACTTACCACAATATTACTTTAACTTATATTAAACAAGTTGGGGCAATGACATCAGCAGAGAGAGGTTCACTGGTCGCTCTTGTGCGGTTAATGCCATTGGCAACACAATTCCTCCACTGTTTGTGTTCCCACACATACATTATGCTGACCACTGTGTCAGAGATGGACCAGTAGGAAGTACTGGTAGTGGAAATAAATCAGGATGGGTGCAAGAAACAGATTTCCTCATCTTTCTGAAGCACTTTGCAAACCACACCAAGGTAAGCCATGATAAAAAGTAATGGAATTGCGATGCTGGTGAACAACTACATTTTTTCAGCTTCATTGTTATGTTCAAAATTGGTGCAAGAGTTGTAGGTTATAATGCCCACTGAGCCAATGAGGCCAAACTCAAGGAAGACCAACCAAAATTAATGAAATATTCAGTTGCAGAAAATTCCATAATTTGTCTTTTTGGGGGGTTGGAATATGTTCAAAAGCTAGATTTCTGCATTCTGACACACACACACACACACACACACACACACACACACACACACACACACACACACACACGGCTCTAAGTGCATTCATGTGTTGAATAAACAAAGATTACATGTTAATATTTTGTTAGTACCCTTATTTCATTGTGTTACATTTCACCCCAGGATATGTTACAACTAACCCAGACTATGGGGTTAATTGTAACATTTCACTCTTTGTGTTTGAGGCCATACCATGCAATGGGTAATTGTGCTGCAGAGAAAATAGCTGCACTATTTAATAGCAGAGACATGTAAATACTTTGCATTACATTTTGAATCCACTACCTTAAAAGAGCTTCAATTTACAGACAGAAATGTCAAAAATGTTACAACTATCCCCGGTCTCCCCTACATGAGTACATGTAACATTGTTACATTATTTGTTTAAATCCTACAACTAAGCATATTCATGCTTTTCCCTTTTACTTGATGGCCTCATGTTCCCTCCCTGCAAGAGGTAAAGCTAATTTCTGATTGCTGAATATTTCTTCATCCTGCTGCTAACCTGCTTGGTTTGGAGCAGTTGCCTGTGAAGTTTCTCCTGGTCGACCACCTTCCTCCAGCATCTCAGAGCCTTCAGTTTACAGAGCAGAGCAGTCAGCCGGCTGTTCTCCAGCTTCAACTCGTGGACTTCTTCCTTCTTAAGATAACAGGTATGAAAGTGGTACAATTCACAGATCATCTTCAATACTTCTGCTCTTTTTAACTGCCTACACATAAAAACTTTCCGTACCTTTAACTGTGTGAGGGCGAGTCCATCATTGTCTTTGGTGCAGCCGTACCTCTTCTTGAGCTTGATGATCTTGTCCACTCCTTCCCCCCGTGCTCTGTTCACTATCACACTTATGTCCCGCCTCATTTGTCGGGGATATTCATCAAGTCTGGCCTGAAAGCCAAACAAAATTACCAAACAAGTCTTTAACAAATCAAAATGTGAGATATGACAAAATAACACTTGTTTATGTATTTCAGGAATAAAGAACTAAAGAATAAACAACGTTTTACCACATAGTTTAAAGTTATTGTCCAATCAATTATATTTCTATAGCATCAACAACAGTCACAACAAGGTGCATTATATTGCATGGTAAAGATCTTACAATATTATAAAGAGAACACCAACAATCAGATGTTAGCAAATTATTATGGTACAGAGAAACTTCTGAGAAAGTGTCATTCAACCACTTTCTGCTCAAATATGATATATGAAAAGGGCAAGTATATATTCTAGTTATAAAGAAACAGTACACTTACCAGCCACTTCGTCGTTTTCACCACTTCAGCTACTTGCTAACACAAAACTGGTGAAAACTACAGAGTCACACCGTGTCACTTCTGCCAGCTAAGAACTCAAAACGGAGGCTAAAATTTGCATAATCTCACAGAAGAGTGAAAAAAACTCGTCTGATGGGTCTTAATTTCTACTACAACATTTGGATGTCGAGGGTGAAAGTTTTGTTGTAGCCCTTTAACAGGGGGCCTTGTTCTTTCACCTTTAACTGGATGCAGGTAGAGAAAAGGTGTCGGACCAGAGGGTGGTAGCGTTCTTTGAATGTGAGGCCGAGCTGTTCCTCTAAATTAATTTTCTCTTCTTCCAGGTGAGCAACTTGGGCCCACAGGGCTGAGACCTCCAACATCATCCCACGGCATAAATCTGCCACCTGTGGATTAATAGAGCTCAAAAGTAGTTTTGTTTGAAAGCTCTCGATCTCAAACATGACTTACATTCCTAAAGCAGCTCAAATCTGCTTTTCTGCTACTAACTCACAAAATCATAGAGGCTACAGATGGGAATCACTGTGTGTACCTCTTTGTGAGAATTACTTGTCTGAGCGTCCTTCAGACTTTTCAAATCCTGCAGTTAAAATGGTGAAAGATAATAGATTTCATTTTTAAAAAAATATAAACTGCCAATAATATATTTACTCCGATAAAAAGATATTCCACACATGTACCTGTTCTCTCTGGTACAGAAGCTGAGTGTGCTGCTGCAGGATTTGTTCATAAAACTGTGAGTAAAGCAGAAAGCATTGGCGCTCTCGCTCCATCACTGAGGAGCCGAGGTGAGTGAGACACTGCTGCAGATGATCCCGAGAGACCTTCAGCTAAAAAAAGAAAACCAAGAGTATTATTAATGAATATCTAAAGTTTAGCAATTTGCATTAATACTCTATTCCCCCCATTCTTTGGGATATAAGTTTTAATAGTCAACAAGCTGCACTGTTATATTCTCTATGTGTTGGCATTTCTTCACACAATACATGTGAAAGAGATACAAGAGTAGTCAGAAGGAAATTAATGTCATCGTAATTTTAGGCTTTTAATGATGTCTTTCAACTGCTCTTTTTCCAGGGTAGAATTATTGTAGAGCATAAAAACAAGAAGGGGTTTCTTTATCCATACAGAGTCAAATATATACAGAGACCCCCACTGATATTTGGTTAAATGTCATTTAGCAAAGTTACACTTCAACCAGACACTTTTAGAAGCCATCGATGAGTTTCTGGTGTAATTGTTGTATTTGTGTATTTGACCACCTCTCTTGGTAGAGTTCATTTAAATTTGTTGGTTTCCTGGCATGGACCTGGCTTTTAAGCGCAGCCCATGAGTAAAAGCGCTACACAAATACAAGCCATTTACCATTTTACCATAAGTTTTCTTTTTTTTTTTCCTTTTTTTTTTTTTTCTTTTTTTCTTCCGCCTGTCCCATTTGGTTCTTTAGCCATCAGAATTGTTGTCTGAAGACCAACAAGGATACCCAATGGATTTACTTTGCCAAATGGATCATCGTGGCATTGCCGTATTGGTCCATTTGGTCGATCTTTGTTTTTATTATTTATTATATTTTATTTTCAGATGTTACAGATGGGACAGACATGAGTGAGAGATAGGAAAGGGAGAAAGAAAGAGAAAGGAAAGGAAAAACAGAAGGGGAGAGGGACAGTGAGAAAGGGGGGGAGAAAAAAAAATCTCCTGGATCACCTGTTGAGAGAAGAATAGAAAACAAGCAAAAAAAGACAAAAACAAAAAAAAAAAGAAACAAAGCAACATACTAAACACAACACCATCGCATTAATCTAGCTAAGTGTAAACAGCAGTAAATACTAAATATTCAATGTTGTTGTGCAGCACGCAGGACAGATGTGCTTCGAAGTAGCAGCCAAGAAAGGTGTAATTTGGGTCTACGAGCAGTGAACACCCGTGTGCATACCTGTGTGGATCAGCGCGCTTGTATTCCAAAGGTTTCTCCATGTAACGATCTGCTAGGGAGTGTGGGGGGGCCACAGCCCCGTCCTCCAGGGTGTGAGGCAGGTATGGAGGAGATCAAAACTCCAGACATCCAGAGGCCCCCAGAACACAAGAAACCATGGAAGACCAACAGAGGGGCAGCCGCGCCACTGTTCCAGTAAAAACAAGAAGGGGTTTCTTTATCCATACAGAGTCAAATATATACAGAGACCCCCACTGATATTTGGTTAAATGTCATTTAGCAAAGTTACACTTCAACCAGACACTTTTAGAAGCCATCGATGAGTTTCTGGTGTAATTGTTGTATTTGTGTATTTGACCACCTCTCTTGGTAGAGTTCATTTAAATTTGTTGGTTTCCTGGCATGGACCTGGCTTTTAAGCGCAGCCCATGAGTAAAAGCGCTACACAAATACAAGCCATTTACCATTTTACCATAAGTTTTCAATAGTTGAAGAATTTGGAGTTAGCCCTCTTCCTTCATTATTGCATCCACTTTGTGTGATGTAGCAGTACCACTGGAAGCAAAACAGCCCCCAGACCATGATGCTACCACCACCGTGCTGGACAGCTGGCACTGTGTTCTTAGGTTAGAAAGCATCACAATCACTCCTACAAACACATCTGTTGTCATTTAGGCCAAATATATGGTGGCCCTGAGAGGCCAAATGGACTGCAACTTAAAACACCAGCAATAAGAAAAACGCTGCAAAAGCACGCAAAACACAACGGAAATAGGAAAAACAAAAACAGAAATAGGAAAAAGTGTTGCGCTGGGAGACACCTAAAAGAAGTGGGGGATCTATCACTTTTGTGAGGAAAGAAAAGATGACAGGTAAGTGTGTTAGCCTAACTATTAGCCTAAAAATCCATCATCAGTATTATATGAATCATGATAAAACACACCTAGCATGTTTTGGGTTCCTGCAACTGGTTCGTTGGGTTATTGTCTCCCCAGAAACTTCCACACTTCCTCTGTGCTTTTAGAAATCTGTTTTCTTTTTTCCTATTTCAGTTTTTCCCTATTTCTGTTGTGTTTTGTGCGCTTTTGCAGCGTTTTTCTTATTGCTGGTGTTTTCTTAAGTTGCAGTCCATTTGGCCTCTCAGGGCCACCGTACAAATAGCTCAATCATTGTCACGTCTGTCATCACTGATGAGAAGTTTACATGTTGTGAAGTTAAAAGCTATTGAAGAGCCTTCAACACCACTTATAACTGCTATAGGAACAGTTCAAAGAAATCAATAAAAGGCCTGAATAACCATAGCATTCATTACCTCAAGTGTGAAGACATTACTGGTCACAACAGCAGCTTGTAAACATTTAGTTGCATGTAAAAATGTTGCTTTTAGAGAAAACTTCCCCTTAATTTTTAACTTTTTAAAAAGAGTTTGTACATTACTCCACATACCCTCTGTGGGAAACGTGATTGCCACCTTTATTTTGCAGACTCGAGGAAGAAGAAACCTGGTGGAAATGGACTGATTACCTTCTCTTTCTAAAATAAGACAATTTCTCAAACACCTGTCAAATAAAACGTCTACCTAAAGCTGATACCAAGCAACACCTCATGTTCCCTGTCCCACATGTTTGCATAATTAACTGAGCATGTTCCCACTCCTTTCTCCTCTTCTTATGGACAGGAAAGCAGTTAACTAAACAACTTCACTTTCTTCCTGTGCACTGGAAATGATAGGAATAAGCAGCACATTTTGCATGTTTTTCCAAATACTTTGTGTACTTGGGGCTGTTAGAAATGATAATGATAGCGCTGGAGTGCAACCAGCTTGTATAATCAGCTCAGGAGAAATGGCAGCCTTTGTAGAGCAAGCATTTAAGGTATTTAGTGTGTTTTTGAAGGCATGCCTTAGCAGAGCAGGGTTTTAAGAGCATTATAAAGCCCACATTTGAAATAACAATGAATGCAAGTAGATAAAATACACAGGTTTGAGTTTCTTTTTCAGCAGAGATCCTACACAGTAATCAGAAGCCTGTCAACAGTAGCAGCACATTATTAAAAGACTTTAGGGGAGAACAAAGCATCAGTGGGTATTTTCCCTACCTCTCCCTCCGACTGCTCAGCTCCCTGCATCAGCTGTTGGATGAATGTTTCCACCATCTGTGGCTTCTCACGGGACAAACTGTACTTCATTTGACTTCTTTTCCACAGCTCTGCTTACATGTGGAAACATTATGTAACTGCAATCATATAGTTAATAGTAAAAATATTTTGAATGGGTATTTAAAGGTAGATTCAGTGGTGTTTATGCGCACCTGTGGGGAGCCGATTATCTTGTTGAGTTTTCTCTGAAAGCACTAGTGTGAGCTCTCTGCTCATCTTTCTCTGCACTGCTCTAATCATGTCGCACTCTGTGCTCTCCATCAGCAGGTGGAGCTGGAAAAAGTAGATTTTGCAGCACTATAAGTTCTTGTTATTATGACATGATGATTTAATTGTGCAGTTTTCATTGTGCTTGTACCTGCCAGGCTTTCACATCAACCTCTGAAGCTCCAGGAGGGGGCAGAAGAGACTGGGTGCCAGAGATTAAAACCTCATAGTGATGCTCTTTATCCATTTGTTTAGCCAGAGCTCTCATACTGGGGTAAAAGATTTCATCTCTAAAAACAAAGTGAATAATTGCTGTAAAACAATGATTGAATTAGAAAGACCTAAGCATACCTTACATTATCCTAAAACAACATTAACTTTGTTGTCACAAAAACAATTATTTTCTGATATGAGTAAATAACATTATTTGAGTGTCTGATTTTTGATATTCCTTAATTACCGGTAAAGTTTTACAAACTGTTGATACAAAGCAGGTGTACTGAAGACATCGGCGCCTAAACGTCTTAGAGCCCATCTCTCCTTGAAGACCTCCAGCTGCTTTGTCAGCAGGAGAAAACCTTTCAGCACAGACTGGACTCTGATTGGATCTTGAAGGTTTGAGGAATTGATCTTTATCTCCTCTTCTTCATCATCTTCACTGCAGCTTTTATTTCCCTGCAATAAAAAAGGAATAGTTACCAAATCAGCAATCTTAGTAATTTACTTACAATTTTATTCACTAATGTGTGAACCCTAATGTGGAAGCGTCACTGGTATGACCTTGTTAGAAACTGTCGCTACTTCATTAGGTGTGCCACTATGCTGAAGGTCATCTTTGTTGCCATGGAGACGAACAGGCTCTGCCTCTCTTCCACCGTTCAGGACGTCCTCCATGAGCAGGGACACCCCAAGGATTGCAGCATTGGCCTGCAGTCTGCTGCGACTGCTCAGGCTGCTCAAACAGAGTTGCAAATAACCATGAAATCTTTTTAACTATCACTGGGAGAGTTTAACGATGCATTAAAAAAACCCAAAACAAACAAAGCTGTGTAGTTGGTTAAGGACAATACAAGAAAGAAGTCCGCACCCATATTTGTATAAATAAAGATAGGAAATACAACGACTTTCTTTTTAGCAGATGATCATGAATTTACTTGAGCATTTTTCTCTTAATGATAACAATACTGAGGTCCCATCTGTTTAGTGTCACACCACAACAGCAGTCACCTCAGTGTGCTTCATATTTTAATGTAAAGTCTCCACAATAATCCAGAGAAGATCCAAACAATCACAAAACCCATATGAGCAAGCACTTGGTGAAAGTGGGAAGGAAAAACTCCTTTTAACAGGAAGAAACTTCCAGAATTATGACATATTGATGGCAAAATATATTTTTGGTTGGAAACATGATTCATACACAAGACCAAATCTACCAAGTCTCATCAGCACCATTAACAGGTGAAAAAAAAAAAAAAAAAAAGCATATGAGGTGGTGAACCTGCATGCAGTGTTCAGTAGGTGGGACATCCCAAACATGAAGAGGGAGCAGTCCATGACAGGCTATGAAACTCCTCCATGGATACATCCTCTGTGCCTGCAGCAGACAAAGGCACAGAAAGATGACGTGACAGAGCACATTTCCTCTCATCCTCTCAAGTGTTTTCATGTTTTTTGAAAACATATGTTAGGATGGTTTTCTAAAATGATTATATGAGGTCACCACCTGACAGCCTTGATTCTCCAAAGGTTGAGGAACGGGCAGCGTGAGACTGAAGACGTCAGTCTGGATGCAGCCAATCATTGGAGGGAGAGCGTTCGCCATGTTGTCATTTACACTCTGGCAGGAAGTAACATCACCAGAGGAGAGGAAAGCCTCCCTAGACATGATAAACATACTTTCATTATTAAGGTTTATTAAGCTGTGATAGAAGAGTGATGGAGGGAAACTTCAGGCGAGTAACTGGAAAAAACAAAAAACAAAAACTGATACCGCAAAAGCTTTGAGTTGTTGAAATATTTGAATTGGCCAAACACCTCACATCACCCAGCAGTGGAAAACGCATCAACATGAACTAATCACTAAATTTAAGCCATACTTTTCTTTATGTTTTTAAAATATTATACACTATTTTTTTAAAGCATGTTTCTTTTGCAAAATTTGAAAATGTTTTCTATTAAATGCTGGTATTTTTTTTAAATCAATGAAAACTGCATCATAACAAAGGAAACCATAAAACCAAACACAGAAAAGAAAAAAGTAAAACAGCCTTTAAATATCTTTGTCATGGAGAAAGTGTCAGTATGGTAGCAGACAGCTGAGGGAAGTGACGATTTCACCGCTGACCTGACAAAGATTCTGACAGCAGTATCAAACTGCAGCAGGAGGACCTGCCTGCGCAGCTGCAGCAGGCGGCCGACAGACTCCAGGTTGCTGGGATCAGAGAGATGATCAACCTGCTGCTGGAGCTCCTGCAACTCTGTTCCTGTACAGCACCCAGAGAGGAAAAAACAAATGTGTGAATGGCTGTCCAAATCCTGGTCCCTGGTTATACCTGAAATGCAAAGATGGTTAAATGAATATGAAAGTTGTATGGCCAGTTCAGTCTGAACCGATAGGAAGGCAAAAGTAACTCTCTCTCCTCTTATCTAAGAATGGAAAAATAATATTTCATGCATCCGCAGTCACCAGATCTCAGTTCTATGGAGCACTTTTGGGATGTGGTGCATTGGGAGATTCACATCATGGACGTGCAGCCAATAAATCTGCAGCAACTGTGTGATGCTGTCATGTCAGAACAAACCAAATTTTTACATTAAAAAAAGATGTATTTATTCTGTCATGTGTCAATTTTGAGTCATTCCATCCTATTCACTCTCAGCATTGCATGAGAGATCCCTAAACATTACCATTACTACAATTCTTTTGGAATGCTTCATTTATAAAATAAACCTACCGATGCTTTCAGCGCCTCCCCAGTCAGCCGCCAGAAGTGACCCTGCTGCATCATGTCCTCTCCCCCATTTTAAAGAGTCTTGTCTGTTTCCCAGTTTGGAGAAGCTGATCAGGTAATGAATGATGCCATGAAGAGCTGACACGATCTGCAGAGTGTGACGGAGAGCCTCATCACATGCCTAATGAAATCAGACCAGAAGAGAGTTAAAGGCCAGAGAAAGAAAGTGTTAACATGCGTCTCTCCTCCACCAACACGGTGAAGAACAAAAACAGATCTGCTCTAAAATTAGTTCATGGCATGAGAAACTGAAAGCTAAAGTTATCACCCTGTGACCTGCTGTAATATTAGTCTCAGTGACAAGTTTAAGTGTCTCACCGAAACATTAAGTGTTTTGAACATGCGAAGCACTTCAGTGAAGTGGGGGATGTACCAGAGGTTGAGGAGAGTTCTTCCATCTGCACACAACAACTGCTGAAAAATCCTGTTTGGGAGACAGCTTGGTTTGAAAATCTTCCCCGGATACAACTGAAGAAACATCTGTACCAAAATGCACAAACTTGGCATTTTGGCTCAAATTCTTTAAACAAGTTTCACCGTACTATAACCAGGACACAAATAAAACGTGGATAATCACTCTTTAATGCTTAGAGGTTGTACCTGGGGTCAGAACAACGATCAGCAACCGGCTGTCCAATCATGAAGTAGGACTGACGAATGTAGGGAATGTCTTCCAAGAGAAAGGTCAGATTGTGGTAATATCCAACAATCTGAGCTCTCACACAGTGCATAGACATTTGTGTGCTGAATCTGAGAAAAAACATTTTGAAGAACCTTACTATCATAGAAAAAACTCAGTAAAGCTCAGGTTGTCTGTTTTAACAAAAAAAGGATGCCAGAGAACATACTTCCTGAGAAAGTCGATTATGAGCTCCCTTTTGATCTTTGCAGCCTCCTCCTGCACAGTGAGACAAATTAATTTTACTTCATGAACAGCCAATCACATTTATCATCCTGCTCAGCCACCTGCGTGCATCTCACCGGGGTTTTTAGGAACCCCCCAACGGCCTGTTTCTTCTTCACAAATGAATTCAGCATCTCGTCACACAGACCCACTTTTTCCAGCTGGATGGACACAAATGCGCCCATCACCCTGAAGGAACAAATGAGATTTTATATCATAAAGAGCAAAAAAAAAAAGTGTTAATCACTACTGGTGTAGTTTGTCCTGTAAGTCAATACCGCTTTTTTGTGGAAGTTCCTGTGGAGGGTTTGGAGTGAAAAGATTTATATTGTTCCTGCAGGCCGCCTGTGTGGCTGCCAGAGCCAGAGTTGCATGTTACATCTTTGTCTTCCCTCTGAGATTAATAAAGAAGATAAGAAAAATATTTCAACAGCTGTGTGCTTATATAAAAGCATTAAAAAAAATAACACCACAGTATTCAGACTCTTTTGTTCAGTACAAAGAGTCATAAATACATGCTATTACCAATAAATCAGCATGTAAACACTATTATTCTCAGATGTTGGACCTAACTAACCCTTAGGCAGTATTCATATTATTGTTACTCAGCCTGTGTTTTCCAGCCCAATGGATCCACCGTATTGTGCCGTTTTCAAATCAACAACCATAAAAATGTATGCCAAAAGAAAACAGATGTTTATTTTATCCCAATTCCATCCACATACAGAGCACACATACCGTTAATATTTCACACACACATTGAGGCTTTTCTTTTTATTGCCTCTGGATCTAGAACATAATTTCGACCAGGGAACGTCTGATCAGGATGATTTCATTTGATGTCCTGCACAACAATGCCCATTCAGTCCCATCATGTATTTGAAGTCCAGTGTGAAGTCATTAAGACTGTTATTTTGACAGGTTCTTCACAGGAAAGGCAAATACTCCAAGTTGAAATTACTTTTCATCAGAGAGCAACACAAACCTCGGCTGAAGATGAGTCACTTTCTGCCCAAAGACAAAGTCGAGCCAGTTTGACCGCACTCGTCAAGGCGTTCTTCTGTGTAACCTGACAGGCCAACGCCACCTGGAGGTTCTTGATACTCTGTCTGTTCATAAGCTAGGAAAAGCAACACATGAAAGTATTTGTGTGTATTAATTTATTTTCTGATAAGCCTTAATGTTTACTTTAATCTCACATGGATAACTGCTTCCTCTGAGCTGAAGCTAAATCTGATCTGGTTCTCGTCCAGTTTCTGGATGCTCAGAGGCAGATGGGATGGGATGAGCCTGCAGCAGAAAGTCCTCTTTAATTTTCTTTCAAACACAGTTTACTGCTTTTGTAAAGAAGCTGAAATAATAGACATTGCTAGATTGCTTAAGAGAAGTCCTAACATCTTTTTGACAGCTTCTCTCAAACATGTCTGGTTTTTAATATACAGCAGACTTTTTAGTTAAAGAGAATAAAATTCCAGCTTTCAGCTATTATGAAAATGAAGATTTATTTGGAAAATCAGATGTAGTTATGTTTTACCTGTCCACACAGCTGTCGTCCTCCAGGATTTCTGTGATACAAAAAGGCCTCTGCTGGACTCTGACTTTCTGATCAGTACACTCAAACTGCAGCGGCCTCAGATACAGGTGGAACTCCTCAAAGCCGAACTCTAAGGCCACATTTCTGTACAGCCTGAGAAAAAATGTTACGTTACATTACTCATTTAATTCAAACTGGTTAATCCTGGCTGCACAGAAATGTTAACATATCAGCAAAGAGCCAGTATAACCTAACAACAGCTGTAGTTTAATAGAAACTGGATTCTTCTTATCCTGGGAGGGTTTAAAGTTTTAAACAACTTTAAAATTGTTCCAGAAACTTTTTTTTGCTAAAAGAAAAAGGTGCAGTGGGTGAAGACAAATGTCAGTGACAGGATAGCATCAAGAGTGAAAGGGAAAATTTACAAAATTAACAAGTGATGTATAGTTTGAGGATGTTGGCACTGACAAAAAAGACAGCAGGCAGAGCTGAAAATGTCAAGATTTCCATTGGGAGAGACCAGCATGGACAAGAATAAACATGACTACATCAGAGGGACAGCACCGGTTTGGAGAAAGAGTTAAAAAACAAAAGGACGAGATGGTTTGGAAATGTGCAGAATTGGTATAGTGGATATATTGGATAAAAGGTGTTGAACTTGGAGCTGCCAGACGGAAAGAGGAAGAGGAAGAAAAGCCGTGGATGTAGTGAAGGAGGTGCGACAGAGAAGTATGAAATGTAAAAATGTAGGAAATTAAAAGTGGAAAGTTGTTTGTGTTATCATGCTATATAAAACTTAAATGTGTTAGGTTGCAGCTGGATATGTTTGGGTGTAAATATAATAACTCTTTGAAGTAACCTTTGAAGCTCATTTCTGAACTGAGCAGTTTGTTATATGTCAGGTATGTTTATAGAACAAAACAACTGGGTTTTCATCAGAACTTGATGATTGGCTGAAAAACCTGCAAACTGTTTAATATTTAGCAAACCACCTCTTTATTGATGCATAGTGAGGTGTCAAAACTTGTTACTAAGGGTACAAAGGACTTTGTCAAATGTGATCTTCATGGGGGGAAAAGGAGTTAAATAAAAGGTCCAGAACCTATTGTAAATACCCCTGCCCCTCTGCTGTGAGTGTTTTCTTAACTGTGCCAGATGTGCCGTCTCTGAGGCAGATTCCAGCAGGCGATGGCGGATGCTCATAAGCTCCAGCAGCATGGACAATGTTTCTACAGCACAGTCTGTCAGCTTGTCTGGTCCTTGCTTCATGTCCCTCTCCTCTGCAGCTTTTACTAGTGACAGGCCCAACTTCTGGACCAAAATTGGATCCTCAATAAACACGTCTGAGAACAACTGAGAGCAACAGAAACTGGGATTTAGTGAAATGGCTTATTTTTTTGTACACAGTAATCTGAACATACTCTGAACAAGAATGTACATCTCTTTGTATTTGTGAGCTGTAGGAGGCTCCTGGTGAAATCTGGTTGTTCCAGATTTTCAGTGCCTGCTCTAAAAGGTTGTGTTCGAGGTGGAGTTTGTCAGTGATGCTCGTGGCTCGGTGCAACTGACATAGTTCAGTGTGAGCCTGAACCAATCCGTGATAGACTGCAGAGGCCAGACAGAGTGATGGGTGAACTTCTAGCAGGAATACGTTCATCAGAGCAGGCCTGCAAAAAAAAAACAAAAAAAACCCAAAAGGACGCAAGGAGGGAAAGACATGAGCATTAAAAGAAGAAAATAATTATGTTTTATAGTATAAAGTCTTCCACAGCTGTTTTAACTTGCCTCGTGCCTCCAAGTGAGACCAAATATTGGGGAACATAGTTGGGTGGACGACCATAGCTGGTTATAAAGCCTTTGTGATCATTTCTCCAGATGCGCTGAAGGTACAGTCGCTGTCTCTCTATCTGTTCAGAGGAACAACATAACCACAACATATAACTGTGGTGTGTCTCATATACAGACCACAGTCATTGCACAGCTTCACATGTAAATACAATCCAGTGCATCATTTAGTGTTTACCTGATTGTCCAGAATGTCTCGGATCAGCCGCTGGTGGCTCTGCATGCAGCTGATCTCAGTCCTGTAGGCCTGAAAATAGTTATCCTGGTTCAGGTCCAGCTGTGGCTTCCTGTGCATGATGTCAGTGATAACTTGGGCCAATGCAAACCTCTCCTCTGTGCCCACTGCATGCTGGTAGGCTTCATAGTAACAGTTTAAAAGCTGCAGAAACACAGAAGTGCACAGTTAGTCAGTTGTAACAGTATGTCAGTCGTAGTTCTATAAAGTTCAATGCTAACAGGAAATGACTGAGCCAAAAGAAATCAAATCCTCTTTTCCATCAATCTACCTGGACTTTGCTCTCCATGAACTCAGTCTCACATGCCCACAAATTGAGAAGCAAAGCAACGCGGTCAACATCTGTCCCAGCCCAGGAGTTGAAATCTACTGTCGAGGCTGACACTCCCTCAGTTTTTCCAATTTGTTTGATTGTGTTTCTGTGGATGAAGTGCGAGCCGATGAGGAGAAGCTCATTCATCAGCTCTACAAGGTCCTGCAGAGCAGCGTCGTACATGATGTAAAACCCTCTGGGGTCCTGAGTGTGGATGTAACGACCCTCAGAGGTGTAAAAATCATGAAGATTCTCCACCTCTGCAAACTCCATGAACTCTGAGCAGTGGACCTAGACAGTTGTAAGAAGCAATGTCTGGATTCTCAGTTAAACCAATTTTTTTAAATTCACTTGAAGCAAGAGGATATATGTTTTTACCTTGTAATCGACAGGAGTGCTGTGAATATACTGGACAGAGCCGAGACCTTCTGCCTCTCCTCTTCCTCCTCTGGCTACATTCATCCAACCCGTCTCCTCTGCTGTGCTGCGCAGCACCTGTCCTTCTAGCTGCAAACCTGCCAGGTCAAAGGTCAAAGTCCTTTCCACAGAGCGCAGGTAGTTCAGCATCCCAAGTGACACACGCTGCAGATGGTAAAAATTAAAACGACATTCGAGAGCTCGCATACTATAGCAACAGACAGATATACTTAATATATTTTCTTTTTTTAATCAACAAGAAAACGATCATCAGCAAAAAACAGTTTAGAGACGAGAGAAAGAACAATTCAGTATCCGCAACTGCACCAAAGAATAAAACAGTGAAGTGTGGATTATTAAACTTCAGGTCTCTCTCTCCCATTTTATTAAAAATTGATCAACAAATTGATTTACTCTGCCTTATAGAAACCTGTTTACAGTAGGATGATTATATTAGTTTAAATAAATGGCAGCAATCTTCCACTCCAGTCGTTAATTAACCAAAGACCCTGTTTTTAATCTGATTTAGTGCTCAGCTCAGATAAAATAATTATCGTGGGTGATTTTAACATCAGTGTAGATACTGACAGCCTCAACAAGGCATGTAATCGATCATTAGACTCGATTGACTTCTTTCAAAATGTAAAAGAACCCACCCACCACTCACACTCTAGATCTTGTTCTCACATATGGCACAGAAACGGAACATTTCCACATAACTTTACATTTACAATGGTGGATTACACAGCAGTGGGGAATAGATTTCATCTCAGTAGATGTCTTTCTAAAAGTGCTGTAACTAAGTTTAAGGATGTAATTCATCTACTGTTCTCTTCTTCTATGCCTGGTGCCAAACAGAGCAGAGCAGCTACCTGAACGCTACTCCCATAGAGGTTGATTATCTTGTTAATAATTTCACTTCTTCACTGCGAACACCTCTGGATACTGTAGCTCTTCTGAAAAAGAAAGGCTCAAACCAGAAGTACTTGACTCCCTGGTATAACTCGCAGACCTAAAGCAGACAACCCAGTAAGGACCAGGGGAAATGGTAAATGAACTGGTTCTTATATAGCACTTTTCTACTCTGAAAACTCTAAACTCTACTCTAAAACCACTTTTAAAAAAAAAAACAACCTCATTCACCCTCATTCGGTCAAGCACTTTTTTCTACTTCTTAAGTGCTTTCTATTTAACATTCATGCGCATTCATACTCCGATGGATGCATTGGAAAGCAACTTGAGGTCAGTATCTTGCACAAGGATATTTGGCATGCAGACTGGAGCAGATAGGGATTGAAGCACCAGTCTTCTGATTAGTAGGTGATCTGCTCTACCACCTGTAGCATTCCTTTAAGCAAAAGTTAACTAGTAAGAACTTCATGAATTTCTTCACAAATAAAATTTTAAACATTAGAGAAAAAGTCACTCGTAACCATCTCACAGACGTAACATTATGTCCAGCTGACTTCAGTTATTACTTCCTCCAAAGCATCAACATGTCTTTTAGACCCCATTCAAGACTGCTGAGAGAAGTCCCACCAATAATTAATGTTTCAGTCTTAAATATGGTCAACCTCTCTTTAATAATCGGCTATGTACCACTGGCCTTCAAGCTGGCAGGAGGTAATTTTAAAAAAACGCTTTAGTGAAGGTTACAAATGATCTTCTAATTGCCTTAGAAGTGGACTCATCTCTTAGCTTTTCCTGCTAGACCTCAGTGCAGCGTTTGATCCTGTCGACCCTAAAACTTTATTACAGCGATTAGAGCATGCAGTAGCAATTAAAGGTACCGTGCTGCAGTGGTTTGAATCGTACCTAATAGACTCCAGTTTGTTCATGTAAATGGAGAGTCCTCTTCACACACTAAGGTTAATTATGGAGTTTCACAGGGTTCAGTGCTAGGACCAATTCTGTTTAGATAAAACTGAGGTTATTGCACTTGGCCCTGAAAATCTTGGACTCATTCTTGACCAGGATATGCCATTCAATGTGCATATTAAAGAAATATGTAGGACTGAGTTCTTCCAATTGTGCAATATCTCTAAAATTAGAAACACCCTGTGTTAGAGCGATGCCAAAGAACTAGGTCATAGGCATTACTTAGTATTACTTCTAGGCTGGACTACTCTAATTCATTATTATCAACCTTCAGTTGATCCGAAGTACTGACAGGGACTAGAAAGAAAGCGTATTTCTCCCACATTGGCTTCCCTTCATTGGCTCCCTGTTACATCCAGAATCGAATTTAAAATCCTGCTCTTCACATATAAAGTATTGAATAATCAGGCCCCATCTTATTTCAATGACTTTATAGTACCATATCACCCCATTAGAGCTTTTCGCCCTCAGAATGCAGGCTTACTTGTTGTTCCTAGAGTATTTAAAAGTAGAAAGGGAGGCAGAGCTTTCAGCTTTCAGGCCCCTCTTCTGTGAAAGAAGCTTCCAGTTTGAATTTGGGAGAAAGACACCCTCTCTACTTTTAAGATTAGGCTTAAAACTTTCCTTTTTGCTAAAGCATATAGTTAGGACTGGATCAGGTGACCCTGAATCCTCCCTTAGTTACACTGCAATAGTTGTAGGCTGCTGGGGGATTCCCATGATGCATTTGGTGTGTCTTCTTCAGTCACCTTTTTCACTCACTATGTGTTAAAAGACCTCCCTGCATTTAACTGCATTTCTCTTGCTCCTCTCACCCCAATGCCAATGAAATGTATCTATTATACTGCATACATCAACATGCACTTACATACCTGCCACATAAATACTAGTAGAAAATACTACTACTGTACCTGGAGCTCTCTGAGTTTCAAGTGGCGCAGAAAGATGAGGGACAGGTAAGCTCCTCTGGTTACTACTGGACCCGAGAAGCCTTCAGGTAAACTGTCATCCAGGCCCAGGACCTGCAGGTTGTCCTCCAAAGACTGACTGTGCCACGATAATATGAGTGAGTGGGAAAAGAGCTGATGTTTTCCTTAGTCTTAAAAGGCTTTCAGCCTCACAAGTGACCAAAGTAATGTGATGAATAAATTCTGCAAAGCAATTTTTCTTTGAATAAACACACCTTTCATGGTAAAAGCTTGAAGTCTGACTCTTTGAAATCTCTTTGTTGCTGCCTCTGCTCCCTCTGGATGCGGATGAGTGACTGTGGGTTTCCTATTAACATAAATGTCAGTGTTATTGCACTGACTGAATTTTTACATCTCCCAAGTCGAAAACTAGACGACACACACCTGAATGAGATTGGCAGCGTTGTAAACATTTTTCCAAATCTCAGAGATCATTTGTTTTTTTGTCTTGCGGCTGCTTGAGATGAACGATGTGGATTGTGAGTCGCCAACTTGTGCAGCATGTTCTTTGAGAGCTGCAGCCACGTGGAGCAAATTGCGGACCTGCTCAGATACACAGTGAGGACAGCATAACAAAACGTGACAAAAATCATTAAAATAAAAAGGCATTATATACAGTCAGGACACTTCATTAGGTACACGTTGCTAGTACTGGCTTTTCTTCAGAACTGTGTTCATTCTTTGTGGCACAGATTCAAGAAAGTTCCGAAATCATTAAGGTACCAGCACCAGTCTGAGCTGCTGGTTCAAGGCAGGATGGATCCATGCTTATATGCTTGTCTCGACTATGTCCACATGCCTAAATACTCCGAGGTCATTGGCTCATATGACATTGCAGCTGAAAAGGTGTACCTAATAAAGTGGCATTAGTGTAATGCACTGTTAGCAAATTCTCACTTATGTTCTTTTCACCAGTTATCAGTTAGTCAGTTGTAACTATATATTTATTAATCATTTGCAATAATTTCACCCATTTTGAAGGATGCGTGACACTGATTCAGAGCAGACTCGCTTTTTACCTGAAGAAACTTGCACTGCATCTGGAGCAGCTCATCAACTGAATTCTTTTCCTTGAGCTTTGTGAAGAGCTTCTGCTGCCACGGATCTCGCCTGGGTTTCACCTACAGAGCGGAAACCAAACAATCAGTTTCTAGCATCCTGCAAACGTCTGAAAGACTACAGAATCCATAAAAACACAAGTGCTTACAGAAAGAAAAAAAAAAAATGCAAATGTTTTGCCAGATACTGATGAACTCTAAAGCACCGAGCATCACAGGAAACAGTATTTGAAGAGATTTTATTTGTTTCCCCTCAAACCTGGATGAAAGGAATCCAGTTAGCCTCCTTGCATACAGCCATGTTTGCACTCTTCCTCCCCCACTGACTCTCTCTGACGTCCATACCGTCGTAAGGAGGAAACGTTTTCATCTGCTCTTGTTGTCGGAAGATTGTTTTAAACTCCCTCCACACCTGGACAGACAGCAGCTGCGATTCAGACCAATAATTTAAATGCATTTTAAATTTCACCACCTTTTGAGGACAAATATACCATGCTGAATAGCTCCATCTCATCTGGAGTGGTTTTCAGATTTCCTGTGTCATACGGCAGGCAGAAGTAGGCGAGCAGGGACTCCAGCTCGGGCATGAACTGCTCCAGGTGAACTGTGTGGAGTGGTAGTACTGAAATACAGTTAAATGTAAACTTTTTTACTATTTTTTTTTATTTCCAAAAGATTACAAAAAACATGTATGAAGGGAAAAGCTCACCATCAGCCTGTTGCCTTTCATGCAAAATTTCCCCACAATCCTTTCCTGGTGCTTCATCTTTTCTTTCACACATAGGTACATAGTGGAGCACCTGTTAAAGCAAATTTTAATGTGAAATAAAGCACCACAGGCATCAGACAGGATGAACAGTGATAAAATCTGTCTGTGGCTTTTTACCCTGAGAAAGTGGTGGATGGGCTGAACAGAGTGCAGGTGGCAGACAAGCCACTGCAGATAAATGACGACATCGTCCTGAGTGAGCAGGCTGACGGGGTTTCCTCGGCCGGTCAGCATCTTCTCTCTGCTTGCTGACAGTCTGCGAGCTCTCTGAACGGCATCCTGATACTCACGGGTCATGTAGGACACCTGATCCTGAGACAAAACAAGTCTTATACGATGATGCATTTTTCAGTGCGACATCTGTACAATTCTTCTCGTTCTTTAGAAATAAAAGATTCAGCATTCTCAAGCTGTTTACACGAGGAGAACATTTTCCAGTGACGTTCAAAATAGTGTACAAGGAACCGTATGCTTCCTGAACTGACTGCATTCTGAATAATTATTAAATCACAGATGCTGTATAAAATCTAAATAACTGGATCCCAAGTATTTGTTATCATTTAAAGCTCATATATAAGAGAAAGTAACACAAAGATGGAAAACATGACTGCAGACACGATAATTTAGCCCTCTGTCTCTTTTACTATGCTGCTGTGAAACTTTGCAGCGTGATTTGTGATCTAAGATGATGTAAACAACAGCTGCCCTGAAAAAGAAATCCAAAAACCTGTAGTTACTCACACCTGTTCAACTGCTCATTAATGCAACCAGCCATTGTCAAGAAGACCTGCTGAAGTTCAAACCGCACTTCAGAATGAAGAAGAAAGGTCATTTGGAATTTGAATTTGGCATGAATGTTGCCATTTCAGAAACTTCTGATCTACTGGGGTTTCCCCACACATGACCACCTCTAGGATTTACAGAGAATGGTCCAAAAAAAGAAACAAAATATCCACAGATATCCAAGTCGTACCGACAGGAAGGCAACAGTAACAGAACTTGTACTAGCAAGCTAATGCTAATAAAGTGTCCAGTGAGTATATACACCTTTCAGAATTAATGCTACCTTAATTGTGTACTAGTTAAACATGTTTTTAAGTCACATTCACACTCGTGTAGAGCATCCTGTGTTTTTTGGGAAATGTATTCTGTGATATTTGCCATATTTTTAAACTCAGATTAAAGGTAGATACAGAATAAAATGCAGAAAATAACCACAAACCAGTACAAAAGTACAGTGAAAAGATGTACTTTTTTTAGAGTATTGTTAAAACACTGCTAGGTCATGCTGTTCGTTTACACATGGCAACCTTATAATGGGGATAAAGCTTCTCAATAACGCTGGCATGGTGGCAAAATCTCCTCCATCTCAGCATGAGCAGATATCTGATCTGAGCCAAGTGATAAGATCTGTCTGTGAAGAACTGTGGTAAAAATACAAAAAGGAAACTGGTTTAAGTTTAAAAACTTTTCAAAAAAAAAAATCCTAAAATAATCTGTTTCTGCTTCTTGTTTCAGGCATAAATTTTCTGTCTCTGTCCTGACCTGGTGCAGCAGAAGAGGCAGACTGTCAGGAGTGTACTCCGAACTCAAGCAGCTCTCCAGCTCTCGCTGCATGATATCAGCCTGAGACCGAGTCGGCAAAATGTCAGCCACCTGAAACCAGCAGAAAACAAACTACACCTAAAAAAAAAAAAACAACCTAAAAATAATGCCTTCACTTAATATTGGATATAAATCAAAGATTTTAAAGTCTAACAATGCAAGACTAATAATGAACTTTCTGTAGAAAGCATCACCTGAAGCCCTCTCCTCAGTGCATGCTCCCTCTCCACACGAAAGAAGGAAATATCTTTAGGAGGTAGTACAGAACTGGAACAAAAACTTTTACAAACAAATCAGTCACAGCTCAGATCTGTCACATTTTACCTAAAGTGACTACTATGCTGCTACACTACTTAGGCTTTTTTTAAAAAAAGGATAAATATACAGGGAACATAACACTAACAAAAAAGTTCAGCTGCCTGTTAATGTGAATTTATCATCACTACTGGTAATACTTGTGTTGCATACTTTACAAGCCTTATGCATCTTAAACTTGGATTTAAGGTGGAAAACCGAAAGGCGTCCTGCTTCAGAACAGAAATCTGAAATGTGCAGGGTTATTTGAGCACATAAGTACATCGGTCTGCATTGTGAAGGGCAAACATTCATGTTAAATAACAACCGGCCATATTTTGAGTTGAGGATAGCTTTCAGGTCTACCCTTTTGGCAATCTGAGCTTAAATAATACATCACAGACAAACCTGTAGGCATTAGAAGATCCTGCTCCTCTATTCTCTTCAATCTCTGCCTTGAGTGCAGAGAGGTGACTCCACAGCTCTGCCTCCATCTGCTTCACCTTCACAGAGGAGGAAACTTTGTACACTGCACACATGTCTGACATCTTCAATGATCAACACATTCAAATGACAAAAAAATAAAATAATTCTCTCTCTCTCTCTCTCTCTCCTTTAGCCCTGCTAAATCTCTGCCTCAACGCTGACTTGTTGTGGTGTGTCCATGGAGACAAATATCCATGGGCATCTGGACTCAGTGACTCCATTCAGGCTCTAGAGGGCTCCATCGTTTCAGTGCAGTCAACCAGTCTTTGGGCTGTCATGTCAGTGATGTCAGTCTCTTCAGTCAAATTTTTTGTCCTCTAGTTTGTAATAAAAATCTCAAATACAAGTCATTGCATCACTGTACTATTACATCTTTGAGGAGCACCTGAATTCACCAATTATAGCTCCTTGCCTTCAAAAACCCTGATTTAGGCCCAAATAGTCTATTCCTCTTGGATACAGTGTGTGATTGGTTCTTCAATGATATGATTATCCAATAGCAAGTCACCTCCACAGCTGTGGAATTCCTCTAGGGACAGATTTAAAAACAAAAGACAACATCAAACTCCAGCTTTTCAGTAGTTTATGCTTTATTTACATGCACCAGCTCTGATAAAACCAAGTGTTTGCTTTACAAGTGGAAATGTCAACTTCATGTTTTGTTTTTGTAGGAGCAATAGGAATATATGAAATGTGGAGACTGGCAGTGAAATTTAAACCTTAACACAGACTGTAAAAATCAGTCAAGAAAAAAAAAAAAAATTAAAAAAAAAAAAAAAGTGGAAGCACAGCTGTGCAGAAATGTATTAAAAGGTTAAGCCAATGAGATTTAATCTGGTTAACACACTGTTAAACATTTCTCAAAAGGACCCTTTCATTTGTTGTGCAAGTGATCACCCAGTGAACAGAGCAATGAAAACATGATTTTACACAGCCCTAACCAAATGTGCATCGAGGAACAATGGCAACAAGTATCGCAATAAATAAACCAAATTTGTTTTTTTACAATGATGCAACATGAGACAAGTTTACTAAAACACTCCTGATAATTAAAAAAAAAAAAAAATTAAAAATGTAAACAATTTTAAAAAGCATCCTGCTGTTCCTACAAAATTGTGCTGATGTAGATTTTTTTGCCCTTATATCACACACACACTTCTGATTAGCTATGCACTGTGTAGCCTCTTTCCACTTATTTAAATGCAGATAAACTTTGGCAATATTTAAGATACTGTGGTCATTTCTTTCATTACAAAGAAAAAAGAAAAACGCCAAGATACTACACACCCTCCCAGTGTTGAAAACATGTCACCCAGCACCTGCTATAGTGCTGATAACAAAGGAGAGGCTACTGACGGTGCTTCATCTGCAGCCACTCACTGCTATCTTTAGATTTAGAGCACCAAGAACTCCATCAAATCAACGCCAAAACTGGTGTAGTTGTCGAGCGCTGTGAGTCACTGAATGTGGTTATTTCAACCCAAGTAGTCCCAAGTGTTTGACAACTAAAAAGTGGTAACTAGAACTAAATCGTGTCCTTAACTCAGTCCTAAGGTCTGTATACAGAGCAGTACTTCCAACAGTGCAGTGAGTGGAAGAGGAGGGACCTAAAAAGGGATCTGCAGCAGAAACATCATCAATACTTCAGTAATGGACCTCTTCAGAGGGAACAGAATTCACAGTAATGTCACTTAAAAATCACAGGGTAAAATTTGCTACAAAAAATAAAAATTGAAAAAACACTGCATACAAAAAACACATCATGTAGAGCAGTTCACATCTTGATAACATTACATACTGATATTTGGTGTGAATTGGTGCATCAATGGGGAGGGAAAGCTTTTAAAAAACTGTTTGTCCATTTAGGCTACGTCTCAAAGAAATCTTTAAAAAACAAAGGAAAAAAAAAAAAAAAAAGCAGCTTGTCAAGTATCCTCCACTGGAACGTAGTAATGTAACATTCTCTGCAGTTTTTGTAAACAGGCCATCAGTCAGGCTGACAGCTGGTTTGGCAAAAAATGTTTTGGGTATGAAAGGGTGTGAAAGAGGAGAGAAAGCAGGATGAAAACACTTCATTTTCAGTTTTATGTATTACTTTGTGATATGAGTGAATCCCTGAGACTGATACAAGTTGATCCATGTAGTTTTAACTGAAGGTACTGTAGTTTCATTCCACTCAGTACCGTTTGTTCATACTGGCCAGGCATTGATCTTTTGAAACAATTATTTTTCCTTCACTGTGAAGACACTGTTGTTTTGTCTCAGACACCTACAATACAGTACTGAAGTTAATGCCGCAAATGAAAAATAGGAAGAAAGTCTACTGAAACTCTTCCTTCCCTCTAGTTGCACAACGCAGGACAATTAACCCAAATTTACACCACCTTTACTTCTGACAGCTCCTCAGCTCGGCACCCAGCTCTGAGGGCTCTGTTTCGAGCTGGAGAAGCTTCCTGAATTCTTGTTGCTGTTCTGTGTGGAGGTGAGGCGAGAGTCAAAGCTGAGGTCCAGGCAATCTGCGTCCATCAGTTCATTGCGGATGATTGAGTCCATGTCGCAGTCCAGATTGCTGCTGAACACCTCAAGGTCCAGATCAGCGGAGAAACGGTCCTGACTGGTTAAACTGGAACTGAGCTGCATAGAGGCGTTCTTACTAGGAGACTTCAGGTGTAGCTGCTTTGTTTCAGGGAAGCCGTCGTCACTGTCAGAGGTTGACAAGCCCGCTTGCCAACCAGGCACTGAAGAGCTTTGGGCCTGGCCTGCACTGGTGTGGTTAACCAGAATGTGGTCTTTGCGGAGCAGCATGGCATTTCGGCGGGAGTTCTGCAAAGCGATGGCGGTGCTGGCCTGCGACATCAGAGGGTCGGACTGGGTCATCATGACATTGCTGGGGCTGTGGGAGTCCATCCCAAGCAGATCTAGGGCCTGGTGCTCACTGTAGTGAGACATGCAGGAGAAAGTGGTCTGCTTGTTCTCTTGGATGGTCTGCATGGGTGACTGTCGCAGGCTCGTGATGGACGGAGGGCTGAAGAGTGGGTTCGTCCCATAGCTGCTAGAGGGACTACCTAAACTGCTTCCTGAGCAGCTGAAGGTAAATACTGAACTCCCCTGACTGTTGGCCCCATCTTCCTCTCCAGGAGGAGGCTGCTGGGATGCTGTGAGGCTGATATTGTCTAAAAGATCATCCATCAGGTTGTCAGAGAGCCCGTCATTGAGGTTCATAGTGCCTGCCAGATCAGACAGTCCTGTTGGTCCAGTGGACGGAGACATGCTGCTGGGGCTGGAGTACAGCATTGGCGACAGGGGTGAGTCGTCATCAGGTACCTCATCCAGCTCCAGGTTAGCCAGGATTGGGGACAGACGACCGCTGAGCGTGCTGGCGTTGGAATTTGTCCGAGAGCGGAAGTCTGTCCAGGCATCGAGCTCGTCGCTGCTGCGGGAGGTGGGACTTCCTGTCCATTTGGAGAGGCTCGAGGAGCTCTCAGAGCTCCCATCTTGAGCAACCTGCAATGAGGCTTTTTTCTTTGTGGCACGTCCTCTGGCTCCTTTGATGTACTTGCTGTTATCCATCGACACAGCCCTACGTCTGGGAGCTTTACCTCCTTTCCCACCTTCTGGGTTGACCATCCACCAGGAGCTTTTCCCAGTTCCTTCATTCTGGACTTTCACAAAACGGCTATGGAGGGAAAGATTGTGTCGGATGGAATTCTGCAAAGACAAATGATTAAGAAAACTTAAGCATTAATACAACTTTCCCAGTATGAGCAATAATTCATAAAAAAAATCTCTTGTGTACATGATACGATTAAGTATTAAATACTTTTAGGAGCTTCAAAAGCTTTAACGAGATGTGACCTACAAAGTGGACCAAGTCAGAATGTGTGTTCCTGCTGCATCTGTTAGTGTTGTTCTCAAACTTCAGTCAAGCTTAACTACAAAAGATTACAACATGTATTACAGTAATTGCAGAGCTCTATAACGGCCCAACAAAGGAACAATGAGCCAGATAATATAAATCACTACAACAGAATACAAAACTCAGTGCTGTAAGCAGACAGTGCTGTATTCTGTGTCCCCTACAAAACTTCTTAAGGTTTTGTTGTTCATCTACAGTACTACGTTTTCAGCATGGTGTGCAGTGTTCCTAAAATTTGAGGAAACTGGACAAATTGATGACAAAATAAAACACAGGACTGAAATTATCTGAATTTTGTGTTCTAAATAGAGACACTGCTGACTTTTCAGATGATTACAAAAGACTAAAAGTCAGTGGCAAAAGGTATTATGTAGCTTGAAAGTTATGGTTCAAGTTGCTGTCAATATGTACAGTCGAGTGGTACAAGAGTGACTGTCTATAGCCATCTAGAAAACATGGTTGAGGCTCTGTCATGTTCTGGGCTGTGTTTTAGCTAGAGGTGTTGAAATCTTGCCAAATTGATGGAATCATGAATGCAATCAAGTACAGTTTGACATCACCGTGCAATACAATCTGGAAGGTGCGATTAGCAGTAGTGTTTTTGGGACAATCCCAAATAGACTTCCAATGCCACACACACACACACCCCCCCCCCCCCCCCCCCCCAAAGGGGAACACCATCGGTCATAGATTGGCCTCCCCAGTGCCCAGACCTCAACATTACTGAGGCGGTGTGGGATCATCTTGACAGATAACTGAGCAAAAAGGCAGCAAACAGCCAAAGAACTTCAGTCTCCTTCAAGAAGCCTGGAGACACATTCCCAAAGACTACTGAAATTCAAATTAAAGAAATGAGTGACTCAAGGATATTGCACAGGGTTAACTGTAATTTAACCCTTTAAGGCCAAGTGTATCAAAGATGATACATCTATATCAGTGTAAATATTCTGCAAAAAAAATATAGAAAGGAAAACAAAAGCCTGATGTAGCTAATATGATACAAATTTAAACTTATGCAAATTAATATTTATCGTTATTGCAAGACTCACTAAACAATCCATTAATAATAATAATTTAAAAAAAGTTTTTGGGCTTTTATTTCATGGTTCAGGCTTTAAAGGGTTAATACAAAAGGACTAATTACCAATGCTGCAGTGTCTTCATAGACATTTCTTTGCACTGTGACCCATTTCTGGCTGCTCACAAAGGTCTACAGGATTTCCCTGGAGATGTTCCTTACCACGTACAAAATTAAACAGCTGGAGCGTGCACGCCCAGCCTGTCACACTTCAGTAACAGAGGGAGAAACTCCGCAGTGATCTCCATAACCCAGAGGCCAGCTTCACAGGGAGAGGCTTCAACTCAATTCTCTAAAGCTTAAATTAACCTGATTTAACTCAAGGTCCCATTTAAACCCCTCTAAGACGATTAAAGTTAACCGCTAAGCAAGCTCAACACAAAACAAACTACAGCAAGAGGAGACCAGAAATTGGTCTCATTAAGGCACTTGATCTGCGCTTTAATGACTGAGGGTTCTCAAACAAGCAGGTTTTTCCTCTTAATGCTTTGAGACAGTAAAGACCCACCAACAAGAAGCCATTCCTAAGAGAAGCAGTAAGAAAAGGCTGAGGTATGCTAAATTACACGAGAACTGGGCTGATGACAGTGGCAACAGGTTTTATGGAGTGATGAACACAATTTTTTTTTTGTACAAAAGAGGCTCTGTCATACCATTTGATATGGAAGATTTGATTCAACATCTGGAAAACATCCTTTTGGCAACAGCTTCATTTTTCAGCATATCAGCAATTCCAAACATACTGCAGTAAACACATACCTGATAAGTGTTTCACTGTTTTCTGCTGAAATCTTATGCAATTGCATCTGGTCTTTGTGTTTACACAACAGATGAGCAGCCATTAGACCTTTTATTTCTGGTTAGAAATGCACTAATCCACTCATTTCCTGTCTATATCTATCTAGACAAAGTCAGAGTCTCTGCTACTACTGAATCAGTTTACATAAAAGCTATCATCTCACTGACAAGAACTCATTGGGTGAACAGACCACAGCGGTACCAAAAAAAGAGAAAAAGTTTCTGTCCATTAAAGCTAAATTTGATCAATTTAGAATTGCTTTCTGATATCGATCTATCCAGTGGGATTTATGTATCCCTTTTCAGCTACATATTCTAACTAATCAAAATGTTTACATGTAAATTTATCACTACCATGATATCCAATACCACACTTGTCAATGGGGCAAGTCAAATATTCCAACATGTTGCTTATCCCATGAGCTACAGGCAGAGAACACAATAACACCACCTGTCCCGTTCAATCTAATGCAATCCAATACAGTGGCGTTGCAACAAATAAGCCTGGGATACAGTCCGGTGTTGACACAGGAGGTTTTTCCATTCAAGTCTGTGATCATTTATTAGGCTTTAAGATGTACCGTTGTTGTATTCAATTATTGGAGCAGGCAGATTTACAACCTCAAAATGCCCAAGGCACTGATACAACAAAATCTGATGACTCAAAGGTGGTTTACTGCAGAAGTACTGAATTTTAAACATGCTTCTTTTATTGATTTCACTTCCTGTACACAACCAGTAAAAGACTGAAGCACCTTGTTAAAGATTTAAGGTAACCACATCCATATGAATAAAACCAATAGCAAACATACAGCAGCGTAACCTACCTGTCTGCCTCCTTAAGATGAAATTTTATTGGATATATGAAGGTATCCAATAAGCTTCACAGGCACGTACAGTACAAGCTGTACTGCATTTACAAGAGAAATCACAAAGAGCGAACTCCTGCCTTCCCCTCCCCCACACGCAGTCACAGTAGTGCTGCAGCACCCTTTGAGCAAAGCCTCGTTCTGAGCAGGGACTGGAGCAATGCCAGTTTAGCCAGAGCCAGATCCAAAGACAAACACTGAGCTTCTCTCATACTGCTACACATTGACCTACATAATTTATAGTCAGCTGATTGATTCTTGTGCCCAGGCATCATGAAAAGACAACAGCGGGGCTGAACCGCAGAGGGTTTGATGGGCGTCCATACAGGGGCTGAATATTTAGTTTGACTTACAGCACTGGAGACAAAGCTCAAAACTGAAGGTGGTGTACTTTCAGTGTGCTGAATGAGATGTGTGACGGGTCTGAATTTAAAACCCATCTGTTCAACCCTGAACCTGCTGGGGACACTTTTGCCAGGCTCAACCTGAATGTCACACAGCTCCAAAGCATCTCCTAGGAAATGCTGATGTCAGCACATGTGAAACCCTGTTATTAACCCTTTCCTTTTCCAGTCAACATCTGCCAAGCTCAAATATGCATCAGGCAGCTTAAACATGAATGAAAACTGACATCTAGCAGTTTTGAGCATAAAGTAACTGATTCTGTGCAGATTAATCAGTTTCACATGTTCAGGGTGATGTTTTTATTTCCCCTTCTGTAAATGCAGCAGTTTTAACCAGCACAATTTAACCAGTGTGATTCATTCAAAGAAGCTGCTCACTGGAATCAGCTTGCATTGCATATCCAGTTGTGCAGGATTACACACACACACACACACACACACAAAATCCTGCAAAGCTCAAAGCTTTCATCAGACTACATTCCATGACAGATGAATTGGTTTGGTCCAGGCCAAACTAATCCTGAAAATCAAACACAAGCAAGGCCCGGCTGAAGCTTTGGTGAAGTCTGTGCTGCAGTCTGAGCAGTATGTCTGAAAGTGAAATCAACTTTGCATTGCACGTCTTTTGGGTTTCAACTTTCAAGCAAGCCGCTTTGTTCTCAGAGGTTCGTCTGCATCCTTAATTTTAGAGGCATAATGAAGCGTGTAATGTGATACGCATTACTACAACTACACTGGTTTACATATAGTTACACCATGTGCCGTTAGACTGCCACACATCTTCAGATCCCCTGCTGATAGGAGGAGATGTTTGATAAATAAATGTGTATAGCCAGTAACTGATGAGACTACAGGTTTGTGATTGCACCTACTGCCTCCATCTCAGAATTAAAATGAGCTTTGTGCATTGCATGTCTTACAGGACAAGTTAAAAAAAAATAAATAAATAACACTGGTCTTTGTTATGATGACAGCCCCAACACATCACCGCTCACCTTCCAGCCAGCAGAGCTGTTGCTATCGCCTTTGTCCTTGAAATATGGCACGGATCTCACCATCCACTCATAGATTTGGGACAAGGTCAACCTTTTCTCAGGGGAGCTCTCGATGGCTTGGGTAATGAGGTCTGCATAGGAGTAGTTGCCCCAGGCATTCCTGCGGGCGGAGGACTTCCTCAGCTGCTGGGTGGCAGAACCGCTCGGAGCTGCTGCGGGGGTTTGCGCCGAGGACGGCGAGCCGTCGGCGGTCTCCTCTTTGGAGGGGCCCCGCTGGACCTCCACCGGCTGGGAGATGGAGCTGCTGCTGCTCGGCTCTCGGGTTTTAATAGCGCCGCCGCTGGCTTTCTGAGCAGCGCCGCTCCCCGTGCTCCCACCCTCATCATCATCCTCCTCTTCGGGGATTACGTCAGTGTCATTTGCCCCGGGCTTGCCCGCACCAGATTCCGGACGGGGCAGGGGCCAAGTGCAGGACCGTGGCCGCTTCTGGGGCTCGAAATCCGGATCTATCTCAACGTTTAGAGGCGGCTCGTTGCCGTTGCGCGACGCCTCAGCCATGTTGGTCGTAATTTGTCGGGGGTTGCACAAAGGGTTATAAAATCACTCGGGTCGCATTCCATCAATGTCGCGTGCAGGCTTCGTGGACAGTTTATTTACTATGCAAGTGTCCCTTCCTGCAGCTCGGTCCCAGCACGTGTCAGTCTATCAGTCCTCCTGCACGGCGTCCGTCCGCAACACACGGAGCAGCTGGAGCTCACCACAATCACCAGAACATCGCCTTTTGTCGTGCTAAGCCCACACCCTGGCCAACATGCATTGCAATTTCGCGAACTGTGGAGTGAAAAGACGTGAAGCGTACGCGGAGCCTCGGAGGAATCCAAAACTGCGTTCCTTCACAAGCGTCCGCGTCCCGCACGGCGATCCTGCATGACAAAGGGAAAAATCTTAAATGTACACGCACGCTGCATCTAATGCCACCACATCAGTTTCATCACTCCACACAGCTGCCATCTTGACCATTTCACTTCCCCAAGTTCTTAATCAGCCGTGCTGTGGAGCTGCCAGTCGCTTGAGCGCTGCAGTCCAGATACCATCAAGGCGATTAGGGGACGGTTTCTTAAGGGCCTGCACCTTCTTAAAAATGTGGCTGCTGGGAAAATGCACCGAGCCTAAAAATCCGCCCAGTTAAGAGCTGAAAAATAATGATGCTGGCTGTAGTCTAGCATCCCGGACGAAGTAGCACGGTGTCCTCCGTGTGCCCAGCTGCCTGCAAACACTTCATTCAATCTGCTGCTGCGGTTGGCGCAAACGCTCAGAGCCCAGGAGAAGAGGGTTAAAAAAGGAAAAAAGCGATCCTGCCCCCTGGACTGCACTGAAATTAAAGCGACAGTGTAGAGATGTCCGCTCGCCAATGACATCACCTCTAATGTGACCATCGGAGAGTATCCAGTGCGCAAAAATTAACGGTAAAACTGGATTTTATTCACTTGAATATTAAACGAAAAAAAAAAAAAAAAAGGGAGCAACAATGTTTACATAAAAATCAGGAATGCAGGGGAAATAACTGGATGTCAGAATATATAGGTCATCTTTAAAAAAATACAACCAACCCAAACTAACCTGAAAAACTGACTGTACCGTTTAAGTTGATAAATATGTGCATTTTACCCAAATATGCCTTTAAGTTCCTCCCACACTGCCAGGAATACAGTCCTAATATACTCGACTGGCATTAAAAACATTTAAGCCAAAGCAAAAACCTATACATTTCCACCAAAAAGGTAAAAGTATAGAATAAACAAACATGCTCCTCACAATAGGCTGTTGTTTTTGTCCCCTACTCAGATATGCAGTTTCTAAACATGTCATTTTCCTATCTGAAACCAGAGCTAGATAGTCAGGTCCTGACAGCAACCGTTTACGGAAATTTGGTGGTTATACTGACCTGAAGAATGTCAGCTGCACACCTACCCACACAGCCTCTGATGTTTTTCCAGGTCAAAGATTGTTATTTGATACCCGATCTTTGATAGCCAATACAGATTTAAATCTGAGTTAACACAAAAAAACAAAAACAAAAAAAACCCACAACCAACCCCACACAGATTTTGAATGGACCCACTATTTAAAACAAAAACACCCCAGCAGTGTACAGAAAATGGAACTGAAGAGGTAAAAATATTTATAAATTCCTTTTCACTGGAGTACATTTCTAGATATCGACCTTGGTATTTGTTGCAGACACTTCACAATAGCAAAACCACCAAAATTATTTTTAAAACCTGCCTAAAGGGAGAGTTTCCCCAACGTCAGAAACTATTCAACTCTTAAGCCATATTGCCAAAATGAATCTAAAAGCCAATAAAGTAATCAAACACTTGTGTTTGCATAAATATCTAGTCAGCTAATCACATGGCAGCAACTCAGTACATTTACACGTGTAGATATGATTAAGACAACCTTAGGTAGTTCAAACCAAATATCTGGATGGAGTAGAAAGGTCATTTAGGTGACTTTGAACATGATATAGTTGATGGTACCAGATGTGGTGGTACCATTTCAGAAACTGCTGATCTAGATTTTCCCACACCACCATCTCAGGAGATTACAGAATGATGGTCCAAAAAGAGAATATCTGTAGTCCACAGCAGCTCTCTGGGTGATGGGATCTTGCTGGTGCTTAGAGTTGATAAAAGGCAACAGTAACTTAAATAACCACTCAAAGGTATACAAAAGAGCATCTATTCTGCACGTTGTCCTTCAAACTTTGAAGAAGACGGGGTATAGCAGCAGAAGAGCATACTGCTTGACACTCCTGTCAGAACAGAGAACTGAGGCTACACTTCCCATGGGCTCAGTAAAAGTGGACGACAGAAGATTGGAAAAAAGTGGGCGAGTACTTGAAACACTTTCAGATTCTCCGCTTATCTCTTACATTATACTGTGACAGAGCAGTATAATACAAATATAGATGATTATGATATTTATTTTTAAAACATGTTTATTTGTTGATTTGCAATTGCTAAAGCAACAGTAGTTCACTTGCTATCTAAGCTATGTGTTAGCATTCTGTGACAGTTTAAGTAATTAATGCAGTTAAAGCAAATTCACAATGATAAATTGCTAAATTATTTTATTATGTTGCAGGTTCAGGGTTTTGCTTTTCCTTACTTACCACAGTTTTCCTCTCCTTGCCCTCCATACCGGTCAAGTGTGTTAAAATTCGCCCCGTATGTCCTGACTTTTATAGTGCAGGTGATGTCATTTTGAACCTTGCTGGGCAAAACCAAGTGGAGGGCTTTTCTTGTGTGGGAATGTTTTCTGTTGTTTGTTTAATGGATTATGGAACAAATTGTTGAAAGAATTTGTCCATATAGGAAAGAGTTTATCAATGTTAATGCACTAATGCTGGGCTAGTGAGCGGTGTGTGATCTTCATATGTTCATGTTGGTTGCCATGTTTACCCGCCTGAGGTATTGGTACTGGCCAGACCAATTAGACGCGAAAACAGCCCTATATATAATCAGTCAACATTAGCTTTAGAAGAAGATAGGTGCTATTTCCTGCTTAGATTATGTAGCTTTTGTTAGAGTTAATTTGGGGCACCAAAAATTAAATTTAGGCCCAAGTTTCACATGTGACAGAGAGCTGTAAATTACTTGCTTCAGGGAACTCAAAATGTTTGCTGGTGGTGTAATGGTTCCATTTTGGCACACTTTGGTCCCTTGTAACAAATGAGCACAATGTACCCATCTTATGATGCTCAAATTATCTCAAACTGGTTTCTTGATCATGACAGTGATGTTCACTGCACTCCCCAGTCACCAGATCTCAATCCAATAGAGCACTTTGGGATGTGATGGAATTGCATATTCATATTATGAATGTGCACCCAAGAAATCAGCAACTGTGTGATTGTATCATGTCAAAATCTCTGAGGGACGTTTCCAGCACCTTGTTTAATTAATGTCACAGGGGGTCCAACCCAGTACTAGCAAGATGCACCGAATAAAGTTGTTTCCAGTATATTTAAACAGAATAACATGACACAATGAAACTGTGTTTGAATGACTCACTGTACAATACTTTTTCATATGAGCATTAAATCTTATCAGGAGTATTGCTATTGCTAACCTCACTGTCACGTTCAAAATGAATCAGTGAAATGCTGATTAAAAAAAGGACATGAGATCTAATTTATGCAGAAAAACTGTGCTTGCATTGGTAACGCTTATGTTTGTACAGGAGATATACTCATGTAGTTTTTTTTTCTTCTCACTTTCACTTCCCACACAGTGCAGTCTTTGTTTCTGTAAGGCTGTGTGCATTATTGTATTTAAATAAACGGAGGATGAATGCAAGCAGAAAGCAGTTAAATATCAGCCTACGCCAACACTGAAACGGTTTCATTTGTGGGGACAGATGTACAAAGCTATTGTGCCATATAAGTAATATTCAGCTGACATGGTTTGCTTTTCTTTTTCCGTCTGGCGAATGAAGACACTGATGAAGAGTCAGATGGTGCCATTCATTCTCTGCAGCATCTGCAAAGCTTTCTGAGATAAACATTTCACATGCACAGGCTAAATAAATCACAACTCGAATAAACACACGGCTGCAAATCTCCAAACCAGTCTGCTGCCATTGTATTTAGATGTGTTAAGATCATATACAATTCATTTCATTTTCAAACCGTAGTGTATCTTAAAATAGATCCAATTAAAATGTCCCTTAAATCTTCATCAAAGTCCTTTTGGATTACTTTTCCAAAAGTCGTCCAGCTGATTTCCCACACATCAAAAAAAAAGTGAAGTTGGACCTCAAAAATGTCACCAAGTTAAAAGCAATAACTCAAAGTTCATCTTATAAATCCTCCTTAAAGTGCAATGTCGCAATAAAATGATTAGATAAGAATAAATACTCTGCACTACAATTGCACACACGCACAGAGATGAGGAGTTCCACTGGGTTTGTGCTGCATAAGATGATGATGATGAGGAGGAGTGTTCAGTTCTGGGCTGTTACAGGCAGCGAGGAGTGCAGATTAAGGCGCACCAAGTTTGGTAACACTGTTTCCTTTCTAAATGTTACGCCTGTGATTTCATGCTTCTGTCCCCCTCCAGCCAATATTCTTCTGTCTGCATCTCTGTGAGTCGGGACACGGTCCTCTGGAAGGCAAATTTTTCCTCTTCGCCGCTGAAGATGGACAGACTGCTGGCTTCTTCCTGTTAGACATTGGACATGTTACAGTTTACTTACACACGACTTTGGGGCAAAAAAAGCCATTAATCAAATGGTGGCAGTCTAATAAAACGATACAACCTCCTCACTCTCAGATCTTTCATCTTTACATGTTCAGACAGATTATTCTATTTTTACACTCGTTCAGTGTTGTATTTATGGGTTTAATAGTTTCCAAATTAGATGTTCCAAAAGTAAAAATTGGATTTTCATGAAGTGGAAAATAAAATCTGTGGAACCACTAACTTGAATAGATAAATTTTAAGTTAGTATTTCTATTTTGGTAAAAATTATTTCTATGGTAACATGCTTCATCTCTCTTCTGACACAGGAAACAAAACAACCTGTAGCCTTAAATGCTTTTAATTCTTGACTAAGCTACTTAACTTTTACAAACCTAAAGTTAAGTTTGCAAATCTCATAAACCAGCATTTTAGTCACAATAGAGCAAACCAACCATATCAAAGGTTTAAACAATGAAAACGTTCAGTGTGAAGAAAAAAAGAACTCATTTTGAATCTGAAGCGACGGCACCATGTTTATCACTGTGTAGCAATCTCTCTTCTTTTAACAACAGTTTGCAAACATCTGGGAACCGAGGAGTCCAGCAGGCTTTTGGGAGAGATATGTTGTCTTATATGCGATGTGAGCTTTTGGTCCTTGTGGGCAAGCATTGTGTTGCTGAAATAGCCGAGACTTTGTTTAGATGGGAGCACATGCCTTTAGGCCCTGAAGATCACAAACATCCAACATTGATACAAAACTGTACCATCAACCCCCAAACGGTCATTGCACATGGCTGCCCCTCCCTCAGCCTGGTTTTTCCTTCCCACTGTCACCAAGGGGGTTCACTTGATTGTTGGGGTTTTCTATGTATTACGGTAGGGTCTTTATAATATAAAGCGCTTGGTGGCTGCTGTTGCGATTTGGTGCTATAAAAATAAAACTGAATTGAGCTGATTTTTAGCCTCGTCTCTTACACATGGACCTTCAATTTTACATTCAAGGTCATTATTCTGAATTTTTCTACAATTTGTGGGTTTTTTTTGCAGATCTCTGCCGATCTTTACTTTTGAGAAACAGCCTTTCTAACACGCACTGTTTATACTCAGTCATGTTACTGACGTGTTGCTAATAAACATAATTAGCTGCAAATGTTCCTTCCAGCGTTCTTTTTAGTATCGCTCACTTTTACAGCCTTTTGTCATCCCCGTGGCAACCTGTTTGAGACATGCTGCTGCCATAAAATTCAACATGAGGTAATAATTTTAAGGAAATAATAAAATGTGTCAGTTTAAACATTTTAAAGTTTTATGTTTTACTGTGAATACGATTTGGGTTTATGAGATTTGCAAATTCTGTTTTAAATGGCATTTCACACAAAAATGTACACATTAATTTCCACTATTTTATGTTACTAATACACTTCAAGGATGGACTTGTATTTTTTCTAATAAAAAAAGGAAGAAGGAAGGAACAAACTGATATACTGGTTAAAATGATTCTTACAGTTTACACAGTATGTGCTGACTTACTTTTAGCTGTGTGCTCTGGGTTTCATTTACTGTCAGCCGTAGGCCACAGAGGCCTTAATCATCTGTGTTTACCACCAAAATTACCCAAATCTGGTTTCTCTGTGGAAACAGAGTCACCGCTTACCCTTTTCAGCCCCAGGTCATCCATCAGGATGTGGCCCTCGTCGTGGCTGTGATCCCCATCTTGTACAAAAATATCCTCCAGCGGGTGATCTGCGAGGATCACCACACGTACCTGAAACGAGACAAATTTAGTGTTAAATTCCCGTGTTTGGTGTTTTAGCGCAGATTTAATGTGCATACAAACAAATGAAGGAATCGTACCTTGTGTTCATAGAGGGCATCCACAAGCGTAATGAGCCGCCTGGCTTGAGTTTTTTTGTTCACGGTCAGCAAAGGAATGTGTCGAATGAAGACTGTGTCAAACAGCCTGGATATCTCTAGGTAGTCACTCGCTCCTAAAGGCTGGAACATTTATATTCAAACATATGTATGAGGTGTCCACAAGCAAGACTTCCCGCACTGGTTTGAGTCATTTTTTCATTTCCATAAGTTTTTCACCAAACTACACTTTGCATAAAATGTTTACTAGAAACTTCAGACTCTGCTGCTTTGTATTAGTCATTTTCTTTCTCTTGAGCATAAGCAGAACCAAAAGCGAGTCAGTCGTTTAAACAGACCCCTTTCATTTCCCATCATTGTGAAGGAAACCAACTAGATTAAAATGCAGGGAGAGGTACATAAAATAAAATACATCTGAATTTATTTGATGTGACGTTAAAGCAATAAAAACTGGTGCAGTAAACATCTGATAACAAGTGTTCGAGGGCTTTGCAGCAGGACTTTGTCATCAGTATGCAGAAAACCAGTCATACTGCAACTCTGAAAACACACATCTGCACGTTTTTACTAGCAATGGGAAACTAGTAGCTCAAGATTGTGGCGAGTGGTTTGCAAATTTGAAGGAAAAAAACAAAACAAAAAATACTGCACTCTTGTGGTTGAGCATACCATTGATTTCCCTTTTTAATAATAGACTTCTGATACAAAGTCAAAACAAGCCCAATTTGTGCCATAAAATAAAGCAAACTACTTTTTCTCCCATATTAAACCTGCCATACCACATAATCTAAAAATAAAAGATGACAAACAGTAATTATAACATATGATCCATCACACAGTGTGTCTGTAAAAGAGACTCACTCTATCACAAAGCTCCTCAAACGTACAGTCTGCGATGGTCCCGCACGCTTTGTTCAGACGGACTTTTCTGTTGTGGACGTTCAGAACTCTTGGTCGTGTTACTGCAGAAAACATTATGTTCAGCACTTTATATAATGAGCAGGTCATCAGTAAAATGCTGCAGTGACAGAGTGCTATTTTGAAAGCAGACTTACTGTCATTCTGTTTAAAAGCCAGCTCGTCAAACATTTTATCGAGGGTCGTTTCTGCATCAGGTTCACTGGAACTGCAACAGATGTAACAGGGAAACATTAAATAGGAAAAACAGTGCAAATCACACAAAGCAAAATCATCCCCCTGTCTTGTTTTACAGTGAGCATTTCTTACAGGAAGTAGAGTTTTCCAGATGAGGGTCTATTCTGTTTGCGGTAGTCAATCCCAGAGTCCAGGCGAAGAGTATGGCAATATTTCTGCAGGAGGAAAACAAACATTTTACAGATAAATACTGCGATGCCACACGTGGTAGCCTCAGCAGCAGAAGATGACTTCACTTTACCTGCAACACTGCAATAAAAGGCACAAAGTTGACTCTCTGCAGGCCGTTTTTATACAAGTCTGAGGAAACAGAAAGAAAAAAACCATTGTCACATTTGCTGTTATCTGGCATACATCTAAATGGCTTTCAAAGTGTTATAGAAGACCGATTACGCTTTCTTGTTTTCTGTAATTTGTAGCCTCAAATCACATTTAAGCTTGTAAACGTGGTCAAGATGACCTGATCATGTTCAAACCAAGCGTCAGAATGAAGAAGAGGGGGGACTTAAGCGACTATGAATGTGGTGTGGTTGTTGGTGCCAGATAGGCTAGTCTATTTAAGAAACTGCTGGTCTCCTGGGATGTTCCCACACAATCATCTCTAGGGTTTACAGAGAATGGTCCAAAAAATGAGAAAATATGGCATGCGCAAATTCAGTGGGTGAAAATGCCTCATTGACTCAGAGCTGACTCAGGTCACAGGAAAGTGGCCAGATTGCTTTAATGTGACAGGAAACTCAAATAACCACTTGTTACAATGAAGGTATGGAGAAGAGCATTTCTGAGTGTTTCTATCGCCTCTGAGGAATATTTCCAGCACCTTGTTGGATCTCTACCACGAAGAATTAAAGCAGTTCTTTCCAACCTCATACTACCAAGGTGTACCTAATAAAGTGCCTGGTGGGTGTATACTCTATACTGTTACAATTTAATTCGGATATCGAGGTCACTGGATGTAAAATTAACCCCTGTGGGTTAAAACGCTCTCAGTTTCCAACAGTTTCTTTTTACTCTTGGCTCTCTGTGGTGTCAGTGTGAGCAGATACTCGTAACATCATCGATTCAGGCTCCTAACATTATGGATTTAGCCACAAAACAGCTCAGCCCACTTGCTGTCCAAACCTTGTGCTTGAAAGGGTCAGCCAGTAAGAAGAAAGCTGGCTTAAAAGGAGGGCGAAGTGAGGTAAAATGACTCGTTTTAAACAAATGATGAATGAGTAAGACAAATAACAGTTTGACATAGCATAACTGTTACAAATTTTAAATACAGTGGTCCCTCGTTTGTCGTGGGAGTTACATTCTAAAATTAACCCGCAATCGGTGAAATCCGCAAAGAAGCCAGCTTCATATTTTACAATTATTCTAGATGTTTTAAGGCTGTAAAACCCCTCACTACACACTTTATACACTTTTCTCAGACAGGCATGAAGATTTTCACACTTTTCTCTCTTGTTTAAACACCCTCAAAGTTCAAACCTTCATAGAAAAATAAGTCCAGTATTGTAGAATGAAACCAAAGATCAAACCCTGTTTTCAGGTTCAGAACATGGGAATAGAGCAGCTGCGAGAGAATTCAACATTAATGAATCAGTGGTACGGAAGTGGAGGAAGCAAGAAGGATGAGTTGAGAAAAGTTTGACTTATCTGACTGTTTGGTTTTGCCTAATGTGCCTTATATTCCAAAAAATACGGTAACGTCTACCTTCCTTAACCATGTCCAGAAGTCCTACTTTTTATGCGATGGATAGCATCTTCCTCTGCCTTTTGGGTGCTACCGCAGGCGCCTTTGACGGTGCAAAACGTTTTATCGACATTGTTGTGTTTGTTGGGGAGAAAACTTACAAACATACAGTGCAGCACGTCAGAGTCACACTGCTAGCGATCGAAGATTTATGTAAATTTGACAAGCTGAACGCATTCTGTACTGGACAGGAGACGCAGCACGAGTTTGATTGACAATAATAATAACTTTATTTATAAAGCGCTTTCAAACAAAGTGCTGTACAATTAAAGAGATAAATAAAATAAAAGTGATACATAGCAATACAGGTAAAAGACACAATACAAGTTAAAAACAGTAAACATTTAAAAACTAAAAGCCATAGAATTAAGACATTTAGGATAGGGTGAACAAATGTGTCTTCAACTTAGTTTTAAAAACCTCCACAGAGCATGCCTGCCAAATATCTTGAGGGAGGTTGGTCCACAGAAACAGGGCACGAAAAGAAAAAGCACGCTCTCCAATTGTCTGTTTTCTGGCTCTAGGAACTTTTAAAAAGGCCAGAGTCCTGAGATTGTAGAGCACGGGATGGGACATAAAGGTGTAAAAGGTCGGAGAGGTATGAAGGTGCCAGTCCGTTTAAAGCCTTGTAGGTGAGCAGCAGGACCTTAAAATCTGCTCGAACCTGACAAGGTAGCCAAAGCAGAGATCTAAGAACAGTGGTAATGTGCTCAAATTTCCCAGTTCTTGTTAAAATGCGAGCAGCTGCATTTTGCAATGGTCTACAGCCAATCAGGACGCAGAACACAATGTGCTGTAACAACAACAAAAATAAAAAGCATGCAAAATTACACAAACAAAAAAAATAAAATCAGTGAAATAGCGAGGCCGCGAAAGGTGAACCGCGTTATAGCGAGGGACCACTGTAACACAATATTTATTATTGCAGTTGTTTTTGTCAAATGATGTATGCACATGTTTTCTTTAATATGATGAATAATTTCCTGAATGTGATTATAGCTTATACATTTCTGATTACAATCCCATAGGATTGTGCTTTAAAGGCATTATTTGTTTTTTTATGTAAACCAAAGGAGTTTTAAGCCGTGTTAAGAACACATTTATAATCATATTACACTAGACATTACTTACCTACAGGCGGACGATTAGAAGTAGCCACAACAACAACACCGTTTAGAAACAGATTCTCAAAAAGCTGCTTGAGAATCATGGCGTCTGCAATATCAGTGACCTGAAATGTGGGTAAAGCACAACAACATGATTGTTACATGAGGTTACATGTTATAGAGACTAAATGTTTTTTTACAAGATGATTTAAAAGTACCTGAAACTCATCGAAGCACAACAGACAAGCCTCCTCACTGATTTCCTCTGCAACCGGAGCAATGGGATCATAAGACTTGGCCATTTTTCCTGCTTTCCTTTTTGGCATACTCTGTTTCAGCCGATGAATCCCTGTAGATTGAAAAGATAAATGCAGTTACTGTTAATCGTAAGTCTGTAAGAAGAGACAAATACAGATCCCAGAAAAACCAAGTGGAAAATGCAAACTACCACATTCTTACAATATTATAATATTAAATATTTTATGTATAATAAGCATGCAATAGGGTTAGGGTAACATATAGGGTAACATATATTGTTTTGCACAAGACTCTTTCTCTTCTATATGGCTTTCTGCACAGGATATTGGAAAAAGTTGCCATTATTAAATAATTGTTTCTGCACAACTTTCTCTCACATCGTTGTGCAGGAATTTTGCGCCCTCCTCTTTACAACATACGTTTCGTTCATTGAGGTTTGTGGGGTTTTTTGTTCATTCCCAACCCTCTTAATGTCCCACCACAATATTTCAGTTAGCGTGAGGTCTGGATCATTACAACACTGATTCTTGTCTTCTTCAGCTGTTCTGTTGTAGGTTTCCTGGTGTTCTTGGGATCGCTTGTTCTTGGTCCAGTTTGGACCGAGCTTTAGCTGTTGGACAGATGGCCTCACATTTGACTCTAAAAGGCTTTGTTATAAAGATGAATTCACGGTCAGCTCAATGAGCACAGTGCCCAGGTCCTGTGGCTGCAAAGCAAGCCCAAATAATCACCCCTCCACCGCTGTGTTTACAGTTGTTATGAGGTGTTTGTGCTCATATGCTGAGTTTAATTTGCTACTTACCCTCTTAATTGCTATGGAAGCAGTAAGGCTGTACTTAGAGTCCTCTTAAATCTTTCGTTTCACATGACTGTATGTGAAGTACTGCTTAAACTGGAGGAAATACTACAGTATTTCAAAGGTAAATGTTTTGAATCTCCACAAATCAAATCACAGAGAAATAAATTTAAAAAACAAAACTGTGTCTCATGCTAGAGCTTTTACCATTAGTGACAAGTGGATTTTCGTAAATACACAAAAATCCTTACACAGCTACGTTTAAGTGGCAGGAGTGGCACGATATATCCAAATGGATTATGTACTGATGTAGAAAAAAATATATATTTGCAATCTTCTTTAACGGCACAGATACAAGAGACTTGATTTATCTGGAACAAAACTCCAGTATTTCTTTTTGCCAATAAAACAAACACACCTTATCTTCCCCCACATGTTCACTAGAAGCAGAGAAAGTCCAAAGTTGCATTGATAAACACAGCTCACCCCCCCTTTTTCTCTTAAATGCAGCTTAACTAACAACTGTACTCACTTTTATGCACGTCTAACATAAAACCATGGAAATGAACCCTCTTTTTGTTCTCAGTCTCCACATATGAATAAAACATGTCCATGACCATCGTTTTCCCCGTGCCTGAAACAAACGAACAAAACAAAAAGATCTTCTGAGTTTGGAAAAAATCTTAATTTCATTACATTGAGATATGCAATTCTGTGAGTTCCATGGCTTACCAACATCACCGTAGATGTAGTAACCTTTGGGAGGCTTTGGTTTTGTGAAAAACTAAAAGATGCAGAGACAAGTAAAAATGAGCAAAAATCATCATTATAAACTAATATAGACAAATAGATGGCAAATTATTTAGGAATCTTTCACTAATTCCTTTTTTTAAAGTGTGACCTGAACAAAGCATGCCCAACACACAGGCTTTTTTTTTGAAGGAATCACACCCAGTAAGAGCGCAAGTTATGTCAACAAAGCCTACAGCTGATGAGACTGAGTGAGAAGATAAGAGAAACACTGTAGAGTCAAATTTTAAAAAGGCATGCTGCTGAAATTATCAGCAAAGAAGATAAAGCATGAAAGAGAGCCGCTCTTACGTTCCTCAGATTTATGTCACACAGTGGTAACCTAACGAATGTGAAAAACAGAGCACAGGCAGGGTGGAGTGTGTTGACAGGATGGACAAGCTGGACTAGAAAGAGTACATCAGAGGGGCAGCTCAGGTTGAGCAGTTTGGAGACAAAGTTAGAGAGGAGAGGCTGAGATATTTTGGACATTTGCAGAGGAGGGACAGTGGATATATGGGATGAAGGATGTTGAATATGGAGTTTTAAGGCAGGGGGAAAAGAGGATGACCACAGAAAAGATTCATGGATGCAGAGGGTTGGTGTGACAGAAGAAGATACTAGGAGCAGGGTGAGATTTAGGCAGATGATCTGCTCTGGCAACCTCTAACTGGAGGAGCAACAGAAGAAGATGAAGACAAAGTAGTAAACTGAAAAACCACGTTTCACAAGTCATCATTAACACTGGACTTTCTGTGTTAATGTTTTTGAATGTGAAACGGTCACATGTAGAGCAGCACAGTGGTGTAACTGTTAGCACTGTTGTACCCTGGGGCCTTTTCAGTTTAATGCATAGTTATTTATATTGCACCAAATCAAAAGAGCAGTCACCTCAAGGCACATATTACATAGTAAGACACAGTTTTCATGTGCTCAAACGGCTTCTCTCCGGGTACACCAGTGTCAAGTGGGACTGGCTCCAGTGCCTGAATTGAATAAGCAGAAAATGGATGGATGGATGGATGGACAGGAAATAGGGAAAATATATCAAATTTATGGTAGGTAACATGGCCAAAGGGACCCCTGTATATATAATCCATCCATCCTCTTTCACTTATCCAATTCAGGGTTGTGGCCAACCCCAGCTGCCATAGTTGAGCACAGGGCTAACACATGTGAGCTACCACTCACATGCACACCTATGAACAATTTAGAATTACTGGTTAACCTAACCCCGCTAGGAAGCCGAAGTACCCAGAGAAAAGATACACAGACACGGGGAGAACATGCAAACCCCACACAGAAACGCTCTGGCAAGATGGTGGATTCAAAGCCAGGACCTTCTTGCTGTGAGGCAACAGTGCTAACCCTCCCTCCACTACAGCCACCTACCTGAGTACCTTAGGTCTGAATACCTAAGTATCCTTATGCAAGATGCCCCATTCATTGGAGTGTGAATGCTACACAATAACAGCATTTTATTACTCCAAAACCTTTGTGATACTCTGTGATGCAAAAACACTTCATAATTTGGATAATAACTAAGTTAAAGGCTGAGTAAAGTTGGACAAATGTAAAGATTAATCTCTAATATTGCCAACATTGTAAACCACGTTGCTCTGCACTAATATTCACTTAATATTATTATATTAATAATAATAACAACATAAGTTGGGGCATGCTTCTACATACCCTGGAGAAGACAGATGTCGGGGTGTTGCTGTATCCTCTCAGAGTTTTGTGCAGCTCGTCCAGTTTCTGCATCACCGCTTTCTGGTGCTCATCCTCCCGCAGCGTCCCATCTCTGATCAGCCCGGTGTAGTGATCCAGGGGGCCGCTGAAGCCGGCGGCGCTAACACCGCTCTCCTCCTCCGCCTGCCGGACTTTCACAGAGTAGCCTTAAAAACCGTAACAACACGCACGTTACCGATAAGTTAGCTCTCCGCAAAGCTTTTAGACCACTACGACAACGATTTTTGGGTGATTCGGACAGTAACGATAACGTTGCTCTGGTGGGCGAATAGGAAGAATTAGCGGGTAACGACTCTGACAGCTCAAAGGGCAGGAAAAACCGACAAGCATAACAAGGTAAGTTTGAACAAAACCTCAAAAATATGCATTATGCCAGGTTAACGTGGAAAAGCGTACACTAACTAATTATGTTAAGTAAAAGTAGGACAAGGTTATGATTAGAGCCGCGGACGGTTACTTTAAACAGTCTAAACTGACTGAAAACAAACCTCACCTCTTCTGTGGAACTCGCTGAGAGATTTCAGCAGCTTTCCGGAGGAATGTTGCTCTTTAAAAAGAAGCCTTAAGCCCAAAGAAGCTGAGGGTGACATCTTCATAGACAGCGGTACGCGCGCCGCCATCTTGGATTCAAATTCTGTCAATCAAACTTTATTAGCAATGACATTTTCAGTCGTTTTTCGGCCAACAGGAGGCGACAATTCACCATGCCAGATTATTTAACAGCACCTTTCATTATATACTGTCCGTATAAAAATAAATACGAAAAACGTAAGTAAAATAATATTGCATTTTAATTATGCGTAGTAAATGTGCTATTGCATCCTAAAAATACATTTTCAAAGGCTATATTATTATTGCGTGTTGCCACTTCATAATGTTATACACTTAATACATCTCTGGGGTTTCGGCTAGTAGTCAGGCAAAAGAAGACCTCTAAAAGCATCACTTTCAGCTCTGGGAAATTGTGTGTTGTTCGGTATAATTACTTAATTTAAAAATGTATTGCTAGATAATTTCTTGAATAATTAAAAAAAACTAATTTGCCTAAATCTCACGCTGCACGCACACCTGATTTGTCCTCTGTGACTGTAATATCAAGTGCAGCAGTATCATTGACTTCACTGTATGATTGCAGGGGGTAAATTAATGCCAGATATAGTCTTTCTTCGCCCACCCGGAGTAAAAAAAAAAGGGGAAAAAAGCGTTTATTCAAATTAATGAGTAATACATTTGAAACACAAAATGATAAAACATGCGATCTTCACAGCAAAAATCCACATGGAATTCTTCATATTTTCACAATAAGATTTTAATGTTAACATGATTATTTTGGACAGCAGCTATTTATTTTATTCACTGTAACATATCACAAAAAAAATTTCCTGCAGCTCCAGCAGCTCCCTGGTGTTGTTTTTACAAACAGAAAGCCCAAATATATTCAGCGTGCTCTCATGCATAACAAAGAAAAGCCCTGATTCCTCTCATCTGGAAAGCTCGAAGCAGGAATTTTTAAAACATTTTTTTATAATCTGGGTCATTTTTACTTAAGAACATGACTAAGATGATCATTTTGATAGACGTTATAGGTTGATGAATTTATCAACAATTCACCAAAGATCTAAATATAATTTAAGTATAAACCATTTAAAAGCTCACAATAACGCTGAAACAAAAACAAAAAAAGAAAAAAAGAATCGTGTTAAAAATAAATAAATAAATAACAGATATTTAATTTTTATATCAACTGACAGATGCAAATCTGTCTTGGGTCTAATTGTGCCTCCGAAGCACTGAGCCTGAGTTGCAGACAAAACATGGCAGACAACTGTCAGGGCTTACAGGCTTGTTGCCATGACAACAGAGGAGCACTTCTCCCTCTCTCTCCGTCTCTCTGTCTCTTTAATGCACACACACACTGTCACTCGCTCTCTGTCTGTCTCTGTTGCACACACACACACACACACACACACACACACACACACACACACACACACACACACACACACACACACAAGCACACAGACATATATACAGTATTACAGTGGAATCCGCCTTGCTCTGAGATCTGTGCTCTGCTACTGGTAGCAGAAGAAAATATAGGAACCACAGCACGGAGCATAGGGATACTCCACATCTTCACATCTGCTTTGGATGGTGAGTGCCTGCTAACCGGTTATTGTTTGTTTACATGCTGCATCCTTTCACAAATCTCTTCAAAATACATTTGGAGGCATTGCAAATGGCTTCTTTCCGGTTAGTTGTGCTGCTGCTGGGGGGGGGGGGGGTTATTTCTTTTATTTAGTAGCTGCTTCTTGTTTCCTTTCTCTTATTTTAAGAATAGGCTGGAAGCTGTCATGATAATGGTAATTCATAGCTGGGTAGCCATGGTGAAGTCAATTTCCCCCCCTCCCTCTGCCACTGCTGAATGCATTAGTCTAATGAGATGTCTGCAGCCTGTGTGCCCAGGAGCAGCAGCACAGCAGCAGCAGCAGCAGCAGCAGCAGCAGCAGCAGCAGCGGTGTGTTAACCAAAGGGAGACTAAGGGGGGCAAAAAAGCAAGATGGCTTTTCCTGCACTGCATGGGATTTAACTTTGTAGTTGCCTTTAGGCTCCTGGGACTTAAAACAAAAGGTTGTGGGCTTTCACAATAGAAGATAGCAGGTAATAGTCACCCCTCCCTCTCTCAGGTTTATTAGTGTGTTACGAGTGCAGGATGGAGGTGCTGTTTCCACCACGGCACATGCATGGCTGCCTTTGTGTGTTGTTTGATTATTATGGTGCTCAGCTGAATGCTGTTTCTCTCAGCACATTGCTCGGCTGAGTTTTCTGCAGGCTCCTAGTGTTTGGATGTTACTGTTGGTACACCTTTGCCAATTGCGTCTGCTTCCTCTGAATTCATGCTAATGCTGCACTCTAGTATGCAGCGGCTACAGAGGAGTATTGATGTGCAACTAAAGTGCATGTTTTCAATGCGTTGCCCTTGCCCTTGTTTGAGCTCACTCATTGTTTCCTTTGTGTCCAGCTACAAATGAGCGTACCTGCAGTGACGGCACAGAAATCAGACGGCAACAACGGTGAGATGCAATCAGCTGCAGTGGCTCCCTCCTTCATTCCCAGCCAGGCGGGGAAGATACCGGGCAGGAAGAGAGGGAGACCTCCGCTCCGCAATGTCGCCAAGATGGATTTTCCTAATCGCTACCCTGAATCGCTCCCTCCACTCAAAGTGCCCAAGAAGAGGGGGAGAAAGCCGGGCTTCAAGGTCAGCCAGATGGGAAAGGGGAAGGGGGGCTGGTGGATGAGTTGTAGTGTGTGTGGGTGCAGTGTGTTTAAAAATACATGTGTACACAGACAGGGAGACTCCATGCCCTTCAGATTTTGTGGGATCCCAGCATAAACAGAGTTGGAGTTAACATCTGTGAGGCTTTGTTCTGTTGTGTTATGGAATTATTTTTTAGCCTAAAGAGGACATTATTATCAGCACATTTGTTTTCTTTTCATACAGGCCAAAGCATGAAAACTACAGTGTTAAACAATCCTAACCCTCCCTGCATGATTTAGTGTGCATAAATAAATGATATTTCCAAAACAGACATAGCAATACAAAACCCCCTTCTTCCTCTCCAGCTCAAACCCAGGATGGTGATGACACCACTGGCTATTTCTCCACCCAGCAGCACCCCAGAGCCCGATATGAGCTCCATTCCTCAGGATGCTGCCACCATCCCCCACTCTGCCACGCCCCAGGTGCTCACAGGTAAAATACAATACACTGTTAATCCCACTTAAGAAGCTTTAAAGTGCTTCTCTGTTAGCTTAAAGACAAAAAAGCATATGATCTCTTTTTTCCCCTTATGTTTTTCTGCTATTTCTCCTTTCCTTCATTTTCCTCATTTGTGTTTTCCAGTCTGTATCTACATCAACAAGCAGGCGAACACTGGGCCCAACCTGGACAGGAAGAAGATCCAACAGCTTCCCGATCACTTTGGGCCCGACAGACCCTCTGTGGTGCTTCAGCAGGCCGTTCAGGGCTGCATTGACAGTGCTTTCCAGCAGAAAACGGTGTTCACTCTCCTCACGCAAGGCTACGGAGGAGAAAAAATATCAGGTGTTGTACAAAGACCCCCTTCAGGTGTTGTTATCTGTTTGTTTAATAGCTTCTTTAGCACACTCCCTAAGGTGTTACTGGGAGAGAAAAAAATATTAAAGGTTTCATTGTCTGACTTATAAGAAACTTTTGTCTAAGCTGCATTTCAAGTGGTCTTCTGTTTTGCTCTTCCAGCCACATTTGATGGGAAGCAGCATCTTCTGAGCCTCCCCGTGGTGAACAGCATCGACTATGTGCTTCGTTTTCTGAAGAAGCTCTGTCGCAGCTTGCACTGTGAAAACCTTTTCAGTGATCAGCCCATTACACAGCACAGCGGTGGCTCCTACCAGTCAGATGGTACTTCCAAATTAAGTTCTTGAACTAATATAAACAAATACTTTGAATCTGTGGGGGATTTTTATCACTAACAGAAGTCTCCATCATTTCTTTAGCTGAAACATCAATGGCTGATGACTACCATTTAGACCAGTCAGATGGCAAACGCTACTCCGTTGACCCTGGCGATTCCGCTTTCAGCTCCATAAGTTCGTCCTACTCACCAAAGTCCACCTACGGGTTTCGCTCTTCACAGCAGTTCTCTAATGGCTCAGCCTCCATGTGCAGGCAGTCATCCACCAGCCCAAACGCGTTCCCGGAGAGCAACAGGACAGGTATGACACCATCAAGAGATAAATCAAGCATTGATGCGGCCTTTATTTTTCTGAGATACAAAAGTAACTCTCCATCTTTCATTTGTTCTTTCTTGAGGTTATAATGTGTCTTCAGAATCGCAGGAGTCCAAGGCTCCGCCCAATAAAGACCCATCCACCTGGTCTGTGGAAGATGTTGTATGGTTCATCAGGGATGCAGATCCCCAGGCTCTAGGTCCTCACGCAGATGTCTTTAGGAAACATGTAAGTGTTATGCTGCTGATTTACCTGGCTAGACTAAACCTCAGGTCCTCACTGAGTTTCACACCATCTTCCTCTGCCTTTCACAGGAGATAGATGGAAATGCTTTGTTACTCTTAAAGAGCGACATGATCATGAAGTACCTCGGACTCAAGCTGGGGCCGGCCTTGAAGCTTTGCTACCACATCGACAAGCTTAAGCAGACTAAGTTCTGAAAACTGACTACAGTTTGTTAACCTCTTAAATCCAGCAGGATATTTGAGGAAGGTCACATCTGGGGAAGGCAGGTCTGTTAGCCAATGGGAAGAAAGTAGAGTCATGAGGTGTGCCACTTCATTTAGAGTTCCCGGAAGTCAGGTGCATCTGTTCCTTATCTGCCCCAAAAGTACAAAAGCAAATCAGTTATATGAACTACTGAATAACTATATTGTTTCAGTCTTTCATTTATCTCTATCATAAAGGTATTTGTTGGTAACTTTAGCACTTTAACATTAGCAAGGTCACATCACAAGACCATATCCATCTAAATTCTGTACATGTTAGGTTAACTAGTATCACAGATTAGTTTGGTTCTTACATCGTAAAAATCTGCACATATTGATTTTTTCTTTAAAGTTTCTATATCAAACATGATAATGAGCATCATTTAATAAACTTATTATTCATTTGGAGTTATTTTTATGGTCACCATATTCAGCTCAACTTAAATCTTTTAACTCCAGTTTTGGTCTCCACCACCTCCTAAAATGCTAGATGCTCCTTTTTTGTTCACTGTTGGGCTCCTAATTCTGACTGTCAGCCCTTTAGTGCTGAGCAGATGAAGTATAAATGGGTTGTTGAGAGACTCTTCACTCAAATCTGTAGTGGCAAAAAATGACGGTATGAAAAGAAGAAGCTACTTTCAGCTACTCCCTTATTCACAAAGGGTCTCCACGTGTTTGTTTTTTTACACCAGATTCCCTTCCTGACATCCTAAGGCACCTAAGGGATTTGTGTCTCCTTCCAGGATTAAACTGGGGATCTTTAAGTTGTTAGGTGACTGCGTAAACCACTGGACTATGCTATGAGATTGACCCAAAATAGCCAGACAACTAAACAATAAGCAAACACCGTGTAACGGTAAATAAAGCCAAGAGGAGTTGACGATTCAGTCGCTGCATCCATTGTGCACTACAGCCAACCACCTCATACTGATTATAAAACACGCGGGGGCAGAGAGACTCGAACATTTTGACTTTGAACTGGTGCACCTCAGACCTGGACAGCTTACTCCCTCATTGGCTTACAGAGCAGAAATTTTGCTAAGTTTCCCAGAGCTACGATTCATCCCTTCCTCTTGTCTTGTGTCTGGCATAAAGTTTGATCTAAACCCATCATATTGTGGAATACATCCTTCATACGCATTATATAACATATTTGTAATCATTAAAATCTCTTTTGTCTCACAAACCTTCATTGGCAGAACATCTGTCTGCTGCAGATTATATATACAGTATATCCGTCATCAGACAAACAATGTATAACAGAAAACACTTTATACCTTAAGAAAGTCTCATTTTGTCAAATGTCACTATCAGATCTCGTTTTCTCGTTTACCAAGCTGAAAAAACATATCTACGAGTGTATTTAAAAAAAACGGTGCATTAAAGACTACGTCGCTTTTTGATTGAGAGATTTAGAAAATCATTTTTGATACTATTTTTTCACATTACTGTATGACGAAAAAGTAATGTTCCCATTGAATTTGCCTTTCTTTTTTAATTATAATTTTCATATTAAAACAGTACAGCCTAACAAAAACAGAACAATAGCCTACACAGAAGGACAGCAGCTCTCTTGTACATACACATATAAAGAAAAGCGAGAGCTTTGTGAACGTGATATATTAATGTTTTAATATGCAAGATTGTTACACGCCGCCTATCTCCATAGCCTCTTTATGTACAGTCATAAGAACATTTTTTTTAAATTATATGTTTCTACGTTTTTATTGAGCATCAGTGTTAATACACAAGTTGTCAGAACACACGAAACACTTAAATGTTATACTGAGAAAACCCAAAAGGCCATGTAAATGGGTATATAAGATGATATTGCTTTTGTATACCACTTTTGGTGTACAGTATGCATCCTTTTTTAATCAATTAACCTTTGTAAGTGAATGCTGCTGTAAAGATATTCCATGTAAGCCATGCCTAGTGAGATCAAACTAAGCTGTTTTATTTTGAAAGTCACTATGAATAAGACTTTTAGAGAAAGCTGAGTGGATCAGTGCTCTATACCGGTGCTAAAAGTTATCAACGTATTCAACTGTTTGCTTTTGTGTTTGTGAGATGTAAAGGAAAACATATGTGTATGCTGTATTGTATGTGAGCATTAAATTAAGAAGTCAAATAACCGGAGGTGATGTTAGAGTTATTGTAACACAATATTCGAAGGGCCTGGTTGCCTTTGGCTTGTAGAACAACAGTTAGCACTATTTTTTTTTTTTTTACAGCACCCAATCATCCTGAATAGGTGGCGGTTTAAATCTGGGTCCACACATCTGAGAATTATTTTGGCTGGAAGCCTCGTCTGCTCTTCGACACACATGATTTAACAAAGGTGACCTATATCTGTGCCTCTCAAACCGGTGTACAGGGAGCTTCCAGGTTTCTCTGCAGGGCTCTCAAGGGGTCTCCGTGAATCATAAATAGGTTTACCAACTGCAGAATAGAATATTTAAAAAATATATCAGTATATAGTATATCATGTAATTCTGGTCAAATTTATACCTTATAGTTCAAAGGATTTTTCAGGTCTTTGAGACTTATATCACAGCTAATTTGGAATGAAATGACTTTTACTGTATGTAAAAGAAAATGATTTTATGGAGGGCTTTAATAATTCACTGAAGACTTTTTGACATCACAGCAGAAAAAGTAGATGTTAATAATGCAGGTAACAATGACTAAACTCCATTCAGCTGGGTCAGTTTCAAGGCCCTGGTTTTGTGCACACTGCTGGTTCTCTCTCAAGCGGTCATTACGTTCAGCGATATTATAATAAATCAAAAATAAATGCTAAAAAATATTAATCCTCATTTTCTCCTCTGCTCTGTGCATTGTAGCTATTTTTCCCTGACTTATTATCTGGTCTAAAATCTTCTAAGTAAAGACACATTTGCTCTGGAACTTGCACCATGTTTATGTCACAGGCTGTTGTAATCAGGTAAGAAGGGCCTAGATATTAAAGTGGACCTCTTATGCTAATTTCCTGCTCCATTTAAAAAAATACAAATCTCGGGCTCTGGTAGAGTAGCTTTGCATTACTCACATTTGAGAATAACCCTTCTTTGCCTGGGTACACCCACTGTCTGAAACCAGCCAGCTCCTCTCCCTTTAAGGCAACTTTCCCCCGACAGAAGGTTTGTACAGCAGCTTTGTGCTCGCATCTAGAGGGATACCTCCTGTCTTTTACACGATACACATCCAAGAATAGAAAAAAAAAGTACATGGAGAACTCTGAAGCCTAAGCTTCTAGTGCACAGGGATTATTTGAACATACACTGACCCCATTATTTAAAACTTTGGCCACATTCATGGTCAACTGAATTTGTGCTGTGTGTGAGTGGATGTGTGTCTGTGTGTGTGAGGATGTGCATAATCCCCCGCAACTCTAAAAGGAAGAAATTAAATGCCAAACCTAGACTTTTTAATCACCATGGAGACGTGAAAGGTTAGATTCACACTCACTAGCTTACATGGATGGAAGCCCCCCCCCCCCCCACCACCACCACCTTAAGAGATGGGGCAGTTTTTCACAGAAAGAGGACTGTGAGAAATTTGGAGTCGCTTCAGACTTAAAGCCACAGTCAGTATGGACAAGATGTGTTGGTTCTTTTCATACTTTTAAGACAAGCTTGACATTATTTTTGAGGAAAAGGGGAAAGAAAATGGTAATAATCGGTCTTTAATTGAATACTTCAGGATTTTGTCTCCCAAAGGTTATGAGGAAGCTTTAAAACTAAACCAAATGTCACCTTGGGGACGCATTTGAACGTACCCAAGGGAAACAGCTAGTAAGTATAGGGTAGATCGTGTGTTTAGGATCAACGTGAAGGGCTTTAAACAACAAAAGTACAAAAATATTAAAAATAATTTGTAAAAAATAATGAATTTTACACTTTAACTTGGCTTGTGGTCAAATTTTTGAAGGTGGATTTGGGGTTGGGGTGACAGGTCTTCTACAGCCTATCTATAAACTCTAAATTTTTTAATAAATGTATTTATTCTTCTCACAGATTTGTCTAAAACCATAAAAGTGAAATATTTCACAGTCGGGTTTATTTAATCCAATTTCAGATTAGTCGCAGTGAATAATTTCATCAGGGCCAAAAATGAATAGGCGATGAATCTTCCATTCTTGTGCCACGGAAACATCCAACATGTTAATTTCCTGATGATGAAATTTCAAGCTGACCATCCTCATCACGATGAAGATCCGGTAATAACGTGACAGGATCAGGCTGAACCCAAACCGAGCAGCAGCAGCAGCAACAGTGAACTTATGATCAGGCTGTGATGCACACGGGTGACGCCGCGCTCCTGTAGTCGCATAACCAAAGACTGGCGTGGGATCGGTGCCTGCTGCGCCTCATCTGGAATAACGTCGGGAAAATCCAGAAATTTCATTAGCGGGTGATTTTTTTTCTCTGAAAGAGGGCGAGCCTTGTTGAGAATAATCCCTTTTGGGCAAACGTTTTCATCGGCAGGGGGTTTTCTGTACTTTGCAGAAGCCAGAGCAGATTTATTCCGATAGAGAATCGCTAAATAATAAGGTAAGAAGTGCGTGCACTTTGAGCTATGTGCCATGTCTTAGATGTATCTCAGATTATACATGCAGGGATGGGTTCGTGTTGATATGTCGCGCATTATGTTTCATATTTTCCTTTGGTGTGAATGAATGGGGATTGAGGAGAGGGCTGGCTCTCTGGCACCTGCGCATCCTTTGAAATAAAGCATCTGCGTTCTGCCTGGAAAGAGCCAGAAAAACAGAAATAAGGCAGAGAGCGATTATTTGGTGAATTTACAAAATGTCACCAAGATTTCTGCACTTAATGGGCTTTTTTCTCTCTCGCTTTTCTCCCACCCCTCCAATGTGGCTCTGCGGCGGCACCGAGGAGGGCTGTGTTGTGTTTTAAAAATAGCTGTTTGCTTCTTGCATTTTGACATGTTTGCTGGCCCGATGCGCACGGAAGATGTCATTAGGAGCAGGATGGGGGGGATCTAATCTGAAAATACTCTCACTGCGTCGTTTCCATCGGAATGCAGCAGCGTCTCCCTCTCCAGCTCTCACAGGAGGCGGTTAGCTTTAATAGCATTAACACGGATGTCATTGCCTAAAGCGTGATATAAAACAGCATCCGATGGCAGAACGAGTCGTTCATACCTGTGGCCTGTGCGCAATGTGGCTGATATTTCTATTAAACGCCGCAGTTGCAGCGCGTCGAGCCGTTTCTCTCAGCTCAACGCTCCGTGAAACAGTTTTGTCATCTTCCTGCAAAATGTTGCTCCTCAAGGTCATTCGCTGTAGCCTATTTTAGAGATAATACCCAACATCTGTTACTGTAATTACTAATCACGCTCGCCAAGCTTGGTTCTATGACATGCAGGGGATGGACGTTAAAAGCTGTGGTTTGCAGTGATTTGGGCTGTAGCGCACATTTCTGCCGTTTGTTGTGGAAGGCCCAAGCCAATGCAGTGCTGCCTGTGGTGGAGCTGTCCAGCCTGCTGTCATGCTGCAGAGATGTGGACCATATGTTGGTCTCAAGTTGTGGACACTCCCACAACGGCCTGTATTTGGAATACAAATAATATTCTGCTCTCTCATTTGTTCAATTATGCAATGGAAGTTGACGCATCCTTGGCCACTTATGTCATTCGCCACATGATGAGTAAATAATTAATGAATGTGGGGCTTCTGATGGACTGCCCTGGTGTGGTTGGCTTAAGTTGTCAAAGATAACAAACTAACCCAGGCTGATTGTTGTGCAGCTTTCCCACGGCTTCTTTAAACACTGGATTACATGCAGGCCACTCATGTGTTTTCCATTGATCCAGTGCTGTGTGCTCCTGCACGCTGCTCTTACTCGTGTCTGTGGACTTACTGCAGCAGCCTCTCTTTTACAAGCAAGCACAGCCTTTGTTGTCATTGTCAGGTTATAGGACAGCGTTTGCAGTGGAAACTTGATAGCAGCGATCGAACATTTGATGAACTGGATCTGCTCTGATGGTGTTGATCCAGGTCAGTGCTACCCAGGCCACTGGCTGGCACAAACAGGCTGAAGGGACCGAAATAGAACATAAGCACTGGGGCAATATTTGCTGCCATCCCAGAAGAAAAAGAGCACATTTTTTACACTCTGTGCTCATTTTTTCGAAGTGGGAATCTGACAAATATTTTCGAGCCGAAGCAAAAGCAAATGCATTATTCACGTGTTCTTGCACCACAGGAAACATGGGTAAGCAGAACAGCAAGCTGACTCCTGAGGTGATGGAGGATCTGGTGAAGAACACAGAGTTTAATGAACATGAGCTGAAGCAGTGGTACAAAGGCTTCCTGAAGGACTGCCCCAGTGGCAGGCTGAATCTGGATGAGTTCCAGCAGCTTTATGTGAAGGTTTGTGTCCAGAAGCTCCCGCTCTTCTTTAACAACTGCCTCTTTTGCATCTGTTGGAGTTATTTGTTGTACAAACTAATCATGCAGCAGTAGAGGACTTATTTTCCCTTTTAAAAAGCTGTGCTTATCCTGTAACAATAAGGCACCAGTTGACCTCTCTCTACTGTTTTGTGCAGTTCTTCCCTTACGGTGATGCGTCAAAATTTGCACAACACGCCTTCAGAACCTTTGACAAAAACGGAGACGGGACCATTGATTTCCGAGAGTTCATCTGCGCTCTGTCCATCACATCCCGTGGCAGCTTTGAGCAGAAACTCAACTGGGCCTTCAACATGTATGACCTGGATGGTGATGGCAAAATAACCAGAGTGGAAATGCTGGAGATAATCGAGGTGAGGGATTATGGAGTCATTAAGCTTTTGCTCATCAGGAGACTGGCTCTGAGGGTTTTTTTTCTCCATTGGTTTTTGGTGTTATCAGTCTCCCACACACCTGCAGAGCCTTGAGTACAGATACAGTTTCGTAATGGCAAAACTGCAGTTGTATTGAATTGCATTTGGCTATTTGTGGAAACACAATCTATAAAATAAATCCGATATGTGTCAGTGATATCAGAGCATATTGACAGCCCCTACTGAGACTGTCAATATGCTCTGAAGTGTGCAACAGTGCAAAAACAGTCAGACAAAACCCCATTATTTTATGACCTGAGAGTTTTTAACATTAGTAAGAAGTTATTTTTCACATAATTGACTTATGGTTTTCAAATAAATCACCTCAGAGCAAAGAGCCCAGATTTCAGCTTGTTAAATGTGGGAATTAGCTGTTTTTGTTTTTGTTTTTCCAGTAATTTTGACTTTTGGAGATTTGAGCATTGTAACTGTGTTCAAATCACAGTTTGGGTCTTTATAAAACTTTTCTTTAGCAAACCCAAAAGCAGCCAAACAGTTTGAAGAATAAACAAATACATTGGCATCATACTATTGCACTCAAAAAAGAATTATTATGCTTAAACACAGGACTACAACTGACCCATGTGGCTGTTATTATTGTTATTATAGAGCTACCCAACAATATTTAAGTATTTAACATCATGGACACCTGCGATGATCCAATGAAATGGTAAAATGGTAAATGGTCTGTATTTGTATAGCGCTTTACTAGTCCCTAAGGACCCCAAAGCACTTTACATATCCAGTCATCCACACATTCACACACTGGTGATGGCAAGCTACATTGTAGCCACAGCCACCCTGGGTCGCACTGACAGAGGCGAGACTGCCGGACACTGGCGCCACCGGGCCCTCTGACCACCACCAGTAGGCAACGGGTGAAGTGTCTTGTCCAAGGACACAATGACCGAGACTGTCCAAGCCGGGGCTCGAACTGGCAACCTTCCGATTACATGGCGAACTCTTGAGGCACTTTGGAATATATGTTATTCCAAAAGTGGCATTCGATATATATTTGGACACACGACTTGTGCACTACTGCATAAAGGAGTATTAGGGCCACATTAAGAAAGAAAAGGCAAATATATTTTTATATTAATATTGTTCATATTGAGACTAAAGCTGAAATGTTGTTGTTTCAAGTCAGACAAATGCCATGGCTGCTTTGCCCTCTACAAAATAGCTTGCGTAGAGTTAGCGCAAGTGTATTTAAGAGTTGGTTTTAATAACAAGGAAATTATTTCTCTTTTATTACATAAACACGATGTGGTGATAAGTGCAATGATGTTGAAGAGATGGTGCAAAAAGCTGCATCTGTTCAGAAGGAAAAAACACAAACTTCGAGGGGTTGGCTTCATTTGTGCAAAATGAAATAGCTGGCAATGGATGATCACAAAACACAATCAGAACGCTGATGAAGTTGTTGTGTCAACTCATCAAGTCCACATTTCAACTTTAGCTAATATTTCGACATGATTCTCAAAAATAGCATTTCAAGTTTAATCTGAAGATTTGGGTTTATTCTTAAATTGAACAATAATAATGAAAAAATCTGTTCTTTTGGTGTTTTTTTTGGTAAAACTCTGTCACACTCATTGGGTACTCGAGTAGAATTATAACTTTTACTTAAATAAAAAGTCAAAATGATTTTCACACTTTTACAAAGGATTTTCCAACTCGACTCTTGTTTGCACTGTTGTGCAACACTGCTTTTGAAATAATTCAATAAATCAGTAAAGGCCCAGTGTTTCCTGCACATTTGATATATATTAATGAAATATTCAGAGTTCTTGGTCTTCTGTGTGCAACCAAATTTCAGCCTGCTGACAGAAAATAGCAGCATGCATACATTATTCAACCACTGGTACTATTTCCATCCACAGATTACTTTTGCTTAATAATTGTATGTAGCTTGTTGTTGTTTACTTGTAGCCATTTCAGCAATTTAATCATGAATCTCCACAAAAATGATATTATTTCAACATTTGACTTTTATCTGTTTATTCACTGCTTCATCCATCCATTCATCTTTTATTCTTGCACAGCAAACCACAGTTCTCAGCTAATTTCTCGCCACACCTCGCCCACAGGCTATCTACAAAATGGTGGGCACGGTGATCATGATGAAAATGAACGAGGACGGTTTGACACCAGAGCAGAGGGTGGACAAGATCTTCAGTAAAATGGATAAAAACAACGACGACCAGATCTCGCTGGAGGAGTTCAAAGAGGCGGCAAAGAGCGACCCGTCCATCGTGCTCCTGTTGCAGTGTGACATGCAGAAGTGAGCCGTCGCTGCTCCCTCCTCTTCCTGTCTGTATCCACACACTCTGGACAGCAGCACACGTTTTAATGTCTCATTAGGTTCTCTGCCATTTCCACAGGAAAAAAAATAACAAAAAACAATGCTTGGACTATTTTTCAATGGACTCGCTTCTTGTGGTTGTATGCATGAGAATGTCAAATGCTGAATAATTTTGAACATAGCTATAAGATATCATACATTTCTATCTGACAACATGCCAATGTGATTTGTGCACAGTAACTCCTCTACATTCTCATTCAACCTTAGCTTGTATATCAGTGGAGCACTGCATTAAATTATGTTTCTGCAGTATTTAGGATCCCCAGTGTTCACTGCTGCAACTACTGTACGCTTTACATGATAGTAACTAAATAATTCCTATGATAATTGTAACTGTCTCTACTGTACAGACTTATTGAGCTCTTGGAGGGTAGAAAGGCTCCTGTCTGTTCCAGATGTTTTCACACAGTGGAACCAAGAAGAGTAGGTTCTTTGCATGCATATATTATGTGTCAAAAAAAAATCTCTTACCTTTTTCATCTTTAGGTGGTTATGAAAAGAGAAACCGTCACTCTAAATTCATTTAGTATTGTTGCATGGGATGTACAGTATGTGACTCATTAGACCATTAGTTCACCTCCTGTAATGTGGGAGCATGCTTCCTTCCATTCGATACACGTGTATGTGTGACACTTTTCGAAAGGTTTTTGGGTTGCAGTTGAGGGCTAATCTCCAAGGAAGAGCTTTCACGTGAACATATTATATTTTGCTTAAGTGACTTACAGAATGAGCAGAAATATATTTATGCAACATGCGTCCCTTAATGTTATTATTGTACTGCTGCCGCTTAATCTAGAGACGAGGCCAGACTTACAGCATTAGGTGCATTATTCCCCACGGCGATCCCAGATTGGCTTCTTTTTAGGCTTCTTCTTTGATTTATGGTTTACTCGAGTTAACGTTATAGTAACTAAACTTTACTCAGTACATATCAACTTGTTTACAGAAATGAAGAGCACTGCAAAATTAATAGTCTTGGCTTTTGACCTTATTGCTGGGAGCTCACTCTTAAAGCTAGGGCCCTCGTGAGAGGGGCTCCACTTTCCAGTGCAGCAAAAGGAGGGAAAAAGCCTTACATATATGTTTACCGAACACACTGCATTCCTTCGTATAAAACTTTTTTGTAAGGAGAAACTTTTTATCGAAAGGTCTCATCTTCTAATCTATTCCGTTCGCCGCAGTCATTAAAGATGCAGGACCCTCGAGAGAGGTGCTCGATAAAGCTTTTGAGAGAGCGTTTCAGAGCGAGACAGCAACGAGTTGGCGAAGGTTGAAACTATTGCAGAAATTCTCGTTCAGCGGTTTTGCTTCCCCATTTCCAGGCTATGCAAGCAAGGACTGAGTGTCTGCTTGTAGTCCACTTATAGTAGTGGAAGGTGCAGAAGCTTGTCATTGTTCTGTCTCAAATCAAGCATTACATTATCAGTGTCTATATAATTTATAAATTTCAGGCCAGTCACCATGTCAGATTCTTTGTCTAGTAAATGTTTATATCAAATATGAAAAAGCATAATACAAGTGACTGTATTCTTTTATACATGTGGCATGTGTTGCACCCAAAAATAATTCTGTAGTGATTAAAACAAATAAACCATGAACAGGCTTTTTTCAAAAGGCACGGGCTGCCAGGTGGACTTAATGGGCACAAAATAAAATCATCTCTGAACACAGTGCTCTGTATGGATGGACAAAGGGATGAATGGATGGACAGCCTTGTGTGCATAAATCATATGATCCGCATAAAACCTGCTCAGAATTACAGTTTTATTTGTGACAGTGCTTTCAATTATCCACAAAAATGACTATTAACAACTACCGCAAGATAATCAATGAAGACTTTTGATAAAGAAAACAGGAACAGTGACAACAAGTAGCTAAAAAAAGAGCACTAATATTGTGGCAATATTTGCAAACTGAGTAAAGAGCTGGGTTGATTGACTAAAAGTCTCAAGGTATCACATTGGTGAGGTAAATTTAAATCGTATCTTTACAAAAGGATAAAAAGAGCTTCCCACTGGACACACCACCCACTTTGGGACTTAGTAGCTCAGTATGGGTATCACCACGAGTATAATAGTACTACAACCCTTTCCAGTACTGCTTATTTATGCAGCACTTTAACACTACTCTTGTCAGCCCCGTAAAAACAGAAAAATGACATCACAATTTGATTTTTCATCAAAAACTATCCAGCAATATAGAAGAAAATCTATATCAGAATAAAAGCAAGTACCTGATACTACCTCTCTTTTACCCTAAACGTTATACTCTTTTCCAGCTCCCTATTTGTCTTCACGATTCACAGTTCAAAATAATCCACACTATAATTCATCCACTACCTGAAACAACCAGTTTTTAACCCAGGAAGTAGAGGCCTCCACCAAACAAATTCACTCAAGTGGCTTAAAACAAATGTTCACCAGGGAGGACAGCAGGATCCTTGACTGTGTTGTTGGGTTGGAAGTCCACACACATACAGACCAGTACCTACTCTCTGACTCCCACCACCCTGTGAAACACAACGTTGAGGTGATAAGGAGCCTACAACACCAGGCAGAAAATATTTCCTCTAAGGAAAAAGGGAAAGAAAAGGAACACACACTTAAAGAAAGCTCTTAATAAAACATGGTTATCGCAACTGGGCCTCCATTAAATCAGCAAATATGTACACGAAAGAAGGTCAGACACCAGCAGACCCAGCAAGACCCTCAGACAAAATTGATTCATCCATGGGACAAAACTCTAAAACACAAGCTAAACAGGACAGAGTATGCTCTGCAGTGACAAATGCTTGGACCTCCACAAAGGAGAAACCAAACAGGCACTCCATTAACCCAACACAACACAGAAGACCCACCTTTACAGGACAAGACTCAGCTATGCATCTGCACTGGAACTTTCTTGATGATGCCAGTGTTCACATTGTGGACCAAGAGCATCTAAGCCCCCTGTGAACGACCATCACTGAACAGAGGTGGTGGCTTACAACACCAGCTATCAACCACCTGCAATGCCGTCATGAGATCCCTTCCCGAGTGCTTCAATCCCAACTCACACCTGGCCTCATGTGATCCCAATAAGTCACATGATGCAGTGGGGCAAGGTTACAAGGTGGTTTCACCATTAACCCCCAGTGTTGGTAATGACCCATACTTTTTTTTTAAATACACCTTTGTTCATGTGATGACTCACATGATCGATAGTGGGTTGATGACCCTCACAACCACCTGGGAGGGGACAACCAACCACTAAGAGTAAAATATCTGGGACTCTTTTATTTTTAGAACTGAAGAAGTCTCTTGGATGAGAGGTGGAACACCCACAAATGACACATGGCTGTCCAACTGGTCTGTCATTTCACTGCCTTCATCTCAGTTTCTGCAAACAAAGACAAACTTCTTATTTCAGTCGCATAAGCCAAATTGTTTCTCCATTGTGTTGGCTTTCAAGAAAACTCAATCATCAAAATTTCTGTCTAAGGTCTTTGTGTCTGTGAAGGTTCTCAGTCATCCAGGTCATCGTAGTCAAAGGAGCTTACAAAGAAAAGCGTCTGGACTTCTTTAAGTTGCTTGAAGACGTTTCACCTCTCATCCGAGAAGCTTCTTCAGTTCTAAGGTCAAATGGTGGGGAGTCCCAGATTTAAAACCTAGTGGGAGTATCCCCCCACAGACAAAAGGACCCCCTGATGATCCTCTAATCGCCTGAGCCAAGGTGTGAAGCCAGGGTTTCGGGTGAGCTCATTGTGAAACCTGGCCCCACCTTATCATGCTAATTCCTGAGTTTTGTCAAAACTCCTAAACACAAACTTAACAACGTGGTGTATGCTGTACAGTGCAGCGAGGAATGCCCAGACCTCTACATTGGAGAGACCAAACAGCCACTTCACAAGCGCATGGCACAACACAGAAGAGTCACCTCCACGGGACAAGACTCAGCAGTCCATCTGCATCTTAAGGATAAAGGACACTCTTTCGAGGATGCCAATGTTCACATTTTGGACAGAGAGGACAGATGGTTTGAAAGAGGAGTGAAAGAAGCCATCTATGTCCACTGTGAGCGACCATCTTTGAACAGAGGCGGTGGTTTACGACACCAACTGTCTGCCATCTATAATCAAGTTTTGAGTTCCCTCCCCAGACGCCTTAACGCCCACTCACATCCTGGGCCATCTGACCTCAGGAAATCACATGATAGGGTGGGGCTAGGTTTCACAATGAGCCCATGCGAAACTCTGGCTGATTGGGACCCACACCCAGTTTCACACCTTGGCTCAGGCGATTAGAGGATCATCAGGGGGTCCTTTTGTCCCTCTGTGAGGGGTCACTCCCACTAGGTTTTAAATCTGGGACTCCCCACCATTTGACCTTAGAACTGAAGAAGCTTCTCGGATGAGAGGTGAAATGTCTTCAAGCAACTTAAAGAAGTCCAGACGCTTTTCTTTGCAAGCTCCTTTGACTGTCTAAGGTCTTTCACTGGACGGGATCAAAACATTTCCCTCATAAAGAATCCAAGTGGACAAGAGGGGCTCATCTCTTTCATGTATTTTTAGTCTTCTTTGATGTCTAAACATTTGTGCACAAGCATTAGACCTGAACGGTTTCTCCCCAGCGCTGACTTTCTTGGGTTTTTCTTCTATCTAAGCCGCTGTGTTTCAACTACACTGTAATCATCTGTGATGTTGTGTTTGCCCATCACTCCAGCGGATGCCACCTCTGATGTGTGTTACTGCTTGCCACATGATGTAATCAAGGGCAACCTGAAAGAAGAACAGCGACCGGATGCAGCCCTGCCAGATGTTGATGACAATTTTAAAGAAGATACCGTGGCTGGATTCCATCTTTACGTGGCAGCTTGAACACAGGCATTAGCTCTTGAAAACTGGAATAAAAGCTGCTAGAAAACGTTAATAGTGCAGGACACTTCTGGTAGATCTGTGAAATTTTTCACGTTAATGACTAAATCTGAGAACGTGTATGTAAAGTCAAATAATGAACAGAGGAAATCATCATCAGCCACTCGGTGTTTCATTAAAACATTAAAATTACACTCAGACATCTTATCTATTATGGACAAAACATTAACTTTGTACAGTGCATGATTTTTGGCACACAACCTCCTGTGTTGTTTTAAAAGCCTGCATTCATTTGCCATAAAATGATAAAAACATTACATAAAATAAAAAGTTCTCCGAAAACACACAGTAATACTGACATACAGCTGCAACTACGGCTTCATTTAGTCCTCGTTAAAAACGTGGCGTGATCTTCATCTAAGTAACGATAATAGAGAAACACAAAACTAATTATAAAAACAGCCTTTAGTGAACACACTGAGCAATCGCTCAAAGCGCTCGTAGGCTAAAAACGAGCCTTCACATGAGCAACAACAACAGCTGCTTGGACACAGCTGTAAAAATTACAGATTGTTCATAGAAATGAAAGAAAAGAAAGAAGAATCTCAAGAAAGATTGGTTTGTGTGAGCCTTCATGGAGATCAGTGCAACAAAAGAAACAAAAAACACTCCACACAAACATACTGTGGTACATTTCAAGCTTGCAAACGATCACCTGGATGTTTGTCTGTCAGTTTTAAGGTTTTATTATCAGGACACAAAGTAGTTGTGGCTTTAGCAAGTCTTTAAAATCAGGTAAATACAACCTAATCTGACCTACAAAACATGACATATTACACTTTGCCATTAATAATTAAACCAAAACGCAATCTAAGTACACCCTTAATGTTTCCAATGGAATTCAGGGGGTGGGTACGAGCCAGGTGCTGCTAATCAAATGCACTTGACTAAATGATCATCAGCAATTGTGAGCACCTCTATAAAAGCAGACGTTTTATTAGTTTGGAGGTCTGGAGCAGTTAAAACAATGCCAACGAGCACAGATATCAGCAGCTGTCTTAGAAAAGCGGTTGTTGCTGGTCACCTGGAAAAGGTTACGAGGCCATTTCCAAACAACTTGAAGGACACCGTGCTGTAACGACAAAGATTAATGTGGAAAACATTTTACACAGTGCTTAGTCTTGCTAGTAGTGGACTTCCCAGCAAATTCAATTCAATTTTATTTATGTAGTGCCAAATCGCAACAACGGTTGATGAAGGTGCTTAATTCACCCCGGAGCCAGAGCGTTGAGCGTTGCTCAGAGCAAGTGTAAAAAGGAGCTACATCTCAGACTCTACGGGCTTCAGTTAGCGTGTTAAAAGTTAAAGTTCATGACAGCACAATTAGAAAAAGCCTGAACAAGTATGGTTTGTTTCAAATTGTTGCCAGGAGAAAGCCTTTCTCTCTATAAACAACATGGCAGTACGGCTTGGGTTCAAAAAGATGGATCTGACGAAATGCCTTTGAAAGACGAAAACGGAGATGTCTGCCCATAATGCATTGCGCCACGTTTAGTGTAAAGCAAACACAGTATATCAGCACAATGTCAAACATGGTGGCGGAGGGGTGATAACCTGGGCTTGCTTTGCAGCCACAGCGTCGACCACAAACTCCTCTGTATTCCAAAGTATTCTAGAGTCAAATGTGAGGGCATCTGTCCGACAGCTTGGCCTAAACTGGGCCATAAAATAGGACAATGATCCCAAGCACAGCAGCAAATCTACACCAGATGGCTGAAAAAGAAAAAAAATATCAAGGTGTTGCAATGACTCAGTCAAAGTCCAGACCTGAAGGGTGCTGCTTCAGCTATTAGGCGAGCAGGCGCACGTAGGTCTTGCGGTTGAAATGTAGCGGCCGACCTGCGGGCGCTGCATTTTTCTTAAATGAATAATGGCACGGTGTAATATATCATATGTTGCTATTGATCTAGTTTTAAAACCATGGACTGATGTTGCTTTGATACCTCAGAGCCTGGCGCCGTATCAAGCACTTCTAAGCAAGCCAACAACAGAACAGCTGATAAAGAAAACTGGGTTTTGTAATGATAAAGGCAGAGTCTCTGTCTTAATCCAAGTGAGATGTTGCGCCTTATCCATAAATGTTAATGCACTGAAACTATTTTGTAGGAAGCAGGGGTCCAAAATGCCTCATCACTCTACAAGTTTCAAGACCAGCTACAGGAAGTGTCTGATGGGAGTTGTTGCTACCCGAGGAGGATCTACAAGTCACAAAATAAATTCAAAAGCACACGTACTCTTTCCGGCTAAAGTAAACAGCTCTTGAGATAGCCTGTTTACTCTAGCCAGCATACCACTGGGGACTTAGGTGAAGCTCACACCACATTTAGAGCAATTAAATGAAGACATCCTGGTAATTCAAAAGGGTTCATAAATGTTTTTTTCTAACTGTATACAGTAATGCCCATTAACATTCATCCACTGATGTCACTGAAGCTCAGTTTAAACATCTTCATCTTCTGTTTGACCCCGGTGTCTTTCTGGAGCCCGCAGCTGGTGGATTTTGATGAGGTCCGACTTGGGTAGATTGCTGAAAAATACGAACCTTTTGATCAGTTGTCAATCATTTTTCACACAGCACAGGTCATTTTTAGAGATTAAAAGGTAAAGATGGATAGCGGGAGGTTTAAAAAGAAGAATATAGGATCTTGAAAAACAGTGAAATCAAAAATACTTACCTGACAAACTGACATAAAATGATTTCAGGAACAATAACAACAACAAAAATCTACAATTGGTCTGCTTGCGCACATCAGCCTCCACAGAGAAAACGTCAAAGGATATCAAGGCTAACATCACACAAATACATTACCTGGTGTTCAGAGGTGTAATGAAGATAAATTGTCGAAGATGCTGCCGCTCTGACAACTCCAGAAGCAGATCCAGACAGATTCTTCGATTGTGCATATCCTGCCGCAGCAAAAGAAAGGGAACTGTTAACTCAAGTGAGTAAAAGCCAAATCCCGTAAGCATTTTCTACTGGTTACGTGCGACTAATGTGTTTTCTGTGCACTCACCATGTAGACGTCAAACTCGTCGAGGCATCTGAAGGGTGACTCGGTGATCTCCCACAGTGAGAGCATGAAACAAACAGTGGAGAAGGAGCGCTCACCACCGGACAGCGACCTCATGTCACTCACACCATCCTCCTCCCTGCCTGGAGGCTTTACCTTCAGTGCCAACAAACTTGAGTGTTACTTATATTAACTGTGCTCCTGGTTTGCTGTAATGTAACAAACTTTTCTGGCAAACTAGAGAGATAAGCACGTACCATGATAGAGAGCGTCTCGTTGTTGTGGTCAAAAATCATAGATCCACAGCAGTTCATCTTTATTAGGAAGTTATTGAAGTATAACTTACATCTGACAGACAGGGACCTTCAGGAAAAAGAGAAGAAGAAAAGTTTTAGCCAAAAGTACAATTTTTCCCACGTCAATGAATCCTTATATTATATTTTTCTACCGTGCAAGATCGTTACTTACCTACGCATTATTTTGTATCTGTTCTGCCTGTCTGACATGATGTTATCCAGACGATCGATGAACCTCCGCAAATCTCTTACTTGGTTGGTTTTCTCTCTGTAGAGAGCGAGGGCCTCGGCGTACTCCCTAATGAGGTCAGAGGGAAGAAATTGGCATAGCCTAAATTCTTCTCAATTCAGCTTTCAGTGTGCACATGTAAAATGAGGGCAGGAGATGATTTAGTGATGGCCAGCAGGCAGATCTGATTAATCCGTACAGGGGAAGAGACAGTCCGAAGGAGATGAGCTGAAACTTAGTGAGCAGGAGCACCTTTTTTATTTCTTGGGAGATGAAATCCAGGGAAAATGATAGGTTAGAATAAAGATGGAAGATGTCTTTGAAGAAGCCTTTAAGTAAATAAGTTTTTGAAAAAATACAGTTGGTCTACAGCAAACTAAGTTAGCTTTTAAATCTGTATGAGTCATGTTTGCTGTGTGAGTAAATTCTACCTTTAAACACTTCAATTTTAAATGTCCAAAACATGTCAGCTTTGCCTCTCCAACTTTCCTGATCGCTCCCATTAAAGATCTTAACATCTTTCAGCTCTGCCGCCCGTCATTTGAATAGTGCAACCCCCTCCAAACTAGATCGCAGGCCTCCTGTAAACACTCCCTTTCACCATTGCTGCCATCCTTCTGTCACAAATCACCCCTGACACTCATCTCCACCCACTCCACTGTGTCTGCACTTTCCTCTTTACCTTGTTTGTGCACTAAACATTGCTTTGGATGATCTCGAGGTATTTAAACAGATCCACCTTCACTACCTTTACTCCCAGCGTCATCACCATTTCATTCACACACACACACATGTATTCTGTCTTGCTTCCTTACTTCCATTCCTCTTCTCTCCAGAGCACACCTCCACTTTTCCAGGATCTCTTCCTCCTGCTCCTTACTCTATAGATCACAGTGTCATCTGCTATCATCATAGTCCACAGAGACTTCTGCCCGGTCTCATCTGTCAACCCCCACCTTGAATCCATCCGTTACTCCTACTTGAAGTTTATATCTCTATAGTTGCTACAGCTCTGCACATCAACTTTGCTAATGAGTCCTATAAGGGTAATACTACTATACATAATTAAATTAATATTTTTACTGATGCATAAGTGTCTGAGAAGGATTTAACTGTTGCAGCCGGTTGAGACAGAGCTTTCTAAAATATTATCTATATGATAAGGTTGATTTTGATTACAAAAAACCAATATATTCCTTTATCCAGTACAACAGCTAAGTTCCACCAGGTCTAGGTTTTCGATGCCAATAGCGTTCCACTTGTCATAGGTGTCAATAAAACAATTAACACCCATGACACATTCAGAAGTGCTTCTAACACTGCACCCTCTATAAATACGTAAATAAAGGCAAGATAGTGAATACAAAAACACTGTTCGATCTAAAGTAAGACACCACCTTTAAGTGTGGTGACAACAATTATTAGATAACAATAATTATTCAATGTAACGTTGCACCCGATTAATGCAGAGTTATTTTTGCACCATGTGTGTCACAGACGTCGATGCGTCTGTGGTGGTGCGCCTACGGTCTTTAACACCGGAGGTCGAGAGCGCATGCAGGCGACCGAGGAGTCTATTGTTTACTTCAACAACCCGACTCATATGTAGCAATCTATGATAGTCATCTTTGATTAGCAGAAGCATAAGGGCAAGGAAAACAATAGCAAATCATAACAGTTGCCTGTTTCATACGTCTGGGTTGTTTTCAGCTGTTGTTTTATGTGTAAAAAGGGGTTAAAGTGGATTTGTCAGGTGTAGCACTGCGAAGAAAAAACGCTTAAAAATAAGATAAAAACTTGTACTTTGAGCTCCAATAGATTTGTTTTCTTTGCATACGGCTGTGATCAGCTAACATGTGCCATTGCTGCTCTTTTTGGATTTATCTGAATTCAACAAGATAACAGAGCAGCTTAAATTTGATGTCTGCTACTCTGGATGTAACCGGACATTGACCATGAACAACACAGGCTGCTGTGCACTGCTCCAACATTGCTGCTTTACTGTAAACTTCACCACACTGCTGCAAACTAACCTGAAATGATGTATTAAACGTAATTAATCTTGCGTCTTCCTTACATCTTTCATCATCTCTCATTTCTATTCAGTAAAATTTTCACACGTGAATGTTTCTTTTCTCCCTGGGAGACGCAGCGTCTTTATTTCTCGTGCTGTTTGAAACATTTGAATGTCAACAGCGATAAATGCTACTCTGTTTATATCCTGAACAAATACAAGTAAGCACAGACAGAGCAGGCAGCTAAATACTCAATTGCAGTAACAACAACTTTATTGACATCTGCAGCATGAAGGCATCACACCGATGAGAAGGAAAAAAGGTGGTGCTGAGAGGATATGCTGGCTCAATTAAAGTTCCTGGACCATCGTTCTGGATGGTTCTGGTCTACTTTAACCATGCCTAAGAGTCTATTTAGGTTAGCTAATAAAACAAGTCAGCTCAGGTGAAAATCCTTGGCTGAGTGGGGTGCCAGTTTAGGTCTAGGGGGAAACTGGGATTAATATATATTATAAGTACCTTAAGTCTGTACACAGGTACAGTACCTGATTAGATTACCTACATTCCACCAGTTTTATACATACAGTTTACACATGCACTAACATGATTGATGAATTAGCTCAATAAATATTTGAGTTTTAACTGTTAAAATAATTTCTGCCTCTGTTGCTGAAAGCCTTCAGTTTCTCACCTGACCACCTGCTGCTGCTCGCCGTGGTCGCTTTCATACACTTTGATCTTCTTATTCAGTCGAGTGATTTCTGTGTCGATGCTCTTGGTGTTGCCGACCACGTGCTGCCGTTCCGGACTGATCTCTATAGCCTTTGCCACGTATTCCTGTCGTAACATCACGAGACTTCTGCTTACTTTCTTTGATTGAATTCACCGAATACCGGCTGGCGTGAATAGCTAAACTACAGCTTAACTACACCGTATCATGCTGAAAAAAAAAACAACTTCCTACCTGTAGCTCCTCTTCTCTTTGGGCAAGTTCATTTTTCATGCCTTCAATGTTGTCGTCATGAGCCTTCACTTTGTTTTCTAAGATTTTCAGGTTTCGTTCATGCTTGGCACACTCCGTCTCCAGTTTCAGCTGTTCATCCTGTAGATCAAGAGCACAAAGGTTTGGAAACCTGCACAAAACAACAAGTTGTAGACCTGAAACTGTAAAACCTCTACTGCACCTTAAGGGGCTCTATTTCCTCTAGAAGCTGATCAATCCGGTCTCTGACAGATGAGTACTTGGAATCTGAGTCTTCGGCCATTTTTCGCTGCTTGTCGAGTTCTGCCTTTGCTTCTTGAACACTTTGCTTCTCTGCCTCGATTTTCTGCTGATTCTCTTGGGCAACTTCTTCCTGCACAGTTTAAAACATTCAGAAACACTTAACCTGCATAATTCATGGCAGCATTTAGTTTATTACGCAACAGATAAAAATAAAAACTGAAGTATCACCAGTGAGCTGATGTCATTAATTTGCTCCTCACTAGCAGTCACGAGATCAGTTATTGCTGCTTTGACATGATTCACAGAAGCCTGCAACGAAGAGAAAATAAATGTTATCTAATGTTAATTAAAAATCACATTAATCACATCTTTCAGCACTGATTTGCCAGCATTAAACAGCAACTGGAACATAGACTTTACATAAAAGATGGATACATAGTAACTTATGGATTACTGTTTGCAAGACTGGTTTTTCTGTTGTCACCATCTTGAGGTTTTGTTTTTTTTATACTAAACACGCTCAATGCTAACACTGAGCAACTATCTTGGTTAGCAAGGTACATTAGTAAATCACTGTAAAACTGAAAGGGATGCTAACTTGATTTTTAGTGAGGGGAGTAAATAGCCACAATCTTTTTACCTGTTCATGCCTCCAGGGGCTTTCTGAGCTTCTTGCTCGAAAATGACATGCCCAAACTGAATATTGTATTTCTCAGCAATTACAAACTCTGTGTAAACAATCCTGGCATCAAAATAAAGCTAACACTTGTGAGATTTCATCAGAGGTGTAAATATTACAGCAGATGTTACTGTGTCAAAGCTACTGAGGCTGGAACACTAAGAAACTACTTTTTTTTTTTAGCATATAACCCCTTTAAAAATATGCTTTGGTTCACATTTGACTCCAGAAAATCAGTAATCAACATATTCAGCCCAAACACTGAATTCACTTGTCAGCTCTTTAGCTTTCTGCTTTAATTGGAAGCCAGAAACCACAAAAAGAGGAGACAGACTGCAAATGCAGAAAATGAAAGGAAACCCAAACAGCTTCAGGTGTATCTTTTTACTGACCAGTGTTGTCTTCATGGTCAGGATGGTGTTGTTAAGATTGCTCTCCATATTCACAATGTCTTCGGTGACAGAGTTTACTTGGAGCTGAAACCTGGACAGCTGAGCCTGGTAATTCTCCAGGTCTGAGTCCAGCATACTGGAACAGACAGGATACCACAAACATAACATACCACATCTATGAAGTCACATGAAATTGGGTTTGTTTTTGTTTGTTTGGTTTTTTTTTTTTTTTGGGGGGGGGGGGGGGGGACTGTACTCAGGCACAATTTATACTGCTGACATTTCCATGTGACATAAAGATCCAGTTTGAGCATTCAACTGGGTGTAAATGTGAAAGACAGTCACTCAAACCTTGAATAGTTTCCAGTGGTTACCTTATTTCAGTCTCAATGTCCCCACCGAGATATCTTGCCATGCTGAAATCAGACGTGTAATAACGGTTTGGATACACCTGATCCCCCTCAACAGTGAAGGCTTCACGGCAGTTTTTAGGTGGACGGCAGTGCTGCATGACCCTCCTCGCTTTATCTTTTTCCTGAGATCAAACAACAACAACAAAATGCAACATCAATCCTAAAGCACCACTCTAGGCAATATCCAGGCATAAGCAGGTCTTAGTAAGACACTTACTTTGATTATAAGGATTGATTCTATCCCTCGCATATCAATCAGACAGTTGATAATCACTGGGCTTGTTGCTGTGATTATGTCCATTACCGATGGGTACTCCGGATGATATGCTTTCCTGTGAAACAGCACAGAGTGAAAACAAAACATGCTTAAAAAAAACCAAAAGTTTCAGAAAAACGTAATAAGAAAAAGAAAAGAAAATCTCACATAATGCCGACCTTCCATGAATGTTGTACGGTTTATCAGAGAAGGGGCTGACGATAATCTGTGGCCTGTTGCCCTTTGGATAAAAGCGAGTCATCAGCTCCTGGAGGACCGCCTCGTCTTTGTAGTTGTCGCAACAGAACGCCTTCACGAAGCTCCGCAGACAGCACTCCACAGCCACAGCTAACGAGGGATCCTTTAAACTGATACATGCCCCTGGGAATAAACACAGACTGTCAGCTTCAATATATCAAAAGTAGAAAGCTTTGAATTATTTAAATGTTAAAGATGTTTATAAAAAAAAAATAAAATAAAGGTACAGCGTTTGCTTTTTTGCGTGAAAGAAAAGAACATTAGACATATGTCTGTACAGTAAATACGCAGCTGCAGCTAGAAACTCGTTAGCTTAGTTAGCGTCAAGATGAAAACATGACAAAAACCAATGCACGATAGTGAAAAACTATGATGAAATGTATTGACGCTTTTGTCCGCCAATAAAATGAGATGAAAATGGACGGATCAATCAGAACAAACTAAGTTGTTCAGAAAGGTGGGACAAGTTGGGGAGTGATCCAATCAGAAGTAATCTCCTTGTGCAGTTAGGTCAGATTTGATCTGCCCAGGGGAAACATACAAGTTCTCGCGCTCTCAGTTTCTCATGAAAAAGCAACAAAATGTCAACACTTGTGAAGAAGAGAGAAGCAGGACTCGTTTCACATTTGATGTCAAGGAAAATAAGATGCTTCTTAAACCATGTGGGGCAACTCCCTGTCTTTGTGATGTGCTCCATTTAAAGTCTGAAGTCAGAGTTTCCAACTTGTTATCTGTACTGCCACTGTTGTGTGCTTGTGACTTGCCATACAGAGATAATCGAGCACACTATCCATGACTTTTCTTCAGTCATGCTTTCAAGCACAGAAAAACGACCCCTGCACTGTATTATGACTACTAGTGAATGGCTCTACCTCGCTACAAGTTGTCTAAGGAATGCAGGACCTCGTTGCTGTGAGGCAATGACGCTAACAGGGCACGTTTTCTTGATCAGAGAGCTTTAGATGTGATAGCTGACAGATGACTCACTTCTTCCTGTTTCCAGTTTTCAGTCTCTGTTCTAGTCAAACTGGTTATTGGCGCTTGTTTTTAATTTAGTATGCAAACATTAGAGTTTTATCAATCTTCTCATCAAGAACGTTAACAAGCAGATCGTATTGAACTGAAAAGTAAAAAAAAAACAAGTCTGAAAATATTTTTATCCAAAAAAAACCAAAAACCTAAAAATGAGTGTTACCTATTGGACCAACAGGTCTCTTGAGGAAGCATCCCGTGGCATAAGCCTCGCTAATTGCACTCATCATGTCAGGCACCTGGTCTCCAAAGCGCTTTAGTTTGTTCGATCGACTGGCGAGCAGCTGATTCTTCCTCTTTAGTTTGGACTCATATGAAGCCTGTACGTTCCTTTCCTCCAGTCTGGTAAATACAAAGAGAGCAAGATCATAAACTTTCACTTCCCTGACAATATGTTTACACCAGAGCTGATTTACTTTGTTATACCTCAGCTTGTCCAGTTCTTCCTTCCCTTTGAGAAGCGCCTGATGTTTGTTCTTGATGTCTTGATTCAGGTGCGTGCACTTATTCTCGAGCTCTGCAAGCTGCTCTTTCAGATTACTTAAACTCTTCTGCCGTTTCGTGTATTCCGAGTCTCCCTCACTGTTCAGACTCTTACTGAAACAGAGTAAAAAAAAAAATATTGAAAACAAATACATCAGCTGTATTAACATGAACTCTTACTCCCCTACCTTGCTTTTGCCTTGTTAAGCTTCTCCTGGAGAAGGTTTTGCTCTTGTTCCGACTGTTTCAGCTTGTTTAGAGCTCGAAAATAAACGACCTATTGGAAAAGATTGTGACATTAACATGACTTCAAATATTTCTCTATGCATACAGTAAATAAATAAATGTGCAGATTAACACAGCGCCGTTTGTCAGCGACTACCTCCTGGTCCTTGTGTGCTTTGCTAATGATCTTCACTTGTTCTTTCAACTTAACATTGTCCTCTGATAGAGACTCTTGCTCTTCTCTCAGAGTGTCAATTTTGCTTTTGATGCATTGAAGCTTCTTCTCTAGCTGTATGATCTTCGTCTGAAGATGAGAGAGACAGAAACAGGTTTTTAAAGACAATGCCTGAAAATAATTACCAGCAGGATAGAGCCACTCCACCCCACAACCTCAGGATATCTACTGTAAACACAACCATGCATTATGTGAAGGAAGGACTTTGAGTTTATGCAGAGATGAAGGTCTGAAGTGGTCTGACATTTATAAATAGGGTTGTATATTTAACAGAAAAGAAACACTTGTGACTCACCTGACAGAGCTGAAGGTTATCCTTGGGTTTGTAATTATTTTCTTCCTTTTCAATGTCTTCCTTCAACTGCTTTAAGAGCTGCTCCTTCTCACTCACCTGAAAGAGATAAAAAAAAAAACACATTTATTAAAAACTGCAAGCTCTATCCAACCAGCAAATGTTGCGTTCAAGCCTCAAGATCAAGTCTTACCAAACACCATACCATCGCCTTCTTCAGATTCTCTAAAACAACCTTCATGTCACTGAAGGATGCAACATTTTCATATCGTTCCTTCTTCTGCAGGAACTCTTGCTTCAGGTCCTTGAGACACTGGACACAAAAGCATTTTAAAATATGTTTGATTTATGTAAAAATCAAACGCTACTCATAGATAAACATATAAGCTGCAACTGGATACAATTAGGGTTCCCAAATAAAAGGCAGAAAATCAAGAGAAACCCCAAAGAAGAAGATGCTTTTAAAACTGTCAGTGTTTAACCAAAAATAAACAATGTAAATAACATTTCTCCAACGTGTATTTGCTTTATAATCTCGCTTGATGTGCAACATCAACGTTCAGCGGTTTGTGTGAGGAATGCCGTACCTCCTCTTGCCTCTCAACCTGCTCCCGCGTGACCATTTTAGTGTGTTTAATGTGGATGTAATCTCTCTTCATCTGCTCGAGCAGAGTTGCTTTCATGAAGAACTACAAACGAAAAAAAGCAGAAAAGAAAGCACTTATCAAAGTGAGCTTCATTGCAGGTGTAACCTTTAAATCTTAACGCTTTTAGCTAACGTGGCGTTACGCTACCTTATACTTGTCTGTTTCACTTTTTGAATGCAGGAACTGCTTGCTCATTTCTTGGCTGAGAATGGATACTGGGTTATCCAGCTGGAATACACAAGCAAATATCCTGTTAAGTCCTTTAATGTGTATGATTGTGCAGGAAGCAGTACAACCTCGGGGCATCTACAGGAAAAAAATTTAAAAAGTAGCAAGTACCTGGATGTTAAAGTGGTCCAAAATGCCCGTTAATTCCTCCTTTTTGTTTGAGACGAGATGTCCTAAAAGAGATAAAATGCAAGTAAAGTGGTTTGAACCTCTGTTGCCCTTTAAAAGAGGTTATAACTTACATGCCACTCATTGGAAAATAATAAGATGGTACTGTACTGTGTTCATAATTCCTTAAATTTGGACAAGATCTCCTACACCACTGGCCGATATCTAGCCCAAAACACGACGGAGCCTCCAGTGTGTTTTCCAGGCTGTAGACACTCACTGTCTACACTCACTTCACTGTGACAGGTTTTTAGCTAATAGCTCTTTGTGAATCTTGTTGGTGCATAAATACTAATTTATGCCTGTTAAACTTGGTTACTTTGGTAAATTTTTGGGTAGATTCAACAGAAGAAATGTGAATAAATTCTGTGATTTTGTGTGAGAATGTAATAATAGTGTTATAATAATGTTAGTGGCTTAACATACAGAAGAACATTCTTCTGAAAATGGTCAGGTACAAGAGTGAACATGCATACTGGCACATGCAATTTAAGTTCCTTTTATTTATAAAATGACATTTACAACATAGGAAAACCAGCGGCTGAAAGCAGTGCCATGCAAATAAAATATATACAAGTTTATAGAGAAAATTCCAGACTGAGAGTAAAGAATGTATACAGCATTAGGAGGTGACAGTGTGGCTGAAGTGTTTGGTCTCCACTCCCAACTGTGTCTGGTTAATCTAAGATTTCCAGAAGGTTTCACAAGACTTGGACCGACTCACAGAAAGTTTTCCAGTCACAGCATCTGTGGAAAGTCACCTGATTTGCTTTTCAGCCTGCAGGTCCGGCATCCATCACTCGAGAGCCGATGTTCAATGGTGATACTGTCGCCGTAAACATCCTTTTTGTAAGCATCTGGCCCTCTGTTTCTCAGCTTTACTGTTATATCTGCAGTACTAGAAACCAGAGTGTATTTTTAACATTGTTTTAGTGACGTGCTAGTAAAGAAATCTGAAGCATTTTTAACACTAAAATAAAGACACACAATTTATTACTGAGGGACGATATTAGGATCTATTACTTACTTTTCATTGGTCTTCACAAAGTCTTTCAGTGACATTCCTCTGTTCGTCACAGTGGCCTTTCCCCCGAGGCCTACAATCAAAGCGGTCAGGATAGCGCTTTTTCCACCTGAGGGATAAAGCAGTTACAAGACAACAAATTAAATCGGTGCATGTAAAGCATCTTACAGACACGCGGTGCTCGGCAGTGCTAGAAAACTATGCAAATGATTGTAAATGATGCATCAACTGAAAAAAAAGAAAAAAAAAAGAAATCAGGGAGCCATCTTTGAATAAACAAATTTTCAGTGAGCTCAGCATTAAACAGTTCCTTACATAAGCTGATACTTCACCTAAAATGGTTCAGCCAAGTGAGCAATAAATGATAATCTTGTGAATCCTGCAAAGTATTTTTTCCAGTGAAAGAAATCTAAATGTTTAAAATGTTTTACAGGGGAGTTTGTGTGGCGTTAAGTGACAAAATAACAAAGCTGGAGAGGGATGGATCAAATGTTCTTCTGTAGATAACAAAATTGGGTGTTGTTCATTCACTCTGTATTGTTGATCCACAAAGGGTGACAAGGTTTTGTTCTGGATTTAGGCCTGAAGTCTAAAGATGCCATTCCTTCCTGATATATTAGAAGTCTGTTATATCATTTTAAAAACAAACTCTCGATTTAAGTACGACTGTTCATCATTAACGCAATGCAGAGATGGTCGAGATGATCTGCTGAATTTCAAACCAAGCATCAGAGTGGGGAAGAAAGGTGATTTAAGTGCAACATGAATGTAACGTGGTTGTTGATGTGAGTATTTGAGAAGCTGTTCATCTACTGGGACTTTCCCCACACAATCATCTCTAGAGTTTACTAGAGAAATATCGAGCGAGCGGCAGTTCTCGCGTTGATGTCAGAGGTCAGAGAAGAATAACTGCACTGCTTAAGGCAACAATAACTCAAATAACCACTTGTTACAACCACGGCGTGCAGAAACACATCTCTAAATGCAGAGCATAGCAAGTCTTGTAACTTACAGTAGCAGAAGACCAGACTGGGTCAGCTGAGAACAGGAAACCAAGGCTGGATGGTAGCATCAAAATTTGAATTCAGGCTCTTGGTGGTGTAATGTTGTGGGGACTACTTTTTTTGGCACACTTTGCTTAACTGAGCATTGTTTAAACACCTCAGGCAACCCGAGTTTTGTCGCTAACCATGCCGATCCTTGTATGACCACAGTGTACTCATCTTCAAAAAGCTGCTTCCAGCAAGATAACACAGGATGACAAAAATCCCAAATCCTCTCAGTTGGGTTTCTTGAACATGACGGTGAGTTCGAGGTACTCAAATAGCTTGTACAATCCAAAAGCACCTTTGGAATGTGGTGTAATGAGAGATTCATATCATGGACCTGCAGCAACTGTGCTATCATGTCAACATGGACCAAAGGTGAGAGAAGGTCCAACCCCAAACTAGCATGCTGTAGCTAATAAAGTGGCCAGCAAGTGTTTCTATAGGGAAAAGAAAGCTATACCCAATTAAAATCACATGTCAGACATGACAACATCCAGGTACAATCAAGTGAAGGGAAAGCTCTTACTTCCATTGTGGCCAACTATGAAATTCACGTTTGGCCCAAACTGGAACGGACCAAAAGAATGATGGCACATGAAATTCTTCACAGTGATGCTTTCAATGAGTCCAATGTCACCCTAAGAACACAAGCAGAAAACGATATTTAACCTTTAACGAGCCAGGAGGAGCAAAGACAAAACTTTGTGTGGGTTTTAATGTTGGGGCGAAATACTCACTGTAGAAAACTGAGCGAAGGCCTTGGAACAGATCCCCTGATGACTTGGGTTTGCATCATCTGGCGTATTTTCGATACTCGCAGCTGCGACTTTGCGGCTCTTGAAAGTTGTTGCTTCAGTGATCACTTTGCCTTTTCTCTTACTCATTTTGGAACAAGTCACTGTCAACAGAGTTAACATGACAAAGCAAATGAGATACCATTATTTTTAACTCCCCCTATAGCTCAGCACTGTCAGCTTAAATGAAACTTTCACTCATTTTGCAAACTGATAAGTTTTTAATTCTACTAATGCACAACCAGAACAACTTTTCTCGTTCAGTCTTAATCTATTAAACTGGGCAGATTTGAATGCTTCTATTAATAAGTGTGTCCACCTGCAAAAGCCCTAAATAAGCCATCAGTATTAGTAGTAGTTCCTTGTTTAAATTTGCAATCAGAAGTGTAAATATGTCAGCGAGACATGCAGCAGTTTGGAGACGGCACCAAAAATGTATAGGGAAGCTTACACAGTGGTGAAAACTAATTTCTCATAGAGTCAGCATGTAAAAATAAAGAAATATGCATTTTGACTTGAAGTCAGGAAGCCGCCACCTAAACTAGCAGATTCAGCGGCGATACAAATAGATGATCAGCAGTGCAACATGTAGCTAAGCGTTTTGCTTCCACATGCAACTCTACATAACTACAGGCACCAGCAAGCCGAGCTACGCTGCATCTATAGGTCACAATGAGCTGGATCTGCTATGCCAGCTGCACCAACATGTAAGAGCCTCTGAGCTCAGTGAGAAAACAGTTTCCAAAAGTGCACACCAAAGTCCAGCTCTTTGTCTCACAACCCCCCTGCAGACCTCCGCTAGAGCTCAGCTCTCGTGGATCACGAACAATATAGCACCTTGTTAGAAGTCGCCTACCATCGCTCGATCTCGTGGGAAGCCTTCAAAAATATTATGATCACGGGAAGAGTGTGCGTCGCTTTACGACTTCCTGGTCGTACGGTGTGACTGCGTGGAAAACGAGCCGCTGCCGTGACAGTTGTGGGTGTGATTTCGGTTCTAAACACGGAACACGAAGCGTGCAGCGTGATTGGCTCGGCATCATTGCTCGGCACCCACCTGTGTGCGTGCGTGGCCGTGTGCGCGCGCGCGCGCGCGCGTTCAAAACAAATGTAACAGTTTTTCCCGTTTTGTTTTTGTTTTGGCTGAAAATAGAAAAGCCGGGGGAGTGAGAGAGGAAGTGGAGGGAGGGACCGGGGCTTTAAATGGTGCTGCATGTGGAGTTAGACTCTATATTTTATTTTATTTTATTAAAAAAACGAAAAGAAAACAACAACAAAAATGCAAACACATTGATCTCCGGGAGGATTTTGTGTCATGGCTCATCGAAGCCTTTAAAAGGCGTGAGTGCACGCCCCCATGTCCTCCTCCTACCGGATCCCAGTTCAGTTTAACGACAGGAACAAGATGAGACGTGTTGCCTGCAGCAGACGTGGTGAGAAAAAAAAATTAAGTTGAAGATCCGTGTAACACATGTGAAAAAGAACGCAAACTAAACTGTGAAGCGACGGGCACTTTTGGTGACAAAAGTCTTAAACTACCCTTAATTTTATTTTGCTTGCAATACGCCAGGAAAAAAAACAGACCTGAGCAATTTATCTTCAGACTTTCTGAAGATTTTTCAAACGTTTTCTTTGGTCACCTCATGTTTTCTTTTCTTTTTTTCTTGATCTATGAGTCATTCAAGCATTAAAAATAGTCCCGTAACTCAAGCTTTGAATCAGTGTTGGTGACACATCATAGACAGCTTAGTAAATAACCAATACTGAATTGTATCTTTAGGCACTTGAGGCTAGTAGACTGTTTATTTTTGCACCAACAAGGTGATTCCCAAAGACCTATTCCCCGAAAACTTAGCATATCTATGCAAAGTCTGCAGTATTTGTTAAAAGATGTTTGTGGTGGCCAAAAACGTTTCAGGCCTAAAACTATCAACAGCAGACAAACAGTGAAGGTTACACATCTAAGCTTTAAGAAAAGAGTGAGGAATCCAAGTTTGACATTTTTGGGTCCAGTGGTTGTACAAAGGAGGTCCAGAGAGAGAGGTACAACAGTGAGTGTCTACAGCCATCTGTAAAACATGTTAAAGCTGCATTTCAGCCAGTGGTGCTGGTGGTCTCTTAGCATCAGATTTTGATCCACAATACAACACCATCTGCGTCTGATTGGCAGCAGCTTTATTTTTAAGCATGACAATGACCCCAAACACAGTGCCAGTGCAGGAAAAGCATACCTGGATAGACATCTTTCACCTGAATAAACTTAAAGTTATATCTTTTAAAAATGTTGGCATGTTCTGCAGATGGACAGTAGATGGCACCGAATGCCAGTGTTGTGAAATTTAAATGATCTGCTTTCTCACCTGATCCTGATTGTGTCTCTCCTCATCAGGCTGCCTGAGCTGTCTTTATGTGTAGTTTTTAATGTGCTAATAATGAGATGGGTCATTAAGTCCTGTGTATGACTGGTGGCGCCAGTGTTCGGCAGCCTCACCTCTGTCAGTGCGCCCCAGGGTGGCTGTGGCTACAATGTAGCTTGCCATCACCGGTGTGTGAATGTGTGTGCGAATGGGTGGATGACTGGTTGTTTAAAGCACTTTGGGGTCCTTAGGGACTAAGTAAAGCTCTATATAAATACAGGCCATTTACCATATAGCTTGTTTGTTTTGTAAATGAACACCACCAGTCTCACTGCAATTCTGTGGCCTGATTGAAGTTAGATTAAATTGCACATTAGTTGTTAGTAGATCACAGTAGGTCAAAAAGAACTCAAACAGCTGCTGCATTTTTTTTTGAGTGGTTTAAATGGCACAAATTTGTTTCTCTCTATCATCATATTTGTTTTTGTTCATCTGCTGTTGTCAGTTAAGTGAGCGGTTAAACAGTCCAACAAGTGAATGTTTTTAAGAAACCTGAGACTCCTCTGCAGCCCAAGACATACAGACCTGAATAATAATCCTCTTCTTATAAGAATAAGCAATGAGATAAATGCATAAGTAAAATAGTTGAATGCACATGTGGCCAAATAATCATCTGGTGTGTTTAACAACTTTTCCAGTTACATTAGAAATTACTGCAAAGTCAGTTCAGATTATATACGTTTTGGTTGGTTAATGGTTAGAAAATAACAAAAATTGCTATCTCATGGAAATTATGCAAAGTGTTACTTTGTTTCTCTGCTAACAGTTCTGACATAGATGACTATAACACAAAAATGCATGCACCATCATCAAAATGTAAAAGTTGCATTTTAAAAATAAGGAACTATATCGATCCCACAGTACATGGCGTTGCAGCAGTTGTGAAGTCAGTTCAGTCTTATTTGTATAAAACTGAATATAATTCAAATCTGTATGCTGTTGAACTCACAATAGCATCGCCTTTTCAGTTATTTATATTGGAAGTTTAAGATCCTACAATAATACAGAGAAAACCCCAACAATCAGATGACCGCCTGTGAACAAGCACTTGGCAACAATGGGAAGAAGAACCTTCCACCATAACCAGGCTCGGGGAGGGGCTGCTATCATTAAATGCAGAGTGGTAGTAACCTAGGCCACACTACAGTTTAGTACAATTTAAGTGCCTTTAAAAAAAATAATGGACTGAAGTTTTTTTTTTTTTTTTCTTAAGTCGTAACACATTTGTCTTTACTATTTTGCAGATATATTTGATGTCTAAGCTTCACGATGTGTTCAATTCCCGGGCTTCCAGCACCAGGAACAGAAATCTCTGTTCTCATCACCAGGGTGAACCTGAAACCCAACTGTGGTCTTGTGGAATTATGGGTAAACATGGATGATGAGAAGAAACACATTTACGAGCAGATGAGAGAGGAAATTCAGACTCCTCACAGGAAGTTTTCTGGATTAGAAGGGAAACCAGGGGATCTCTGTCTGGTCTGCATCAACGAAACCTGGCACAGAGCTCGGATCGTATCGATTGAAAGTCAAACATACAGTCTTTTTCTAATTGATCAGGGGCAGCCCCACATTGCCACAAGTGCAGTTTTAGCATGGGCTCAAAATGACAGCTTTCTCCTGCCTCCTGAAATCGAATGTTGCATACTTGCAAATATCTTGTCCCTTGAGAAAAATTTCCCTCATAGAGCTACAAAGTTTTTGATGTCTCTGCCTGGGAAGAAGTTTAGGGGACTCGTTCAATATGTACTGATGCCGGATAGGACAATTCTCCTTGACATACCAGTTGTTTCGAAGCACATGTGCAAGTCTAGAGTTGCAAAGAAGATCCCAGTGGAGGAATTTAAAAATATTGTACTGAAATGTCTAAATTTGCCCAATGATGAGTCTTCTGAGGCCTTTGATGTAACACAGGAACAGAGCCTGAATGTTAGCAGCCAATTTGCTAAACATAACCAATACTTTTACCCAGAGCTGCTTACTGACATTTTGGAAACGGTTTATGTGACTGAGGTAATTGATCCAGAAAATGTTTTTTGCCAGCTTGTTATTCTTTCAAAAGCAGTGAAGATATTGTCTGAACAGATCCATCAACACTATGAAGAGAGCTCTAGTTTTGGAGAGGAACTTCCGCAGAGCTGTGGGGATCCATGTGCTGCTAAAGGGACAGATGGCAGATGGTACCGCTCATTACTAAAGCAAAACATTGAGACCTGTGATGGTGCTGTAAAAGTTTTTCATGTGGATGAAGGAAAAAATGACTTGGTGCCTGTTGAAGACATCAGGCCACTGGCTGGCAAATTCCTGAGAATGCCAGTTATCACATATCGTTGTTCTCTAAATGGAATAAAAGAAAATGGCAGAGAGTGGACTGCAGTGCAGACAGATTTGTTGAAATCACTCCTGCTGAACAAGACTGTGGTGGTGACGTTTGACCACTATGATGCGACTCAAGATGTCTATAATGTTACACTCTATGCAGCTAATGCTACCTGTGTCAACAGTTCTTTTCTGGAGAAGGCAGACTTTATTCCCCTCTCTAAGCTTGAGCAGGATTTAATTGTCCAGAATGAATCTCTTAACTCATCCATTCTCAGTTTACTTGAAGATGAACAATGCATGAATTTACAGAACAAAGTCCATGTCATTCCTGATGGTATACCGGAGGGAACTGCGCCAAGCTCCAAAAACAAAACGGTCAATGGTGGACAAGAGTGTGCATCTCCTTCTTGTAACGGTGACATTTATATGAAAGCAAGCTCTGAACCTGCAGTAGATTGCAATGGGAATACTGCATCAAGTTTCTGCTCTGAGTTGCAAAGTGCTTGTCATGACAGTGCATTCACTGTAGGAAGTAGTGTCACTGTAAAGGTGTCTTGCATTGAAAGCCTACAGAAGTTCTGGTGTCAAATAACAGAAGATGACGACTCCCTCAGATGCCTTATGCAAGATCTGCAAAATCACTATTCATCCGCCCGCTCTCAGCCACTTATTCAGTCCATCTGCGTTGCCCGTAATCCAGATGATAACATGTGGTACAGAGCAAGGATCGTTGCTAATAGCAATTCACCTGTTGTAGACGTGAGATTTATAGACTATGGTCAAATTCAAAAGGTCCCTCTGCAAGATGTGCACCCCATTGATCCAGCTTTCTTGCGGCTAAGTACTCAGGCTTTCCCATGTTGCTTATTCAGTCTGAAGAGTCCTACTTATCCCGTTACCACTACTTGGAATAGCGATGCCTTAGCAGAGTTTCACAAGTTTGTGGATTTAAGTGCGTCGACAGACAGTAGTTTGAAATGCGTTGTAAAGGCAGTGGAATCTGATGAAGAAGGTCTGCTGCTTAATATGGTAGACATTCAGACTGCATCTGGTAGTGCACGCGAGCTTCTGGATAAGAAATGTGCACAGTCTGAGGCACATCTGCAATCTCCTCCACAAGTCACATCTGATGTGTACAATTACTCCACATATAATATTGAGGTGGGTGGTAAAGAAAATGTGTGGATAACGTCTTCAGAGACTGTCAATCACTTCTACTGCCAACTGGACAGGAATGCTAAATTGTTTGACAAATTGATGGAAAGTGTTGCACAACTCCTTAGTGAGCCACAGCGCTCAGATCAGACTCTTGGACTCAGTAGCTTGTGCTTTGCAAGGTACACTGATAATGAGTGGAACAGAGGTCAAGTAGTAGAAATAACTCCAAAGCACAAAGTGCACTTTGTGGACTATGGGGATACTCTTGTAGTCAGTGAAACTGATATCTGTCCCTTTCCCACTGAAGCGAGCGTGGCCAGGTCATGTCCAGTGCAAGCTATTCCCCTCGGACTGTTTGATGTCCCTGCAGAATTACCCCAGGAGGTCAACCAGTGGTTTGCAGATCGTGCTGTTGGCCGTAGTTTCACCATTTCCGTGGCAAAAGTGGAAAATGGAAAGCTAATTGTTGAACTGTATGATGGCTCAGTGAGTGTGAATATGAAAGTCAGAGAGAGGATGGCTAAAACTAAACAAAACAAAATGACCGATGTCAATCAGCAGACTGACCAGCACCACTTTAACAGCTTGAACAAAGGCTGTTCAGCACAAGAATCAGTATTGGTGGAGACAGCAGGACAAAATGGAGTCCATGGTAACGATAGGATGTCTGCTGCAGATGATTTAAAGGGGAGTTCAAAATCCACAGCTAATGTCGCTTCACCACGGATTGAGCATGCAACGGTTTTGGATGAAGGAACAAAACCCATAATGCTTGTCACTCTTGAAGACAAAACTGTGGCAGAGACTTCTGTTCAGATTTGCCACAGTGACTCAGACACACAGCACTCCAATTCTTGCCTTGAGAAAAACTTGACCATCTGCATGTACAATTGGCCAAATATTTCTCAAAAACGGATTGAGGACGTGTACGCTTCCTGCATTGTTGGACCACATTATTTCTGGTGTCAGTACAACACTGAAGATCTCAACATGATATCAAAGCTTGCTCAGGAAACTGGGCAAATTCAAGACGCAGTTTTTCCTGAGGTACTGGTGCCTGGAAGTCCATGCCTTGCTCTCTTTTCCAGTGACAACCAGTGGTACAGAGCTCAAGTAATTCAAAAGACTAACAGTACTCTCGATGTTCTATTTATTGACTATGGAAATGAGTCTGAAGTTAGCATTAAAGATGTGAGGTCAATACCCCAGCATCTGCTGGAGATTCCTCCTCAGGCATTTCTTTGCTTTCTAGATGGCTTTGAGTGTGAAGGCTCCTGGGACGATGACGTGTATGATGACTTCTACAATCTTGTGGTTGATAAGCCGCTCAAATTGACAGTCATTAATAAGGAAAAGTATTCAGAGATGGCGGTTCCTCAATATGCAGTGAATATTGAATGTGTTAAGATGTTCATCAGTAGCTTAGTGAAGGAAAACAGGAAATCACTGTCAGGAGAAAATTCAGAGAACCAGACTGATCAAGCAGAAAGTTTCTCCCAAGGCATTCAAACTGAGAACAACACAACTCATTTTGATGCTCCCAAAGGAAATGACAATCTTTGCATGTACAAAGAGCCACAGCTTTCCCAAATCGATGCAGAGACTGTATATGCTTCTTGCATTGGGGATCCCTTTTACTTCTGGTGCCAGTATGCCAACACAGAAGGTCTCCGTGAAGTGTCACAGCTTGTTCAGGAAGCAGGAGAGGCACAGAAGGACACGATGCTCCATGAGACTCCCCATCCAGGGAGTCCATGCCTCGCTCTATATTCCAGTGACAACCAATGGTACAGAGCCCAAGTAATTGAGAAAGCGGACAGCACACTGCATGTTTTGTTCATTGACTATGGAAGCGAGTCCGAGATTGACATCAGGAACATCAGATCATTATCCCAGCCTCTGCTGGAAAAGGCTCCTCAGGCCTTTTTGTGCTGCTTAAATGGATTTAAGGAGTCCGAGGGCTCCTGGAATGACTCAGTTTACGATGACTTTTACACTCTTTTGATTAATAAACCACTTAATCTCAGAGTAATCAGCATAGGAAACCACTCAGAGGTTGGTGTTCCTCAGTATCATGTTGAAATTGAGTGTGAAGGAGTGGCTGTGAACACACTAATGCAGAAATACTGGAATCCGGTTACAGAAGAATGTGTTGATGCTGAAAGCCATCAAACAGAAAACCTCCCACAGGGTGGTCAGACTGAACCTGATGTGAAACAAATTTGCGTTGCAGAAGAAAATGTTTTTAAATGCATGTACAAAGAGCCGCGACTTTCCCCCAACGATACAGAGATGGTATATGCATCTTGTATTGTGGGACCACATTTCTTCTGGTGTCAATATGCCAACACAGAGAACCTCTGCAAAGTGTCGCAGCTTGCTCAGGAAGCAGGAGAGGCACAGCAGAAACTGTTCCCTGAGACTCCTGGTCCAGGCAGTCCATGCCTCGCTCTGTATTCCGATGACAACCAATGGTACAGAGCCCAGGTTATTGAGAACGCTGAAACTTCACTGCATGTTGTGTTCATTGACTATGGAAATGAGTCTCAAGTTGACATCGGTGATATAAGATCACTGCCTCAGACTCTGTTGGAGAAGGCTCCTCAGGCCTTTTTGTGCTGCTTAAATGGATTTAAGGAGTCTGAGGAGTCTTGGGATGACACAGTTTATGATGACTTTTTCAACCTTGTGATTAATAAACCACTCAGACTGACAGTAATCAGCATCGGAGACCACTCGGACATCACTGTTCCTCAGTATCACGTTAAAATTGAGTGTGAGGGAGTGAATGTGAACAAACAAATGCACAAATACTGGAAAGGAGTGGCCAGAGATGGTGCCTTGGCAGAAAGTGTGGAATCAGGTTAGTAGACTGCTAGTTAGTGTTACTGAAATGACTGAAAGGTCCTTTGCTAGTTTAGTTTATCTTGACTTTTTTTTTTTTTTTTCAGTATACAAGGATGAAACCAGTGCCAAGGACGAGATTGACGAGGCTTAAAAGCTGTCAAGTGATACGGCAATCGGTACGTTTAATACATAAAGGTCTCTTTTTGATAAATGCTTCTTTTTTTTATGTATTATTAATAGCAACTCACAGATGAATTATCTATCAAAAGTAAATTTCCAGAAATGGAGAATTAATGACAGCACTAAAAAAAATCTTTCTTTGTTTCTTCCAGCTCTGGGGAGCCAAAATGTGTCTGATACGTTGTTTCAATATGAAGTAACAATTTGTCTTATTACATTTTTTATTTTTATATTTGTCCCAATAAAGTGTTTACATAGATTAAAACTGGTTTGTTTATTTATTTTCATGGTTTCTAAACATTTGAACAGATAGTTTTGCAGACTGCATTGGCTGGCAGATTTGCAGCTGCTTAGCATTTGTACTCTGATTAAAAGAACAGTAATGCAGACTTGGAATAAATCTCTACAACCAAATCATCAAGATGAATGTATAAATAAAAGGGATTTAGTCTTAGCTTTTATAGCTTTTAGATTTGTTTGGATTTATTGTTATAACAGGTTATAATATTCTTTACCAGGTCAAGTCTCTAGAAACGCGTACAGAGTCATATTTTTGTTTTTTGACAATCCTTAAAGATGGTTTGATTCCTAGAGCAGTTTTCACTTTTAATCCAAAATGACTTGCATTTGCTTATAATAAAGATTTGAGCATTAACAATTGGTGCTGTTTAATTTTTTTTTTTTTTTTTCTATGGATATTTATTTGGCATTTCATTTATGAAACAACGGTCACTTTAAGGCACTTTATGTCTTAACGTAGAATCTCTGAGTGGAAAACTCAAACTATCAGTGCTGGCTCATGGGGTATTATCTAAGTAATTTTTGAGATTGAAAAAAAAACTCCTTACAGTTTAGAAACTTCTAATGGGAAGAAACGTTGAGCAGAACCAGGCTCAGGGAGGGGGAAGCCATCTGCTGCAACTGTCTGGGGCAGAAAGGAAAGAGAAAAAGGGCACACACAGAGAGATGAGACAAAAATCGACTGTGGCATGAAAATTAACATTAATGACATGCTGCAGTGGTGTATAAACACCTGGGGAAGAAATGCTCGGTGCATTTAGGAAGCCCCTCCACAAGCCCGAGCCTTTAATGGCGAGATGTTCAGGCTGAACCAGCCCTAACTATAAGCTTTATCAGAAAGGAAAGATTTAAGCGTAATCTTAAAAGTAGAGAGCATGTCTTCAAAGTCTTGAATCTAGATGAAGGGATCAGTGTTGGTCAAGTTACTTGAAAAAAGTAATCAGTAACTAATTACTGATTACTTCCCCCCAAAAGTATTCCCGTTACTTTACTGATTACTTATTTTCAAAAGTAATTAATTACTTAGTTACTTTTTAAAAACACGATTTACAACCTGAATAGGTAATAAAGCAATAGATCTTTCAGCCCACTTTTTCTGCATAATCCATCATACAAAAGGTAATCAAATGGAAAAGTCTTTTTTTAAAACTTGTTTTATTAGTTTTAATCTTTTAACTTTATGCATCAAGCAAAAATTAAATTATATGCACCATTCTCTGACTGGAAGAAATTTGTTTAACATTTAAACCTATTTTCTGCACATTCCAGCACATAATTTATTTTTTATTTTTTTGTGTTTACACTCAGTCTTTCAAATAGATGCAAGTAAAACACAGCAGAAAATAAATAACATCAAAGACTAGCGGTCCTGTTGCTCTATTTTCACCTGTAAAGCAGGAGTGGCGTAGGCAGAGGTTTGCCCCGGTGCAGGTGAGCCGCAGCGGTCAGTGGAAGAATCCGTGAGTTTCCCATTACGTGGTAGCGCACTCCCGGTGCTTGCTTGGAAGTTTAGGTGGTTTTTTTCACTGTAAAAAGAAGTTTTACACTTGCAAGAAAATCAGGGTTTTAGTAATGCAGTAACGCAGCGTTCCTACGGGAAAGTAACGGTAATCTAATTACCGTTTTTGCAATAGTAATCCCTTACTTTACTCGTTACTTGAAAAAAGTAATCAGATTACAGTAACTCGTTACTGCCCATCTCTGGAAGGGATACATGTGTGGCAGGTTCAAAATGACTAAAGTCAAGAAAAAATGTACTGGGGTAATAAATGTGCTTCATGTAGGCCCATTAGATCTGGGAATTGTTTGTCAGCAGATGTGGAAAACCAGTATAGAGTCATGAATGTGAATAAAATAATGTTGTAACTAATAAAGCAATTAATTAAGAATCTGGCTATATCTGTGAAGCACAGGACACTTAAAATGTTAGCCTGATTTATTTCCACACTAAAAACAGACACAATGTGGATTGTGTTACCTTTTTTTTACTTGTTATAGCACATAAAATGAGTTTTCACTTCCTAAGACAGGCTAGCCTTACTTAAATCGCGTCCTTGCTGTTTTTGAATAATAATAATATATTTTTATTAATATATTATTATTATTGATAACGATCTAGACACGCCCTGGTTTCCTTTCCGCGTTTTTACCTTCAGGTTAGGAGCCATCTAGTGTTGATCCGTTGCTAGGATCCACTGTTGCTAGGTTAAAATGTCAGAGTTGCACCAAGCTGCAGCAGCAGGCGACTGTGATCAAGTTGAGGAGCTTCTGAGGGAAAATAAGTGCAATCCCAACCAGAAAGACATCGACTGGTACAGCAAGACACCTCTCCACTGGGCAGCGGCTAAAGGTAGTTCGTTAAATACGTGAAAATGAGGCGTATCCGTGTCCCCTGGTGACTGCGCAAGTCTTGGGCTCAAATTACCTGTTCGCATTCGCTGGAAAATGAAAAATGTGGTTAGACCACGTGTACGCTGTTTATGCAACATAAATGTTAGTGTCAGTACACTAAACTGCGCTTTATACCGTGCGTAAAAACGATTTAGGCACAAAGTCGGAATTCATGAATATTTGTTAGAGCTGCCTTTTCACTAAATATTTAATACAGTAGACAGCATTCATTAAAAAATACTTTGGAAACAGTTTCTCCTTTAATAGCCATAAAGATGACGATTTTTCTGTAAAAGCTTGACAAAAAAAAGCCCTTTCCTCAATTCTATTGATTCAACTTTGAAATCTGACATTACATCAAATTTTTAAACTACATTAATATTGAAACAATATCAGAGTCGGATAAAATACATTTTAAAGTTCAACATTGATGTTGAACATTTATTTTATATCAATTTTTCACCCTCTGTTAAAAGTGAATCAGTGTTGAATTCTGATGTTGATTTTTCCATCACTTTTGCATGCTCCGTTAATAGTGAAGCAACAATGAAATAATCCTTTAAAAATCAACAGGACTAATACTAAACCACTGCAAATTATCATCAGCATTTAAACCTGTGCATAAGACAGTTGTGTATGATCTAAAAACAGGATAACCATTATCTGTTAAACATTATGTTACAATTTAACATGTCCATAATAATATCCCAATATTATTAAGCATTACGTTTTATCTTTGCATCAATTAAGAACAGTTTATTATATAAAAACTTTTTTTTTTGTTCAGTGTATTATTTTGAATTCATTGATTCTAATTTACTCTGGAATGGGGCTGGATATTGGGTGTCCTGCACCACCCATCTGATCTGGAGCATATAGGAGCCATTCCTGCACTTGTTGGGCAAAGGCAAATTCAGAAACTGCATTCACCCTCAGCTGCTGAGTCAGGCCATCTGAGACAAAAAACAAAATGTGAGCCAACATGGGAGCTACAGGCCAACCTTGTAGTTTGCTAAGAATCAGAGTTTTGAGTTGCTGCGTCCAGACCAGTCTCTAAATATTCAACAATGTCTTTTTTGTGCTTGTATGTTAAAACTGTGATTACACACTATAGCCAATTTTTTAGGTACACCTTTTCAACATCTCGTTTATTGTCATTTCTAATGAGCCAATCAGATTGCAGAAACGCAGTACTTTTAGGCATGTGCGGCACTGTACAAAAGCCTTGCACTACACCTCATTTCTTTATATTTTGCTTCCAAGGTGCCAGACTTGTTCGTAAATTTTTACCGAAACCACTACCTTGACCTCAGCAATAGTTTTCCAGTCTTTCAACATTATTTGGACATGCTTGGCCTGCTTTTTTACTCATTTTCAGTCCGGTCCTTGTACCTGACCATTTTTTTAGAGGAATCAAGGAAAAAACGTGACTGGACTTTTCTTGAAGATGTTTCGCCTCTCATCCGAGAAGCTTGTTCAGTTCTAAGACCAAATGGTGGAGAGTCCCAAGTGTGAGTTGTCCCTTAAGAGGGTCATTGACCCACTATTGATGAAAGGTGGCTTTTTCACACACACACAATAGACAAAGACAACATCTCCCAAGATTTCAAACATAGAGAGGTCTCTTTTCAGGTTTTCTGGCTATTTAGGGCGAGGCAAGGTCTCACAATGGTTTCACCCAAAACCTCTGCTATGGCCCACACCCTTTTTCACACCTTGAAAAAGGGTGTGGGCCATTATTAGCAAAGGTTTTGGGTGAAGCCATTGTGAGATTCTCCACACTGCTGGAGTAAATATACTTTGTTACTGTACTTAAATAGAATTTTCCGTTCTCTGCACTTTACTTGAGTATTTATGACTACCTTTTTACTTTTTCTCCCTACATTTTTAGAGAAAAATCTGTACTTCATCAGCACTACAGGAGAGGAGACGCATGAAAAGAGTGGCTTTTTGTGTGTCAGGCATGCTCCTAGCTAAAGGTCCAGCTGCTGTTTTTTACAGGGAGAGAAATGAGTGAGCCAAAACCTTAAGGAGGGTCCCTGAAAACGTTTATAAAACACTCTGCACAATATTGTTTAATTTCCCCAATAGCCCTAATTCATCAAAATAAGTATTCTTAACTTGCTCACAAACTAATTATATCTTTCCATAGGACACACAGAAATGGTGAGGATACTTGGTGGAGACAGCAGGACAAAATGGAGTCCATGGTAACGATAGGATGTCTGCTGCAGATGATTTAAAGGGGAGTTCAAAATCCACAGCTAATGTCGCTTCACCACGGATTGAGCATGCAACGGTTTTGGATGAAGGAACAAAACCCATAATGCTTGTCACTCTTGAAGACAAAACTGTGGCAGAGACTTCTGTTCAGATTTGCCACAGTGACTCAGACACACAGCACTCCAATTCTTGCCTTGAGAAAAACTTGACCATCTGCATGTACAATTGGCCAAATATTTCTCAAAAACGGATTGAGGACGTGTACGCTTCCTGCATTGTTGGACCACATTATTTCTGGTGTCAGTACAACACTGAAGATCTCAACATGATATCAAAGCTTGCTCAGGAAACTGGGCAAATTCAAGACGCAGTTTTTCCTGAGGTACTGGTGCCTGGAAGTCCATGCCTTGCTCTCTTTTCCAGTGACAACCAGTGGTACAGAGCTCAAGTAATTCAAAAGACTAGCAGTACTCTCGATGTTCTATTTATTGACTATGGAAATGAGTCTGAAGTTAGCATTAAAGATGTGAGGTCAATACCCCAGCATCTGCTGGAGATTCCTCCTCAGGCATTTCTTTGCTTTCTAGATGGCTTTGAGTGTGAAGGCTCCTGGGACGATGACGTGTATGATGACTTCTACAATCTTGTGGTTGATAAGCCGCTCAAATTGACAGTCATTAATAAGGAAAAGTATTCAGAGATGGCGGTTCCTCAATATGCAGTGAATATTGAATGTGTTAAGATGTTCATCAGTAGCTTAGTGCAGGAAAACAGGAAATCGCTGTCAGGAGAAAATTCAGAGAACCAGACTGATCAAGCAGAAAGTTTCTCCCAAGGCATTCAAACTGAGAACAACACAACTCATTTTGATGCTCCCAAAGGAAATGACAATCTTTGCATGTACAAAGAGCCACAGCTTTCCCAAATCGATGCAGAGACTGTATATGCTTCTTGCATTGGGGATCCCTTTTACTTCTGGTGCCAGTATGCCAACACAGAAGGTCTCCGTGAAGTGTCACAGCTTGTTCAGGAAGCAGGAGAGGCACAGAAGGACACGATGCTCCATGAGACTCCCCATCCAGGGAGTCTCATGGAGCATCAAAATAAGTATTCTTAACTTGCTCACAAACTAATTATATCTTTCCATAGGACACACAGAAATGGTGAGGATACTTATAAAGCATGGAGCCAGACCATGCCTGAGGACAGAGTATGGGTGGACCCCTGCCCATTTTGCTGCAGAGTCTGGTCGGCTGGCAGTGCTGCGGTTGCTGCACTCACTCCATGCACCTATTGATAAGGAGGACTGCTGTGGAGACAAGCCAGCGCGTATAGCCGAGATATACGGACACCAAGACTGTGTTAGATTCCTTAAAAAGTATGACATGAAGCCCGGTTCTCAAATTGTTGTAATTTTAATAACAATAAACTATATATAATATAATGCTTGTACATGATTAATATATGGTCTTGTTTTGTGTGTTACAGAGCAGAGATAGAGTGCGAGGTTTATCGCAAGCTATCAGCGCGAGAAGGGGTTTCAGTGGATGACACAGATGAGGAGTGGGCAGAACGGGACAAAGAAAACTTAAAAACTGAAGCAAGATGTGAGCCCAAATCCCATTTACAGAAATAAAATCCTCACGCAGGTTTTCTTCTATCCTTTCAGCTGAGAGTTTTCCTTCAGCTCTTCACTGCTAAGTGCTATTTAAAACATGCAATGTACAGTATTATTAAATCACATTTCATATGAATATGTATATTGAACAAAGAAAGACAGATAAGTGTAATAATTATTAAAACTTCTGATTTGTATTACTGCAAGTAAAACAAAATAAACAACAAAGAAACAGTCACATCAAAGAGTAAATGTAGCTCATGAATCGAATATATTTGATTTAAATGTAGTGTTTTGTGAGTATACATGTGTGCAGGTGTTGTTTAGGACTTTTTAGTTGTTGTTTCCAACTTTGTGGAGCTTTCGCTGATGGTTGGTGGAGCCTGCAGAACAGAGGAAACAGATGTGCGTCATTCATTATGAGTTACCACGGTTATTTACGAACAAGCTGTGGTTCACTTACTTTTTTCCTGAAAGAATTCAGCAGTGCTTCACGGGTCTGTGAAAATCAGAATAAAAACATTTGATGAAAACATTTTCAAGGATATTTTTGATGACTGTTGATAATAATTTCATTACAATAATTGAAATAACACAGAATAAACCTGAGAACAACTACAACAATAATGACATCGATTCAGCTGTGGATTTTAGATCATGCCATTGGCTTCAAACTTTAAATATATTCGAATATTATCACAGTGATACAGCAGCATCTAACTAATCCTAACTAAACTAGGTAGGCCTCTTATCTCTAGAAGTAAATGACTTTACCATTCTGTCCCCCAGGCACGTGGTCAACAAAATAAACAAACCCTAGAAATGAAAAACAAGCATTTTTTAAAAACAGTAATGCTTTTAGCAGAACAGATATTGAGTCTGATCAGTTTAATAATTGTGACCATACCTGGAATGCATTGAGCACAACAAAAGCGTAGTTCACAGCTAAAGTCACAGCTCCAGCTGTGAGGTCCATAATAAATGTTGCAAATCCAAAAATCCATGGCAAACCAAAGATTGGAGTCAGAAGAATAACTGATCTCAGGACAGTTTTGGCAGCCTGTATTTCTTTCTCATGAGACTTTTCTGTGATCTTATGGTCTAAAAGCTTCATGATTACCACTATCATGGCAAACAAGTTGATGAAAACAATTATACCAACTGGGAGAATGAATGTATAGATGGTTCCTTTCAGAAGTCCAGAATAAACCAGCCAACATGTTTCCAAACTGAAATACGCGTCTTGAGCGCCGCCGTTGTTGGTGAGAAATGTGATGAAAACAATGAGAAAAGGACAAACGTAGCCCAGGATCAACGAGAACCTCAGATAGGTTTTCTTGCCCACTTTGTGAAAGAGAAAAACTGCCTGATGAAGGAGCATGGTGCTCAGGCTCAACATCCAAAAGAACATGGCCAGGTAGCAGAAATGCTTCAGAAGAGCTGCAATTCTACACCAGATTTCTGAAATGCTCTTTGGTTGAGAAGATGCCAGAAAACAGCAATCTGCCACCAGCAAACAAAGAGAAATGTTCACGTGGGCGGTGTGGCGCAAGTGTAGAGTATTTGTCTTGACTACTTTGCTCCAGACGATCAGTTCTATCAGGAGGCTGATAACGAGTGACACCACTGATGCAGAAAGTCCAGCGTACGTTATCTCGGTCATGTAAGGGATTTCAATGGGATACCGAGACATCAGAATGGCAAATGAAGTCAGATGATTGCAAGTGCACTCGTCAGGTTTAGAAGCGCCCCCCCATACACATCCTTCATCTGTCCAATTGCTCTGGTTGTAGTTCCATGAGACACATTGCAGTTCAACATGGCGAGGCCTTTCTATGAGCAATGGGAACTTTAGTGTAATCTCAAGGTCTTTTCCCCGTTGAGTGGTTGTTGACACAACAATGCTGTTGATGTTAAATGTTTGTGTTGTATTGGGCAAATAGTCCTGCAGGTATTTGAATCCAGCTGTTTTTACAGTGCCATTTCCTGAGCTTCTAACAGTGACTTTGGCATTGAACACCGTATTGATGCATGTTTTTCCACTGCATGTGTCTATATGTATATTTTTTTGATCAGAATCATTACTTATGCTTGATTTCGCAATTAAATCCTCAACTGACTGCAGATATTTCTCAGCCAGGCTCTTGTTACTTTCAGGATCCGGTTTGCTCCATGAGTTTTCAAGAGACCCATCCAACAGATTACTAGATGAGGCCAGGAAATTCTGAAAAGAACAACAAAGTTTTGAGGGTGGTATAACTACGATGCTTAAAATGAATCGTAAAAGACTGAACTAGTCAAAGTTTAACACATGCAGCTTCTTAACTGCTTCCCTAGTTGGTCATTGATTGACCCTCGATTTCTTTGAGTAAACCACTGTCAAAACGAATAACTTGAGGTAACTGTTGTTGTGATTTGGCGCTATATTAATAGAATTGATTTGAATTGAATTGAACAATGGCTAAGGTGGTGACGTGTGGCTTCCTGTGGCTTCTTCACAATAAAAGGGACAGGGTTATTCAGCACTTGAACTCTTTTAATATGAAGTAACAGCAGCAGGAAATTCTTGATTTGCATTAGCAATGAACTAATTGTAAATAGTAAAACTGTTAATGTATTCAAAAAAGTGAATAAATAGATTGGAAATTTGTTTCCTTGTAACTCTTAAAGATTCCAACTTTACGTACAAGTATTTATACTTATTCATTTTAATATTTGTTAAAGAATTTAAATAATAATAAAAATAAAGCTTCTTTGATACTTACTTTAGTTGTGGTTACATTGTCTACTACGTTCAGTTTGTTACTCATGGTGCTGAGTACATCAACTGATGCGTTCACATTAGCAAAAGTGTTAATACGCACTGAATTTTGAGTGACATTGTTAAGGTTAGAAAATATTGTTTCTGCATTTTTATCTAATGCCCCAAGTCCAGTGTCAGAAATCTGTAACAAGAGCACATATGAATTAGTCAAGCCTAATTGTATCAGCTACAGTGAGTTTGACAAAAAGATGAACAACTTTCCATTTTTCTGTTGCGTAAAAATCTCGTTACAATTGGAGAATTTGTTGCTATATTAAGTTTGAGATTATTAAGTTACTTTCCCATCATATGGAAACAATTTCTTAACATAAATTATGAAACTAAGCTTACTTACTTTTGCATTTTGCAGTACGTTGTAGAGGTCTGAGTTCACACATCCTGACACCTCATCTTCCCATTGTTCATTTAAGCTGAAAATATGAATTTTAATATTGAATATCTTAATATCTTAAGTGTCACAAATAAATGTTCACTTATGAACTGGTCAAATGATGTTCCCAGTCACAAATGCAAACAATCATTGTTGGTGGACTCTTGGAGCCATTTCAATACAAAAAAATAAATAAAAATAGTCAAACAAATAACTGATACATTATTACATAATAAATATGATCAGCAGTTGGATTCTTACTTGCATTTCCTTGTTCTTTGCCCAGCAGAGTTTGTGCATTTTAAGACTGAAGTGAAACCAGCTTTGGTGTCTCCCCATACACCTTGAGCCCGACAGTACAGGTCACCTTCTGTTTTGGCGAAGAAACTTTCATACATTAACTAAGACAATATCAAAAGTTAATTTAGAGAATGGTGAGTTCAAATCAATTTCTGTTGCAGAAATTATATCCTATAATGTCTCATAAAAATTTGGTCTCTCCAGAAACACTCTCTCATCTTTGAAGTAATCAATATAGCCTGCATTCATTCATGATTCTAAAACACTCTCCTATTTTTTATATAATAAGTATAAGAAGCAATTTAATACTTTACCCCATTTTATTTTACACTGTACATATCACTATTACTATATCTATTATTACAAACTACTACTGTCATGGTAAAAAGAAAGTGCACCCTCTTTCACTTCAAAGGTTTTATATATCACAACAATATAAAATAAATCCTCTGGACCTTAACAGATTCACAAACTATTTAACTACAACCTCAGATACACAACATTTTTAATACATTTATATTCTGTGTCATTATTTATGTAACAAAATTTAAGTTACATGCAGAAGCACTGTGTCCACCCTCATTAAGTACACCCCATGATTCAGTAGCTTGTAGAACAACCTTTATTGTGGACAAACCTCTCCACGTTGGTCCTGTCTTTTCAAAGGACAGTGTTCCAGAAGTCCTGTGGTTTGTTCAGATGCAACTTTGCAAACCTAAGCCATGCTGTCAATTTGTTTTTAAAGAGAAGAGTTGACTCCTGACAGCCCTTCCAAACAAGTAACACTCATTCTGCCTTTTTGTAATTATATTGTGTTTAACATTAACATTTAACATGCTAACTGCGTCTGAGATGTAGCTCTTGGGTTTTTATGTAATTTGTCTGCACAGTCTGACCTTGGGTTGCTAGGATGTGCACTCCTGAGAAGATTTACGGCTGTCTTGAACATCTTCCACTTGTGAGTAATATTTCAGATTGCTGAATGATGGATGTTTACTTGTTTGGTCTTAAAACCCCACCCAGGATGGTGAGTAACAGTTGTTCCTGTAAGATCATTGTTGGTGTCTTTCTTATGTGTTAACACACTACTGAATGCTCCAGATCAGCAAACTGATCTGCTTTTACAGAGGTGCTCAAACTTACTGACTTACTCCCAAACTTACTCATGGCAGGGTACGCTGGTGATTAGGAAGTAGACCCAAAAGCAGGACACGGAGGAGGACAAAACTGTGGTAAACTATAAGCGAGCTGTTTATTGTGGCTGATGAAAACCAGGAACATGCAACAAGACATTATCAACAGTGGCAAGAACTACAACTAAACCTAAACTGGGCGAGACTGGCAACTAAGAATGAACTATGAAACTATGACAAAACTGTGATACCTGACCTGAACATGATAGTGAGCATGATAGAAACTGTGAGGAAAAACCAAGAGTTAAAACAATGAACATGCCCTGAACACAATCATGCAAAACACCAGAAACCCTGACATGACATGGGGGAAGTATAACAGATGACCTGACGATGACTAAACGGAAACACACGGACTAAATACACTCAACGGGTGATCAGGAGTAGAAAAATATGAGGGAACAGCTGACTAGAATGAACATAATGATGCCACAGTGGAAGTAAAACTAAAACAATGAACAAAAGTACCCTTCAAAGTAAAACAGGAAACATAATAAGACGCAGACATGACATGAGCTAAACAACATGAAACAACATGAGACAGACAACGACGTGGACATGGTGGACTGACGTGGAGAATGAACACTGTAGAAACATACAGAGGGAAAAGGGATACTGGAGATGAGGCAAGGACATAAGTAAGCACCTGAAGGGCGACGAGTGACACTTAACACAGGGGTTAAAACACAAGGGGAACTTAATCAACAAAATAACTAACATGGCAACCTAAAATGAGCTTTGGATAAATAAATGACAGCCAAACATAAACAATGAATATCAAAATACCAAAAAACTCAAAACACTGAGCCATACGGCTACAAATATCACTTCTTTTTATTTCTATTTCTTTTAATTTAATTGTAATTAATTATGAATACATTTTTGGGCATTTAAAATGGCAAATCTTTTGACTGTCCTCATTAAAGTAAGTAATTATTTATAAATATTTTAGTTGGTTTATCTTAAAATATCAGCAACTTCAGACAACTTTAGTGAAGTGGCACTTTTTGAATAAAACTAAATCAGATTTTAAAAAAAAATTCATTTATTTCTGCCAAAGACAAGAACTTTGTTGTAAGATTTTTTTTTTAAGCTATGTGTTTAATTCTTATTACAAAATACAATAACTTACCGCCAATGATGTTGAAGGGCACCGAAGCACTTTTATTTTGCTCTTTTCTGTTTTTAAATATACACGATGCTGTAGTTTGATTGTTGTTGTTTACACCACAGTCGATAATTTTTTGAGCCGAATAAATTTGTGTTTTGTCAGCTGCAAGAATGATACATTCATGTCATGGATTTTCATAACAGTTCTTGCAAAATAACTATTTTGAAATAAAATTATTTGGCAAATAAGAAAAGAAAAGAAAAGAAAAGGAAAGGAAATATCCATACCCGAAGTTGCTGAATAATCTTTGAGGCCGTCACCATTCCATGAGACAGTATAAGGTTCAGTGCTATTATTTATCTCACACTGGGCTGCTACTTGGAGAACATCAGTTTTAGTTTTGCAGCGTGGAAATGATGGCACAGTGAAAACAGCAATGTCTGGCAATAGAGCTACATCCAGTACATCACTGCCTTTGTGTAATATGTTGATTGTACTGTCATTGCCAAACTTTTTGGTTTGTTGGTAGAGACACAAGTATGTTCCTAGAAAAAAAAAACGTGGTTAAAGCTGGTACAAGTAGGAATTAGATTTAATCCAGATAGTGATACTGAGTTTTTCAGCTCATAGTGCCAAACTAGTTAACCATTTAAAGCCTGAAACATTCCCAGAAAAAAAGTGAATGAAATATTTATTTAACATTCTGACATAAAGAAAAAAAAGAAAGAAAGAAATATCAAATTGCATATACAAGTTTTAATTTGTATCACAGTCGAGATGTAAAGAAAAATCTTTATTTCTTTATTTTTTAATTGCTTAAACATGTATTGTACAATTTATTTAGTTTTTTTCTGGGTTTACACTAATTATATAAAAGTCTCACATACATACAAACAAACATACCTTTCCAGAGTTCTGTCACTTCATTAAGCTGGATTTGACTCTTTGTTTTTGATAATGTTGTGACAGTTGAAACTGTTCCATTAGTTATGTCATATTGCCCATTGATGTTTGTTATACTCCACTGTGGTGTAGTTCCAAGGTCCTCCGTTGCTATGCAAGTGATGATTTTGTTAGTGTCCCCATAAGAGACCGGCATGTTGTCTGGCATTATTAAGCGGACAACACCTACAGAGAACAAACAAATGATAATCAGTTGCCATGGAAACCACATACATCTAGATGGTATGGCATATGGAAATACTGCCACCTTGCGGCCAGTCATTGAAACTTGAAAACCTTTACAGTTCCATGAACACCATAGGTTGAATAGCACTGCAGCTGCAGATAAACCATCTGTTTTAGAGGAAGGTCCAGAGGAGGTTGGAGATAGTTACCATCACGGGCTCATCCGGCCAGGATGAGACTGAACAGTCAGTACTCACTTGCAGGTTTTTTGTTTTATTGAATAATGAGCAAAGGAAAGACACACATGGACTGCTATCTCTCAGCTGCCGCCCCATGTGGGAGTGAAGAAAGAGTGAGCTGTAGGTGAGTGCAGTCCTTATATAACGGGTGACAAGTGAGTGCAATTAATGGAAAGCGCCACACCCAATCAAAGGTGAGGAAAAGAAAAAAGGTGCATCCGGTGAAGTGAATGTGCTAAAAGAGCCTTTACAACACCACCTTTAGAGCACATTATGATAAACTAAAACAAGATGCATGAGGTTCAGAGAGATTTTTGTCTCTCACTCATATTTTCTTGATCTTTATCAGAGTAATATGACTGCATCCAAAGCATTGTTGACCTCAGGTTATCATTTTATAATAGAAACAAAGAAATAAAATTGGGATTTTAGCGGGCAGCAATTTGTCAACGATTGAAAGGTTATTTAGCTGAACTGTTCCTTTAAATAAGAGCGTTAATAACAATTTACACAGTGAAAAACGTATTTATAATATGCATAAAATTTCATGGTAGTCCCTCCAGTAGCTGTCGAGATATTTCAGTCTGATATGTTGGTGGAGAATGATACTCAAGGAGCGCTAAAATGATATCTAAAACACAATCTAACAGAATTTATATAAAATTTAAGAAAAAAAAAACCTTCCGTCCAGGTTGGAATTAACTGCGCCCTCCACAGGTAGTTTACATTACCTGCAGTCTCCATATCAAGCGAGGCTGACAGATTTCGGCTGATGGCTTCTGAAATGTTAATCAGAGTTTGTGAATTGACAGTGGAAGCGACGCTCATTGTAAAATCTATGAAGAGGCTTCCGAGCCTTCAATAAAAAACAAAGACAGATTTTAGTCACATATCTAAAATAAATTTAATAAAACATTTAATTTGTGATTGCACGAATATACCTGAATCCTGTAATGTTTAAAAAGTCAAATCCCCTCAGAGTGCTGTACGCTGTTTTCATCTAAGAGGTAACAAAGGATGGAAAAAAGAGTTAATAATAGTATTCTTTATTTATTATTGCGGTGATAAAGACATTATATATTTTTTAAATGACTGTTTATTACCTGTTTCATCAAGTCATCTCTGCAGTTTATATAGTCCGTGGTTTCTGTGCCTTTCAGACACTTTTCATATTTGTTTGCCTGTGCAATTTTCAAAGATCCTGTAATGGTAACTGTGAGCAAGAAAATGTCAGTATATATATATATGTGTGTATATATATATGTATATATATATATATAATAAATAAATATATATAAATACCTGTGGTGCTTAGGACACACTTTGCGTCTGCACTATTCAAAGTGCACGTTGCATTGCCGCAACATTTTGGATTAGACTGACAGAAAGTATCACTCCATCTGTGGTCTGGTTTGCATTCACATTCTTTGCTGCCGGTACCATTTGTGCACACTTATAAGGACAAGAGTTATGCAGGGTTAGAGTTAGAGGTTATAAAAGTATTTTCTTCAGAAATCACAGCATGGTGTATGTGGAAGATTGGAAATTAGTTTACCTGTTGTCATTACAGGTGCTTCAACAAATGTATTGTTATACGTAAAATTCTTCAGTATGCTCGTGATATTTGCAATTGCACTTTTGTCTATTATCAGTTTGGCATAAAGCATTTGGGTTGAGTTATCAGCCTGTGAAAGAAAAGTGTTTCCATTTTTTATTTTATTTCATGATACAGTTGATATTTAAGATCAAAATGTTTAATTGATGTAATCAACAAACCTGGCAGAAATTTATGCCCAAGATGTAAAGAAATAAAAAGGTCCACATCCTGTTTTTGGAAAAATAAATGATATTTTTAAAAAGCATTTGGCAAACAATAGCATTTATTAATTATAAATACTATAATTAAAATGTTGCACTTCCATGCAACACCAGCAAAAAAAATCTGCCTTTGCAAAGCTTAAAATGGCGATATGATTAAAGAGATGATAGAGCTCATTAATAAAGGAAAGAGAGAGGCCATTTTTGCATGCAGAGTGAAGCAGAGTCAGAATCAGAATACTTAACTTATCCCAGAGGAAACTTTGTGGTCACAATTGCTCCAAGACAGCAAGGACAGTAGTGAAAATTACCAACATTAAAAAATACAATATATTAAAAGCTAGCTCTAATACAAATTACTCTAACATATAAAAATCCTGATGTATTACACAAAAGAAATATAAAATAAGTTGAAATTGAGGTGCCCGTCTTATACTGACTGCCAGGGTTCATACTTCCAAAATTCTAATACCTCTTGAGCCATAGCCATCCACAATTCAGGATCAAATTTCAAATACATATTTAAGAAATTCCAAGTTTCTTAAAAACACTATTTTCAGCCAAATTATTTTTAAATGGTCACATTGAGGAAAATCATAAATACTTAAATTTTTACTAACCTGGTGTACAGGATGGTAGAAGGACCCATTAGAGCCCCAAAATGATGAAGGTGCACCAGGTATCCCTACTGCTGCTCACAAGGAAATGGTCAACAGAAGACTGAAGTATTTTTTAACGTGACAGCAGTAGATGACCTGTAGAGGTTACTGCAGATAGACATGCAAAGTAAAAAGGCTGTCATGTACCACTAATTTGACTATCAAAAACAGAGACTGAATGGTGTTTGTGTGTAATATGGTTTTCATTTTTGAAACTATGTGTACAGAAAGTGCAGTGTCACCTGAATAACTCCACACTACAGCAAAAGTGAAGTTTATTTATTAGATATGAGGCATAGTTTTTATGATGTCATATATGAAAAGGAGAGTTTTTATATCACTGATGTTTGCCTTCAAACAGTATTATATTGTTTATTCAGTGTTCAACTTGGTGCTTCAGAGTAACTTAAGCATGTGTTAATGTGAGGTTTATATACATGCTTTTGACTATAAGTGGGAATTTGTTTGGGTTTCTTGGAGTATTTCGTCTTGGACTGGGAGAATACACAAAGGATAAAAGCTGGATTTATAGGAGATAAACTGTTGCATTTACTTAGTTGCATGTAGCAACTAGCCAGTAGATAGCCATTCATTTTATTACACATTAATGTTTCACCCTAATGATTTTTCCCCTTAAATTCTTTTTGTTTGAACTTTGAACTCCTCCACAGGTCCTTATATGTCAATATCAGGTTGGTTGCCATCTCCTGTTTACCAGTGATATGTCCTTATTTGACACAAATCTCAACTCTCAAAGTAAAAACATCTTTGAGCGTAAACTGATGATCTTAAGTACATTTTAGTAAATTAACGGTCCAATCCCTTCTTAATGTATTATTGCATGTATTATGTGTTGAATAATTGATTGAATTGTTAATTTTCCTTCTGAATTTGTTGTACACCACCTTATCATTGAAGACCAGTGAGTACTGCATATATCTTAAAGCAAACTCTTTTCACATGACTGCAATGGCAAATCACCTCTATACCAAGTATCTATATTTACCCTTTACAGTTTTTACATAACCTTTATGTGCTAACAGACCTTATAATACAAACCATGTGTCGAGGACCGAGTGTATAGAGAAGCTTTGTAATGCAGAACTTTTATGGGTCCCTTTTGGATAATCATTAGTGGTCTGACCTTAAAATAAATAACTCATTTGCTCTATGTATATTACGAATACAAATGTTTAGTCAAATGAGATTTAGGAGCAACTGACAACTCTTTCTAGGCAGGGTGAACTGATAAAGAGTTCACCGCTAAACACATATTACACAAAATCTATTTGGAGAGTTATGGTATCTAACTCTTATTATTTGTTTTTAAATAATTAGCCTCAAATTTGATTTTTAGATTAAACATATGCTGTGACTTGACATCGCATTCAATTATATTTTCACAGGTGATTTAATATAGAGGAGTTCAACTGAGTTCAATTCCACCATCAGGCCGGGGTCTTTCTGTGTGGTGTTTGAGTGGGTTCTCCGCGGTACTTCGGCTTCCTCCCAAAGACATGCAGGTGGGGTTAGTTTAATTGGAAACACTAAATTGCCCATAGGTGTGAATACGGGAGTGAATGTGAGTGCGATTGGTTGTCTCTGTCTATGTGTTCGCCCTGCAACAGACTGGCGACCTGTCCAGGGTGTACCCTGCCTCTCCCCCTAATACAGCTGGGATAGGCTACAGTGCTCCCCACGACCCTGAAAAGTGGATGAATGTGTTACATACAAATAACTCATGTTTGATGAAAATTACTTATTAAACAGAATGAATGAAAAAAAAAAAATTACTTTTAGCTTTCAGTCGTTCCTATTCTGATAACACTGTAGTAGTAGTGTAATAATATATTTCTAAAATAATATTTTCATTCATCATCTTAACAATCTGGATATTATTTAAACCGATGACTTATCAGTTGGTTAAAAGAAAAAAGATAGTATTGGCAAACTTCCTTGTTTATCTTAAAAAAAAAAAAAAAAAAGGACATCCAGAATAAAAGCTGCTTTCTCCCAAACTTGATGTGAACATGCAAAACATTTCTTTTAGTTTGAATGTTGCAGAGAAGTCTAAATCTAACCAGCCACAACCGAAAACATGTGCATGAAGGGAGACTAAGTTGAAAAAAAAAAAATAGCGCATTCAAAATGTACAAGAGTAAAAAGTGTCTAAAAGCATAAATGATAATATTTTGTGACTTGAATACATGATTGGAATGTAGATCTTTATATTAACAACATTTTAATGATGTAACTAGCTGGAAAATAGCTCATATATTTAAATCCTAATACTGTTGGTGTTTTTCTGTCCAGTTACTTATTATATACATTGTACGGTACAGGCAAGTTAAGAAAAAAATCAAATTGCTTTAAGGAAAGTACGATATTATATTAATACAACTAACTCAGTACGATGTTTGAGTAAGTTTGAAAAATGTCTAATCATTTAAACACCAAGCCTGTATTTTTAATGCAAGCTAATTATAAATAGCACTAGTTGTAAATTTGGACAGGGACTCAATTTTTGTCATTTTGCCTCTATACACCACCCCAGTGGATTTTAAATCAAACAATCAATATGCAATTGAAGTGTCGACTTCCAACTTTAATTCAGGAAGTTTAACAAAAGTAATCAACTGTTTTCGAATTAAATACAATTTAAAAACAGTCCTCCAGCTACATTATACTGATCTTCATGTGTGAAACTTGTACAGGGCCCGCTGAAATTTGCAACTGCAAAAATAAAATAAAAACTTAGGAAAACAAAACAAAACCCAAAAGGTTGATTCTGTTCATCTGGATGTCGTAGCATTTTCAGTGGGAGAAACGTTTCGTCACTCATCCAAATGACTTCTTCAGCCTCAGCTGACTGCAGGTTTCCCCAATCTTATAAACAGTACGTTGCATAACGACTGAAACTAGCACCACTGAATGAACAGTGGGATGACATTGTTCATTCAGTGGTGCTAGTTTCAGTCATATCGACCAGTTTCACTGACTTTTTGAACATGTCAAACATAAGGAATCATTTGCGCTTCCTAACACTGAGACTGAGATGATTGTGTAGCTCTGGGTCAATTCCTTTTACAAAGTGTTGTGTTTACTTTAATATTTACTCTAAACTTCTTAAAGATGTGAAATTACCCCAGTATTAGAGGATAAAAATCAAATAAACAATTTCAATAATATAAAAAACTAAACTTTAAACATTTTCTTAAAACTTACAGAAACAAATCTATTCAAAACTACAGACAAAAAAAATGAATAAAAAAGTCAAAACATAAAACTACAAAAACTAATGAAAACAACACAAAAGACAACAACGTAACTATAAAATCTTTAATTCTCTTTAGAAAGTTTTGTACTTTTTCGGTCAAGTAATAATCAAACATTCTTAACAGACAAGGCTGTATCTTTTCACAGGACCATTTTTAAAACAGCCACAGTAATGCTAAACAGTCATCAAGTACAAAGAAAATATCACCATAAAATATGTTTACTTCTTTTCCTCTTATGTCAAGCTCCCAACGTATCAATTTTGACATATATCAGCATAGTTCAGCTTTTTAACATGTACTCAGGAAAAACCTTCCAGAAAGCAGCTAACAATCTGAAGTGAGTCTGTTATTCTTCACCCTACTTGCTGCAGTTTTTTATACTGTTTCAATAGGAGATGCTCAAATTTAACATGGCCAAAATATAATGAGGTTGGCATATGTGCAAAGTTTAGGTGTGAAAGTTGCCTCTATAGTCTTTGCTCATTTATGTCAAGGTGAGAGTGGATATTCCTAAGATAATCATCTCAGGGACTCAGCTTTGGCTCTGCTGTTTGCGAGGGGCCCTCAATCCGAATAAACCTGCTTAATGGAAGAAAAGCTAAAACGGATGTTTAACCGAGGAGCTGCCTCAGGGCCTAGTACAAGGTCAATTTGTCAGCTGCATTCACATAAAGCTGAGTAGAGTAGAGTATGTAAGTAAGACATAACTGACTCAGACACTGACAGGTTCAGCTGAGTCTTTTGACATAAATAGAAAAGCAAACAAACAAAAAATTCTGATGTTAAATGTTGAAAAATTTGTAGCTTTGAATGCTGCAGGCATCAATCTAATGTGGACGATATTCACAACTTCTACATGTAAATTTTTAGAGGGAGCTGAATAGAGCCTCTTGTGACAGACGTCGACGTCACACTGCGGTTTCATACTCTACGAAAGTCTCGGGAAGAAAATTTTCCCTCTCTTCCAGTGATGATCTATCTTCTTGTGGGAATGCCAGTCCATTACCTTCTTTGTGTTGTGAAGGTTGCCTCTGCGGTGCTGCAAGCTATATGTAGATATTTTTTTAATTTAAAAAGATAAAAACACACATAAGGAAACTGATTTTATCAAATATTCATACCTGTGAAAAAGCAGCAAATATTTAACAGTGATCATTTTGATTATAAAAACCATGTTAGTTAGCATGCTGACATTATGCTAAATGCTACTGGTAGGCACTCTCTTATTCACAAGGGGTCTCCACAGAAGGTAGCTTTACATGTTCAATTTGGTATTTTATGCCAGAGATCCTTTCTGATAAAGCCCCAAAGGGGATCAAACCAGGGATGCTTCACATACTGCTACTGCTGTATTTTGTGCTACACATTTCCATAAACTGTTAGAATGACTGACTGCTGCCAACTTCTGAATTTTGACTCTAAATGATGCAGAGTAAATACGAACGAAATGCAAGCAAGCATACATAATATTTAGTCTAATTTTGGGGAAAAAAAAGGGGAAGCAGCATTATATTCAGTGGTGCCTGAAGATGTTTACAGATAATCCCTCCCACCATCTCCAACATAATAAAAAAATGTCTCTGAGACCAGATTTTTACTCCTGCAAGAATACAACCTTTGACGAATCAGTTAGGATAAATTACTTATAATAAAGATGAAGGAAGTCACCCAGTCCTGAATCCTTTTAAGTCCTTGGAAATAGGTGAATGCACCTCTTTCAGTTTTAGTCTAAAAAGAACTATGAGTTTCTCACATAGCCCTGACTGATATGAGGATTCCTTACACAAGACTGAAATATTCTTCATTAGAGTCTCTCTGATTATCTGATTAGTCTAACTGTTCCAATTCTTACTTTAAAACCAGAGGCTTTTCAGGTTGTAGCACCTACATTTTGCAATAGCCTTCATCAACCTGTCAGGTCAGCTCAATAAAAATTACTTTTAAATTTGCACGACTGAACAATCTGCAATTTGCAGTGTTAATCCTGGTGATTAGCAGTCAGTTAATAAATAAATCTAATCCGCAGGTTCATACATATCACTACTGGATGAGTTAATTTTTCATGTACTGCAGCCTGGCATTGCTTCTAGTGATGGCATATAGATATTTGCTCAATAATAAGAAAATAATTACATCCATGGCCTGCAAGCACTGCAAACTCATCCTTTTTCACTTTCAACTCTGCAATGGGTTCATGATGCAGATGTGAAGTTTGTATGTGGACACTTTCTGTATTTTACAGGGTTAGAATAAAATGTTAATATGTGGCACTATCAGAGATGGAAAAAGATGCAAGAAAGACAGGACAAGAAAGGAAGGATGATTATTTTCAAAGGCGAGCACTGCTTAGAAAGTGAAATTTACATGCTTGGAATTTTAAAGTGTATATATAATGTTGTAATTAACTTTAAAAAAATTTGAGTCAGATATTTATAAATAAATGATGTGTTGCTGAATTACAATTTCTTGCACAATGAACTGAAGTACACTAATTCTGTGTTATACAAAGACTGGATGAAAATATCAGGAAATTTAGGACAGGCTAAACTGGTTAGTTTGGAGTAATGTGTTAAAGTTTACAGTGCTGGACTGTTTACATCTAGGTAGCTGACACGAATGTATATTCAAAGTGACGATGCTGATTAGATTCACTGAATTGTACCTTTCTTATTGGAAAGGTTTAGGTGTTGGAAATTAGTTATAAAGCTTGTGTAACAGTTACTAATATCATGCAGAATTCGGTTGGCTAAAAAGGGCAGAAAGAGCAAAACAAATTATTCTGATTTATTTAAAGTGATTTAGTTTCCCATGCTGCACCACTACGCCCAAGCTGCCAAATCCCACTTTAGCCGCCTGCAAATCATGATCCTGAAAAGAGGCTCTTGAAAAAAGTCCCGCGCTTCCAAATTCTAGTAAACATTTCAAAACATCATCTCTGTCTCACCGGGGTTACACAGTTGTACCACCATCTTTACTTAATGCTTTACTATTATTCTACTGCAAATACATCATATATAAATGTTGCAAGGTTCTTTGCTATTAAATCGATCCTTTCACTCACCGTTTGTCCCAGTGGAGTCACACAGCAGAGCTTCTTCTTCAGGTGTTCAGGTAGAAAACAAAAAAGTTTTCCTAACAGGGGATAGAGTGTTCCTGGCATCACATCTTCTTCCTTTGTTGGGCCTAAGAAACATAATTAAGAATTTCTAATAAAAATTTTATAAAGAAAAGTTATGGACAATAAAGATATGCATAAGAACTCACCTACCTGTGAGAAAGCTGATAATCAGGCCTATTAAAATGACTGTAGTGCAGTTAAAGCCACTGTACCACATGTAGGACAGGGAGTAAAATCTCTTGAGTCCAGACGGTTGGCTGAAGAACAAAGAGATGCTTAAGGAGATGATCAATGAGGAGAGGTCACAGTGTGCAGCCGGAGTGATCTGTACCTCAGAGTGGTATTGTTGAACGCTGTCTGAATAGCAATAGTCGCATTGGTGCCGCATTCGAGTGGTAGTGGTCTTGTGCTACGATTGAGGATGCTTCCAATGCCGAGCCAGAAAGCCACAACCAGTCCTGCACACAGACCTACCAGAGCTCCCTGGAAACAATTACCAAAATAAGTTAATAAATAAATAAACAGCATTATTGTGAATTTACGTTAGAAGTCAACTTACGATGGAGTTGGCCCACGGGAAGAACATCCCGAGACAAAACAGACCAAGAATAGGACCACCAACCATGCCGAAGATTTTCAAAGCCACCTAACGTTAAATATGATAAACAATCGGTCCAAACATAGAAGTATGTTGATTATAAAGTTATAACCGGTGCGAGCTTACCTGTAAAACCGAATCACCCATGAGGTGAGTGAGATATGCCATGGCCAGGCAGAGCAGTCCATAGGACATAGCTTATTAAGGAGACACAAGTATAAACTTTAGGGTCAAAGCATCATTTTCAATTCACTGCTTTAATTCACAAATTGCAACATTTAAAGCTTCAGAGAGCAGACCTAAAACTTTGGACAGCAGGGTTGCTCTCGCCTCAGTCATGGCAGGATATTGCGGTTTGATGAGGTCTTCCATTGTTACAGTAGCTAATGAGTTGAAGGCCGACGATATGGTGCTAAACAAGAAAAGGGAAAAAGGGCGTGTAACTTTAAAATGCAAATTAAAGGCATGTTTCACCTCTTGGATTCTAGTTACTAAATCATTACAGCAATAAGAGTTGATGTAAAAGATAAACAACCGCAGTTACCACCTTGTATTATAGGTCTGTACCAAGTCTTATCTTTGAGTCCAGGTGAACTTTGGTAACAAATTTGAGGAAATTCTCCTATTAATTATCTTCAAGAGATAAAGAGAATGGAACAGTGTTTCAACTCCACAACAGAGCTATAAAGCAAGCTCCACATAAACAGTCAGGTTCTCTTTATGTTTACTCGCTTGAGAAAACCTACAATTCCTATCAGAGATAGACACAAATATGTGACATCTGCACGTTAGAGCTCTGAAACTTTCAAACTTGCATTTAAAAGATCAAAATTATGCAGTGTGTTCAGTTCTGAGTCAGTAAAATGGACACCAGGAGAGTTTGTCACAAGATCAAAGTAAAAGTCACTAAAAGTCACATCTGTAGATAAAATGACCTACAAATGAAACACAAACATTTACATATTTTCTGTATCACCAACTTCATAAATGTAAATTCCAGTGGCAATGAGACTAGCAGCTGTAAAATTATAGCAACGGTTTGTGCTGCTGTAACTTTATAGCTGGGCTTAAACTGGTGGCGTTACTAAGCTACATCTCTACAGGTAAAACTGGTTCCTTAAGCAGTGAATCTATACAACACTTAAAGATTCTGTAAATAATAGAAATAGTGAAAATGAGTCACTTCCAATTGTGAACATAACCTGTTCCAGCCCAGGTTAGCTGTTCAGCAGAAGTTGCTATGGTGATCTAACCTGAAAAGAGGGCCACCTTTATGGTATTCTTCATGACAAATAGCCTACAAATGCAGCAGGTTATTCACACTGTAATGTATGACTTTAGACTCAGCATAGCACACTAATCCATTAATCTTGGTTCGTAGTACACCCCCCAGGTTCACTCTGTGTGTGTGTAGGAGCAGTACCTGTGCCCCACTGACAGTGAAACTGCATCACAAAGATCAGCACAGCCACAAATTACAGCAAAAAAAAAAAAAAAGAAATTTTTTTTTTTTTTGTCTCTTCACTTTTAATGAGAGTGAAAAACCTGTTTTCCTTTTGGAAATGTGAGTTAAAATGTTTCCTATTTTAACAAAGATGCATGTAAACATCATGCAACGTTGGGGTCATGGACAATTATTGAAAATGTGTCCATACGTGACGATGAGTAGATAATGCAGGTATCATGACAAGCCTAAAGCTGAGGGATGAAATACTGTGGAAAGAGGATTGGTAGTAAAAATTATTCTGTCTCTGCAGAAACTGTGGAAAGTCCCGTACCTGAGGGCTGCACTGAATAAACAAGCAATGAAGAGTCCAGGCAGCCCAGGCAGACCGTGCAGCATATCCATCACAAAATATATCACCATCTGTGGGAAACAAACTATAAACATATCTTCCTGGTACCTTCAGTTCGATTTGCATAAATGTACAATTTGCCAGGAACAAAACACATATTGTATCATCTCTGATGTCCAAAACACACTAGAGAGACATGAGTCGAATGTAATGAAAGGTATCACTATAAAATATGCAAATACCAATGCTGGGTTTTTTTGTGCTCTCAGGGGTACTTTGTTTAATTCGGCACGAATATTTTTGATCATCCTTCATATTTCACTTCAGATTTTGTTTACTCCAGAGAAGAGTATGACAGTTATGCAATATTCATCCTGGATGGATGGATGGATGGATGGATGGATGGATGGATGGGAACACTAAAAACATTACACAGCACAGTGCAACTCACTGCATCCCGTGAAGAACTGGCCAGCTTGTCAGAGTGGTCCTCTCCACAGTAACGTGCAAACATGACCAGCCCCATCACACAACTTAGAGCCAGAGCCAGCTGCAGGGAGGGAAAAACCATGTAGCAAGACCTGCAGGAGGTTGGGAACATAATAAGGTGCTAACTTTGAAGTCAGCTTCTTGTCATTTTCTTTTTATTTCACTCATCCTTTTTGCATATGTTTTTTTCATGTTTTTTTGGAGCACCCTCCTTTAAACTTGCAGAGCAGAGTGGCTAACACATATAGCTAATCTAACAGCCACGGGATTTAATAAAGCACATGAATACATACAAGCTAGCTTGAAATAAAATATTGAGAGGCTCATCTACCGTCTCCTTCCATCTCTGTTGTGTCATGAATAACTGTAGAACATATTATCAGTATGAATTCACAAGAATCTTTGCTTTAATATCAAAGCCACTGCTTACCTGACAGCCTCTTTCTCTGTGCGTGAGCTGAGGTATCTTTGGACCTGAGCCTGGTTCACACCATACAGGGACAGCATGAGGAAGACCCCACCGACCCCAAGAGTCCAGAAGGTGTGTCTCTCTGTCGGATCTGGGTTTAGACTGTATCACAGGCGAGAGAAAGAGAGAGAGAGATGCGGTTTAAAGACTATATCTTATGAAATCAAATGCATGGACCGGAGCTCTTTCCAACAAGCCTCCATGTAGAGTAAACTTGCAGCAGCAGGTAATGATTCCAAATATACTATTTGAAGAATACAGTCCTGGGTTAATTTAATAAAAAAAGCAATAGCTGACAAAACCTTTCTTAAAACTGCAGAAACAAAGATTTGCAAGTACTAAATATTGAAGAGAAACACATTCAAGCTAGATTTGATTTTTTTTTTTTCCTCCCTCTACTAAATAAGTGGAGGTTTTAATGCCACCTGCAGTACTATAACCTGCATTTAACTTGTAGGATAGGTGAAGGATTGTTTTTCGTTTGTAAGACAGTCTGCAAACATTTTTTCAGATTTTCCGCATCCATGTAAATTCAACCGCTACTTTGCTGAAGTAGCCTCAGGTGCCAACAGACACATTTTTACAGCTCCCATGGAGCCAGGTGATATTGGTTTCCATCTGCCAGTCATTGTTTAGAATGCAGATAAATTTTAATAACCAAATGCAAACCTAATTTCTCACCAGAAAAACCGCACTGTGGTTTTTAAATGTACGAGCTACAACAAAACAAAGCATTAGATTTCAGAGTGCTTTAATTCTGCAGCTGTTTGAAAGACTGTTAGAAAGAAGGAAGTTTCGTGTGGTTGCCGGTACGAAAAATAATGACAGCTTTATTGGAGTGTGCGATGTATTTGACTATCATCTGGATATATATGCCGTGTATTTTATTTCCCCCCCCCCATCTTCATCTGCATGCAACTAATGTGTGCTCAGTGTTGTACACCCCAGAAAGCTTTCAGTATCAAATATCATGCCCCTTGCCTGCATATTTCACATATTCATATAGAGTCGTTTCCATTAAGCAAACTTCAAACGCACTCGAGGCCAGAGATGCGGTTTCCCTCCCAGACTTTCCTCCAAACATCAGCCACTCCTCCAGTCTTCTGCACTCCCACCACAATGACAGCCAGCTGCCCTGCAAACATCACAACAGTCTGAAAGACGTCTGTCCAGATGACGGCCTTCAAACCACCCTGAGACAAAAAGGCACCGAAAGCATTAAAAGGCTACATATGTGAATCAAGAAGTATTCAACTGCTACTCAAAAATAAAGACCCTACTAAAAAATATTTATGGGTATTTTTTGCAGGTTTTTTGTCAGTTCTTGCAAGTTATTTTTATAGAGTAGCAAAGGCAGTGTTGACAGAAGAGCAAGTCATTCCTATCAGGTTAAGCTCAATAAAATCACTCTCAATTTATTCAAAGCCCTTGTAGATGGCTGATTCAAACTGAGCCTGTGATGTAACTCACCAGTGTTGTGTACAATGTGCACACGAGTCCAGTGGCCAGCACTGTTCCCCATAGTTCAAACCCAGTGACTGCAAAAACAGAGACAGAGAGCAACCCACTGAACTACAAGAATTATTTAGTTAAGTTCAATGAGAAAGTAAAAAATAAATAAATAAATAAATAAATGACCTCTTCTTACCTGCATTTAGTGCAAAGGCAGGAGTATACACACAAACTCCCATATAGATAACCTGCAGTCGGGCAAAAAGAAAATGTCAGCTTCATAGAAAAACCTTTGAACTTTAAGGCCTTTATATTATTGAATGCACTAAAGCAGTCCACTAAATGTGCAAAGTGACATTAAGTTTATTATCCTTATAGCTGAGAGTAAAAAAAAAGAATATTTACACCGCTTTATTATATCTGCTTAAAATAAAACTAGAGCTGGTACAACATGACATAGCTACTGGGTATCAGTCTTCCTCTTCTCCTGCCTGCTCTCTTTAAAGGTCGCCACAGTGGATCATCTGCCTCCATCTCACACTATCTCTAACATCCTCCTCTGTCACACCAACCCTGTGTATGTCCTCCTTCAGTACATCCATAATCTTTTCTGTGGTCTTCCTCCTTTCTTCCTGCCTGGCAGCTCCACCATCAACATCTTTTGTCCAGCATATATCGCTTCTCTGCACACGTCCAAACCATCTCAGCCTTATCTTAACTTTGTCTCCAAACTGCTCAATCTAACCTGTCCCTCTGATGTAGTTATTTCTAATCTTGCCAATTTTGGCCCCTCTCAGTGAAAATATTAACATCTTCAACTCTACCATCTCCAGCTCCATTAAACTTGTCCACCTTCTCTAACCCTGTCATTTACACTTATTCTGTCTTTATTTTTACCAGTTGTAAATTTAAAATTTTTTTTTAAAAAAAACTGTAAGCCTAAACTTATTTTTTGGCACCATCCCTACAGAATCCGATTATTATAAAATGTTATGTTACATTTAAAAAAAATTCTTAATAGGTTACACAAGGGAGGTTATTTATATTTTACTCCTGTGAGAAAGACAGCAGTTATGTTATATTTGTAGCTGTGGTATTTGAATATCAAATATTGGGAAAAAACCTTGCATCAGCACATCCTGTGTTATTGCACTGCAGTGCTGCACTCACCATTTGAAAGATGAAGGTGAAAGTTCCACATATGCGTACTGCTTTGCTGAAGCGCAGCTCAAGATACTGTGAAACAAAGCAGCATAAGAAATCTAAAGATAAGCTTGCTTTAAATGAGTACTGGTGAAAAATGAAAATGCTTCGGCAAACCTGGTAAGCGCTTGAGACGCGCAGTCTGTAAAACACTGGAATGAAAATGTGAGCTGGAATGAAGAGGCCCAGGATGTAGGCGCAGCCGATGAACCAGTACTGAGTGCCGTGCGTGTAGATCTCTGCTGGTACGCCAATGATAGCCACGGCCGACTGGAACGAGGCAATGAGCGAGAGGGAAACGGGGAGGCAGCCCATGCTTCTGTCTGCCATTAAGAACTCTTGAGTCGTGCGCTGACGCCCACCAGACAGAGCGTAGTACAGCCCGATGCCCATAGAGGCAGCGAGTAAGACGGCAAATATCACATAGTCTATAACCGTGAAGAACTTCTGGTCGGACGGGTCCATCTTGATTGTCTCCTGGCTGCAGTTTGAGAAGATTGTGTGCTTCTTCACACACACGGTCAGAAAAATAGGAAACGTCCTTGTTCACACCCATCAGTCATAACAGTCCAAAAACCTTGAAGGAAACAAAAAAAGCTGAATAAATATGCATGTGGGCTGGCTGTTAAAGGTTGGTGCTTTGAATCCTGGGCAAGATACTAAACTCAAGTTGCTCTCTGATACATCCATTCGAGTATAAATGTCAGACAGAAAGCATTTAAGCATTAAAAAGTGCTTGTATGAAAGGGTGTGAATGAGTGAGTGCTCAGATTAGAAAAGTGCTATTTAAGAACCTGTCTATTTATCATTTGCATGTGAGGTGATCTGCTCAGATATCCAGAGTTATTATTTATATTATGTAATATTATTCTATTCAGCCCTTTTCTGCTTATAAAATTTAAAACAACAACAACAACTTTGCAAAAGTTGGAGAAGAAACACATCTGCACACAGCTGATTTCCTTGTGCTTTTCTTAGACATTTGTGCTCCTGCTCAGACAAACAGATTCAGCACTGAGTCTGCTGTCACTAAACTGTAATGCTTGCATCAAAGCACCACTGCTACATGAGAATATCACCAATCTGTGCAATGTAAAGCAGACAAACTGAAGTCACGTAACCTCTCACTATGTCAACTTTTCCCTGCTTGTGCTGATCCAAAAATAATGTCAGCTGTTTTGGAAAGGGGGAGGTTCCTTGCTCCTGAGCTACAGCAGGAACCAGTCACTGTGAGTTTTCAAGGTCAATGACATCAAACGTTTAAACAAGCGCTTCCAGCTGTGGCGAAGAGGGGTTAAAAGGTCATTTTAAAACGTGTTTTCCTATCAGAATATACAGCCAATAAAAAATATTTCAGTGGAATGTACTATAAATTGCAGTATTTTTAAATTGACTGCTTAACTAAATCAAGAAAAATTACCTAGAAGATTGTTTTCAAAACATTTTGGGGGTTTTTGCATTACAAATAGGTGTCACTCAAGAGTCCAGGGTGGCATCCTCATGTATCTTGTTTTGATTTCCTTCCACATTAAAACAGACTGAAGGTTGAAATCCTTTCATCTGGCCGGGAGCCAGATTAGGTATTAATATACTGTAAAAATCTCTGCTGATCAATTAATTGATCATTTTGCCTCAAACCCCACAAAGGAGGTGCACAAAATACAAGGTCACAAAAGCCTCGTTGTACTATAGCAAAGCATGATGCAGGATTTTAAAAGTGACTTTAATTTGACTTGGAGACACTGTTGCTGTAGCTTTGATATTTTAGTTATAAATAACTGTCCCGTGACCGTCTGTAACGTTATCTGCATAACTTGACTGGGTATGAAGGAAATGGCCCTAATCAAGACAGCATGGTGTGTGAGAGGAAACAGTGTGCTAGCGGAGACAGAACAGGTACAACAGCATTGAGCAGGGTTACCTTTACAGGGCAGCACTGTGGGTATCCGGGTGAGTGTAACCGTCACCATGCCTTTCACTGAGACGTTCAAGAGCACTGCGTTAGTTAAAGCTTGATGAGGAAGGTATTTCCATGAATGAAATCACGACTTTATGAAAATCAAGGGTTGTATTTTCAAATAAACGTGTGTCTTGTGTGTTTAAACTTATGCTATGTTGAAAAAAGGACTTGAACACACTTACCATGCTAATCTGTCGCTCCATTGCTCCATGTGATCGCAAACTGTTTTTAATTTTCTTCCGGGGTTGAAGAAGTGGGCGGTGTGGTGACGCAACAGCCGCCAAAATCAAAAACTTGCAAGAGGAGTGGATGTTTACATCGGATCAAGTACGTACAGAAAAATAAAGAAAAAGACTCGGGAAACATGGAGGGAGCACCTGCGAAAGGTACCTCGGAGCGAGAGCTTTTAACTAGCTTAGCGACACCGCAAGCTAGCTTATAAAGAACATTGTTGTGATGCAAAGTTCGTTAGCCTGCTAATGCTATGAGCTAATGTCTATTAGCCCAACAGTAAAACATTCGTTTGTGTCCTTTAGAAGTTAGTAAATGTGTGCTTTATCCTCAGGTGTTTTGAGTCACCTGAGTCTGCTGGAAGTTAAAGCCAGGAGTCGTAAAACTCAGCTTCAGCAGCACAGTCGTGTGATGGAGCTGAAGGCTAAAGTTGAAGCACTGAAGACCCAGAGAGAGCAGCTGAAGGCACAGATACAGACGCACCAGGTTTGGGGGCTCATGATGGTAGAAGCTAACTTAGCGGACAAATATTTACGCAAAACACGTGATAAATTTATAAAATTATAAGCCGTATTTATATTCATAAAATATACAGTTTATAGTACGATTACATTGAAATATTTATCAAGATATAGTAGTTTATGTTAGTGTTTTACTTATATACTACAGTAGAGTACTCATCCTTACCTGACCATTTTCAGAAGAATATTGTATTTCTTTGTTAAGCCATTTAACACCGATCTATAAATCATTCAAGCATAAAGAAGGTACACAACTCGAGAGATGAACCACTGTTTGACAGGCATATAATAGTATTTTTGATTGGGATTCCGATCCTGATTGTTTACTTAGGTGTGAGAAAGCAGTGATAAACCAACTGATTTCATGTTAATATGATGCTCACATTTGAACTGGGTCTGAAACGTTACATCACTTTCACATGCTGGTTGCACTTCCCTGTTACAGGACCTCCAGAAACTGAGGTTGGCTATGGACAAACAGTGTGCAGATGAAGAAGAGGAGAACATGGAGGAAGAGTCGGAGAACTCAAAACTTTTGCGGCTCATGGCCAGACACACTCAGCTGAAAGATCTTCTACATGCTCATCACCTCATTGGTATCAGCCTAACTGCAGTATTATTTCCTCTGGTTCAGTGTCACCTGGAGATGTTTTCACTGACTTTTTCCAGTGTGTCTCATATTTCAGATCTTTATTGGTCTGTTTTAATCCTCTCTTTTTTCCTGCTCTGTTTTATTTGCTGATATCATCAGGTGGGTATGACATCATAAAGACTCGCAAGGGGAAAGGAGCGTGCGTATCTATCGCAACGGCCTATGAGGACGTCTTCTTAGACACCTTTAACCTGGAGATTGATCTGAAGCCAACTGTAAAGATTAGTCGCCACAACATCCCTCCCTTTATTCCCCTAAACAACCTTGCTGAGCAGAACAACATGCAGACAGACCTGAGGGTGTTTCTGGACACCCTCAGCAAACATCTCAACGCCTTTGCTGGTCGCAAGCAGCAGCTGAAGCTTGTTAAGGTGCCAGATTTCACTTTTTTAAATTATATTTCACCATATCCCTCAGTAGCTGATGTTGACTCCATCATGTCAGCATTCTGGGAGGGCAAAGCCATCTGTTGCAGGACTCCATGTTTAGGTGGCTGAAGATTTTTTTTTTTTAAACATATCTCTGGCTGGACGTTTGGGCTTGTTCTACTACAGAATTAATTTACACTTTGATTAAATTATGAATAAGAATATAACAATCAAAAGTACCCTAAACAGTTGCACAGTTCTTTTTATGAAACCTGTAGTTTTGTTGGTGAACAGTAGAAACCATGGAGTTTTGTTCCATTCGTAAATTTTGAAAGCCAAGAACCCATTAATGTTAAGCACAAACTATTTATGGCCTTTAAAGCACAAAACCGTTTTGTATTCATTGCTATTTGTTTTAAAACAATATCAAATTGACCCTGTTTTGCTTTTTGTTTATAGGAGAAACATAAGTCTGTTGAGGTGATGGAGAGTAATGTTTTATGTTCACTACTGGTGCTGTTATTCACTGTGCCGAGAGAAAAGACAGCTGTGCTCTGCACACTGGACTACACGGACCACACTAGATGTCTCCCCACACGAGTCCATCTGGAAAGTGAAGGTAGGAGTTTCACATTCATTTTTGTTTTAAATGCAAACTCAGTCCCATTCCCACAGGCATATGATGCAACATGCTTTTACGAACATTTGTGGAAGTAATGGTCATTGTAAAGCGGTCACTGAATTGCAAAAAGGAAGCTTGTGAAATCCTAGATATTCAACCATCAGCTTCAAGTATATTAAAAGTGGAAGTGTTCAGGAGCCACAAGAGGTCAGCCACAAACGGTTCATGAAGTGACAGGACTGTTTCAGTGGCTGAGCAGACTTTTGCTGTAATGCGACCCGATACTTTTGTCCATTTAATAGATGTAGAAAGTCTGTTTACAAACATGTGATGTTGTTGTTAAAGACACCCATAAAACTTAAATTTGGTAATGTTGTTTAATGTTGATTTCCTTTTGTTTGTTGCAGACAAACAGCTTCCCGATTCTCCACAGTGGAAGAAAAACTGCACCTTACTTATGGAGACTCCTGTGCACAAAGCTTTAATAACCATGAAGAAAATGGGAAGCATTGCTTAATTTATTCACTAATATGTATTAAATGAGTTTTGCTGTTGCATTTTGCTAAAAGAGTAATGTACTTACTCATTTTTCATTTTTGTTTTTAAGGTATTAAATTGTAAGAAAGTGAAGTTTCCAAATGTTCAAGCAAAAAGTCTTAAAATTCAGGCAATAAAAGTCATATTTGTGATGCGATCGCTGTTTTTTTGTCCCTGTCTCTATATACATGGTCTGTAAATACTGTCTCTGATGTTGCTATTAACTTGTGTGTAACGTCAACCTGCCAGAGGGTCTACAGATGGAAATTAGGCTATAATCTGGCATAGTTACATTTGTTAAAATGTTCAATAATATGTATTGTCCCTCTTTCTAATAAAGAAAGGAAAAACATCAATTTTATTTTATTTTTTTATTATTTTGCACACTGTTGCGCTGAGTACAGTCATACAGGTATGCTTGTTGCCATGGCAGTCTCAGCACATGTAATACAATAGCCCATTGTAAAGCGTGTCTAGTGCAAGCGGTTGTCGGTAAGTGCAGTAATTTTTCAGCAGCACATTCCTTAGAGATTCAGTTTCAGCATAATCAAGGAGTTTGTTTCACATCAAACAACTAATAAGAAATATTTTCGCTTTTAAGATATTGAGTTGTGTAAAAGTAAAAGTGCCCAAACTTTCAAATTCCTCTACGAAAGTTTCGTAATAACCTCCACGTCTTTTTTATCTTTCAGCTTCTCTATAAATTCCATCACCTTCTTGTGTAACATTTCTCTCTGAAGCAGTCTCAGCCTTTCCATTTCCTCTTGGGCTTTCTGCTGTTGCCTGGCCAGCTCTTTTTCTGATATTGAGTCAATCGTTGCAATCTGTTTCATCTGCATAAGTGACAAGTTGCTCTGGACTTTCCCTTTGTGTCTCACAGAGCTTGTAGATTTAGTCGATGGTGGTGGTGCTGATATGGATCGACCCTGTTCCACGAGTTTAGATCCTTCATAGCTGGATTTGCTAGGACGCAATCGTCCAGCAGATGTGTATATCGCCCTGGAGAAGTTTGCGTCTGCATTTCTTTCATACTCGGCGATTTCTTTCATAGCGATGCTGACTGTAGCTTTTGGTTCACAGACTTGTACCATCACCATCCGTCTTGCTTCATTTATCAGTTTGTCCCTTCGCTGTTGAAGCATTTTCTGGGTGTATCGGTGCTGTTTATCCAACATGATTAGCTTACGTTGCAGATCTCGGTCCTCCTTTTGGTTTAGCACTCTTAACACTCTTTGTAGTTCAGGTCTTCTGTAGATGTGATCCATTATGTCCAAGAACTAGGGGGAGGAAAGCATTTTCTGAGCTTTTTTGTTTTTTAGATTAAAACCAAAAATATCAGTTTTATTACCTGATTTTTGTGCACTACTCTGAGCGCAGTCGTACAGGTGTGTTTGGTCTCATGGCAGTCTCACCATCTGTAATATAATAGCCTATTGTAAAGCATGTCTAATGGAGGTTTTGTTAGTGATTTGCAAGTGTGCAGTAATTGTTCATCAGCGCATTCCTTAGAGATTCAGTTTCAGCACAGTAGCAGGGCTTCTTGCACGTTACACTGTGACTGTGAAAAATACTTCGATTTTGTGCAGTTTTCGCCCTCCTGCTTCATATAATTCACTATTTGGGGTTATGATAAAAAAATGAATTGTAAATGTACATTTTGGGAGAAAATTACATTATGAGTAACCATTTGTTTTACTGTAAATGCTGTGCAAATAAATACAATCAGAGACTGTTATTCGAATATCCTAAACTGTTGCTTTTATATAAATATTGGTAATTAAAGATGTGGTGGTTTTAGAAACACTGAGCTCATGAATCCTCGCTATTCTGACTGAGAAAGATTTGCTTTGACACAAGTCTTCAGTTGTTACTTTAGCCATTGGATCATCTGCAAACGTATCATCCTTCTCCAACCTTCTTTCTCATCTCCTCTTTCACTATATCTGTGAATCTTACCTGGTCTTCCTCTGACCCTCCTGCCTGGCAGCTCAATGTTATCTTCGGCCGGATGTATCCACTAACCCTCCTGCCAGTTATTCATTTGGCAAAGATTTAATGCTGAATTCGCTTCCCGGTGAAACCCTCACTATTTAACTGGGCTTGGGACTGACACTAGGAGTACTCTGGGTTGAGCCATAAAATAAATATATATTGGTCATGATCTCCACTAGCTTTCTATATTTATTGATTGGGTTTTCCTAATATTTTGATCATCTATTAACTCCTTCAGCCATTTTAAGCAAAAACATTTTTTTTTATCATTACTTTAAGTTTTTTAGCATCTTATTTCACAGTAAACTCTGAGTCTTTAGAGGGGTTTTTTCCTTTGATTGATTGATTTGGGATTTGTCATCTTCTTGTGGGTGTTTTCAATCTACTTTTTAGTAGACTCATTTATATCATCAGATCCACATTAACATGAACATAAGGCAAACTATGCTTACGAGAAAATCGCTGTGCTACAGCAGGCAGAAAACGAAAAAGTTGAATAAATATTACAAAAACATGACTCTAGTTTGTTAGATTTTTCAGTTTACTTTTATTTGTCTCTGTTCCCCATAAAATATTAACTGCATATATTAAGTTATTATATAAATGAAAATAATACGAAGTGTCCTGATCATATTTACAAAAAATGGTGTAAAATTGCAGTATACCTTTAACAAGCAAAGCCAGCCCCTCTGGAGTTTGGCCCTCCTGCGCCAAAACTGAAAACCAGGCTTGAAGATGGCACAACAAAACTTCCCAAAATGTCACACAGTTACTCCAAAGTTGATCAGCTGTTGACATCGCTGCTTGGTAAGTTTATTCTCTGCAGTGATTTGGCTTCATTTACATTTGCAGGAGAGCTGTTCGCTCGTTTTCAGCTGCTTATCTTCACTGCTGCTTCGCTGGTTTTAGTCGCTCAGGTCAAACAGCGTAATCAATCAGGTTTGTCGATTTACATTATTTAATGAAACAGATAATGATTCGGACATAATGTAAAATACAGCCGTCTAAAGCGCGAGAGAATGTTGCGCATGCGCATTACGGAAAGGGGAGATTACAGTATAATGTAAAAGCAGAAAAACGCATACGTTTACAATAAGGGGTTTCTCTTTTCCGCTTTTTCACGGTCTCTTCTCCATGTTTTTTCCCTTTGTTCTGCTAAATAGTTCTGATATGTCTTCAACCCTTGAGTTCCTGGCTTGTATTCAGCATTTTCAAACTTTGCGGTTTAAACGGTTTTGGTCCCATGTAATTGTTTAGAGATGTAAAACTGTGTTAACCGGAGAGTCTAACTGTTTCTGCTACTTCAGGTGCTGACTTTGGCATAAATAACTGCAGATGAGTTGGCTGTTACCAAATACGAACAGTTAATTTTGATCTCACAGAGGTTTATGCTTGGATATTATTTAAAACAATTAACGGCAACAATCCATAGCCAGATAACCTAAACCACTAAACACTGAGGCATTTTTTAATACATTTGGGCACACTGGGTGGAGAAGATCACTGAGATAATCAATCCGCAAAAGATATTATATGCAAATAAACCAAGTTGGAGGCTTTATTTAGTATAAACCACAACATTAATTTACTCTTAAGGTTTTACACCAGACAGGAGCTGAAGCACATTGCTGTTTTAAATATGGAGCACCTAAACAAATCTATGGAAATGCAGATATCAACAAATAACACTCATTTTATAAAATTCTGCTTTGTTGTTATTATTAGAAATTATGACATACTTTATGTTCTATAACTTGTAACTTGTGCTTTAACAGCTTAATTTCCTCTTTTGTTTTCCACTCAAATAGCAATTGCCCCTGCAGAGGTTATCTAATGCATCCAATCCTGCAACCTGGAAGATTTTTACTCAGAAATACGTGCCACACGGTAAGTGTTTAAGCACTAAATTAAAGCCTACATAAAGTTGCTTCAGTTTTACATGCTGCAGTTTTTCTTGTTGCACTACTTGCAGGTCAGAAAGAAAAATGTAGGCCTACTCTACTTTTGTTTTCAAGGTGTGGTCCAAGCATTACGTTAGTGTTGCCAAGATGATGCGGGCAGTGTGTGTTGATGTACCCGGAGGACCGGAGAATTTGCTGCTGCAGTCTGTTCCCAGACCTAATCCCAAAGCAGGAGAAGTCCTGATTAAAGTTCATGCAGCTGCCCTCAACAGAGCAGACCTGTTACAGGTAGATTATTATTGTAGCCAAAAGAGCATAACACAGTGCTATTATCTCCTGTAAATCTCATAACCTGCTTTCAGTCTTCTTTGACTCACTGTATTCTGAATTATATCTAAATTTGCATAAAACAGGCCTGAAAATAATTATCTTGTGTTTTCCACAGAGACGAGGCCTGTACCCTCCTCCTGCTGGTGAGAGTGACATCATAGGCCTGGAGGTAGCTGGTACTATCCACACCCTGGGTCCAGGGGTGAAAAAGCAATGGAAACCAGATGACCGGGTCATGGCTTTGCTCTGTGGAGGAGGATATGCAGAATATGTTTCTGTGCCCGAGGAGCTTCTCATGCCCGTTCCCTCTAATCTCACAATGTGTCAGGCTGCTGCAATCCCAGAGGCCTGGCTCACTGCTTTCCAACTGCTGGATTTTGTTGGTATAGCAAACATTTCTGTGTCTCTTTGTTTTTCTTCATATTCATATGTTTTTTGGATAAAGATTAGACAACTGAGTTATTAAATGAGTCACATTTATTTCTATTTGACTTTTTTTAATTAACAAGAGGCCAAAGTCAGATTTGGTTCAAATTCTATACTTGCCATCGGTCTTCTCTGCTCCAGCTCAGGTGAAAGAGGGTGAGGTGGTGCTGGTTCACGCTGGAGGCAGCGGAGTCGGAACAGCGGCCGTTCAGCTTGTTCGTCTGTTTCGGGGTGTGCCGGTTGTCACTGCCGGGAGCCCAGAAAAATTGAAGCTGGCTGAGAAACTGGGCGCTGTAGTTGGATTCAACTACAAAGAGGAGAGCTTTGCACAGGGAGTGCATGACTTCACTGGAGGTGAATTATGGAAATCAACGTGCATTTAATTTTGCTGCAGGCGACGGTGCAGTGTCTCTGCTGATAATTCCTAATGATAGCATTGTTTTTGCATACTTCAGATTGCTATCAAATGTTTTGTCTTTGTTTCACAGGCATTATATTAGAGTTAAATGTTTCCAACCACTGTAGCAATCAGAGCTTAATGCTACATAGCTCTTCTGTAGCTTTCTAATAAATGCACATCAAAGAGCTTTGGTAACCAACTCCAAAAAAATCCTCCGTCAATACTTAAGAACCAAGTCAAAACACATGATTTCATTTTCAAGGATAAAAGAAAAATTAGTTGTTTTGTCATTTTAGTTCAAAAAATTTTTTTATTCAATCTGTCACAGTGTATTTGTTTAGAAGAGGGGTCAAGCATAAGACCGGGGGGGAGAATCGGCCTGCCAAAGAGTCCAATCAGGCCCACTGGAAAATGTAAAGGAGGGCATAAAGATTGGAGTTCTCGGTGTATTTTGATTACATTTACAACTTTTCCTACTGATACAAACCTCCCACATGGTCATTCATACTGCACTAATGTAGTAAAGTAGCATTAAAAACAGCGGAAGGATAGAATAGTTCCTGTATTTTCACTCTCCACTGCAGAAATGTAGTCTTCATTGGTCTTGTTTAGCCTAGCTAACCTACACCACAAAACACTGAAATAATTTTGAATATATTTGAACACAATGGGTGGAAAAGGTCACCGAAATAATAAATCTGCATAAGAGGATATGATATGCAAATAAACTGAGTTAAAGGCTTTATTCAGTATAGACCACAGCATTAGTTTACTCCTAAACTTTCACACTAAACATGCAGTCAAAGTGGGCTGTGGTGGGCCATGATGTAAAATAAGATTAGCATCTCTGGTTTGGAGCTATTTTGAATCAAGAACGTGATTGTATTGGAGAAGGGCAGTTACCTGTAATTGTAAAATCTCTAATTTCACAGGCAAGGGAGCAAATGTGATCCTTGATTGCATTGGTGGGCGCAACTGGGAGTCAAATGTGAGCTCTTTGGCCATCGATGGCAGGTGGGTGCTGTACGGCACCATGGGAGGGAGGGCGGTAGAGGGAGATCTGCTGGGCAAACTGCTGTCCAAGCGAGGCCACTTGCTCACTAGTCTCCTCCGCTCTCGCAGCCTGCAGGTAAGAATTGAAAACAGAAGTGACACAACAGCTGTGTTTCGTCATCTCTGCGCTGACTCATGTCAGTGTCGCTTTCCTCTCCTGGGTCTGGTTTGCCAAAATGAGGCAACTTGCTTGGGTTACTTTTCAGACATCTCTTGTAATATATATGTTTGCAACTGGACCTGATATGTACTTTGCATTTTCCTTTCACAGTACAAAGCTGACCTGGTGAAAGCTTTTACAGGCAGGGTGTTGCCATATTTCTCAGACCAGCCTGCCACCCTGAGGCCAGTGATTGACCGCACATTTAGCCTGGATGACATTGCAGAGGCTCATAAGCACATGGAAGCTAACAGAAACATGGGGAAGATTGTCATCAATGTGATTCCACAGATTGAGCAAACACAGTGATGAATTCATACTGTAATAGAAACGCACTGGCTTTGAAATTTCCCAAAATACTGAAACCCACTGTCATTGTAAAACTTTTCTTTTGTTAGGAATATTCATAATTTACTAATAAAATAGACCAAATCACTGTTTTTCATTTTCTGTTCTAGTATTGTTACGATTACGTCCCGTGTTACTGTTCTTTTTCTATCCCCTATTCATTGAGGTGAGTTTTCTCCTGTGGTGGTATTACTCACAATTTTCTACTAGCAGCATAGAAATGACAGAAATGTGCATTTCAATGCATGATCAATGTTTACAATAGTTAACTAAAAAGCTAATTTGGGAAAAAAGGAAAACTAACTCACAAAACTAGAAATACATAGATAGTAAATGTTATAAGTTTTAATCTTTGGCAGTTTAGATACTTTTTTTTTTTTATCACAGCCTGCCTGATTAAATTTTGTTGCATTTGCTTATTGAGACTTGGGATGTCTGTCTACATGATTGTGAGTCAGCTGACATTTGTACTGTAACAATACCTGTTTTGATTTTCCTAAATTTCGCCCCTGATAATAATCCTCAGAGGTCACCACAGCAGATCATCTCCCTTCATCTCACCCTATCTATTCTCATCTGCCACACCAACCCTCTGCATATCCTCCCACAGTACATCCACGTACCTCCTCTGTGGTCTTCCACTTTTTCTCCTTTTTAATCCTCGTCTCTCCAGGGCATATCGCCACCTTTCTTAACTCTTCTTCATCTGCTCCCTACTTTCACTAAAGATCACAATGTTGTTTGCAAACATTATATACTCCATGAAGATTCCTGGCTGACCTCATCAGATCACAGATCCAAACTAGAAGGGGTGAGATGTTTCTTGATGCAATCCCACGCCCACTTTCAACACATCTATCACTACTACCTCAGTGTTATCATACATTCCGTGCACCACCCTCACACACTTCTCTACCTCGCTATAATTATAAGAATAAAACGTCATTTGAAACTGTATTGGAAAGAAAAAAATCGAATAAATAATAAATAAATAAATAAAAATAAATAGAAAATAGCAAACTATAATAACTGTCAAGGACTTCAAATTTTATGTGAGCTGAATCTTATATTAATAAATTTAAAAAAAAATCGGAAAGGATTTAGAGACGACTCTCTAGACGATGCTGATTGGTTGTGTACTTGTTTAAATAAAGTTCTTTAAATTGAAAAAAAAATTTTCTCAAACTTCCGGCTTCTGTGTTGCGGCTCCTTTCACAACTTCCCTCCAGGTCCCGAGGAGGCAAAGTTAACATAAAAAGGTCGTGTAACTGAGTTATTTTAATGAATAAATATTAAATTAGTCAACGGACAACATTCGGACTCTATGATTCGACGGAAAACAGAGAATATCTTTATTTATCTGGTAAGTAAGAGTGAGCATGTTCCTCAAGCCGCCCTGCTAAACGTATCTGCGTCAGCTAGCAGTCTGAACCCGCAGGTGTTCACGTGAAATAAAGCAAAACAAGTTGAATGTAAGAGCTAAACTAATGTTTTTATGAGTGAGCTGTAGTTATGCAGCCAGTCGTGTTAAAAGCTGATTCATGTGAATGAATTGTTGACTTATAATCGGTCAAACATCTCTCATGAATATCAAGCCATTTTGAACCAGAAGTAACATTTCTGTCACAAGTTAGAAGCTGCAGTCAGTGTTTGGGTAAAGTGCCGCCTATGTCCTTTATTTATCAAGGTAACAAGTTTTGTTGACGTTACAAATGTCAAATTCAAGACAAATTTAGCCAGTAGGGTAGCAGAATTTGCCACAACTATAACATAACAGCTCTACAACATGTAAGTTAAGGAGTGCTGAAATGCATTTGTTGTTCTTGAAAGAGACTGGCTGACCTTTTTAAGTGAAAAGGTAAATGTGAAGGAGTATGATGTCCTTTTAAGGAAAACAAACATCCCCAGCAAATAGGCCTATTTAGGTTTATTAGCAATAAACAAGAGTTGTAAACCAGTGTAATTACACGTGTTAAAGCACTTTACCTAACTGCTGGTATGAGGAACTTTTGTATTTAAACTTGATCCTACTTTCTGTTTTGAGCTTTATTTGGATATATGACTGTATGTGGGATTTGCATGTAGGATTATCCCAGAGAACCCCAGCTTTCACCCACAGTCCAAAGACGTGCAGGTTAGGCTAAATTAGGTTAATTGTACAAATGTGTGCAAGTAATGCGCCTACTTCAATGCAGATTAATGATATACTGAATGATGTCCTTGGTGAGCGTGCTGTCCATCAGAACTTCCAGATATGTTCTTTTTTCCCCTCAAACTTCTTTATTTCAACTAAACTTTTGAGCCCTTGAAGTTACTTTCCTGATCTGTCTGCATTGTGCCTGTCAGAAAAGGGTGGAATTGTTTACATTTTTTATGTCACAGAAAACACATCCTGAAACATGGAGGATCCAAACAGACCACAGAGGAAAATGTCAACAGCAGGAGAGAGTTTGTACAAGTTGCTGGGAGTGGAGAAGGGAGCGTCTCCTGACGAATTGAAAAGAGCCTACAGGTGTGACTATCTCTTTCAGTTCTGAGCTACAAGAACTAATAAATAAAATGTTACTCTCGCTTGTTAATTGTGCTGTTCTTACAATAGCACAATTAACTAGTGAGAGTAACATCATTGTTTCAGAGATTTATGGCGACATTAGTGAAATCTTAGGCTACATCCACACTAGACCGGATAGATTTGAAAACTGCATTTTCGTTTGAAAACGCTCCGTGTCTCTTCTAGCATATTTAGTAATTTTCACAGAGTTGTGCATCCACATTGAAACGGCCGAAAACGCTTACGTTCCAGTACTGTGCATGCGTGAAACGCAAGAAGATTTGACCTGCCTCATTTCTTTCTGCCGCTTTGAAACGTCGCAGCAAAATTTCAAAGAAAAGCACCGACTTTTTTAAACCCTCACTTGTTTGTATATGTTTTAATTTCTCTTTTGACCAGGAAAATGGCATTAAGGTATCACCCTGATAAGAACCCAGACAACCCCGAAGCAGCTGAGAAGTTCAAGGAGATCAATAATGCCCACTCCATCCTCACTGATCTGGACAAGCGTGGTATCTACGACCAATATGGATCCATGGGCCTCTCGGTGGCCGAGCAGTTTGGGGAGGAGGGAGTCAAATATTACTTTCTCATGTCCAAGTGCTGGTTCAAGGTGAGAGGCAAGGGGATGTAGTTTTAAAGGTGAAAACAGAACATGAAGTTGTTTGTTCTGGTAGTAGGTGAATTATGCAGAAATTTAAATGCCAAAATGTGACCAGAGCATGCTGCAAAGTGTCCAAAAACTCTCCTAATACTCACATTGGTTTTCTTTTAGACCCTGTTTGTGTGCTGCACTATTTTCACCTGCTGCTGCTGTTGCCTCTGCTGCTGTTGCTGCTGCGGAAAGTGCAAACCACAAGATGAAGAGGACAATTTCGTCTACATGGACCCTGAGGACCTGGAGGCTCAGATTAGAGAACAAGATGCAGGTGAGGAACTGTTTTATATTCACTTAAGAATGTATACAGTTGAGCAAGGCAGCAGCTTGCATAGAAACAAAGAGCTGGAGTTGGAAACCCAAATGGTGTAGTGTCCAGTTTCTGATTGTCAGCATTTTTAAGATGAAAATGTTTCCTCTAGAAATCTAGGATTAATGATATGGAAATATTATTTTTCACAGCTTAATCTGCCTTTTTTTCACAGATATAGTTAATTATGTGTTTTCCTGTGGAAAGTCTGCACAGGAAGGCGTTAACTGGGTTCTCTTAGATACAGTCGACAGCCTCTTGAAGTGTTTACTGCCCAGTTTTGCTGTACTGATAACACGGGTGTTACTTTATGCTGAGCAGTTGTAACCCTGCCGGTAATCTTGATCTTAACTGTGCATGTGCAGTAAATCCAGCAGGAAGTTAACTTTGCCAAGAAGGGGGGTACATCTTCATTCAGTATAGGGCATGTTTAGAAAATGATAGTCTATAAAACATCTCAGATGAACAACAGCTGATGACATATTACACTGCCATTGTTTCTTTAATATACACTAAGCTAAAATGCAGAAGCAGTGTGTGGGTAAACGAAGTACACCCCATGACTCAGTAGCTTGAAGAACCACGGATGGATGGATGACTTCATCAGTGTTTCACAGGGATGCAGGGACTTTGGCCCACTCTTCTTTATAACGTTGCTTTGGTTCATTGAAGTGGAGGCATTTGTTTATGCACAGCTCTCTTAAGGTCCCACCGCAGCATTTTAATCGTGACTTTGGGTGTCCCATTGCAACTCGTTGATTTGTTTCTTTTCAGTGGGGTGTGTGGGGGTATTTACCAAAGCACAGCTCTGAGCATGTTAACTGGGTTGTGGTCTGAACTTTTACTGGGCCTCTGCAGCACTTTTTCTCTCTTTTTTTTTTTTTTTTTTAAGCTGGTGTGTATTTGCTGCTGTGCTTGCGATCATTGTCCAATTTCATTACCTAATTTGGGCCAAACTTTTAGCTGTCAGACACATGGCCTAACAGTTGACTCTAGAATAATTTGCTATACAAAGGAGTTCATGTTTGACTCAATGGCTGCAAAACGAGCCTAGATCATCACCCCTTCAAGGTTTTGTTCAGATGCAACTTTCCAAACCTAAACCATACTGTCACTTTTAATTTTTTTTTCTTTATTAAACAAGCCATACTTGTTTGGTCTGTTTTTAATTGTTTTCTCTCGAACTTTAACATTTAACATGATAACTGTAGCCTAAAGAATCTCAGATACAGACCTCTTGGAGTTTTTTTTCGTTTTTCTGATCTCTGGGTAAATTTGCTAGGAAGATTGGCAGCTGTCTTGAATGCTTTCGACTTGTGAATAATCTTTCTCATTGCAGAATGATGGACTTTACATTTTTATCGAAATAGCCTTAATATCCCCCCACCTCCATCTAATTTTAAGACGTGCTAAATGGCAAAATATTTTTTACTTTTATCCTCATGAAACCTGCGCGTCGAGTGGAAATTAATGAAATGTCACTCTAATCCATTACATCTTGCCCTGATCTTGATCCGTGTAACTGGTGATACTTCACCTCTAAACTCTGTCGTCTTTGTACATTTCAAGCCGAGACCAAAGCAGGTGAAGAGATGTCGTTAAGAAGCTGTGTGTTGAATTTTGTTTTACAGCAGACCATCCCGTAATAGTTATTCAGCCGAACTCTAGCGATGCTGCTAGCCATTCAGGTAAGGTGTTATTCCGTCTTCAGGTAACGTTCACCTGTTGTCAGCTTCCTGCTGCTCTGCGCTGCTTGACTCGCCTGCTAGATTTTACAGCAGTGATTCACTGTGGAAGATTTTTTTTTTTTGTCCATGTATTAAATCCTTAATGTGAAGGACGCATGGGAAATCCAAAGCTTTTGTTGTTGTTTTTTTGTTGTTGTGTTTTTTTTTGTTTTTTTTTAAAAGTGATTTATGTCCCTTATCACATACCGAGGACTTTTTGATGATGTGCTGTGTTTGGTTTTTCTCCAAACGTGGTCCTGCGGATTGTGGACAGATGTCTCCACTTTGGTCTCATCTGTCTAGTGGACATTGTTCCAGATGTTTTGTGGTTTGTTCAGATGCGATTTTGCAAACCCAATAGCCCCCCCCCCCAGTCTAATTTTCAGACGTGCTAAAGGGGAGATCGTTTTTGTTTTACTCTGACAAAACCTGCATGTAGAGTCGTATTAATGAAAATCACTAATGCTGATTCTGTTGCCTAACAAAATGTCACTCTAATCCTTTAAATTCTGCCCTGATCTTGATCTCTGTAATTGATGATCCTTTGACACCCCCCCCCCCCCCCCCCCCCCCCCCCCCCCAAACCCCTGAATGCTTGTTACGCTGTTAATTGCAATCGAAGCTGTAAGTTTGTTCGTATACTTTAAACACTGCTTCTGCATTCTGGCTTATTTCTGTTAAATAAATAATGACACATGTCATAGGTCAAGTGAGGTTATATTTCTGTCATTTTAAGACTTGCTGAAGGTCAGATTACTGTTATTCTAATACATGAGACTTGCATGTAGAGTGGCAGTTATTAAATTCGCTGGTGCTGTTGCCTAATAAAATGTCATGCTAATCCTTTAAATTCTGCGCTGATCTTGATCTCTGTATTCTCTCGTCTTTGTACATTTCAAGCCGAGACAAAAGCAAGCGAGGAGATGTTGTTAAGAAGCCGTGTTGATTTACCCAGTGTTGAATTTTGTTTTACAGCAGACCATCCCGTAATAGTTATTCAGCCGAACTCTAGCAATGCCGCTATGCATTCAGGTAAGGTGTTATTCCTCCTCCAAATACATTCACCTGTTGCCGGCTTCCTGCTGCTCTGTGCTGCTTAACTTGCTGCTAGATCTTGCAGCAAAGAATTGATTTAAAGGTTTTTGTGCTGCTTATGTTTTCTGTTGTTGTTGTTAATGAGAAAAGCTTCATTAAGTGTTTTTCAGTGTTTCTATCTTAAAGGATTTTGGAAGGATGTTTGTTTTGTTTTTATGGCGTTATACTATTTATATGGTTTATTCCCTGCTATAAAAGATCATGGCTCAAACTGTAATAGTAGCGGTTTTCTTTTTAAGCTCTTTGGGTTTTATTTAATAATGGTTATAGAAATTTAGACTGTAAGTGTTGTCCATTTCCCACATTATATAAAAAAAAAAAAAAGGACACAGAACAGAGTCATCAAAGTCTCCTTTTGCATGTATGAGCAGATTGCACAGATTGATCTTGACACATAATAATTCGTACAGATTTATAGTTCTGGAGTTTTGGCTGAAAGATTTGTACAAATATGGAGTGACATGAAATTTGGTACCGATAGTGTTCACTTAACTTGTTTTCTGGGGCCATCATCTGGTCAAATACTTTGCTTTTGTGCGCTAACATGCTAAACTAAGGCAGTGAACCCAGGCAGTAATATTATTTATGTATTTATTTTTAAATGACGAGACGTACTTTCCTTCATGTTTCATTTTCTGTGAGACGTAAGTGGTTTTGATAGCTTGTCTGATTTAAGAACACTCCCACACCACACACCTGTTCATCACCTGTTCTCGTTACCTTCTGCAGGGGAGAACACACCGATTGTGATTCAGACTCACGCAGCCAAGGGGGGCTCAGGACCTGGAGAATGAACGACTGTATCAAACACTGAAGTGCAGAAAATGTTTTCATCTCAGAGATTTGTTTGTTTACATGAGTCAAACTGCAATTTATTTGATTGTGCCATAGTTATTTTTTTTAAAATGTGCTTTTTCTTTGATCCAGTCTTGTATTTATTCTTTTAAAATGTTAAATTTCTGAATTTGGGGCGGAGACTAATAACAAAGCCATGCAGATCAAAGCCTCTGAGCTCGGGGATAATTATTTTTTTCCTGCGCACTTTAAACTCACACATTCATATTGAATGTTTGGAATATTCTGAAGCTGCCATGATCAGAGCACGTTTTGGCCCAAGATTCAGAAATTTTCAGATTTTTATTTTTAATATGCCGATTCAGGGGTTTCTGTGGAAGCTTGCTTCCAGCACTGGAAAGGGGGAAAAAAAAAAAAGCCAAGCGTAAATCAGAATTTTGGTGTCAGATCTCAAAATTTCGACTCAATGACTCAGGATCTCAAGTCGAGTCTCACTTAAAGTTTCACCTAATCAGACGTGTGAGCCGGCAAGTGGAAATTTTGAGATGGTGACTTGAAATTTTGACTTAACTTTGCCTCGCAGTTTAAAAAAACAAAACAAAACAAAAAACGCTTGTTCGGTCGCACTGCACATAGAAACAGACTCTATGTTAAACGGTTTACTGATGTGGCCACAGATCACACACAGATTTATCAAACAAAGGTTTAGTTTTAAAATTTTAGCGCTGCCTTATGTGACACATTCAGTTGCCAGCTTGTAAATGACTCTTTGAAGTTTAGTCTTGTGATGCTTGCAGAGATTTTAAGGAATTACTAAATCGCCTAATTCTGAGAGTTGGATGAAGACTGTTGATCACATTTGTGTTTGTCCACTTGAAATCTGTAAATGGATCAAATACCCCCCAAAATGATTTGAGTCTTCCTATAAATGCCATAATTGTAAAACCAGATTTATATACCTGCTTTTAATTAACACAAAAAGATTGGATTTACTTCAATGGTACGTTTAGAAATTAGTCTAAACGCACCATTGAGTTACATTTGGCACACCCCTTTAGGGCGAGTGCAGCAATGTGTAGAAACCAAAGAAATCACACGGAGGCTTCTGCTGTAGCGCCCTCTTTGTGTGTGATTTCACCTAACAACAACCAGCAAGCCCCAGGAACCACTCGCCGACCAGCTGGGGGAGCACACCTTTTTCCAAGCCGCCTCCTCCCTCACTACCTGAAGCAAAGAACCGGCTGGACCAGTGGACCACTGTTTATTCTGTTTGTGCAAAGATTAAACAAAAGACATGTTTTGGACATGTTGATTGATGTTTCCACTTGTGATGTTTTCAACCTTTATGCTTAAGTCCCTTTGGCTCCTGCTCAAGCTTACTTAATTATACACACAGGCACAGTGACAATAATCTGTTTTAACTCCTGGAAAGTGAGCCAGTGTTTCAGAAGAGGTACAGTTGGTCATTTTTGTCATTGCACATAAGTAAAAAAATATGCAGGGAGGTGAATAGAGTTGTGTGAATTTTTCTACACTTGACACTAAAACCATCGTTTGTTTCTTTAGAAAATAAGATCGCAGCTTTCTGATTTATTGCCATTTTGACTTTTTTGTGTATGTCGTGATTGTCTTGTAAAGTCAGAGATGTATATTTATGATTAGAGGATTTATTACAAATTGAGTATTAAGGTAAAGATTCTTTTGTTTAAATGATATTTTTCTATTTTCTCTCGGGGTAAAAATGTTGAGGTTGTGCTTCATTTTGATTTCATTTTATACAAATCTGGCTATAATAATAATAATTTGGATGCTGATTTTCTGACGATCCTTGACTGCGGTGTATTTAAAAGCCTGCTTGTATACTTTTGTATGCCAATGATTATACTTGACGCAAAAGTGCCTGAATGCAGTTTTTGAATAATTTTACAGAAGTGTATTTTATGTCATTATCTAAACATTTCCATGCTGAGTTTGTTCTGTCCACTTTGACAGATTTCCAACTGTTGGTGTAAATTTGAGTTTCTTCTAAAGCATTTCATGAAATAAAGTTGAATAATTCAGAAAATGTCATGCGGTTGTCTTATAATTTCACTGGAGTTGGCGCAGTAACCTGCCATTGGCTCCTGCAGTGCTCCACCCCTGAGAGATAGCGTAGGTTAGAGCAGGTGGTAAGTTGCCAGGCTTCCCTCTAGCTCCAGGTCAACCTTAAATACGGGAGTGTCTCAGCTGTCAATAACATGAGGATATGGAGTCATCAACAGATCCAGAGAAGCAACATTTGATTGAGACTCATTCGGAGCCTCTTGTGTGGTACGTCTTCATTTTTCATTTGACCTCCTGAAACACCAAAGTTCAACACAAATGGCTTTAAAACTGTTGACTTCCACATTGAGCCAGCCTAACTGTAGATCTTCCGTCTTGTGTCAGGGTGAGCGGTCCAGAGAAAAAGTGCTCAGACTCAGAATTCAGTGAAGACACCCTCAGTGTGGAGGGGCTGTGGCAGCACGAATGGCTCTGCCAAGAGGCCAATTGGAGGTCGGTGACTGAAAGGGACTCGAGATGTTTGGCCAGAAAGAAGCTTTTCACTGCATGTGCCGTCAGCCTTGTGTTCATGACAGGAGAGGCCATTGGTGAGACAAAAGACTCATCACAAATTTCCATGCCAGCAACTCTGATTCTGCCAAAAAAAATGAAGTTTACCTATATTCGTTTTTTACTGTGTCATGCATAAATATGTAAAGCTTGCTGAGTTTGAATCGCTCCATACAAACTTGATCTTAAAGTGACACACTCAGGCTTCCTCTGCCCAAACACACATACGGTTTCCTCTGCAGGTGGATACGCCGCCGGCAGTCTGGCCATCATGACGGACGCAGCTCACCTTCTGACTGATTTTGTCAGCATTGTAATCAGCATCTTCTCTCTGTGGATCGCATCAAGGCCTCAGACAGGAACCATGACTTTTGGATGGTATCGAGCTGGTAGGAACAAGGTTCTCACGAGTAGCTCTCAAGAATACACTCACCAGCCACTTTGTTAGGTACACAGGTTAAGATTCATTAACCGAAGTAGCAGTACAACATAGAAGGGTCAGAATTTGGAATAAACAAGTCAAAAGAATGAATCTGTCCTGCCTTGTATCGACAGTTTAGGCTGGTGGAGGTGCTGATGTTATGGTGGGATATTTTCTTGGCACACTTTGGATCCCTTAACTGAGCATCATTTAAATGTCACTTTTGATGGCAGCATCCTGCAGGAGAACAAACAAAGCTCACATCATGTCAAGCTGGTTTCTCGAACATGACAGCAAGTGCACTGTACTCAAATGTCCTCCACAGTAAATAGATCTCAATCCAGTAGAGCAGGGATGTGGTGGATGTGGACTGTGTGCCATAATCATGTGAATATGGACCAAAAGCTTTCAGCTCATTGTTAAATTTGTACCATGAAGAATTCAGGCAGTTCTGAAAGCAAAAGGGCGTCCAACCCGATACTAGCAAACTGCCCATTGAATTTATGTGCACATTAGTCCATATGAGTTGCACGTACTCATATCCTTCATATTTTCGGGGCCATTTCTGACTCTGTTACTGTTTCACGCAGAGATTCTGGCCATGTTTCTATCAGTCGTGTCGATCTGGGCCGTGACAGTAGTGCTCGTCTTATCAGCCGTGCAGAGGATCTCCGACGGGGGATACGAGATTGACAGTGAGATCATGCTCATAACATCAGGCTGTGCTGTGGGGGTCAATGTCCTGTAAGTGTGCCGAGCTTACTTTATGGATTATTTCTGCTTGGTTTAGGGGGGCAGTCAGCAGCGATGAGTGATGACGTCTATGCTTTGTTTTACCCAGGATGATCCTGATCTTGCATCAGCCTGGCAACTCACATGGCCACAGCCATGGGTTTGCCACCAACCTGACCCAGAGGGACAAGCATGGGCAGAGGAACGGCCACGGTAATGCAAGTGTGAAGGCAGCTTTCGTTCATGTGGTGGGAGATCTGGTGCAGAGTGTCGGTGTCATGCTGGCTGCCACCATCATCCACTTCTGGGTCAGTGTAAGATTAAAAATAACAGTTAAATAACAAAAATAATCAGGATGGGCTTGATACAGCACTGTACTCTCCAAGTACTCAATATCACTCCATCAATTGTTTCTGATCATATTTCTGTCTTCTTCACAGCCTGAATATAAAGTAGCAGATCCAATTTGCACCTTCCTGTTCTCTCTTCTCGTTATTGGGACAACGCTTCCTGTCACAAAGGATGTTTTCAGGATACTGCTGGAAGGTAAACACACTTCCCTCCGCCTGTGGTGACGTTCAGATTTTAGCGACAGTTTAACGTGTGTATTTTCTGAAGGCGCTCCTCGGGACGTGAGTTTCGGCGCCGTGAGAGAGCTGCTGCTGTCTGTAGGAGGAGTCACCGCCATTCACAGTTTACACATGTGGAGCCTCAACACGACTCATTCTCTGCTTTCCGTGCACCTTGCCACAGGTAAGAGGCGAAGACGGTACTGTTATGTGGAGAGGAAGCAGAACCTGCGCTAAAGCCCAGTAAAAAACAGAATTTCCAGTTTTATTATGCTGTTGCCAAATATAAGTTACTTGAAAAATATGGCAAAAAACAGAATTTTTTTTTAGTTATTTTCTGCTTTTGAAGTTGATATCACTGAAAATAGATACATATAAAAATCAAATAAGACTTGGAAATCCATAATAGTCTATTGCAAATCTGTCTGCAGATTTTTGGGAGTGCCCATTGCCCCCTTGCCCCTCCCTTGGTGGTGCCCCTGCTAAAACTATGGAGGTTTAATTAGAAATGAAACACCACACGCCCATCCTGCGCCTTTTATCCTGGTCCTGTAAACATTTGTTTATTGTTTGATCAGAGTGTTTGTATTCTAAGTAAATAGGATGGAAAACCCTTTGGCAAATATTGATCTATTACAGCAGTAATGTAAGGTGCCAGTCAACTGAAAAAGAAAGTTCTTATTGCTTCCACAAGAATTAGGAGGGTAAGAAGCAGCCAGGTGCTGCTAATCAGATGCACGTGATTAAATGATCATCAGCAAATGATTAATTCATTGATGAACTCTATAGAAGTAAAGGTTTTTGGCAATTTTCTGGAGCATTCTAGTTCTTTCTAGGAGGGAAGGTCCCAGAAAACTAAAAAAAAAAAAAAAACTAAACTAAAGAACCCCCAAGATCTAACTCTCAAATTCTACAGGCCTTAGTTAACATGTGAAATATTCAAGTCCATTGGTAGCACGTTTAAAAAAAAGACTAAGTATGACTTCTCTGCAAATATAACATGGCGGCACAGGTTTGCAAAGTTGCATCTGAACAAACCACAACACAGGAAGTAATGAAGAATATGGACACAAACACCTCAAAACAACCCCCAAAAGGTTGATTGTGTTCATCTGGATGTAGCGTTTTCAGTGGGAGAAACGTTTCGTCGCTCATCTAAGTGACTTCTTCAGTCTCAGCTGACTGCAGGTTTCCCCAATCTTATAAACAGTACATTTGCCCAATGACTGAAACTAGCACCACTGAATGAACAATGGGCTGTGAGGTCAGTTCATTGATCATTAATATGCAAATTCTCATGACCATTGATCAACAACCACTGATCCATGGCCATGAGTACCATTCATAGAGAGTTGGGGAATGGCTGCAATCACAGCATTGTAAGATGGCGAAAGATGGCCCCTTAGGCCCCCTCCTTGATTCAGAGATGGTCTTTCCCTTTTCACGTAAGTGGCCTCCTTGACTCTGCGCTGCAACCAGCGTTCCTCCCCGTCCAGGATGTGTACATCCTCATCATCAAAGAGTGTCCACTGGCCTGTAGGTGTAAAGAGTCTGCAGAGTCCTGGCCTGGCGAGTTAGCTCTTCTGCGTTGCGCAATCCACTTCACCAGAGGTTGTTTGGTTTCCCTGATGTTGAAATCACGGCAGCCATTCCCCAACTCTCTATGAATATAATCTGATTTATATAGAACACAAAAAACCCACAAGTTCAGCATACACGATAAACAGGTAAAATATTGTCATTTTGGGCTGAAGTTTTATTTACTTCCATGAACTTCTGAGTACAAGCAAAATTCTAGCATCCACAATAAAATGAAGAGGAAGAGTTGAGCCAAAGTTGTAGAAGAAGAGCACTGATGATTAAATCATGTCATTGTCTGTATTTATTTGTTTGTTTGTTTTTTCCAGAGGAAGATGCTGATTCGCAGATCATCCTCAGGAAGGCAACAAGGGTCCTGTGCTCCAAGTTTGGTTTTTCCAGCATCACAATTCAAGTGGAGAGCTGCAGGATTTCGGGCAGCAGTGTAGAGGTTTAAAGTTGACTGAACAGGTGACTGCAAAAGTAAAGGCACTGGGTGCTCCCATTTAACAGCTTCATATTTGGGACTGAGGCGGCACGGTGGTTAGCACTGTTGCCGCACAGCAAGAAGGTCCTGAGTTCAATTCCACCATTGGGGTCTTTCTGTGTGGAGTTTGCATGTTCTCCCCGTGTTTGCGTGGGTTCCCTCCGGGTACTCCAGCTTCCTCACACCGTCCGAAGACATGCAGCTTGTAAAGCTTATAAATATGCACAGTATAATGCCATCACTACAATATACATGTTTTACACACTCCTTTTGTTGTTGACATTTACAGGCTGTGTGCAAAATGCCACACTCTTCAAATTCATGCCAACTAATATTTTTACGTCCAGTAGATGTCCTACTAGAGCAAATGAAGCTTCAAGACGCTTTGCGCTGGGGTGAACCAACTGGATGAAAAGCTTCAGTGCTTCATGAAGCTTCATCTGCCCATCACTACATACTGCAACAACATGGGAATAGAGCAGCAGATACTTGTCTTTGAGTGAAGATATAAGGTGATAGGTAATACAAATAACTGCAACTTGAATCTTTACTGAAGCTCAGTATTTGACACAGAGTTCAAGTCCACTGCTGTAATAACTAATAATGATAAATATTATAACTTTAATATTGGCCAATAAAAAATATACTACTATATAGGAACATAGTGAAGACTAATTATTTAAGAGAATAAAGAGAGGTTAGTTTATTTTGGAGACAAGCTCCATTTATTAAGAAAATTTTAAAAAGGCAGGAACGCTATTTAGAGATTTGTGGGTGGCTCTTAAAAGAGCCGTTGTGGGGAAGTCACTGGGACTTCAAATAGGCTATTCTTTTGGTTGTCAAGACACTGCTCCCTCCACCGAGAAGTGGGCCATGAACTTCTCCCTCACCAGGACAGCCTCTCTGGAGAAGTTGTTGGCTGCCACATGACCCAGGCCTTGCAACGGCCAGAATTAAACCAGGTCTAAATAAAACAAATAAGGACTTTATAAGCCAGACCTTCTGAGTATCACTACAAAGATTACAAACAGTGGTCCTCATACCACAGTTTGATATCAGCAAACACCGAGAGCATACATTGATATGACACCACAGCCATGCTATCATTGCAAACACTGATAACACAGCATAAATCGAATTAATTTAATTTGATGTTCATTTTATGGAATACTATGTTAGCTTTATGATTTCACTACCAGAAATAACAGAAATCCAACTATCCACAAACTGTCTCATGACTCCACAGAATATTTTCCCTAAGGTCTTGGGGATCATCAAGACGGGGTTTTTTTTGGAAAACTTAAGAGGTGTTACGACCCGGCTCGAGGCCGCAACATAAAAAAGGAGGCGAATATCAGAGTGTAAGTGAGAAGAGGTTTTAGCTTAAAATAGCATCGCAGGTTGGCTCAAATGGCTGGTGCCACAAAGGCAAAGACTGGTGAGCTTCCTGAAAAGCCTGCCTCAGGTATGCTTTTATTTACACCTTATTGGTGTGGCCAATTAGCAACAGCTGAACACACTGAGATTAGGGGCTGCAGAGGAGCGTAACACCACCTCCCTCAAAAGGGTTCCTCTAGGACCCCTAAATTTATTAAGCCAAAGCCAAAACTTGAGCACTTTATCACCTGCTCTCCTGACACAAAACTAAATACTCGCATTTCTTTAGTTGGTATCTTTAAGCATGGATGCCCCTGCATGAGGATTTAAAGTTGCCACACTGAATGCACAGAGTAACATGTGACCAACATGAGTACAACAGTCAAACCCAAAAGGATTATTCAACCTACTACAACACAAAATGAGAGCAGCCACGAATAATCACATTCACAAGTGATCTGTGGTCTCCACCACACAAACGGTCACTTACAAGTGGCCTCATACCACAAAAAGTTACTGTAATATACAAAATTCAGTAAAGCAAGCATACTAGTGAACAACCACAAAATGGAGAGCTATAGCCACACAACGATCACATCAAGGGTGGCTCAGCACCCCGCAGTGTTATTGCCATCACCTGGCCAACAACACTCACAAGTGATCCAACTAAAGTGGCCATATTCCCCACAACACTAAAGGTCACTGATACATTAACGGAACAGACATGGTGTACTCTCTATGCCAACTAAAAAACTGCTCACCTGCCTCAGCTATAAGACCATAATGGATTCACTTGGCACAATAATTGGCTTTTGAAGTAACACCCTTTCAGATTTGTAACATTTGCAGTATCAACACCACCGCTGTGTGACGTTTGAATCGCCTTTCATCACACACACGTCTGTCACTAAGACATTTTGCAGTTATAAAATTCTAAACTTGAATTTTTTTCTCGTGAATTAAAATATTTTTTCATATGAACCTTCTTTTTTTCCCCACCCTTTTCTTTACTTCTGTCTGCACCTTGCTTCACTCAATAGCTCTCCAGTGCTCGCTAGAACAGATTTGGTTTGTTTTTTGCAGCATCAGTTTCAATTTATTTCAACTGACAATCCAGGTCAAATGAAGGACGCTCCCTCAGATCATACAGGCACATAATTATGAGGTACAAATTTTTTCAAACAATACATACAAAAGAGTCTTAGCACATTATTAAGGACGGTATAGTAAGAGTTAGTCTGGATTGAAACCAGGTCAAAGCAAGCAATGAAATGTTAAACATAGATATGAAATTCCTAATAGGTAGAGATTATTCCGATATGCATTTTTTAAGGTTTTTCTTTTTTTTTTTTTTGGGATGTACTGTAACAGTTTAGTTTAACAAACAGTAAAAAAACCCCAACAAATCTAGGTAGTTATTAGTATATCATGTAACAAAACACTTTCTGGCGTGATGAGCCCAAAAATTTGCAGATAAGAATTGTTCAGCATGACAAAAATTCCTGGTTTCAACACACTTTCTGGAAAAGCAGTCTTCAATGTGCGGACTTGGGGTCTCCATCTTTCCAGTAGTTTCTGTGGGCCTCCTGGAACATGTCCTTGCATGCGATTTTAGCTTTGAGTTTCGAGCAAATGAGAAAGGAGCCGCCCATTTTTCTGTGGAGGGAGTAGGTTTCCTCTGGCGGTGGCGTGAGACGCTCTTTCAGCATCACTGGGATGAGGTTGTGGATGCGCTCAGTTGTGCTCTGCATTCCAAAGTCAAAGGGCTTTTCTGAGTTGAAGGCCTCTCCGAGGATCATCACCGCATCCACGTGGGCGTTCTCCATCGCCTTAATGCAGAAGACAAGAAAAATGATCAAGAGGCTTTCAAGTAAAAGTTCAGCATGTACAGAAACCTGCTCCTCTGCTTTTAGACGAAGAGATCAATATTAATTTTATTTGTGTTGAATAGGACGCTGCACCCAGCATCTTGCAACAGAGACTGGAAACAAGCTGAAATAATCCCCTCCATCAGCACTTCTAAAGCTAACACTTCATTCATCGTTGGTCCCATATTTATTTTGCAGGAGGACATGCAGCCAGACTCAATAAATAAATATTTCCTCTACCACAAGAGCTGGAAATGTGATTAAAGACACACAGGCCTGCTCTCAGCCTCAGGGAATAACTGTGGAGTTATGTGAAGAGACAGACTGAACAACACTGGAACACACTAAACCCACACAAGAACTGTAGTAAGACGAGAGAGCAATGTGATCTTCAGGCACCATATAATAAAGAGAACAAAAAAAAAAAAAAGAAAAAAAAAAAAAGAAATTGTCCACAGTATATACTCTAAGTCATTTTTACTATCATCTCATAACAGTTCCTGTATAATAAAAACCAAGATAGCGAGACTGTTCACAAAATATGAGTGCTGTTGTAGTTCCTGTTGGGTGCCACTAGAGGTCGCTAAAGAACACCTAGTAAATACTTTGAGTGACTGAATATTTCAAAACATTTTCAATAAAAATATGGTGCATTTCAGAAGCTCCTCTCAATCTTACTTTGAACACAGTCAAATTGCTGTTTGACTGCATGAACCTTTCATGTCTTTCACGCTACATTCAAAAATACAACAACAGACAAATCATAAACATAAACTCACAGCTACTGTTGAACTGAATCACAGTGTGGTGCGGTTCATTAGTAAAATTTACAATGTCCGTTTCTCACCTTTGACTCGTATCCTGTGAGGAACTTCATTTCTCTGGATTTCAGTAGGACGCCTTCTCTGTCCTGATCTGCAGCTGCTTTTATAATCTGAGTGAGAGAAATCGCACCAGACGGTTTCACATGACGAAAAGATATTTCTCAACTGAAACTTATTGAAATTCTTGTCTGCACAACAATAAAGCACATCATCTGTCTTAACCTGTGTGGTTAACAGATATTCTCACAGCAAAATGACAAAAACAGAGTAACTTGAAAAGGACTGCAGTCCTGTCCCACGATTCAACAGCTTGTAGAACCACCTTTAGCAGCATTAACCTGAAGAACTCGTTTTCTGCACGGCTTTATGAGTCTCTCACAACATTGTGGAGGACTTTGGCCCACTCTTCTTTATAGTGTTGCTTCAATTCAGTTTCTGGGACCACAGCATTTCAATCAGCTTGAGATCTGGACATTGGGCTTTTGCTGCACCTCGATTCTTCTCTTTTTTCAGCCATTTTGTTCTAGACTGGCTGCTGTGCTTTGGATCATCGTACTATTGCATTTAGCTGCAAACCAAACCAAATCATCACCCCTACACCACCACGGTGTTTCACAGCTGATACGAGGTGTTTGTGCTGATATGCTGTGTTTGGTTTTCTCCAAACATGGAGCTGTGCTTTCGTCTCATCGGTCAAAATGACTTTAACATGTTAACTGAGGTCTGCAGAGTGTGAGATGTAGCTATTGGGTTTTTTTGGGTGACTTTACAGGGAAACGCCTAAATGCTCCAGACCAGAAAACTCCAAAAACCTCTGTTCTCTATAGAGGTGCTCACACTTGCCGATGTTCATTCAATCAAGCACATTTCATTAGCAGTCTTGCCTGCTTAATTCTGTCAATCGAAGCAGTGTGCTAAGTTTTTCACATCCTTTTTTCATATTTGTATGTGTGTTTAGTTTCTTGATAGTCTTCATGAACACTATTTTCCAAATACAAAACAAAATGTTGTAATTACAAGTAATAATCTAAGTGTACTTCATGTGACCAGAATTATCTGGACCTAGAATGGGTTAAGGAGCAGCCAATGTTCAAGAAACATTAGAAGAATATTTATAAAGAAATGACATAACATTTGCACATCACTGTTTGAGAACTAGATAAACTAAATTCTCAGGCAGGTGTATGCATCTTTTTGTTTTTAAATTCATGTAGCATAATAGCCAGTGGGGGCAACACAGTGTACAACAACAATGAGAACACTTCTCACCTCAATGTAGGTATCAGTAAAATGCTTGTTAAATCCTCGAGTAGCTCCAAAATCCAGCAGCGCAACCTGACGTGAAGTCATAAAAAACAGAAAACACGCATCAGTGAAAAGGAGAAAGATTAAATCCACGCGTGTCGCTGGTATAACTTGGGCAAACTGACCTTATGAGTTTGTGGATCAAAGAAGAAGTTGGACCAGTTCGGATCGGTTTGCATGTATCTGAACTCAAAAAGCTCCCTCAGACATAAAATAAGGATCTGCTCACAAATCTGGCAGAAGGAGAGACAACTGGAAGTGACATGAGTGGGTGCTGATACTTAAATAGTTATCTCTGCTACATGCTGCCATGTCTCAGGGTTTTTTATTTTATTTTAAGGTGGCATGTACCTCATCTTGGCAGAGCACAGGTGTTAACTATACTGTAAATAGTGTAGAGTTCAGAGCAGAGTGAAGCTCTTAAAGGCATACCTCATTCCTGAGTTCCTGAGGGAGATGTGTGGCCTTGTCCAGCGGGAAACCAGGCACCAGTGTTGTGGTGAGAACCTGCTTATTGCTTAGCTCGTCTATCACATCAGGCACACAGAAGAAGGGGTGATCCTCCAGCAGCTCGCTACCAAACACACAGCAACAAAGTCAGAAGAAGCGTGCCGATAACCCTTATCTGGCCCTTCAGGTGCTCTGTTACAGCACAGTGCAAATGTCTTGAGCCACCTATTTCTTTACATTTTGCTTCCAAGGGGCCAGATGTTTTTGTCTGGTCTTGAGCAATAATTCTCCGACCTTTCTGAAGGGCTTTCAAAGTTTTTTCTTTGGAAAACCTGGAGAACTGAAACGATCCCAACAGAAGGGTGGCTGTCAAGAAACCGTTTTTAAGGACAGGCTGAGGTACACACAGTTATACAAGAACTGGATTGAAAATTGCTGGCGACAGATCTCATTGAGTGCTGCATTTTAGCCAGTGGAAATTCAGAAAAGTACTGTTGGATGTTGATTTTAATTTTTGCCGTATTGTTGCAATGGCGGACTGTCAAACTGGATTGCCCAATGTGGGATAAATAAAGTTATCTGAATGTGAGCCACCATGCAAGACCGTCTGAAAAAACATGATTGGCAGTTGCTTCATTTTTCAGCATGATAATGACGCCAAACACACTGTCGGTACAGTAAAAGCACACCTAGACACACACACATAATATGAAAGCTTGCCTAAGAGAGTTCAGGCTGTATTGAAGAATAATGATGGCCATAACAAATATGGAATTTCAAGCTTGTTAGATTTTTTTATTTTTATGCATTTCCATTTATGTTGGAACGTGTTTCAATAAATACTGCACTCATTTCGTGAGCAAAATGGAAAGAAATGAGGGGTGGGGCTCAAGGCTTTTGCACAGTACTAGTTGCTGTTTGTTGCCAAATGGCTCCTTTGTCAAAGCCGCCTGCTGCTGAAAATGTCAAGGGCATGAACCCAAATCAAAAATATCTTTAGGACTCATTGTGACACAACAAGAGCTGTGAAGGTGTTACTATGGGAACTATATGGGAACAGTAATGTTTGTGTATACTGTATATCATTCATTATGCAGCAGCTATTATTGTAAGTTGTTGCCTGGTAGGACTTTCCAGGAAAAACTGGCAGAGACCAAAGGTTAAAATAAGTTTGTATGTCGTTAAACAAAATCAGAAGGTTCAAAACACTACAAAGTATTTTCTTGTGGATAAGAAATACAGTACAGTAGCTAAAATAGCCAAAAATACCAAAAATAGAGGCACCAACGGTGAAACAACCTGAATGTCTAAGGAGGCGGGAACACAACTGAATTCTGGGAAGTTGACGCAAAAGCCACAGACTATATGAGGAATATTTTTTAAAACTCAAAATCTAAAACCTAACAATGCATTTATACACAAACTGCTAAATAATACAAAAATATTAAAAAATAACAGATAAAGGCCACAAGCCAGACTGTCAATGATGCAGCAGCTCATCTGTCTCACCATGTCATCACAATTCACAGGTGACTGCTCGTAAAACAACAAACGTGATCGTGACCTTGAGCAGTTTTAGTGAAGACCAAGTAGGTGATCACTGTGTTTTACTGAAATCTGAACAGTATTGTGTGAGAAGTAGCGATTGTGGCTAACTGTAGCTAGATGGAAGTTCTGGTGCAAAGCACGCTTCTAGCAAAGACAAATAAAACATTACCGAAGCTTAGTCAATTTAGTAAGAATAAATGCAAACAACTCACTGAAATTTTCTGGCACAATTTGCTTCCCTTATATAATCACATTCCAGCGCCAGCTCTCGACTCATGACCTCAATGAGATGCTCAGGAAATAAACCTGGAAAAAGAGGTCAAATGGAGGGGGGTTGAAAATCATTGCGGTCGAGCTGCAGGTTTACAAAGATCAGACAATAGCAGCTGTTATCCCTAAATAATAAGAAAAATACCTTCAGGCAGTGCGTTGCTTAACCTCAGGGCAGTCATGATATTATTCACGTCACTCTCGATACTCTTTGCTATTCCAGGGTACTGAAGGGAAAGATTTGATTGAGTTATTTTATTCTATTTGCTGACTTATGACCCACTTAACATCTGCATTTATCTCAGCACAAACACTTCTCTCACCTGAATCTTCATGGCTACCTCCCGGCCATCCTTCATTTTTGCTAAATGGACTTGACCAATGGACGCGGCTGCGAATGGCCTCTCCTCGAAGTATTCCAGTTTGTCCCTCCAGTTTGGGCCGAGATCATTGTAAATGACTTTCTGTAGAGAGAAAAAGGAAAAAAATTAACTGGAGAAATGTAACTTTATTTGTATAGTTTGCCAGCGTTCTCCATACTGTACCATCATCTGCTTAGTAGGCATGAAGTCTGCACTCTGTCGAACACGCTCAAAGATTTTAGCCAGCTGAGGGTTGATAAAGGCGTCATCTGACAAACAAAAACGAAAAGTACAGAGCGAATGAAACACATGATGATGCCTATAGGGTAAGAACAGTTTAAAAAAAATAATAATCCAGGTGTTATTGAAAAGACAGGAGGCAGAGCTGAAATTTAGGATTAAAAATGAATTGAAAATGCTCAGGGTGAGACTTGCAGATGTGCAGAGGATGTGGATATACTGGATAAAGGATGGAGCTGCCAGGAGGGGGAAAAGAGGAAGATCACAGATGATTCATCGATGTTGTGAAGGGGGACATGCAGAGAGTTGGTGTCACAAAGGAGGATGACAGGGATAGAGTGAGGTGACCCCTAATGGGAGCAGGTAAATGATGAAGAAGTAGTAAAAACAATCTTCTGGTACTGTACGTTTTCAAGTGTGCAAAACCAATAGTCTTAATTAAATCCTTGCTTTTAAATGAAAAAATACCTCAAAGCTTAAATTTGGCTAGCTGGTATCATGAAGTAAGTTAGACTACAGCTTAAATGGTGCCTTAAAGGAGAGATGAGAATGAACCAAAACAGGGTCCAGACCATAGCCGAGTTAGGTTTAACACTATAGGTCCATCACTAAGATCAATCTCTTTCACATAAATTAAGCTGTAAAATACATACATTTAAAATATAAATATAACCATTTAATGCAGCTTTACTGTAGTAGAGACAAGCGTTTCCCTATAAATTATTTTATTATCTAATAATATATTCAAAATGTAAATAAGTTTACTGTCATATGGGAAGAAAAACAACAGATCCTCTTGCTGAAAAACTGGAAATAGTTGTTCTGTATTTTTAACGTGAAAACTAATAACGCTAATAATCACAAACGGTTTCACTTCTACTCTCCTTGCAGATAAGGATCGTTTGAAAGCTGAAGAGATACTAAACGGACCTTGAAGTGACACCGTTTTGTCAACAGCTTCTTTTTCCCCTCAAGGTCAGTATTAAGATAAAGTTAACGAAGTTAGCTGATGATAACGCTGAAACTGTGTCATGGCTGGCTACCATGTCAGTTTGGATAAGGGAAAATAAAGCTTCTACAAACATCTTTAAAACAAGTGTTGTTGAACAATCTTGTGATTTCTTTTAAAAGTTTGCCAAGGATTAATGTTTCAAAAAATGCTTGGCTGAAGGATTTTATCGCAGGGATCATACATGACTGCACAGGCCAGAGCTGAAAAACACGTCTGCGCTGTAAACATGCTTTTTAAAGCCAACAGTCAGGCTAGACTCTGCCACCTACAATAACTCCACGGGAATTGCACGTATTGTGTACAGCTGGCCCGGTGTTTATTTTTGGGGATGACATTTTAAAGTTGGTGAAGTGATCTCAGCAGACAGTAGGCATGTTTAGTCTGTGATGGAAGTTGAACCTTTATTTGTACACAGACACATGTGGGTTTCCTGCTTATAATATGCCTCAGCAGTTTGTCCAGATCCTCATGTCCTTGTATCACGCGAGATCAGTTAATACGGTATCACTAAAGATTAACTTCTGCTTGTGTTTACAGTGATTAAAACAGCTAAGATCCATTAAGGTGCATCACTCAGGTGTATGTGTATCTGTACCTCACCTTGAATACTGAGCATCTGTCCAATTTTTAGAGCAGCACCTCGAACTTTGCAAAGCGTCCGGACAATTCTTTGAGCGTTGGCTTCAGAGAGGAAAGCATTCGAATCCATTATGGCCTTTTTGTTACCTAGAAAACACAAAAACTGTTTATAACATGCGCCAAGACAACTCGCAACGGAACACGTGTCTTTGAAAAATGCATCAATCCACAACAAATCCCACCATTTTTCTTATATTCCAAAATGTGCAAATCCTTTTTATCCCAGCACATTTTGCTTTCTCTGTCTTAAAGTGTCCCCACTTCCTAGATGTTTAGTGGGGTTCAGGTCAGGTGAGTGGGGAGGAAAGACTAAAAGCTTTAAGATAATCTGCTTGATCGTGCTTTGTGTGTACAGCTCACTGAGGCCCAGCTATATTTATAAGAGGTGAAAAATGTCTCCAAGATGATTTTCTTGAACAAGATTCTGATGAGTGGATCGACTGAACACAAGCTTCAGTGGAAGGTTACATCCAGAGGAAATGTGACCTGCTGCTCAAAGCAAGCAACATAATCAATACCACTAATCTGCTTAAGTTCGACTCCTGACCTAGAGCCAATGAAGCATCTACAATATCGCTTTCTAACTTTTAGTCACAACATTACACATTTTTTTAACATCAATTTAAATCCACAGACTTTCTATTTTTATTTCCATGTTTTTGTGAAATGCAGAAGTTTTTTTTGGTAGGATCAGGCTTTTTGATGCCAGCGTTTTTAGCGGGATGTTACATAGCTGATTGTTTCTTCTGTACAAAATCTCAGAGCCCCTTATTTACAAACAAAACATTACAATAGTGTCCTGCATTTCCCCGAACATTAAACTAGTCACTGATATTCTGTGCTTGCGTAAGCTTTCTGCTTCCACATAAAAAAATATTGAACTCCAATATCCAAAATTAGACTACCTGGACATTCTGACGATAAACCGGCAGGTATGTAGTTTACTCACGATTGCTTATCTTAACAGTCTCAGTTAAATGACAGGTCAGCTGTGCAGGTTTAGAGGAGCAGCTATAGCTTTCCTGGCATCATTAGCAAAGCCCAAACATGAGGATCAATCTCAGCAGACTCGTAAAGCAAAAGTCTCCTGCTGTCACCTCGTTCTTTGGGTTTTAAACTCTTCTTGACCACTTCTGCGATTGCTCCGATGCCAAGTCCAACTGCCAGACCTGCAAAAGGAAGTGATTTTTTTTTTAAACCAAACAATTCACTGAATAAACTAATGCAAAGATGAAGTTAACATTACCAGTGTTGGTAACTGCTTGCAAGAGCAGTGTTGCCCTTACAAACAACCTACCTGCATATGATAACTACTGCATAAAAAAAAGAACGTGATAACAACAATCAGCAACCAGACTTGGGTATAATTTCTTAAAGCAGCACCAAGGGAGGCTCAGGGACAAATGGAGGCCAAGAATTAGTGAGAGAAACATTTGATACTTCCACGAGAAGGCAGCTGATGGTTGATTGCACGTTTTCCTATTAGCTGGATTCTCAGGCATGTTCCAGTAACGTTTTTTCTGCTACTGATACTCTGTAATTTAAGTCTTGTGAGGGAGCACGTCAGCATTTTCCACAATCTCGCCCCACCTCTTGAAAACTGCTGACCAAGGTCATGAGGTCAGACTCTTTCCACTAAATCCAAAATTAAACTTTGATACCCAAACACTTTACAGTATGAGGAATACAAGCAACTGGCTATTCCACTTACAAAAAACAGATGTCTGTATAAATGGCATGTTCAGGCTTTGTGAGGGAGTTTCTACTCAAGTGCATTTTGACGTCTCGCTGAGTTAGACTTGGAGGAAGTGCCAGCACTGCCAAACACAAATTGCAGAACTAGTTTGCAGAACTTCTATCGCAAAAAGTCGTTAGTTACAGACTCCATCCAGGATCATGATTTTTAAAAAGGTCAGATTCTCATTTAATATATAAAAATTAAAGTGAGCTCAACATTAAATTGGTTAACGATTTTTGCAGATGTTCTCTCAGTTTAAAGAGCTGCAACTGATTATTTTAAAACACATTTTTGGGGGGAGTGTGATAGGTTTTCAACACTGCTGCTGCTTCACATTCATGCAGATCACACTTTGACAGCACCTGGCAGCAGCCCAGTATTCCCACACAAGCTGGCGTTGTCCAGTACTTGCCCAGTGGAGCAACTCAGGGTCAAATGCCTTACTGAGAGTCACACTTTGTTTTGAGATTTACAGACATTTTTTAATTCAGGTTTTAATGTGACAAATACCATGGTAAAGAAATCACCTACCTCCAAAGTTTACCAGCCTTCCTATCCGTGTGACGGGTACCGTCTTCTCTCGAGCTTTTTCACTAAGCTGAAATCAAAGGAAATAAAATGTAAACACTTCACTGCAGCTGTGAAATACACACTTGCATTTATCATTATCATTAAAACACTCATTTACAGAAAAAACGGAGAGAGTAGATACCACTTGCGTATGCTGCTTAAAGTCCCTTTTCTTGTTACTCCTTGCTTTATCGATATCCTCCGATGTCAGCCGCCCCACTGTGGTGTTGTCCTGGTTAAAGAGCCTCGTATGTCCAGAGAACAGCCGACTTGACCAGTCTTTGTAGTACCTAAGACCTTTATCACATCTTCCACTGCAGGTCCTCTGATGCCCATTTGCACTTCCTGTTAAGCTTGTACTGAAGCAAGCAGCCATAGTGGAGTATCTGTGAAATGTTGTGCCTCTGTATACGCAGACATCTTTCTGGTTCTCCTAAAAGAACAAAACATGACATTCAGCAACATTTATTTATGCAGCTGTTAAGTAAGGATGAGACAAAATGTTTTTTCGCTTTCTCTTGTGATATGTTACCGAAACGCTGGCGCCAAATATCAATATTTTTATTAAAACAAAGATGATAACTAAACTTCAGGGAAGAAGAGAAGAATCTTGCAGCAGAAAAATGGCAAGAAAGCTAACAAATGTGAATTTAAATATTATAATATTCTTAAATAATAATGACAATACACACAGGCACAGCAATGCTGTTTATAAAAGCATAGTTCCTGTTTTTACCCTTTTAAGTGGTATTATACTATGGTGATATGATGTTGCAGTGATGTGTTGTAGGTGACCACCTTGCAATATACACATTTATCAGTTCAGCAGGATTGCTGTATCATGATATTGTTATTATCGAGGTAAAGGTATTGTGAGAGTACTGTATCATGAGTAGAGATGCTGGGACCAGCCGACAAACTGCAGTCGGGGCATCTCTAATTATGAATAGTGTTCAATGCAATGCAATACAATATAAGTTGTTGATGATGTGTTTAATGGGCACATGCATGTGGAAAAAGCAATATAAAGAGTGGGATAACATGTTACTCATTACATCAAGTAAATAAGAAAAGAAACAATAACTCATAACGTGTAAAACATTACTTTTGGAGTAATGTGAGCTGTTCCCACCCGTGAGGTTTGCAGGTTTGTAGTATCTACAGCACATAAAACCCTTACAGGAAAACCTGCTAACAAATTAGTTCTGTTAAAGTAGAAAATAAACATTACAGCTGTATTCCTCCTGATGCACAGAGCTCTGTATGAAACTCCTATTAAAGTGGAACCGAAGATGGGCTGGCATTTACAGAAATTGGCCCATGCAGAGGCGTTACTAATGAAAGTGTATTATAATAAATACACTGTAAACTGCTATTAGATACAACATCAGTGTTTGGTCTCAATTAACAGGTTACAAAAATACAGTACAAGTTCATGCAGTCGCCTTCAGATCCTTCAGCTTGGTGCAAAAGAGAACCCCTGGTGTAAGGCGTTATAAATACTAAAACCAGGTGTATACAAATCCAGCTTCTACCTGCTTAGTTCAGAGGCTGTTATTTTAGTCCCAAGAGACTATTATTGATTAATTATTAAATATCCAAAGTACAAATCCTTTAATTTTAACTATGAACCTTTATTCCCAACAGCGAATAAATAACAGAAGCAGTGCAGTACACTTGGCAGGCTACTATTTTTTTTTTCTTTTTCTTTTTTAAATACCCCTATCAGGCTTTAGGAAATGTGTATCCTTCACAGCCTGCTTCACAAACCATCCCCTCTCACTTCTGCTTCTGTACTACCTGCCTCCAGAAGCCTCGATCTACTGCTGCTGATGAGGTCATCGTGACCAAAAAGCAAAAACAGAAGATATCTGCGCTGCATGCAATGTGAAACTTGATCCTAGTCTACAACTGCACAACACCCAAATCACAGCTGACTGCTCACCCTTGTCCCAGTGGTGTGATGAAAGTTTACCAGCCTCTGGTTCCCGGTGACAGTTAGGCCGCCTGGTGGGGCTCTGTGGGCCGCCTGCTTTACCCACTTAAGACTCCTCCAGACCACGGTGTCGCCTGCCATGCTGCAACTGTTAGAAACCTGCAGGGGAGTAAGGTCTTTGAAACAGGTGCTGGGGTGTCATGCAGAGATGTGTGAAGTGGTGTAGCTCTTCTGGGTGAATATCCGTTTATATTCTCACACTTGAAGAGTACAACAAGACCAGTATAGCACGCTTAAGCAAAACAACGCAAAAGTGTGATATTGACGTTGCTAACAGCCTGGACAAGAAAGGAAAATAATAAAAAAAAAAAACTCAAAAACAACAACAACAACACAAAGAGAAGCTTTCAAAACAAACCCGAGACAAAAGGCATGGACAAAGAAACAACTTCCACTCACCACTAATAAAAACTTCGCAACACACGTCCTCCCCGCTCAGTGAGCGTGCACACCAGCAAGCATTGTGCTACTGTAGCATGAGCCACGTTCACCTTGATTTAACTCGACACAATTCCCTTAAAAAACCTCCAGCGGGACGAAGGAAAAAGGCGGGCGACGCGCTGGAGTACGTGCCGATTCTGGCCGAGGCTCCCTCGGAGGAAGTTTAACAAACACGGGCCAATGAGGCAACTTCAGCCGCGGGGTCCAGACATCAACATACACCCTTACTGGCTGGACAAACTGTCAGTCGCCCCTCACACGTCAGCACGCGACCGATTGACGTGTCCTCCAATGGGGCGGTGCGAGATGCGAACATGTGAGGCGTTCAAGAGCAACTAGCAAGAAAGAAAAAAAAGGACACATATGGAGGAAAAGGCTTTCTGCTAGACCATGTGCTGGACATGCGCTCTCTAACGTTCGATGTAAGGTTACTGTGGCCACGAGAAGTAGTACAACGCTCAAAGTAAATGGTTATTTATTTATTTATTTAGATAAGGTAGATCCGTATTTGCCCCAAAGGTGTACCAGAGGCTACTCAGAAATTTCCACAATTTACAACAACAACAACAACAACAACAATAGTAGTAGTAGTAGTACAACAGAGAAAAATAATAGACAATGTAGGGGAGACCGGGGATAGTTGTAACGTGGGTCAGTTGTAACACTTCCAATTTCTCCAATCAGGGCTAAGTTTCAAATGATGTGATTAATCCTGTGCATGCCCAACTCAGTTGTGCTATCACATGTGAAAAATCAGCACATTTTGTCAAACACAAACAATTTAACACGAAAAAAAGTAATTTGTATGCCAAAAAGTAAGTTTTTCTACTTTATTTCAATTTCTAATAGCATTATCTGCTTTGCAGTTAAACTCATCAAACTTAAATTATGTTATTTGTATGTCTATGGGGATATATTCTGTGTAAGTCTTTAGTGCTAATGTTTTAGCCGTTGGCTGTAATGTTAGCTAGTTCGTGGCTATAGGAGTCTGGGTCAGTTGTAACAGCAACAGTCTGGGTTAGTTGTAACAATAATGCAGATGTTACAACTTACCACACTATTACTTTAACTTATATTAAACAAGTTGGGGCAACGACATCAGCAGAGAGAGGTTCACTGGTCGCATTTGTATATGCGGTTAATGCCATTGGCAACACAATTCCTCCACTGTTTGTGTTCCCACACATACACATTCTCACACTGTGTCAGAGATGGACCAGTAGGAAGTATTGGTAGTGGAAATAAATCAGGATGGGTGCAAGAAACAGATTTCCTCATCTTTCTGAAGCACTTTGCAAACCACACCAAGGTAAGCCATGATAAAAAGTAATGGAATTGCGATGCTGGTGAACAACTACATTTTTTCAGCTTCATTGTTATGTTCAAAATTGGTGCAAGAGTTGTAGGTTATAATGCCCACTGGACCAATGAGGCCAAACGCAAGGAAGACCAACCAAAATTAATGAAATATTCAGTTGCAGAAAATTCCATAATTTGTCTTTTTTGGGGGGTTGGTATATGTTCAAAAGTTAGATTTCTGCATTCTGTCACACACACACATAACTACATAAATGGCTCTAAGTGCATTCATGTGTTGAATAAACAAAGATTACATGTTAATGTTTTGTTAGTACCCTTATTTCATTGTGTTACATTTTACCCCAGGATATGTTACAACTAACCCAGACTATGGGGTTAATTGTAACATTTCACTCTTTGTGTTTGAGACCATACCATGCAATGGGTAATTGTGCTGCAGAGAAAATAGCTGCACTATTTAATAGCAGAGACATGTAAATACTTTGCATTACATTTTGAATCCACTACCTTAAAAGAGCTCCAATTTACAGACAGAAATGTCAAAAATGTTACAACTATCCCCGGTCTCCCCTACTACTGTAATACTAGATATATTTATAAATTTCTTTCTTTCTTTTTAAACCAAATTAATAAACACAATATTTAAAGGTTATTTCTCGATATTTTTTTTAATTTTATTTTAGCTAGTTTTTAAAGTTCACAAAATTGTTTCAGTTAGTTTTCTTTTTTTTAAAGGTCAATTTTTTTAATTAGCCAGCTGACACTTGTTTTCCAGGTCTAGGTTTATTTTTTTGTTTAGTTTTAGTTAACTCTGATAACCTTGCTTACAAGCAGGGGTGTGTCTAGAAGGTGGGGGGGATTGTAGATCACTTAGCGGTTTACACATTCGTCTAACAAGTGAAATACTTCCAGTTCAATAACAAGAATACGCATAATTCACTTTGGAGTTGCTATAGGAAGAGGATGCAGCGGGAAATACAGCTAGATCAAACATGCAGAGCAATCCGTTGTGGCGCCACTTGGGAAAAAGGGAGTAGCTGAAAGCAGCTTTTATTATTAATCGAGCTACTGAGAATTAGATAAGCAATTAAAAGTAGGAGCACCCCTGACATTAAAGAGATATACATATAAACAAGTCAATAATTATGATACAATAACATCATGCTTGGTTATATGATTCTGAAAAGTTTCATCCCACATGATGTGTACATTTACTGTAGATGCTTTAAATATATTTTAAATATACAACCTGTCAGCAGTTAAGCTGCTTAAGTAGAAAAGGTATAAATGCCTTTTCTACTTTCCCAAAATAAGTGTCTCGAAATTCTTGTCCAACACCACTTTTTACCCAAAAAAATCTGTGATAGGACACATGATATGCACATGAGCCTGAAATTGTATTTCAGAACACAGGGGAACACAATGCACATCTGCCTCTGCACTTCGTGGTCCCCCGTGACCACGCCCCCCTTTTAAAAAAAAATCTGGAAATGCCTCTAATATCTACATAGACAAAAGGGATGTTTTTTTTATATCATTTAATCATGATGCAATGCAATGTTTTCTTAAAGTTTGATAGAAGGTAAAGAAACTTTACTTAAAAGGTATTCAGTTTCATTTTAGAGTAACTCAGAATCTGCCAGTCTGAGATCAGCATATCTACAATATACTGTGGGTAAAAGTTTATGAATAAGCAATAATATTTTTAGAATGTATTCTCTGGCAGACAAAATGAACCTGTGCAGTAATCTGAGAACTGCTTGGCTGGATTACATTCAGCTCTTTTAGTCTTTAAGACTCTAGCAGCTGCGTTCTGGATAAGTTGAAGCTTTTTTTATCACTGTCTTAGAAAGACTGGACAAAAGTCCATTACAGAGGTCTAATCTGCTAGAGATGGCCCTGAACTAGTTTCTCCAGATGGCATGTCAGTACAACTCAGCTGAATCTTATCTATCTCACAACTCAAACAAATCAAATCAATTCACTGATTTTCTAAATCTAAGATGTGCAAACACAAAAGCAGCAGACATAATTCTATTATTTAGTCTGAAAGCAGAATTGATTACAGTCTTGTGGTATTAAACTAGCTTAGTGTACCACTAGTGTAAACTGACCACTGAGTTCAATTTGTTCTTTTGTAAAAAAAAAAAAAAAACAAGAATGAAATTTAGTTTCATAATTGGTTTTAAAAAAAAGCAACTTCAGAGCTCAAAAGTGAAAATGCAGAAAATTATGAGGTGCACGTGAAGGCAACACTACCCCCATGCAGCTGTGAAGTTTGCCATCAGAGTGTGGTAGCATCAGCTGTCATGAAGTTACAATGAATTGCCTTTTAATTTGAAAAAGTGATCAAGGAAATAACTGCTACTGCTCTGCTTACGCTAGGATATAAAACTGGCATGCAGGATGTCAGTGGCAGGAATTTCAGATGTGTCAAATGCACAAAAAAAGCACAACTTGGATGCGAGTTTGTAAACTTGTCTTTATTTTCTCATGTTTTTGTTTTGCTTTTTACACCGTAGGGCATTTTGTTTCCATCATATATATAATTTTTCCTTGGCAAATCCTTCAAGGCATTTTTTGATAGATAAAATATTCTTTGTGCTCTCCGTCAAGGTCTGATGGCAGCCTTCAGCTTCGGAAAGAGTTGGAGAGCGTTTTGTGTCGTCACCTCCATCACCTTCTCCAGCGACACCCCTTTGATCTTACTGATGTACTCGGCAGAGACACAAATGTTTTTTGGCTCATTTCTCACCTGCAGTCAGGACAAGGGACAATTGTTGTATCGATTCTTATAGTTATCATATTATCAACTATATTAATTAAAACAAACTAGTTGTAATTAAGGGGAAATTTCATGAAATTTCCCCTTGTGGGACTAATAAAGGTATCGTATCTATCTTATCTAGAAACTAGAACATTTATTATACAATTTTCTTTGTAATACATAAAGAAAATATTAAATTACTCCTCCCAAACAAAGATAATATAAGACATTTTTAAATACTCAACCTGTTTTTCTGGGCCGAGAGCTGGAGAATCAGTTTCTAGACAGATGTTCTCTAACGGCAGCTGTTTCACAAGTTTCTGCTTCTTAGTGGAAAATACACACACAGATCACCATAAATCATTAATGCTCAATGTGATAAAGTCAACCAATGAAAACAAAGTCAACATGCCAGTGCTGTGTGGGGAGTGTAAATACTCACATACAACTGTTACCTGTGTCAATTAAATAAACTAGTTTGGTCTGTTTACACACGAATGACAGATAAGCTGACTGCATGCTCGGCTGTACCTGCTCACTCCTTATTATGGATGGAGGGATAGAAAAGAAATAGCCGGCCTTCACTCCCTCCATAGCAACAGACGGTTTCCCATCAAAAGCATGAAGAAGGACTTTTCTGACACCTAGTGGCAATACAGAGGAACTGCAGTTTATTTCTCATACACTCAAGAAAACTGTTCACTCACATGCAAACAGACAGAATAAACTTAGGTGTTCACCTTGCTCCTTCAGGAGCTGAATGGTGGGTCTTCCTGCAGACCTTGAATGAACATTTCTAAAGCCAAAAAAAAAAGAAAACAAATAAACAAACACAATGTATTATAGAAGGATTCTGTAATATACTGTGTCGGTCATTGTCTCATAAACCTTAGATTTTGATCGCTTTAATTTCTGCAAATGTAAATGTTTGTTTTCTTATGGAGTTCTTCTCTGTCTTATTTAGGTTTTTACACTTTAATTGTAGTTTACACATTTGCCGAATGTATGGATCGTCCCTGGTTTGATACCAAGAGGTGACACAGATCCCTTTAGGGTTGTGTTGCGAAGGGAATCTGGCATTAATATCTACCAAATCAAATATGCAAAGCTATCTACTGTGCAGACCCCTTCTGAATAAGGGAGTGGCTGAAAGACTCTTCTTCTATTAAAAACAAAACAAAAAAAAACCCCAACCCAAAAACAATACACATTAATATTTGTACTGTATATATTGCTACACCTCCCAGGAAAGCTCTTAATTAGTCTTTGCTTAAAAAAATGCTAATAAATGTACCACATGAATTTCAGAGAATAGCCTTAATAATAAATATCTCAAGACTCACAGCGGGAGGTCCAGCTCCTTGGCTATCTGTGCTTGACGAATCAGGACCAGCCTTTGATTCTCCTTATCGGTGTCGCTTCTGACATATCGGGGTGTAAAATCCAAACCAACCTACAACGGCAAACAAGCTGTAATATCATTGTAGTTAATAAAGAAAACCAACGAAGGTGAATCAAAGATGCTCAATCTTTACCTCCCCAATGGCAACAAGTTGGTCTTTGTATTTCTCTATGATAGGCAAAGCAGCATCCAGATCCTGCAAAACACACAGAACACACTCCTGAATCTAACTGCATAAACCAGAAATAACTCATCCAATTTTTTTAAATTTACAAGCAGTCAAAATTACAATGTTTTTACTGTTTTCTGAGAAAACTACAGCTGTGGTGGAGGAAGAGAAACACAGGAAAATTAACTGTCAGAGGGCCCGGTGGTGCCAGTGTCTGGCAGCCTCGCCTCTGTCAGTGCGCCCCAGGGTGGCTGTGGCTACAATGTAGCTTGCCATCACCAGTGTGTGTGAATGGGTGGATTAGGGACTAGTAAAGCGCTATACAAATACAGGCCATTTACCATTTTACTGCAAAATTGCAGAAAGAATGAATCATCCACACTATTTCAGGAAAGAAGCGCTGCTGTTTTTTTCCACCACTGAGTACCACAATTGATTTTTTTAAGATCAGACTGAAACACTAATAATGAGACACACTGGTGACCTGTCAGAGTGTACCCCATCCATCCCTTTCACCCTAAAATAGCTGGAATACAGTCCAGCACATCGTGACCCTCAATTTGATAAGCAAATGAAGATGGGTGGCTAGATGGATGTTATATTTTCATAAAGCCACAATACAACAATACTTGTTTACGCTCTACATGGCTGTTCGGATCAGCTGGCTGTTGTGTTTGTGGCCTTCTGGTGAATAAAGAAATATGAGCCATCTTTCTCATCCCCCATTAGTACTCTTGCTGCAGTGTTTTGTATCAAATGAAGGCTTTTCAGGGAAGTTCAAGAACAGCCTGATAATAACTTACAATAGTTCACCCTTGCAGTAATAAAGTCATGAACTATTTTTTCAGCATCACTCTGAGACAGGATGTTCCTACTTTTAGACACTACACAGATAAAAGGAAACAATCTTACATATTTGTAAGGCACTTCAAGATTCCTCGTAGTGCTACTGGAGGCCAAAGTAATTCTATCCATACCAGGAATTTGGTTAGACCCCATGTTTCTCTGATTTTTACAGCTGAATATAATAACCTCAGTTTTATCTGAATTTAGAAGCAGGATATTAGAGCTCATTCAGGCCTTTATGTCTTGAAATCATTCCTGTAGTTTAACTAATTAATTTTTGTCATCTGGCTTCATAGATAAATATAGCAGGGTATCAGCTACAAAATAATGAAAAAGCATGCAGCATTTTTTAATATAACTGCCTAAGCGAAGCATTTACAATGTAAAAAGTATTGGTCCCAGCACAGAACTCTGTGGAACTCCATGACTAACGTTTGCGTGTAAAGACTCCCTGTTTACATGAACAAACAGATACAATTTAAACTTGGGCAGTGTATTTCCTTTAATGACCACAGCTGTATTCTTATCTCTGAAGTAAAATGTTTCGATCAGTGGTACTGAATGCTGCACTGAGTACCAGGACAAGCACAAGGACTGGGTCCACTCTCAGAGGCCATGAGAAGGTCATTCGTAACCTTCACTGGTGTCGTTTCTATGATATGATGCACTATAAATTCTCAAATCCAAGGAGATTTCTGTTTTCCGGAGGTAGTTGTGACACCACTAGCTTATGTTAACAGCATGGGTGGAAAAAGATTTTAAACTGCAGCAATCCTACCTGAAGGCAAGCACCCCTCTGCTGCTCGGGGGATACTTCTTGAACAGGGTGAACTCCTAAGCAGGGGAAAATGAAACCTGGAAACCTGGAGAAAATTACAGCAGGAAATTACAAAACCGCGACCTACACAGTACAGATACATCATCATTTAAACAGTGCTGGGTACCTCTGTGACAACTCTATAATCTTCTCAAATTCCCTTGAATGCTCGGCCACAGCTAATAACGCCAACAAGCCAGCCTGGACAAGAGTAAAAACAACCAGAAATTATCTTTAAAACAACAAATATCTGACTAACTTACAGCTTTTACTCACGAGGATCTCACCTTTTTTGAATTTTCGATCACCTCTTCTACATCCTGGCCAAAAAAACGTGGAAAGGTTAAATTAAGGTTGCTAAAGATAAAAAATTAATTTTCAGTCCGTAAACAAGCGTTAATACCTTGTCAAAATCCCCCGCAGAGATGTGACAGTGGCAGTCAACGTAGCCGTGCATGTGGACGTTGTTTAGCCCTCAAAATCAAAACAAACCCGCTTCCTCCAATAAAATCCGACTGCGCATGTGCACGTGTGGGCTCGTCAGTGCGCGAGATCGATGACACTGCGCAGCTCGAGAGGGCGGTGCTCTCTTAGAAATTATTGGTTGAACGGGTTGAACGGGAAGTAAACGGAAAGAAATCAAACGTACCTGGTTCTTCAGGTTAAACCAGCCGTTTTCACTTCCTTGTTTGTTTTTCTCCTGCCAGTGTCAGTTCCGCAACTTTACTCACAGTCATATGACGTCTAAAGAGTGAAGTCGGATCTGTGTGCGACACTGAAATGGGAGCTTTAGCAGTCTTTCCTTTGCTTTTATTGATCCTGCAGATCGGGGCCAATAATGCCAAATACGAACCCAACTGGAAGTCCATCGACTCCAGACCGCTGCCAGAATGGTATGACCAGGCAAAGTTCGGCATCTTCATACACTGGGGTGTCTTTTCTGTCCCGAGCTTTGGCAGCGAATGGTTCTGGTGAGTTCTTCTTTTGACATTACCAGATCATTTAAACTTTTGCAGACAATCAGTGAGGGCAAGAGGGTCTGTGAAATCTAGGGAACAACTCATTCATTGGAAATTCCGACTTCGGACTTATCCAGGAACCCACCATCTATCCTGTCGGAGATCCCATATGTTTTACATCATGGCAACAGTGGCAGTACAGCTTAAAAGTTTTACAAGTTTTTACAGTGATGACACATTTTACATTTTATTTGTTACACAGGTGGTACTGGCAAAAGCAAAAGCAAAAGCCATATGTGGACTTCATGCAGAGGAATTATCCTCCAGACTTCAAGTATCAGGACTTTGCACCGCTGTTCACTGCTGAGTTCTTTGATGCCAAAGAATGGACCGACATCTTCGCCTCATCGGGAGCAAAGTACATCGTTCTGACCACAAAACACCATGAAGGTACACCACATTTTTGTGCATCGCTGTGTTTATATATGCCAGCTACAGTGTTCTTTTTTTTTTCTGAAGAAGTAGTCTGATGTCAGTATTGGTGTCAGCGATGTATGACTGTCCTTCAACCACACAAGAGATGTTCTGTTTTGTTGGTGTATTTCTCAGGTTTCACACTCTGGGGCTCAAAGAACTCCTGGAACTGGAATGCGGTGGATATTGGACCAAAGAGAGACCTGGTGGATGAAGTGGTGACAGCTCTTCGCAATAACGGGGACATTCGTGTAGGGTTGTATCACTCCCTCTTCGAATGGTTTAACCCACTCTTTGAGCTGGACGCTGCCAATGTCTTCACTACAAACTACTTTCCTACCAGTAAAACTCTGCCTGAGCTTTACGAGCTTGTTGTCAAGTACAAACCAGAGGTGCTGTGGTCTGATGGAGATGGAGACGCGCCTGACAAGTACTGGAACAGCACTGGTTTCTTAGCTTGGCTCTATAATGACAGGTAAACTTGCAAAATGTGCATTATTTTTAGCTTTTTTCCCATCATGGATATAAAAACTGAGCTGACTGAAATCTTCTCAACAGTCCAGTACGTGACACGGTGGTGACGAATGATCGGTGGGGCTATGGCTCCATCTGCACACACGGTGGATATTACACCTGTTCTGATCGCTACCACCCAGGACACCTGCTCAAGCACAAATGGGAAAACTGCATGACCATTGACAAAAAGTCCTGGGGTTACAGACGTAACGCTCCTCTCAGCGATTACCTCACCGTCGATCAGCTTGTGTCGGTGAGAGCTGAAAATCGTATTCACCTCTAAACTAAAACAGATTCACTGTGATTAAATGAGTCATTGAGAAATTTACCTAATGCTTCTTTACTCTTTTCAACACATTTCCTACGACTCTGCAATTTTAAATTGTATCTTTAGGCATTTTGTTACTAGCAGCCATCACTTACAAAAAACATACCATGACTACACTTAAAAATGTAAACCCACGAGAGTTAAATCAACAAGTTAAAAAGATGCAAAAATGCAAGACTTGTCTGTGTAATTTACAAAAAGATAAAATAATTAAAACAGTAAAATCAATAAAAAAAAATCAACAAGAAGAATGACAAAATATCATCACATGAGTGAGTGTCATTAAAGAGGAAAGAAAATGGGATAGAGATAAATATATGGGAGTTCAACCTGAGTCAGCGGCACTAGAGAATTAAGTTAGAAACTATAGCCCGAGGGTCGCTCTGCAAGCCAAGGTGAGCCAGCTGAGCAGTGATGCCATTCTGTGGTTAAAATGTTAGGAGTCCCCCCTTGTTTTACTTTAAAACACGCCTCCAGACCCAGACAAGGGAGCAGTCACGTTAGATTGAAGTTCGTTTGGCTCGAGGGTCAAACGCTGATCTGGAGCCCTTCTTGTGGCTTTGTTTGTTCATGTTTATGTGTCAAAAATCGCTTGTAATAATTTCCAGTCATGTCCACTTTAATGTGTGTCCGTGTGTGTGTGTTTCAGACACTGGTGGAGACTGTGTCCTGTGGAGGAAACCTGCTGATGAATATCGGCCCCACACACGATGGAAGAATCGCTCCGATCTTTGAGGAGCGTTTGAGGCAGATTGGTCAGTGGCTGAAGGTCAATGGGGAGGCCATCTATAACACGACAGCATGGCGAGCTCAGAATGACAGCCTCACTCCAGATCTGTGGTGGGTCCACAACTTTTTTTTTTTATAAGGCTACATTGATATTTATCTATAGAAAGTTATAGAAAAAAAATATATAGATTGATAAAATCAGAGGTAATTAATGGGTCTGATCTTCAACAGGTACACGTTCAGACCCCAGGAAAAAAACATATTTTCCATCTTACTCAAGTGGCCAAATAATGGATCAGTGATTCTGAATGAGCCAGTGGTTACTGGGCAAACTCAGGTAAGACTGACTCAATACCTAATAATGTTGCGATGCCAGCTTCTTATATTTAAACTGATATTAGTGTACATGGCAATAAAATGCAGAACCTTGTGTGAGATCTGAACTTTATTCATAACTTCCTTTTGTTTAACAAAAAAGGTGGTGCTTCTTGGTTATGGCCCTCTGAAGTGGGAGCCTGTAAAGCCCAGTGGGCTGCAGGTTTACCTGCCCCAGCTCTCCTTTAGCCAGATGCCATGCCAGTGGGCCTGGACACTGAAGCTGACTGGTGCCACTTAAAGGAAAATCACATCACTTGAAGAGGAACTGATGGAGCAGAAAGGAAGGATTATACAGTGGCTTGCAAAAGTATTCGGCCCCCTTGAACTTTTCCACATTTTGTCACATTACAGCCACAAACGTGAATCAATTTTATTGGAATTCCACGTGAAAGATTAATACAAAGTGGTGTACACGTGAGAAGTGGAACGAAAATCATACATGATTCCAAACATTTTTTACAAATAAATAACTAATAAATAATAAATCGCACTAATGCACAAGCATCAGAGTCAACAAATGTGCGGTGTTGACCACAGTTTCCAATTCCATTTAGTAAACTTTTCCCTATCTGTAAATGCCAATATTGCTTTACTCATTGTTCCTAATGAATCCCTTTTCACTTGTAACGCCTTTTTTTTTCTTGCTATCTTGATAGAGTTTCAGCTGGGCCTGCTTGACATTTTTACACAGAACACCGTGGTTTTCCTTTAGTTTCTCACCCAGAAACCCAGGCCACTTTCTGTAATTTTGGGAGCAGTGACATTAAACACTGTGAATTGCACCTTTTCTTTGAGATGTGCTTTGTGGGAAGTTTGATAAGCCTGTTGCACTGATCGGTTTGATTCATTTTTAATAAATGTTTCAATAAAATCAACCTTTATTACACTGACTTGTTCTCATTTGTTGCCTCCCTTTGGCGCCCCCTTGTGTCAACATGGGTAACGCCCTAGCCGCCTGGGACATTTTAAGCAGTCTGACGGTGCAAAACAGATCTATGCACCCCCGCTGTGCACAGATGAACCGGGAAAACAACACATCCTCTTCTGGCTCTGAAAAATGCAGCAGCGGTGAAGTTATTTTCATGTTGCACACTGACCGGTAAGCCTCTGCAGAATTTCTTTCAAAGCTGGTCTTTGCTCTTTTTCTGCACTGAAACCACAGCAGCTGCAGGAGTATTTGTCAACTGAGATAGAGAGTCCGGTGCAGGGCAGATCTCACTGTTGTGTCTGCTCTCTGTTGCACGCCTTTAAGGTGGGAGGTTCCTGTTCTGCAAATGTTCCATGACGTGCTGATGGGGGGTTTGCAAGGGGTTCTTCTCACGTCTGTGCAACCCCCCCACCCCACACACATACCCTAATTTCAGCAGGCTATCCCCAGCCTGGTACGCGCACATCGCAGCTGATCACCTAAACACAACAAACAGAGATGTAAGGATGCAAAACGCGTGCACAGATAGACGCTCAATAATAGTGAAATACACATATTCTGCATTCTGGGAGAACCCGGGCTTTAAACCTTTAAAGTTTGTAGCAAAAATGTTGAGATGTCAAAAAAATTAACTTAGACATTTAAAGGCAGGACTGCAGTGCAGATTATTTTCTCGGTTTGGTCAGTTGGAACAGAACTTACTTGTTTAAAATGATGTATTTGTTCTGTTTGACTGCATATTGTAGAGTTTATTTGCCTATACAGTAGTGTGACAAAGAAAGAGTCCACAGGCCTCAGTTAGCATGTTAAAGGCCATCACAGTTAGAAAAAGCCTCTACTCTCTAAAAAGAACAAAGCAGCACACCTTAGGATTGCAACACTGGATACGAACAAACCACAAGACCTCCTGAACAGTTTTCTTTGGAAATACAAGACCAAAGTGGAGATGTTTGGCTGTAATGCATGCACATGGTGCCATGTTTGGAGAAAATCAAACACAATATATAAGCACAAATGGTGGTGACAGGAGATGATTTGAGCTTGTTTTGCAGCCCAGGTTCTGAGACTGTGTGGTCATTTAGTGGATCTTGAATTCCTCCCAAAGGATTCTGGAGTCCAGTGTGAGGCCACATGTCCTAAAAACTCAACAATGATCCCAGGCAAAGCAGCAATAAAATGATGTAGAGCACTGACTTGAGCATAGTACATTAGGTTTATGTGACTTATTTGTTGTTAGTGGTGTCAGAGACATTAAAAGGACTTTTCTTGTAATACTGAATAATGACACTCAGTTAACTGAAAACAGACGTGTTACTGTACTTTGCCATCTTGACTTTCTCCCACTTGTTTTCCATTTCCGGCAGCAATGAATTTGCATATTACTTTGAAGTAAAGGCAAGACTTCAACAAAGCCAAATCTTTGCCGTTTCTCAAACTATTATTTTTCATGTTCACTGGGACTGCGTGTACATTTTATTATCAATCAGCACAGAAAACTGCGTGATTCGCTGTGCGGTCGACACACTGCCGGCTCATTTCTGCAGTCTTGCTTCTGTAATCTGCAGGCAGTAATTATATATGTAGACAGGAACTGGGAAACTGTTACAGACGTTGGCATGGTTGCCATGGAAACACACAATCATGTTAGATTATTTTCAGGTACTGCTGTGATAATGGCATAAGCATGCCTGCTCGAGAGGCTGACTTGAAGAGACGGACAAAGGAGCGGTCGACGGCCGATGAAAAAAGTGAATCGGTTGAAGTTTTCTGAATGGCTTCTGTGAGAAGGTTTTTAGTTTAATGTTGTTGTGTTTGTTCAACCTGCTGGGTTCAGTCCCCCCCCTTATCTCAGGCTGCCATATGACTGCCACTACAGTGAGCCAAGAGGAAAACCTCATTCCTTCCATTCATAAACCCCCCTCCCTGCCCTTCTAATTTAGGACTAATATAATTAAAGGCCCGCTAGTAGTCAGGTGCATGTGTGGCATTCAATCACATGCAGATTTGTGGCAGATTTGAGCTGGTCAGTAGAGCCACGGCGTAGCTTTAGATAGTGGAAATGCCAAGCAGTGTGTGGAACATCCTGAGGGACAGACCATTATATTTATAGAGGCTCACGACTTGACCTTCACTGCACATTGAGTATCAGCCATTTTAGTGCCGCTCCTGTAGATACTGAATACAGCATAATGGATCTCAGCTGCACTGCAGTTAGTTAGCTTCAACTTCATCTTTGGCTTGTTAGAGGCTATATCTAATAATAGCTCTCTGCAATTCCATACTGTGGAGGGACTCTGTCAATACACAGACTCTGCATTCACTGCTTTTCTAGCGCACAGCGAGTTGCTGCTTTTCTGAAGGAAATGCTCTGTGACATTACAGTTTTGCAGAGAAATAAAATGCTTGCCATTTGGATAAGATTTTGAACTGTGAGGTGAAATTCAACAGCGAGTCATTACATAAATTGCTCTGTTGTGTAAGCTTTGCATTAAGGGGAGGACCTCTGTGAAACATGTCTTAGCCACAGCAAGCACAGCTGGTGCAAGCCCAAAGCCAAGGACTCCTATTCATAGAAGCCTCCAGTTGTTCTCACCCAAGAGCAAAGAGTGAAACCGAGGAGGACGAGGAGGAGGAGGTGGGTCAAAGCGGGGTGTAGTATCTGAAGTTCTGTAAATTATATTGTGTCGAAAGGCCAAATTTTTCACACAAATGGCTGAGGCGGGGTGATCATAAATCAGTTCAAAAGCACGGAAAGACCTCGTTTGATGTGCTTGATGGCAAAACCTGCAGCTTCAAACGAATGTTATGACACATTTTATCAGATGGTTCGGCCTCTATGCAAAGGTAATTTCACAGTAAAATTCAAGTCGAATTCAAATGTTTGTCATGTGTTTTAAAGGACACTGTTTTAATCTATATTCATGTATGATTTTGATTCCAAAAGTCAATCAGACATGTTAAAAATAGACGAGAAAGTACAAAGTAACACAGCAGTAGTTACCTGGGTACAATGTGCCACATTTTGTTATCTAACAATAAGGCAAAAAAGGATGTAAAAGGTGACTAGTAACATTATATGCCAATACTGGAGTCATTTTCAAATCTTTAACCCTTTGTTTACAGGAATTTGTGGACTAACCTGATCAGGAAACATCACAGGCAATTATTTAATTATAAGCAACAGGCTTATGTGTAACAGGGTTACATGCAAACAGTAAATACATTAAACTGTAGTTGTAACTGCTACGTTAATAGAATTAAGCAATTAGTCTTTCTTCTCTTGTTTTGCAAAATTAAAGCTCAGACTATAACAATGCAGCCCAAGAGACACTAATTCTTACTGAATCTTGCTCAGAGGAAGTCTTTAAGATTCACTGCAGAGTTGATGCATTAATGCAAAGGCTCCAAATGGCACCAACTAAACTCGCACATGTGATTCACAAGATGAGGTTCGCAGCTGCACATAATCTGCAGTATTGTCCTAGTTTTTTTTTCCTTTTTTGCCGCGTTAATGACACCCCTCATCAGACTCTCTCCATTCACAAAGCAAATCCTGTCTTGACGGGAAGAACTGGCTCTGAACGGGGCTTGTGGGTGTCTCAGAATTCAGAGAACATGTCTAATTTTTGCAGCAGCCTCGCAGCCAGCCACATTCATTGAGTTCCTCTCCGTATGCACACGCTGAATAGGATCACGCTGTAGGAGATGTACATTCAGAGCTCGCTGCACCATATGATTAGAGTCTTTCAGCCGAGCGCTTTTGCATTTCTTCCTACCGACTGTCCGACGCATTTTACATAGATAATAATAGTTAATGAATATGTGTACCTGAATGAATTTGAGCTGTGAGGGATGGGTGATGCTTTAGCTCTTTGGATCATGACAGCCTCGCTCCCCACTTTGTGTGCGGAGTGTGCGAAGCGCACGGAGAGACGAGAGGGAGAGGGAGAGGAAAAGCGCCCTTAAACGTGGGCTGTTGTGTATCCCTCTCTGGGCCCCTTTGCTATTTTTGTGCCTGGGTCCGCACGTCACGCTTGGGTATTTTCTCTGGTGACTAGCTCGCATCAATAGATCTTCTAATGTACATCCAGTCGGCCAGCAGCTTCGCGACTGATGGGACTTTTACCTCGCTCGTTTCTTTCATATTTCGCCACCCGGACATGAGGAGAATGGAGAGACGGACTATGCAGTATGAGGAATGTCACATGTGACTGCCGATATGGGACAGGGGACTATTCAAATGTCAGGTTTGTATGAGGATTATATTTGATATTTGAATGCCAGCTGCTGTGTGTGTGCTGTGTGTCACTCCGATCACAGTGAGAGAGCTGCTGGTTCATTCTGCATGCTGTCGTAGAGGACTTTAAAGCCAACCGTCTCCTTATGATATTTATGGATTTGTTGTCAGCGTGAGACTTCAAGCCCCGTTCCCTTTAATGGCCAACTTAGCCCCTAATGATGTAATGCAGCGGCATAACGATGCTCTCCCGTAGCTCACCGTGCTCCCTTGTGTGTGAAGGGATGTGCCCAGCGAATGTGCGGTTCAGATAAATGTCTCCACAGAGACGTTTCTCCATCCATGCGGACATACTGTACCACAGTCAGCCCACAGTCATCCCGAAGCACACCTACTGCCACCCACCTGCCTCCTGTTGTTGCACGTCATTGCTGCTGTGTCACATATTTTCGTTTAGGTTAGCGCTTGTTGCCAGGAGTGAGAGGAATTTGGCTTTCAAAGGTGCGCTGGCCCACTCTTTTTTTGGAAAAGTCTGAATGCGCTCAGAGACTTGTCAATGAGACTCTGAATGTGATGGCTCTGTTTCCTCCCTGTCGTGCTCAGTTCAAAGGTATGCATTGTTTCTGAGGGTCTTATCTCATTGTCACTCTGCACCTATATTCCCCTCTTCCCTCCTCTGGTGGCTCACAGAGGATGGAAACTAAGCAATGAGGTCAGATCGACCTTGAAAGGGAGCTCCCTACCAGGCCATTGAATTTTTGTTACCCCCAGGCACCCTCCAGCTTAGTTTACCTCTCTAAACCTCCCCGTTGAAACATGGATCATTCCAATCCAAAGCTGCCCCTCCACCTCCTCCCCTCCTCACCATCCTTCATATGCCTTCATTATTTTTCCTGTATGTGGAGGAAGCGTTCAAATCTGTCTGACAGCAGAGACCCCAAAGATGAGCTCAAAGAGGGGAATGGGCGTTTGGATAAGAACACAAAAGGTAGATTATCATCTTTACCGCTGCTTTCGAGCGTCTCTCGGCATCTCAAGAGTCACCTTGGATTCATATCCTCTGGTTTTTATGCTTGAGCAGCGTGGTGGTGTGCTAACAAAGAAAGAAAGGGAGTGAGAGAAAGAGAGTGAGAGTCAAAGAATGTCCTAATTAAAGGGAACTCAGAGGGTTTGTACCAGATAAAATTACATAACGTCGTTAGGGAGGACACAGCATTTGATACTGAGAAGATGAAACTGATGTGCCCTCAGATGGCCATCCATCCCCATGGTATGAAGTGAAAGTGTAACCAGTTCACTTCAGCCACAGGCATCATGATGTTTCTCGCTTGAGTCCTGCATGTTTACCTACAGTGAAGAGTGTGGTCCTGTGCGGCTCACTGTGGAGACGGACACTAGTGACTCAGATAGGTTGGAAGCCTTGAATCCCACTGGAGGTGATATGAAATGATACTGGATTTAGATAAAAGGCTTTAAAGGTGCGGGCGGACTCATTACACTTCATTGCCATTGATTTAAGACTATCGACTGGCATGCTTCAGCACACATACCAGACTTCAAAAAATGCTTACTTCCAATAACAGTCTTGTCTTCTGTTCTTCGGTTCAGTCTAGTTTTTATTCCCATAATTGCCAATAATGTCGACCACGGCTGAACAAGTGAGTTTAAAACTGAATTTATTAATTCCCTTTGACCTGTTGTAACACCCAGTGGCAACCTATACAATGTAGCTTTGTGTTATGAGCCATACAAATCGATTAATTTTTACAAACTAGATCATGTTACCTTTCAGATTAATTTTAATACATTGCAGTTATTTTTTAAATTTTTCCAAAAAGATTCAAATTTGATCAAAAGCTGAACACTACCTCTAACTCGGGATGGGGTGATGGTGACCCGGTGCACAAATGTTTGAATAAAAGTGACATTCCACATTACGGTACTGGCTTGTTTCCCCATGAGGACATCATTTGACAACCTCACCTGTGCCCTTAATGATCAGTTTTGACACTTCAGTATATAATAGTAAATATGTGGTTTGGTAGATACATGGGCAGAGACCACTTTCACTCACCCAGTGATTTTGTTCCATAAGGAGGCCTGAAATATGACAGAAACCACTCAGGTCTGAAGGGACCTTCGAGGGTTACTCCTAGTAGGCTTTCAAGGTGCAAAGAGTTAAATACCTCTTCATATGCACATTCACAGAGCTTCAGAAAATTAGGTGCCAGGGTTTACCTTGGTAAAGAGACCCAGCTTTTCCATTCCTGCTGTGATGGAGCTCATTATGAATTTTATACTCCAGTTTTATTAGGAGGACTTTTGGGAAACAGCCTTGAATAGCTCTCAATTTCAAGCGCAGACACACACACACACAGACTTTCCTGCCTCATTTATTTTGTCACGATAATCTTCGTGCATATTTATGTGGTCCTAGTTCATGTTATTGCATCCTAACGACTCTTTCTTATTTCTTTCAGATGACCCTTCCCTGCAATTCACATGTATGTTAATATTACTAAAGTTACATAACAGTTATTGTCCTTGAAAATCGATCGCAAAGGAAGTGACACTGGATTCATGGAGTCACTTGAAACTACTGCAGGGGTAAAAAGCTCCACTGAGGGTCAGGACAGAAACGCTGCACAGAAAAAATGCTCATCGGAGGTTGCACAGAGTAGGCGGAGACCACCAGTCGAATTGGAAGCCAAAGGGTGGCACCAAAAACTAGAAGAAGCTCAGAGCAAAGATACATGTGGTTTCAAAGAAATGTCTGACTCAGGGAAATCACTGCAATTAGAAGATCAGCACCCTCAAGCTCAGTCCACAAGCCATCCAGATTATGAGGTATCCTCATACCCACTACAGTCCACAAAGCAGTTTTCTAGTGGCAGACAGAAAGCTTCTACACAGTCCCCAGCACCCACATCTCACAGGAAGTCCCCCAGCTCACCTGAAGTCCAACAACAATGTTCAAATTCAGGGATGGATCCACTTACAGAAACGGTGTGCAAGGTGGAACAGAAACCACAAAAGCCTGGGAAGTATGTTTGCGATTACTGCGGAAGGGCATGTGCCAAACCCAGCGTGCTTAAGAAACATATTCGCTCGCACACAGGGGAACGACCCTACCCATGTGTTCCCTGTGGGTTCTCCTTCAAAACCAAGAGTAATTTGTACAAACACAGAAAGTCTCATGCTCACTCAGTCAAAGCTGGAACGGTGCCATTCTCAGAACTCGGTTCGTACAATGCCAATACAGACCAAGGGTCTTTTGAAGGGGAAGGAGAGCTATTCTCTGATGCTGAGCAAAGCACAGACACGGACGAGGACACTCTTAATGACCCGCTGCTGCTGCTGGACTCTCCAATGGAGGGATCAGATAACACTGCTGTAAAAGTACTAAATCTCATTGCTCAGAAAAAGGGAGCCACGTCAATGTCAGCTCAGGATGGTTCATCCCAACACCAAGAAATCAATGCACCTTCTGCTGCTGCCGAGGCTAGTCGTGCAATTCAATCTTGCACAATCAAACAGAGGCTGGCACTCCGGCTGTCTGAAAAAAGAAGCAGTGACTCTGACCACAATCTGTCCCTCCCAAGTCAGTCTAGCAAGGGCAGCACGGACTCCGGGTACTTCTCTCGCTCTGAGAGTGCTGAGCACCAGACTGGCCCTCCGAACACTAACGCAAAGTCCTACCAAGAAATTATGTTTGGAAAGTGTTATCGGCCAAGCCCTAAGCAGGCTACAGCTTTTGCGGTTTGTAGCACAGACACGAGTGAATATACCAGCAAACGCTCAGAGAAAGGCGTCTCCCGTGTTTTCACGCAAGAAAAAGACACAGTTGAGTCAATCAAAATAAACACAAAATCGTTCACAAGGGAAGAGGTAAAAGAACCCCTATTAGATGCTAGCTCTGATGTGGGGCCTCTGATTAGAAGCAACTCAATGCCAACATCCTCAGCAGTCTGTCTGACTATGCCTCAAGCACTCAGAGGCAGTCACTCGTTTGATGAAAGAACAAGCACCGGCGGCATGAGGAGACTCAGGCGGCAAGCCGCTTTCGAACTATCCGCACAAGATGGCCATACTGACACTGACAGTCATGGAAAGATTAGTGAGAGTGGCATTTCACCCTCAGGACTGGAAATGGAAAGCTACCCTTCTGTGGTGCCTAGTATGAGCCATCAGAGGCATGCGATGGAACTGGCAACGCGCAAGCGTCGGAAGGAAAAAAGGGAAGAGGAGGATTTGTCGGGTCAATATGAAGGCCATCATGAACCGTGTGAGGAGATGTTTGATTCAAGCAAGGACTATGATGTAAAACAAGGCGCACTGGGCATTATGGCTTTACAGAAAGGCCATTCACAGATGGACAGGTGTGACATGGACATATCGGTGTGCCCTGAAGTGTCTGCTCGAAAAAACTTAGGGAATGTAATTTCAGTTATCCAGCACACAAACTCAATAAACAGGCCTTACTCTGAACATTCAGAATCTTACAAATATCAAGCTATGGAGGCCTCTGAATCATATGAGATGGAGCGAAGTGACAGTAGATTAAGGGCGTCGGTTCAATTAGGTCCCAAGCTCGTGCGGCAGTCTAACATACAAGTCCCAGAAATTAGAGTCACAGTAGAGCCTGATAGTCCAGAAAAAGCTCCTGAGGTGCAGGTGAAGGAGCCAGAGAAGCACGTGGAGGAGTTTCAGTGGCCTCAAAGGAGTGAAACTTTAGCACAATTCCCTCCAGAAAAACTCCCTCCAAAGAAAAAAAGGCTACGCTTAGCTGATATTGAGCACTCCTCTGGTGAATCTAGCTTTGAGTCGGCCTGCACTAGCCTGTCCCGCAGCCCCAGTCAAGACAGCAACTTATCTTACAGCTCCACCTTATCGTTTGACAGGGAAGAGAGCTTGAAGTCAGTCTCTCCCGCCAGGCAGGATGAATTTGGCAAACCATTAGAGTTGTTAGCTGTGCCAGGGAGTGGGCACTCCCTCTCAGTGCTCAACCAGCGTCAACAACATGAAATGAGACGCTCCTCCTCAGAGCAGGCGCCGTGTAACTTGCGCAAGGAGTTCCCAGAGTTGCGCAGCATATCATTTGACTATGGCAGTCTTTCTCCAACATCCAAAGTTAGACACGTGGACATAAACTCTGTGAAGGAGAGAAGGAGGGGAAACTTAGTGCGACAGGAGTCACTGAATATGGATAGTGAAGTAACATCACAAGTGTTTCCACAGTATCTCAGCAGCATCTCCCCTTCATTCACTGCCGCCACTATCCTGCCGCAGACTTTGCCAATATTCTCAGCTGGGAGTACATTTCCTCAGCTTGCACATCCGAGCCTGATGGTTCCCGTAAGAATTCAGACTCATGTTCCATCCTACGGTAGTATCACATACACCTCAGTGTCACAGATTTTTGACAATCACTATGACAGTGTTAGCTCCACTACGTCCACCCTTCAGAGTCAGATTTCAAGAATTTCTGGGAATCTCGATTCTCATAACATATCGGCTCATACAAAACCACCTACAACACACACCCTCAATGTTGAGGCCCTTGATTTGTCCTCAGCCAAGCTCAAGACAGGCATCCCTCTCTCTCTGACCTCCAGAACTATCTCAACCACTAATGCCTCCAGTGGTGGCGCAAACAAACGGATGCTATCCCCTGCCAGCAGCCTGGACCTATTCATGGAGGTCAAGCAGCAAAAACGTGTGAAAGAGGAGAGAATGTTTGGGCAGATTGTAGAGGAACTGAGTGCGGTGGAGTTGGGAAAATGTAATTTGAGTGAAGAGAAGGGGCACAGGTCAGGGATGCAGGGTGCACCAACACTTCATGCTCAGAATGACTCACGCAGGAGTAAATTTATCACACTTCAGCAAAAAGAGGCCGAGGCCACGGACCACGGCGCGGAGTCAGTTATGGAAAGCAGCTCCCTGGATGCAAGCTCGCCTCCTTACGCCATGATATCAGTCAGTGAAGTGAAAGAAGCTGGCACGGAGAAACGAGTGCAGATGGATATAGTGGCACAGCTGGTAACCAGTCAAGACATCCTGATGTCAGACTCTGAGCATTCAGGACTGTTATCTCAGTTTCCAAGTCTTCGCACGACGACAGGTGTGAGCTGGTGTTATCTCAATTACACCACGCCGAGCTGCTCTCACAGCACCGCCCCTTTCTCATCTGTGTACGCCACCTGGCGTGTGAGTTCCCATAACCCGAACCCTCTTGAAGTGAGCACCAACTCTGCTCTGGCTTTGCTGCAGTCCAGACAGAGGGGAGACAAGGTTATATACACCATGGCTGCCATGTGCCAGCCTGGTACTGGGAAACTGGTCTCATCACTCATCCTGTGGAGGCAGACCATGGAACAGGTAAGAAAATAATCCTGTCTTTTCTATCAAAGGCGTACTGGTGTTTTAAACACCTGTTGAGATATTGAATTAAAGCCTTATTTATTGTACCTCTTATATCAGTAATCACTGATATAATCAGAAATAATTATGAGAAGATAACTGTTTAAAATGCAGAAAGTTTTAAGGACCTTAATACCCAGAATTTGGCAAACTGCACACTTTAATCAACTGACAGAAGGTTTCCTTGGAAAGATCCTGGAACGAGCATTTGCTTGGTGCTGATAATGATATTTAACTATGAATCACCAAATGGTCTTGATTTTAAAAAATATGTCTTGAAGATAAAAATACCAGATATTATAATTATATTAAGGTCATTATTAAGTCCAAATCTTGGTACTTTTCTCCACTGTGCTCAGTGGATAAAAAGCATAAATTTAACATTAAGATCAGAGTTACCTGTGCTGGGATTTTCCCCAGCAGTGGCATAGTTCATGTTTGCAAAACATGCTGTGCAATGCCATGTGTGACATACAATATTGGTGGGATCGCGTTGCACTGTCGATATGGTGTCCACTTAAAAAGGATGTTAACACAATGTTTGTTCATCTGATTCAGCTGCAGAGGAAACCGGAGCCCAAAGAGGTGGACGTCACCTACGGAAAGAAGGTGAAAGACATCAGCTGCAGAGTGAAAACTGCCAAGGAAGAGTGGAAAGAGAGGGAGGCTGCCACAACCCAGACTATGCCAACACGAATTAAGATCTTTGAAGGAGGGTCAGTCGAGATATTATTTACCATTACACTCGTCACTTCTGCTGACTGCATATGCAGCGGATATATTAGAGTGCTAGTATGTGAAGTATCTGTTGGCCCACGCTCTTTTTGCAGTTTACGACTGTGCTTTTTTTGCATTTCTTTATTAGAAATGAATCTCTCTCTTTCAGGTACAAATCCAATGAAGACTATGTATATGTTAGAGGTCGAGGCCGGGGTAAATACATATGTGAGGAGTGTGGTATTCGCTGTAAGAAGCCAAGCATGCTGAAAAAACATATCAGGACCCATACGGATGTGCGGCCGTATATCTGCAGGGTTTGCAACTTTGCTTTTAAAACTAAAGGTAAGCATTTTTTTTCTTACAGAGTAGTGAGTTATCGTAGCTGTAGCAGTGATAAAAAAAAGCTGTTAGATTAACTTTTTTTTTAAGCATCTGAAATGTACGAAAGTTCAGTTTCTGTTGTGTTTAATTTCAACAAATTTGCCTTATTTCTGCAGGAAACCTAACTAAACACATGAAGTCAAAAGCGCACATGAAGAAGTGTCTTGAACTGGGAGTGTCAGTGACGATGGATGAGACAGAGATACAGGAACATGGTAAGACTGGGATGTATGTAAGTGTTGTAGATATGCCCAGCTGTCACTGCAACAAATCCAGATAAACTAATGTGTTTCTCATTTCAAGTGGACGACATGCAACAAAAGTCCAAGACAGAGGTGGCTGTGACGACCAAACATCAGTTCTCAGACGCCGAGGACTCCGACGGCATGGATGAAGAAGCTGATGAAATCGATGAAGATGACGATGAGGACGATGAATACGAGGGTGATTCCACTCCGAAGTTACATTCAAGAAGCACGAGTCCTCAGCCGTGTGGAGTTACCTCAGCCACTGCTGCCATCCACGGCTGCTCCCTCACATCTCTGCCCGGAGTTGATGTCAGTCAGCAACCCTCCGGCAGACGTACGAGCTTGGATCATCGTCCTGTTCTTGCAAACGACCAGAGAGAGAAATCCGTGGATGAAGACTCTCTGACCATGCTGTCTCCAGATCACAGCAGCTTCCTTTTTGACCCTTATTCATCTTGTCTACTCTCTCCTGGCTGGGAGTCTCCCATCAGGGAGCCCTCCCCTTCACGTTTACGTTACCCGTCCCCAAGGAGGGAGCTTTCGCCACGTGGTCGCTCCTCTCCCAGATGGGATACCTCTTCATTGAGGCCCAGTTCACCTAGCTTCACACCCATCCAGCATCCCTCCCCGGTCTCAATTGAACGGCCCATGTCTCCCGGCATAGAGCTTGCTGGAAAGCGGGAATCCTCAGTCAGAGGCAGGCAGAGGGTTGTGTTAAGAGCCGTTTCACCACGCAGAGGTTCACACCAACATAAAGGCAGCGGTGACAAAACCAGACACCAAGCAAAGATGGAGATGGCTCAGTACCAAGGAGCCTTTGAAATGGAGATGGTAAGTAGCACAGCGTGTTCTGCAGCCAGTTCAAGTGTAACACAAACAAAGAGCTTTTAAGGACTTATTGTTAATCTGTTCAAGTGTATAGAACAGCATCTAAAAATTATTTTGTTAAATTTTGATGAATCTGGGTACATGTAGATGGACCGTGTGTGGTGTAAAAACAAAAATATTTTCATACACTGTATTTAAGAAATTTTTCAGAAATGTTATATTCTTGTCTACTAGTTTATCTAACTCAAACAACATAAGATATTAATCTAGGCACAGTTAAAATGGTAACTATGTTTAAAATTATAGCTTAGCAAACAAGCATGCTAACTCTTGCTAGCAGGTGGCGTGTCGAGTCCATCGCCATTTTTTCTTTTGGGACAGTTTTTTTTTTTTGCCTTAATTTAGTCATTTTCAAGTCAGTAAATACTTAGCTTGTAAAGCACAACTGTTGTCTAGCTAATGTTGTGCTATCATGACCTGGCATTGTATGGTCGATACTAGTGTTTCAGCAGATTAGACACTTGCTACAGTTAGCGCACCCTGATCTTTAGCATTTGTTACCAATAGTGAAGACTATTCTCCCCTAATGCCCTAGTCACACAGGCTATCCCCCAACTGTTGCTGAACGTTGCTGGCAGTTGCTTTTAAGTTGATTACAAAAGTCTGATTCAACCAGGCCAAGAGGGTAGTCAATTACCCAATGGTAATGACCAGTTGCCTCAGAAAACTGTGTACCCCACAAATGGTTGGCGACTGGTTGCTGGCAGTTGCTAGTGTGAAACTTATGATGCTATGCCACAAACTTTCTTGTGATTGCTTTTAGCGTTAGCAGGTTGTGCATAATTAGCATGGAAGATGCCAACTTAGGTGCAAAACTCTCAAAAAACTTGTCAAGAAGCAGTGAAGCAGCGAAGAATGTGACTCAAACTGTAAATACAAACTTTTGCCAAAGCAATCTGCTAGTGGAGGGAGGTTTTTGGTGCATCACCTTTTTTGCGACTGTTTTCACCTAGCGACAGCCAGCAACCACTCACCAAGACTCAAAAAGATTACACATTTTTCCCTAGCAACCAGTGTATATTTCAGCATGGAATTAGCTATTTGTGTTTCACTAGTTAAAAGAAAAGCACACATACATTTTCTTTTTCTTGCACTGAAAGAACAAGTAGTAGAATATTCTGTTGGCAGAGAAGTTTTTTCTTCTCTGAGTGCTTTCATTTTTCAACATTCACATTACTTCATGATTTCTAACTAAGATATTTTCACATGAGAAATTATCTTGGCGATGCTGAAATTGCCGCTAATTCTGCCAATGTGTCGTTCCAGGACCAAAGGAGCAGCTTGGCTTCCAGTCTGCCTGGTGCTGCCAGTTCTCATCATCAGAACATCCTCAGCCACCTCCCTCTTCACTCCCAGCAGCAGGCCCACAGTTTGCTCCCCGTTGTTCCTGTTGGCGGGCTCCAGATATTACACTCCCCACCTTCCTCCAGCACTGATGTCAGCCCCTCTGTGGCGCCAAGCCCCCAAAGCAGCGAAGGCCAATGTTGCAGCAGCAGGGAGGGATCTGTCCTCAGTCCTGAGACAGAAGGAGAGGACATCAGAGGCCACGGCCAGCTGTCCTGCCACGAGGCCGCTCAGGAGAAAAGCCTCGACCCCGAAGTCGGAGACAGCGGACAAGAGGAGAATGTACAGACCTGCTTGAAAGCCATCGCCTCACTGAAGATTACCACAGAAGACCCTCATTAGAACCGTCATTGTCTGTTTTCTCGGGTTGATCAAGGAAAAGACACCTCCCTGCTACACCTGCGACCTTGTCACCTTCTGCCCTTTAGGCACATGACCTCATCTTTATCCCATTAGAGGCAATATAATAACACTTCCTCTGGTCTTGCACATACCCGAGACATCTTCTTAAGTGGATAATATGAGTGGAGGTCATATCTTTTCAGTGAAGAAGAAGGCCACCGCATCTGATGAGCTCTTCTCTTCAGAGGCTTTTTGGAAAACTTGGACGAGCAGCAGGGTGTTTTTTGCGTTAATGGGTTCAGGTGCAATACGGAAAGATATTCTGCTAATATGCCTTTGTCTGACATAGTAGTTTGCGTACAATTGCACATAAATTATATTTATGAATTCTGTACAAATGTCCTTAACATATACTCCTTCTTAGATACATACAAACAGTGTATTTTACTGTGTGTACTTTGAAAATAGACTGTTGTTTATGTAATCATATCAAGGTGTGATGCAGTAGTGCAGTAAATAAAGACTATTTATAAGGGGAAAAGTATGTGTATTATGAAACAGTCTGACCAAATTTTAAGTAGACGCTTCTTGTGCAGTTTGGTGCTTCTGATCAAGCAGCGAGGGTCTGTGCCTTTATTTTGCGTTTCTTCATTTCTTTATCAGAGCGAGAACTACGGAAAGCAGTCGAGGTACTCTTTATTTTGCTCAGAGGACAGCTTTTTCTTTCTCGCCCCGTCGGCTTTATTTATGTGAAACAAGCTTAAAAGAAACAAAAAAAAGTTTCCTATGTTGCAAATTTTCTTAATGTTGTGGTTTTTATCTTGGTAAAAATGCATGGGATTTGCTATTGCACAACAATAGAGGAGGTAATTATGTAATTATGAATACTGTAAGATGTATTTATATATTAGAACGTAAGCACTTATTGATACTGGTAAATATTTGACTACTATTTATATGGTATATCTGTACTTATGCAGCAGTGATGCAGTTATGCAGTGAGCTACGCTGGCATTGCTTTTGATCTCATGTCGTCTCTACAGTTTTTTTTCTTGCTTATACAGATGACCATGAGCATTTTATGAGTTTTAAAGATGCACTTTCATCCTTTTACCTTTGATGTTTTAACTGACTCGGTCAGTGGAGGAAATGGGGGAGTAAAACACAGTTTGTTCTCTTGTGATTTTTGACACATTCCAGTTGTTTTTTTTCTTTTCTCATTGTGTAAAACACGTTGCACACAAATCCAAGGGGCTACAATGATCAGTCAATAGTACATTTTCTTGCATTTCAAGTGTAACTGGATGAATCAATATAAGTAATGACGTTATAAGCATGACTGTTACTGTGCTTCAGCTCACAATGTAAGTAATCATTCACCAAATGCATTACTTCTTCTCTGTATATATATATATGTGTATTTTTATGATTTAAACTATTTTTGCAGTGTTGAATTCTGAAAACTTTTTATGTGGATTGTTTATATCTCTTTAAGAGGTAAAATGTCTGCAGCTGATGTAATGGCAGAGGTTTAATGAGGCTGATTGCTAACACAGCGTGTCTCATCTTTTTAAAAAAAAATGTACTCACATCTTTAAGTGATTATCCGTTTTTGAGACTTCGAAATTTAAAAACACAACAACACTTTGTTCACTCATGTTTACATAAAAGATTTATAGGTGCACTGCTTTAATTTTGTGTTTTCCTTTCTGAAGGTGTATGTAGCTTTGATTTCACGGTTGTGTATTTTCATTTGTTGTGCACATAGCTCATAAAATGTGAAGGGAAAGTGAAGCCTTTTATTTGCTTTAGCATACATTATGTATTCAGATTGTGTTTTGTGTTTTTTTTTAAATTGTGTATTCATATATACTGAACTGCATTGTGCCTCTCATGTCTATGGAAATCCTGTAAAACACACAGAGGACAAATCATTTTACCTCTAAGCTAAGATTTTTTCGAGGAGGGAAAAAACAACCTCAGTAGCCAATCTGTTGTTTAGCTATTTGCATCAAATCTGGCTAGTCAGGACGGAGTGCCTCTTTTATGCTATGAGGAATTTATTGTTTGGTGCTCTACTTTTTCAGATTAAATTCAAAATTGTTTTAAAAGAATATAATTCTAACCCAAAAATGTGTGTCGCAGCTTATTTCACGGCTTCCGTACCTTTCCTCCTGCATTATTCACCGCTGTTTAAATTAGAGCTCGCACGAGAAGGTTTTCAGATGAAATCGCTCACATTTTATCTTCAGGGTACAGTGAAAAATTGGAGAATCTCCAACCAGTGACATCCTCTGGTGAAGAATTATTACTGCAGTCATAACACGGGAGAGGAAAAATAAATGAACGCTTCCAAAAATAGCTCTCACCTTGTGACTAATATTGAACCACATTCGCACACACTTTGTTGTGTATCAGCAGCATTTGCGGTGCACTTTACTGCATGTGTGAAGCATGTATAAGCAAGGAAATGAGAAAATCACATTTTTTCGGCCACTCTTCTCTGGGTCGGGGGAGGAGGTCTGTTCTAATTCTGGCCAATCACAGAGACACATAAGGTTTTTTCCCCCCCTGTCTCCTGCTCAGTCACCAGGCTTGTCAGGCCCATTTGTTAGAATAATTATATGGCTGTTAACAGCAACCTTGCCTAAAATAAAACGAGTGCTGCATTGGTTCAAAGACACCACATAAAATGGCTGCTAAAGATTTTACCAGAAGATTTATTGCATTCATACATTGTTAGCGTGAACACAGGTGCTTCTTGGGGTAAATTCCCGTTAAGATTACAATCAGAGGAGGCCCGTGGGTTGTTTTTAATAGAGGTGTGCTGTGGAGTATCTCTGTACTCCCTCTCTCTGTTCAGAGTGAGCTGTGCTCCTCTGGTTTATTTTGAGGTGGTCTTATCACAGCTGTTGTAGCTGGTGGCAGCCTGTCCAAGCCCCTCGACACTCTTCCTTTTCTCCCTCTGGCCCTTGGTCCTGGTAAGACCCTGTTTGCTCCTTGCCCTGCTTCTTCAGGGATATTTAGGCTTTAATAGTTTAAAAGGTTAACTCTTGTGCTTGGGATGTGTTTCAAAACGTCTTCTTTAACGTACTAATGAGTGCCTCTCTGAATTTGATGGATGCAATCTTCGCCAAGTTTGTTAGAGGCGAGAAGCTCTTGACGGCAGTGAGGCTAGTCTAGTCTGTGAATGCGTTTAGTAATATTTATGTTAAAGTAAAGTAATGGCTCACTAAAGCCACAGTGTTACATACACTGTGTTAAAGGTAACTTTAACCTCCTAGAAATATACTGCGTGCCGACGGGGGTTGCTTATGTAACATTTGTGTTTTTATTGAATATTAATAGTTGAAAAACAAGACTTTACTGCGCACAACCACTGACATCAATAAGAGTGGATAAGAAATAAATAAATAACGTGCCCATATTAAGAAGTTCTTAAAATAGCCTGTGGATCTGGAACAGGTGCCATGTGCTCAGCTTGTGAAAGCACAGGCAGCGTGAAGGCTGCACTAATTTTTATGCACATAAACAGGCTCTGGCTGCAAGCCCGTACAACGCAAGAGAAACGCAAGGACTCGATAGGGGATTATATTTATTATTCACTAATGAGCTTTAGTATTACTTTAAGTGATTATTGTTTTTGTCGTAAAAATGGCTGCCTGTCTTAACAGTAAATATAAGATGGTCTCAAAACCAAGAAAAACTCGGGCCACCATTCATTTCTTTGTTTTGCAAAAAATGGAAAAAACGAGTGCGTTGATTTACTGAAACGTGTCAAGATACACGGAAACAAAGAATTAAAAACAACGTTTGTACCATTATTCTTCAGCAGGAGTCTGAACTCTTAGTTTCTTTAACTACTCCTCTGGAATTTTTCTCCATCCTCATTGAAGGATGCAAATGCATCAAATGAAGGTCTACATACATCTCTCAGGTCCTGTGTCAGGTCTTTGCCGGACGTTTTCCTATTTCTAAGAAAATTACTCTCCTGGAGATATTTTTGTAGGCCTAGCACTTCTTTTGTCCTCCACCTGTCCAGTTTACTCAGAATTTTAAGTAAAAACTACTCGGCATGCTGAGATATGTTTTCAGCTAACAGCTCTTTGTCAATCACCTTATTGGTGTAAAGCTTATTGTCAAATTATTGTGTTATCTTTGGCTTTTTAAAAAAAAAAAGATTTGACGTAAGAAATGAGAACAAATTATGTGTTTTTGTGACAGGGTGCTAGTAACAAAGGGCCTGAAGATACAAATTAAAATCGATCTGTTCAAAGTTGTTTATTACAGTATATGTAAACACATTTGTTCACCCCTTGAGTCTTTCTTATACTTAAATGATTCTTGGGTTAGTTTTAAATTGCTTAACAAACAACCCAATGAACGAAAAAGCAGCCAATGTCCAAAGAACTTGATGGTAGTGTTGAAGTTTGAGTCCATTTTTCTGCCGAGCCTTTACAGCAGGGTTACAGAGTTTTTACAGTCTTTTACCAAAGAATTATGTGTGTCTATTTACAAAAAATAATAACATCTGTTGATGTGTTGGGTCAGCCAATTCACTGAAAGACATTTACTTACTGTCTCTGTATGAAAATCAGGTGTGATTATTTATCTTGCTTCTCCTTTTCTTAATGGTTAACCATAACGCTGTGTTGCTGTACTGGAGAACATGAATGAAAAAGTCAATTATGACATCATTGTAAAGACCTGTGCTTTTTCTACTATGACAAAAAGTTCTGCAGAGATGAAGGTCTGTGCTGGAAATTCTCAAATCTGATTTGAGTTCATCAGATTTCTGATCGATTAATCAGTAAAATTAAGCTTCAAATAGCAAAGCTGGAATAACTAGGACCAAAATGGACACTCAGCGTGACTTTGGTTTTCTCCATGTTTACTACTTCACTAAACAGGAAAACATGAGTCTATCTTAAACCTAATCCTTAGCCTCTTACACATGTACGGATTCCATTACAGAACCAACCATCTCCCTTTTGGAACTACCTCAGAAAAATGGAGGCTTGTCAGGAGAGTAAACGCTCACCCACGAGTCCTGAAGCATCGCCAGCCGAGGATCACCACATTGACCTGACAGAGGACCTGGGCCAACAGCTGGAGGACATCATTAGCACCTACCAGGCTGCCGAGATTCCAGCTGAGCCAGAGGACACGGAGGAGGTCACAGCCGTCAAAGAGGCAGAGACCCGCAAGGACCAGAAAATGGAGAAGAAGATGCTGAAAAATCTAGGTGCTGTGTGTGGTTTTGAAAAAACAAACAAAAAAACAGTTTTAGTGATTTTATCTGAGGTGGGTTTGATTCAGTGAAGTCAGCAAAAGTCCAGGTTGTACTGAAAGTGATTGGTGTGTGATAGCAGAGCCGTAACGCGTGTAAATGCATCCATCTGCAACAGAGAGGGAGGTAAAATAGTATTTCCAAATGCCTTTTATAGTTTGTGTCATTCAGCTGCCAAGATGATTTTTCACAAGATGGACCAGCAGAGTTCTTGAAGTCCCAGAAAATCATCCAACAATAATTTCTGTATCAGTCTGTTTAAAACTGGCTTTATGGCAATGATTGATTTTTAAGGTTAAATTCTGTATGGCTGCTCAGGGAAGGAAGCTATGCTGTTGATGCAAAGTCTGAACAAACTCGATTCTCCGGAAGAGAAACTGCAGGCCATCATCAAGAAGCATGCCGAGCTGGTGAGTGGATAAAACAAAGGCGAAGAGAGCAAAAAAAGAAAATATATAGTAGCTCTCATCAAAGCTATGGTTTGTTTCTAGAGAAAAGATATAATCACTATTATGGGGCACTGTGTGTGTGCTTTTGCAGCTGGAGGAGCATCGCAGTGATCAGAAGCAGATGAAAGTTCTCCAGAAGAAGCTTCTCCAAGTGATGAAGGAGAAGGACCAGCTGCAGGGCGAGCACAGCCGTGCAGTGCTGGCTCGCAGCAAACTGGAGGGGCTCTGCAGAGAGCTGCAAAGACATAACAAGACTTTAAAGGTAGCTCAACTCCAGACATCACTGCTTGAACAGTGTCTAATCAGAGATGCCGAAATCGCCATTTGCTGTTGAGCTATGGTGCCAGGTGGTCCCAGCATATTTTGTGCTCTACAGGATATGACATCACTGGCACTGAAAATCTGCTGCCATGTCAAAGCTCAAAGTTTGACCTATTCCACTGCCACCCTCACAACTCCTGTTGTGAAGCCAAGTGTTGTTCAAAACAGCAGAACTTTAGCGATGATCCCTGATCAAATATGCATGTTTTTGCTTGCAGTGTAGCACGTTTTAGTCAAGATTGTTTTGGTGTGAGCTGCTCAGTTTCAGAGCTTTTTGATGCTTTAGCAACTATCACCTTTATAACAATCATAAGAACTGTGCAGACAACACTGCAGTTCAGTTTAAAGGGTTTGCATTCTCTCTTTTATAAGTTTAACATCATGGATGCTTCCTCTTGTACAGTGATACAGTTCCTTCATGAGCTTCCTGCATGGCTGCTAGCTGGAGCAATAGCAAATTATATAAGTCAGTGGTGGTGCACAAGACAAACAAAACGGTTGAGCATTTATATCCATCTTGCAGTGCAGGTTTTAAAGCTAACACCCATGCTTGAATCGCAGGAGGAGACCCTGCAGAGGTGCAGAGAGGATGACCTAAAGAGGAAAGAGATCACCACCCATTTCCAGGGCACGCTCAGTGAGATTCAGGCTCAAATTGAGGAACACAGCAGCCGCAACACCAAACTGTGTCAGGAGAACGGCGCTCTTGCAGAAAAACTGAAGGGACTCATTTCACAATACGACCAGCGAGAGGCGGTATGGATCCTGCTACACTGTGAACACACACGGACACTCGCATAACATAACAGCAAAGCCAATTTGTACTCCCAGTCTACATGCATTATTAAAACTGGATAAACTGTACTTGTGTAAACCTTCTCACATCTGTGCCCATGAATTATTTGCAGATTTCTCCCAGGTCTTACATTTATTAGTTACACTATTTCAGTTTTATGTAGCCAAAGGCTCCCAGAGCGAGAAATGAAACAGCTTTCTCTGTGAAAACGACTCATAAATCCACCTGAATGTCTTCCAGAACCTGGAAAAGGTTTTCAAGCACAGAGACCTGAAAGAAAAGCTGCTGGAAACCAAACTCGCGCAGGCAAACATGCTGCTGAAGGAAGCAGAGGAGAAGCATAAGCTGGAAAAAGACCATGTACGTTTTTTCGTTGTGCATTTTAATAAAAGATTTGTTGTAATAATCCCCTAATGCTCATTTTTCTTTACCATTTCAAAATCACACAGCTGCTGAAACAGGCAGCAGAATATAAACTGCAAGTGAAGGTCATGAAGGAGCAAGAGATCGATATGAAGGCCCAGGTATGGTATCAGGGCATCATGGGCAAAATTGGATCATTTTTCTACCTCCCTGGAGAAAAGTATAATGTTTTGTTACCATTCTTCCTCAGCTTGATATGTACTCCAAGAAGTTTGATGAATTCCAGGGCACGGTAACAAAGAGTACCAGTGTCTACAGCAGCTTCAAACAGGACATGGACAAAGTAAGTTTGGTTTTACAGAATATTTGAAGTCTGCTTCAGGAGATTAAATTATTGAGTTTTTCTGCAAAAAGATGATGACAAAGATGACAAAAATACAAATGAGAGGAAAGAATCCCATGAGCCTTTCAGTAACACTTCAAAAACTGACAAACCTTATAATCCTACACTTGCTCAGTTGCAGCTATTTTTAGAAGATACTTTGATTGTCTGCAGCATAACATGATTTTTTTTGTTGTTGTTGTGCAGATGGCCAAGAAAATGAAAAAGCTGGAGAAAGAGTGCCAGTCATGGAAGACTCGCTTTGATGGCTGCAATAAGAATCTTATTGACATGGTGGCAGATGTAAGAATTTTTTGTTGTTGTTTTAATTCATTAATACCCTCATACATAGATAGATTTAAAAAAAAAATATGACCCACCAGGGAAAAAATTCAGTTTACCATAGGAAATTTTATACAATATGTTAAAAATATTTTTTACAGAAAGCAATCAAGGAAAAGGAGTTTGAGCTTCTCACCATCAAAAACCAGAAGCTTGAGAATCTGTGCAGGGCTTTGCAGGAAGAAAGGAAGAGTCTATATGCAAAGGTGCATGGAGCTGGCAGTCAACCAGAGGACAAGTCTGCTGATCCATCAGAGAAGGGGGGCTCTGAGAAGACACCTGAAGACCCAAATGAGAATCAGCCCATCCAGAATACTGCAGCACCTGCCCCTACCGGGACACCAACGCTCACAAGTCCGCTCACCGAGGAACTGGCTACACTGAAGGCTGAACAAGCCCTTCTGAAAGAGGTCGCCAGTTCTTTCACAATCTCTCACATTGCCCCTACAGAAACAGGCACAAGTCAATCACATGAACCCACCAAGGAGCCAGAGGAGAACCACATAGAGCAGAGCGAACACCAGGAAGTCCACGAAGATGGATACCAACAACAGAGAGATTTGGAAATGGAGTCAGTTGATTAATGTTGAAATCACTGTGAAAAGAAACCATGATCATGTGAGATTCTTAGCAATAAAAATAAAAATGCTACATCTGTGTTGAGTGTCTGATCCTAGTGTAAAGACATTTAAAAGTGGGTTTATTTTAGTATGCAAATCTCCACCTATAACTACACAGATTAAGAACTTGTTTAACAAACCAGAGCTTTTCCAACTACCCATTTTTTTCTCCAGTAACAGTTTTGTAAGACTCAGTTCGATACCACGAGACCCCTCCCAGCAGCCTCAGCCTATAGCAGCATATCTAAACGAATGTTCAGGCACATCTAATGTAGCTGTAACTTTAATCGTATATCAAAAAGGAAAGTTTTAAGTCCAATATTAAAAGTACAAATCCAAATACAAACTGGTTGTGGAATCACTCTGTAGAGAGTCTTGGCTTTAATTACTTGTGTTGCAATATCGCTGCGCTTTACCCAGTCTAGGACCTGATAGGATCTAGTGAGCATGGAAACTGTTACATAAGCAAACAAGATTGTATTTTTTCAGTATTAAGGTGGCTAGCTAAGGGCTAAGAGACAACAGAAATTCACAAGAAAACAAAAACTGAGTCCAAAGTTGAATGAATTTAACTACAAATTCACTAATTACTGATTACGTAAGCAAAATAATCAGTTTTTCTGGCCTTTGTTTCATACACATTCAGATGCATTTTGTTTCTGGCTTCATTTTTGTCTTCAGTAATTAAAAAGCATGGTCTATTGGGCCAACATCAAATGACTGGCCTGGGCATTGAAGAACATCCCATTTCTTTGCCATGATAAACTCTTGGGTTTCTCTTGGGTCATTATCCATTTGCCCTGTGAAACAGTATCTGATTAGTTTAGCAAAATCTGTCTGGACAGCCCTTTACACTTTATAATTTATCTACTATTTCTATTAGCAGTCACATCGTTAATAAACAGAGGTGGCTAGTTCCATTGGGAACCATACCATAATACTGACTCTACCATGTTTGACAGATAATGTGATATTCTTTGGATCATGAGCTGTTTTTGTCCTTCTTCACACTTTTCTCTTCCCATCTTTTTGTGAAAAGGTAATATTAGTTTCATCTGCCCAAATATATATATATTTTTTTCAGAACTGTTCAGGCTCCTCATGAGTTTAATCTGTCCTTCCTGGTCTTGGGTTTGCACCTTGCTCTACACAATCTTTCTCTTAAATGTGGACTTTTAAAATGAAACACCTACCTCTTTGAGAGTGTACATGACTTGGTTAGATGGCATGAACACTCGTGACCATGGAAATAATTCTGTGATCATCACTTTTAGTTGTCATTTATAGTCTTTCACACCTTTTCGTGTTGCTGAGCTGGTCACTGCATTCCTTCTCTGTACCAGATTGTTGATTTGGGCACTCCTACGTTTTCTCTCTCTGTCCCTGAAATGTTTATTTTGGTTTTCAGCTAATGTTGTCTCCTTCACTTCAATTGACATCACTATGGATATTGAGACGTCTACTAAATGTTCAGCACTTCAATTTCAGATCGTTTAGCTGCTTAGTTTGTCATGGAATAATGGAACAATGGATCTCACCTGCTCATTAAAAAAAGTGTCCAATTACCCGTGAACACAATTATTAGTATCCTAATGTGATACTGTACCAAATCAGTGAACAGTTATAGCATAACTAAACGATAAAATGGGCTTGATGTCAAAGAATGTATTTTATTTTAGAATTTTATTTCCTTTCTTTCACCTTTCTGTTTTTTTGGCTTTTATTTCAGTTTTGATTAAATGTTTTGTTATAAGTCATTTAAAACCTGCAAACAAACACTTGTGTCACAAATCAGTGACGTTCCCCTTTAAACTGAGCTTCAGTCAAAAATCTTTTGGCTCTAAACTTGGCCAGACTGGACTTTGAGAGAAAGCAGAGGCAGTTGTTACTGCGGTCCCCGATAAGAGGCTGGAGAGTTTAAAAGAAAAATGGCAGAACAACCGGATTCAACTGCAATTTCTTGTGCAAAAGCTCTCTCATCTTTTGTCGAAAAAGGAAAAGCTCTGCTGGACCTTGCTGAGAAGGAAAGCAGGGAAGGTAGGTCACACAAGTGTACATAAAAATAGACACCAGTCGTCAAACAATTTATGGACGTAGCATGAGCAGGGGTTGCAGAAGTCCTATCAATCATTATACATAAAGAATCCTCTGAAACAGATGGTTAGCTGCTAACTTCATGCACTTTGTGACGCACAGGCTCGTGCCAAGAATTCGTCAGGCAGAAAATCCGCATAGAGCGTAAACAGTCACTGCTGGGTCTGATTGAAGCCGGTGCAACTCTGTACAACAGGTCTAAAGTCCCACCTTCAGTTTAACTAAGCAGCCTCTTCTGTTAAACCTTATTATATTTAATATTTTTAGCTAAAATATGTAATGAAGTGTTATATTTCAGGCCCATTTTTTCTGCTTCACAGCCTGTCTGTTAAACAAAAAAAGGATGCAGAGGATCTCTGGAGCAAAAATACAAAGTAAGAGCACAAAAATTCAACTTGTACAATGTATCGAGGTATTATCATCTAGATTACATGACAAAGGCCAAATCAGCTGTAGCCTGTGCTGTCACAATTGCTGTGCATCCAATCACTGATTCACATAGTACAGTAAGTCACAGCCTTAATAAACTGACATGACCCCTGAAAACTATTCTGCATGATGTTCCCAGCTGTGCTGCTTTGAGAGAAGCTCTTCAGGACTTTAAAGAGCTCGAAGTGAGTTCTTTTAATACAAAATGTAAAATATTTTTAAAAAGCATACTCACCACGGTCGTTTTACGTAGTGCAGCCAATGTACCGCAGGTGCAGTGGGATGCCTTTCTACAGCGTTTGGATGATGAGCTACAACTGAGTCCTAAAATACACAATGTCGATCATCAATCAAAATGCATTTCACCAGATACGCCGCTCATCGATGCCAGAACTGGAGAGTGGGTTTGATGAAAGTCTTTAATGCTTCCACACTTATTAAAAAAGCATAACAATGAACCTCATATATCTGCCAGTTTTTATGCGTCATTGGTGCTGTCTGCTTTGCACCTTTATATTTTACTGAGGCTTTGTGTTTGACAGAACAGTAACGCTGCAGAAATATCTTGGGAGAGGTAAGAAGATATTGCTGGTGTTAATCCGTCAGTTCTCCTGTCTGCTCTGCCGTCTACACGTTCAAGATCTGCAGAAGAATCAAGTAAACATCACACACCTAATAACAATGCTTAACCAAAAAAATGATTACCAAAGAGTTATAAGGTGAAAACCTTGCATATCTCAACATGCTGTGCAGTGTGTCTTTAAGGGAGGGAAACAGGGAGAAAGTGGTAACAGGTCTTGAGCCCAAATTTAAAAGTTTTGGGTCTAAATGTAATTAGTGTGTGTAGAGGAAACCATTAAAGAGAAAGTAGTGAGTATCTACAGTCATCCGTAATACATGACTCTATCATGATATGGGGCTGCATTTCAATCAGTGGTGTTGGGATTCTTGTCAATAAATGGTATTATGAATGTAGAAAAGTATCATCAGATGTTGATACACCACACAATAATACCATCTGAAAGTCGTCCGATTGACAGTGATCCCAAAAACACTGCTAATGCAGTAAAAGTAAACATTGATAGATAGAAAAACACACAATGAAACATAATTAGGCATACACTGGCCTCCCCACATCCTGGACTCATTATTGAAGCAGTGTTTGATCATTCAGTTTAATCAAATTCAATAGTTTTATTTATATAGCACCAAAATCCCAACAATAGCCTCAAGGCTATCAGGCTTCCCCCCCCCCCCCCCCCCCCATTCTCTGTTAAGATACCAGAGAACGGAACAAAAGGCAGCAACATCCAAAGAAGAGTTTTGAATGCCCTAAGTTCAAAGTACACATGCTGTTTTTGCCCCATACACTGTGTTCCTATTTTCTTTTTTTCAGTAAACTGTTGGCTCAAGACTTCTGCACCATGGTGTATATGCAGTGTGATATTCTCATAAATATCTACAATCAGCTGATCTCTAAAATCCCCCAGTACAGTATATAAAACTTACATATACTTTTATCTCTAATGTTACTTTGCAGAGTTCTCTGGATGCACACTCAGTACAAGTGGTGGTCATTTCGTTTGGCTGTCAGGAGGGAGCATCACACTGGGTAGAGCAAACAGGCTGTCAGTACGACATGCTGCTGAATCCCAGTAGAAAGGTCAGGGGTCAACATCAGACAATACACATTTCAGTCTTTGATGAATAAATAAATTAACTCATTGTTTGGTATTGCAGATGTATAGTGCATTTGGTCTGGGAGCATCTCTGCAGAAAGTGTTAAACTTCGGTAACATGCTGATCTACTCTGAATATGTAGCGAACGACATGGAGTTTCCACGAGAGCTTCCGTGGATTCAAGACGACATGTTTCAGGTCATCAGAATTCAATATGACTATTTTGTGCAACACATCTATCTATGTATTAATGAATTCTAAGAGGTGATAGAGAAATTCACTAAATTTTCACCACAAAGAAAGACTTTTAAGATTTATGAATAATTTCTCGTTACTGTCATTTGTTCCAGCTGGGAGGCAACTTTGTTTTGGACGAACATGGAAGGGTGTTGTTCTCTCACCGCTGCCAGAGTCCAATAGACCGACCCTCAGTGGAGGACATTTTATCTGCACAGTGAATATTAAAATCCTTCATGCACGGCATGACTTAATTAAAGGAAAAAAGAAACAGATGATGTCAGCTGATTCATTCTTTGTATCAAGTTAAGATAAATGTGATTATTAAGCCACCTTTGAAACGATAATTTTGTGAGAACTGCTTTAAAGGTATTACTTTTTTTTTATACAGTGCTGTGAAAAAGTATTTTCCACCTTTTAGATTTCTTCATTTTTTCCTTATTTGTCATATGTATATCTTTCAGATCATGAAAAAAATGTCAGTACTGGACAAAGATAACCCAAAGATAACCCCAAATAAAATTATTTTATTTATTAAGGGAAAAAAGTTATCCAAATCTACATGTGAAAAAGTAATTGCCCTTAAACCTAATAACTGATTGTGCCACCCTTGGCAGCAATCAAGCGTTAGCAAGAACTGGCAATGAGTCTCTCACATCGCTGTGGAGGAATCTTGGCTGCTGCTCTTTGAAGAATTGTTTTAATTCAGCCACATTGTAGGATTTTCAAGCATGTACGGCCTCTTTGAGGTTATGCCACAGCATCTTAATCAGATTTAAGTTTGGATTTTGATAAGGTCACTCCAAGCCTTTATTTTAGTTTTGGTATTTTTTAGCCATTCAGATATCCTGCTGTATTAAGTGAATCAAGTGAGCTTGAACTTCAGTGTATAAACTGATGACTGGACATTCAGGACCTTCTGGTAGAGAGCAGAATTCACAATCAATTACAAAACGTAATGGAGGCACAAGCAGCAAACCAGCCAAAGAGACCAGATTCAGATTAAAAGTTTAAAGATAAGATGATGAAATAGGAAGTACATTAAATGTTTGCGTGGGTTCCCTCCGGGTACTCCGGCTTCCTCCCACCGTCCAAAGACATGCAGCTTGTGGGGATAGGTTAATTGGATAATCCAAATTGTCACTAGGTGTGAATGTGAGTGTGAATGGTTGTCTGTCCCTGTGTGTTGGCCCTGCGACAGACTGGCGACCTGTCCAGGGTGTACCCCGCCTCTCGCCCTATGACAGCTGGGATAGGCTCCAGCGCCCCCCGCGACCCTGAAAAAGGATAAGCGGAAGCGAATGGATGGATGGATGGATTAAATATGAAAACGTATGACAGACACAATATCACTGCACTGTCCCAGTTTTCCACTTGGAACTCTTGGATTGCATTAACACTACGGGTAACTTGCACATATGTCAAGGCATCTAAGTGTTTAACGACACACAGCCCTTTTAAATTACAGCTCCACAGTAAGAGTATGCATCCTAAACATGTCCGAAGTGCACATCTGTCACCCACTGACTGCATGTAATGCATTGTCACATGAAACAAAAAGTGCAAACTGCTGAGTGGTTGAAGTCCAACATCAGGTAATAATAACAAACTACAACTTATGGTTGGGTTTCCACAGTTTGCAATTGCTTACACAGCATTGCGAAAATGAGGTGATGCAGCACAGCCTCTATTCTAAGGTCTGAAGCCTCTTTTGTCCTTTGATAAGTGATAAAACCTGGTGTATAAATGAAGTCCATTTAAACATGGCATTTTAACTTAAAAAGCATACATTTTGCAGAAACAATAACTGTTTTCAACTTTAAAATCTGATGTTAAAACTGCTACTTCTCATATCTGAGTTTCAATCAATGATTAGAAAATGATGCAAGAAAAATTCTCGCCAAATTTGCAATAGCAGAAGAAGAGCAGTTCAAAAATATATCTTAACGATAAAAATCAAGATGAAGGCTGAAGGCAGAAAATGCACCTCTGCAGACATAAATCACAGGATCAAGCTTCATAATGCTGCATGTTTAATGACATAAGCCTGCGCAAAACCCTTGAAATGATGAGCAGTAAACTCAAGAGTTATAAAAAAAAGCAGGCCTTTGATCAAGACTCTTCTTAGACATCTTCAGACTAGAACTGCTTAAGAGACCCATCATTTTAAGACAGTCCTTAATCACCAGAGATGGCAAACGTGGACAAACTCATCATGCAGATATGAGACTTTGGGCCATTCCAGAGGAAGATTGCCACACTTGATAGTTTTCGCTTTTGTACTTGTTGGAGTTGTTTTCTTAGGCCACACTCTGGATCACTGGTGCTGGAGTCATGGATCTGAGGGCCTCTGGGAGGAATGTGGATGGAGTGATGTCAAGGTGCGGGACGTGACCATTCCCCACTCAGAACAGTCTGGATCTTTCAGCCGTTGTGAGAGATTTGCAGTGGACTGGAGCGAAAGCCAAAAGAAATATGATGAACTTGACTGGCAGCGGATTGCTAATGCAACCCAGACGGTGGCGTGCGAAAGCAGATGGGTGTTAACCGCACTACTATTGTTTTAAAGGTAAATGGTCATTTTTTTCCTATTTCTCCAATGATGTTATAGTATGATGCCATATATCTTTAAATTGATTTTACAGCTGTTGTAATTGAGCTCATGGGTTGCGTTTGCATTAGACTGATTCATGTTTTGACTACTTGAGAAGAAACTCATTGCATCACATGTAATATTCATGTGATGTTGTGTAACTCTGGAACATGACCTAATCTGTCCTGCAGCTAAAAATAAAACAAGTGAGCCATGTTACCATGAGAGTTTTAAAGAAATCCATTTTCAGTTGTGAAAAGAAGTCTTTTCCTGGATCTAAACTTTCAAATATTGCCCCCCTTGCTATTCTCATCACACACATTCGTTTGTGTTCTTTGGTTTTTACTAGGTTTATTTTACTGTTATAGTCATGAAATCACAAAGGAAAACAGTGTTAATCTTTGTGTTTCTTGGAATTCCTTCCCACCTAGTTTTTAGATCCTGGCTCGCCGACATGAATCAAGTTTCCCTGGCATGTGGATTTTTCATTGGAACTTTTGTGACAGGTTACCCAGCTGTCAGGTTATAATAAACCTATGACAATAGGTGCACCAATGACAACACATTTTTTTCTTTTCACCAACAAATCAATTTAGGCATACCCCTCTAACTCATTGACCCTAGATGACGTCACCGACTGATTTATGGACCTTTTTGATTGCTCGTTTAGCATTTTAGTCATTTCATCACTCTTTTAAAACAAGATATCAAATCACTGAGGATATAAAGTAGCAACTTACAGGGTAGCAATGCCTAAATCTTTCCTTGGATTGTCATCTGATTTACTTTAAATTGGAAAATAATTTATAAAATGATCATGATTTTGTACTAAGTAGGGCTTAAAACTAGCGATTCCAACTATAATCTCATAATCAAAATGAATAGTGACATATCAAATCAAGTGAAAACTACACAATGATTTCTTTTACATTTTTATACTTTTATTTTTTAACTAGAGAACCCCCTGTTGGCCACTAGATAGAATGGAGGTTTAAGGAGCCCTATTCTTAGACTTAGCAGCTATCTATCCATCTTTTACACTAGGTTGTTGGCTGCGAAAGATCAAATCTACCCTTTGATGATTAATTTAGCATATTTTGTCACATATTGTCTCCTTTGTTGTGTTAGACTGATCCGCTTTCAATGTTCTGCTAAAACATGTTATTTTCTTTACGTAGTGATTGAGTTCTTTGGGTCCAACAACAGGAAATTTGTGGCCATGGTGATTTGAACTTCCTACTCTATTGGCATGGTTATCCTGCCTGGCTGGTCTGGCTTACTTCCTGTCCTCCTGGAAGACTCTGCAGCTGGCCATGAGTCTTCTTTGCATCCTGTTTATCTCAAACCATTGGTATGAATATAATTTTCCTTCAATGTGACACATTCAATGCTTAATCTTCACTTCATATTCACGCTGAGTCCAATAGTAAGTTGTGTTATGTTTGTTAAAAGGATCCACACTGGTTGTTTTCACAACAAAGAACTACGGAGGCCATGAAAGTTGCTGCAAACAATGCTAAATGCAATGGGAAATGTTTACCACATGATCTACCAGAGGTATGACAACATTTTTGAACAACTGTATAATCTTATTAACATAGGAGATGCAATTTACAAATGGAATATTTTAACAGTCTATTAAAATGTTTTTAGATCATTCATTAGGAGTAAAAGAAGGAAGTACACCCAATTATGTCAATTATGGACTTGTTCAGGACACCAAATATAAGAAAAAACACTCTAATTTTAATGTATACTTGGTAAATCAGTCTGAAACTACAATTAAGGATTTTATGTTTTTATACATCACAATGGTACCATACTATAATTCTTTGATCCAGGTTTACAAGCACGTAACAATGTCTTCTTGGATTTTTTTCTGTGCTGTGGTGGAGCTTCCCATTGGGCTCATATTTTATCTGCTGGTCAACAAGGGTTTGATGCTCCCTCAGATACTCACTTTCACCATGGCCATTTTGGTTTTGAAATTGAAGGTGACAAGTGAAGGATGGATCTGACTGTGCAGCTAGACGTTTATCGGCTAACAGTTTACAGACAAAGAGTATAGGAGTATAGGAGCTTTTAGAGCTGAACTGATTTCACCCAGTGAACAACTGCTAGGAACCACTCGCCAACCAGTGGTTGTATCACATTCACATTATTGGAGACATCTCAAAAGCAATGTGCACTTGCATCATGTGTGAAATCTCTGTAGGCAAAAGTCTACCAGTCCTTTCAACCACCGATATCGCCCTCTGGTGCCCATTACAAAAAGAGCAGGTTTAAAACACTTCTATATTGGCTTCACTTTTCAGACCAATGTGGCTCTAACTTCCTGTTGTCAGTTTTAATTTCTCACAGAAATCTGGGTGTGTCAGTGTGTTCATCAGCTAGTGGCACTGGAGCCATTGTAGCCCCATTCCTGCTATACAGACTGGCCAGTATGTGGCTGGAGCTGCCTCTGGTTCTTTACAGTTAATTTAAAGTTTTTGATCTACCTGCGACTATTTTGTATATAGTAAAATTTACAGTATTTAGCATATTACATATGTTATCTTTGTTTCAGGTGTGATGTTGATGTGGTACAGTGTACAGGAGATGTCTATAGTTGCCCTGCCAGAGATCATAGAATTGATTTGCAGAAATGTTTCAGGATAATGAAAAATAAATTTCAAAACATGAAATAGAAATGTGCTGAAAAAAACACTGGAGGAGGGAGGAAGACAGCAGAAAGAAAATCAGTGTTTGATGTCTAAGAGACAAGAGTGTGCTTAAAAAGCCCAGTTTTCCAATTAGGCATTTGCCGCAGAGAGATTCATGTTCGAAGTCCTTCATTTTTGTTTGTGTGCGCTTTCTGACAGGAAGAAAGAGAAATCGAAATATGCAGAGGGAAACAGCTTGATGAAAGTCTGACGCTTCACAGAGAAAAACATTAGTGGATTTTTTTCTGCAGATGTCCTGTGTTTACAATACACTGAACAGTAGCTTCACAGCCAGTGAAAAGTTATTTAAAACTGCCGTGGTTGTGCAGACTTGTGTTACATTCATATGAAGTGTTAACTAGAAATATAGACACTGTGAAGTGATGAAACACACAAGGTGTTATTGACAGTCAAATGAATAAGGGAGCAGCACCTTTATGTCTCCTTGAGATAAAAGGGGTGTTAAAACTAAAAAAAAACCCCTCAGGTATTTGAGTTACAGACCCAAACACCAAATACGCAATTTTGCCAGCATGTAGCCATTTATAAAACACTTTGGCCCCTACAAGACCCTTATGTTGTACTATCATTTTTGTTCCTTTTATTGATTGTGTTTAATAAACACCTCTTTCATCAATTCAGCTCTATATTGGTTTATCTATACATCCATCCCACTACCACAACTCAGTGAACCTGGTTCTGAAATGCAGATGCAATAGCTTTCTTTTGTTACTTTCACATGCACTGTTTACCCGCCTGTAACCCTGTTCCAATGTGATTGGTCATTAGAGCTACATATAGCTGCATTGAGCTTTGTGAGATAGTGTTATCCTGTTCAAATTAGTCATCAGAAGATTGGTATAATGTAGTAATATAGGGATCGACATGTTCAGCAACAATACCAAGGCTATGGCATTTAAACGTGGTCAGTTGGTACCAAAGTGTGCCAAGAAAACATTCTCCACACCATTACACCATTATATGTTTATATAACCTTATATATAAAACACTGTATAAACTAAGCTTTTAAATGAAATAAATAAATATATATATATATATATATATATATTAGGGGTGCAACGATACACAAAATTCACGGTTCGGTTCGGTTCGATACTTTGGTGTCACGGTTCGATGTTTTTTCGATACAAAAAAAATGTTCATGCCTTTTTAATTTGTCATTTATTAAAATTATAAATATATATTTTAACTCAAAAGTACAGTTTTTAAATTTAACCCTAACCCTTGTGCGCGTTTTTTATTTTGACAGCTAATGCGCAACTATATATATATATATATATATATATATATATATATATATATATATATATATATATATATATATATATATATATATATAGTTATTCTCCTGGGCTGGAGCTTCGATGTGTTCATCAAACAGACAATAATGGAAGAAACTTTAATGTAGTTTTTTGTTTTTCTGCTTCTCTGAGAAATCTGCACATTCCATCATCCAGACAACAATACGCTTGATTGTTCATTTAAAAAAAGAAAAATCAATACTGTATGTATAATTGAGGATGGTTTTGTTACGCCTTTTGTTCCACCGAAGGTTTACCCAGAAAGCTTTGGAGCAGCCAACAAAAGCTGCCCCACATACATGGGAAGACATATAACTATAAATTGTGCTGAAAATCAATGGCATGCGTGAGAAATGGGATTCCCTCAAGCATAAACAATGCTGTGAAAAAAGAAAAAAAGAAAAAAAAGAGGTGACTGAGAAAAAAATTTTTCTCAGCAAAACACAATCTTTAAAGACAATTATGTTTGAAAGTGGTGAAAATAATGAAAAGAGAAGATGATAGATTAAATCTGTGCTGCCCGATAAACGTGGGAATTATTTTCTTGTATCAAATGTGTGATTAGGAAACTGTGTCTCTCACATAACAAAGATCCACTGACCTGTTAAATGAGGGCAGAGCGGTGAGGGGGCTTGAAGAGGGGATGAGTATGCGAGTATTAAGTAGGCAACTATGTTTAAGAATTCACTGCAGAGAACAATGTAAGTGGGGAATAGATTCGATGAGAGCTGCAGTCCTACTGAAACAGCCTGTTTTTGTAGGAAGGAGCTTTGCTGTTATTTAGAAAACAACTTTGAGGTTGGTTGTTAAAAATGCCCGAAGAGGACGAACAAGATAAGTTAGGGAAAGTCATCAGACAGTGGAACAATAACAGACTGGACTTGTTTGAAATTAGCCAACCCGACGAGGTGAGGAACACAAAATATCTGTGTTTGTGAAGGTTTCTGTATTTTCTGTCAGTGCCACAGTTTTAGATGTAGTTTCAAAGATAAAAATGTTTTTCTACTTTTAATTATTGGTGCTATTTGATATTATAAGACACAGACATGTTACTTTAAAAGCTCATTTAAAAATGACTAATGAACAATTCAGTTAGCCGATCAATAGAAAGTATTTAGATATTCAGTTTTTCAAATTTATTTATATCAAATTCTGGCATTTACTCTTAAATTTAAAGCTTCTTAAATTTCTGGATTTACTGGTTATTATTACAGAAGAATCAGCTGCGTACTTTTGGCCTTTACATTTCTGGTCTGATCAGATGTTTTGCCACTAGCACATTCTTGTTGCTGTTTCACTTTTTATGTTCCAAAACAGGAAAATTATCTGTTGTAAAATAACTGAAATATTCGTGGTTAATAGGGAAAATGTTTATTTATATGTGTGCTATATTATATTCACCCACCAGCCACAGTTTTCAAACCACTGAAATATGAAGTTATTTAGTTAGTATGTAGTTATTCTTTTTACTGAGGTGGCCAGGCTGAGACTTTTCCTTGCACTGGAGGGTTACAGAAATTTTAATTGGAAGTGCTCTTAACTGATTTTTTAGTTTTATCTGTTGAAGCTCTGAAGATAAATACAAATGTAATGAATAGTAGAGGTTCTGCAAAAAAAGGTTCTCACTGATAAATTACTGGTTGAGCCAGTGAACTTGTGTGCAACATCCCACTGAGCTTCACTATGTCTGAGCGGTGACCAGACTTTAGCAGCCAGTGGCTCTGTGAGGATGGACTTTGATAAGACAATCTGTGAAGGCAAGAGAATTGCATCTCCAAAACAACGGGTCTTGTTGGTAGTGCTTAGTGCCTACCAACTGGGTAAAGGAATAAGAGATGGGTGAACAGATCCAAAGCTCTGCAAAAGTAGGCTGATGTTGTTTAATCCTGCAAAAGAGCTACTGTAGCCAAAATTGCAGAACACACAGAAAGTCTGTGTTTGAAAATAGCCCCAACATTTAAATACAGAAGCTTCCGAGGGCCTGTTTAGCTCACTGGGTTGAGTCTCTGCTTTTAATCATATTGCATAAAGTTACTGTAGAAGCCTGGGTCTGACTCTGCCCTGAGGCCATTTATTGCGTGTCTTCTCCTTGCTCTTGCTCCCAAATTTCCTGTCTTCTCTCCACTGTCCTATCAATTAAAGGCTAAACCCCAAAAGTATATAAAAATACAGAAGCCTCTATTCACTTTCATTATCACTTAGTTCGAGGTCACAGAGGGGCATGGCTGGAGCATATCCCAGCTGTCACTGGGCAGGTGCAGGTGGGGTACACCCTAGAAAGGGTGTACCCCAGGGAAACTGGAGTATCCAGCCTACACAGGCACAAAAATAACATGCAAACTCCACAAAGAAAGGCCTCAGGCTGTTAGTAACAGTAATTTCATAATTTCAGTAAAATGATAATTTTCTTTTCCCCCCAAATAAATGTCACATATTTGTTTGTTATGAGGTTAGAAAACAACAGAAGACACCACTTAGGGAAATTATAATGTCTATTTTTATCTGATTAAGTTTAACTGGTGATGGAAATTACAGTTGGCTGGAGTCACAGGATACGTGGGTCTTCTTCCATCTTAACAACATGTATTTATATACACAATTGCTTGAAATGATGATCTTGGAATCTGCAGTTGTTTTAAAAAAGGCTCTAACAGACCTTCACAGGGTGTGTATATCTACTTTTCCATCGTTCTGAGTATTGGTCAATCCACTGAGTGCTGTCAAACAAATGCTTTTCGAAGAAAAACTACCAGTCGTACTTGATCATGATTACTAATGAGAAGTTAACAGGCCTTGGCCTTGCCAACTTAAAAGACATTGTGGAAACTCCAGCATCACTTATTAAAATATTTTTTGTGAGTGTATAAAGAAAATCCAAAATAAATTAAAACTTTGCACCCAATTCTTGTTTTTTAAGGTCATTAAAGATGTATACTGTATAATTATTCCGCCCTGAAAAAACAACAGCTCAGTAAAATCATTAAAAGCCTAAAATTACCATAAAACTAATTGTACATAAACTTCAGAGCACAACTGTATAGAGGACAGCAGAAACTGTAAATCTTGCTCTGCTCATTTAACTTACATTTAGCGTAAGCTGTACTGCCTGTTTCTCTCTGCGGGGCTATAACCAGCTGATCACAATTCAAATGTTCTCTTAACTCCAAGCTCCAAGTCTTAGAAAACAGACTTTTTCTCAGTTGGAATCCTGTTTTTAGCTTCAGATTTAAGGGGTCGTTTGTTTTGTTTTAGACATGAGGAGCAGCAGGAACGGTTCTCAGGGACATTCTGAAAGCTTTTTAAATTCCTAAATAGAAAACAGCTCTTTATAAAGACTAAATTGGTCCATTCCTTTTCAAAGTCTATTCACCTTCACAGTTAAGGAAGGACACAGAAGGATAGAAAAGCGTGTTTTTTTTTAATGCAATAAAAAAGGTAAATTTAATGAACAGAAAACACAGGACACAGTTCAAAGCTGTCATGTATGACTGGTTACCCTGCATATACTCAAGCTGCTGGTTCAAACTTCGTCTTAGTTCTTTCACGACTGCAGTAATATGAAAGGCAAACACGCAAAACACTCTAAAAACGTCACGTTTCTTGGCAGAATCTGGAATTTCATGGCGTGATGCGCTTCTACTTCGAGGACCCTGCTGAAGGCAACGTGGCCACGAAGTGTCTGCGCGTCTGCAGCAACTCAGTGACTCGTGAGATCATTGACATGCTGTCAGAGAAATTCAGGCCCGACATGAAAATGCTGACTACTAGTTATGCCCTGTATGAAATCCACAACAACAGGGGTAAGCAATTAACTCAAGAGAAAACAGGTGACGACACTGCATGTTTCTGGCTGCTTATTTGCTTTTATAGTGGCATGTGTGGGTAATACTGAAATGTCAGTTTTATCATTATGTTAATATTTTTAAAACAAGATATAAAGGAGTAATCAAGCACAGCCACGTGCTCTAGTCGCTTATATGATTCAGTAACTAAGCTCTTCCTGCTTTCTATGTTTTGTATGGAAGAAGAACGCAAGCTGGATCTGAATGAGAGACCTTTAGTTGTGCAATTAAACTGGAACTCAGCCAACAGAGAAGGACGCTTTGTGCTCAAGAAAGACAAGGACAGTGTGGAGGTAACTCTAACACCCATCGAACCTGAATTATAACTGTAACGTACTGTCTGACACCCGCGCCATCGTTTTATGTGTTTAACAATAAAGGAAAAGTTCGAGGAGAAAGAGAAAGGAGGCTTCATACAAAACTTTAAGAGGACGCTGTCAAGAAAAGGAAAGAAGAAAGAGAGGAACAGCAACACAGATGACAAAGCTTCAGAGGATGAGAATGGGTAAAACGTTTCATTGTTCGCAGTTTTTACTTCTTATTTGCCAGACTACCAGTGTCACACCTACCGAACCATCAGAATAACATCCTCTCCTTTTAAATTATTATCCAGGCCAGCTGAAAGTTCACTCAACAATGACAGCATTTGCTTGTCTAACATTGATGCACAGAAATTTTGCACAGAAAAGAAAAGACCACAGAGGCAGGCTGCTGCAGGTGAGTAACCTTAACACTACAGAGTGGATCATAAATGTCTTGGACACTGTCTGGCATATTTAAATTCTAAATCCAAATCTAATTGTGAACTTTCAGATCAAGCTGGATTACCGATTGGCGTTCAGTTCTCTGATAACTGTGAGTATGAAATAAGCATTTTATAGTTTGATACAAGGCATTTGCAGACTCTCTCATAATGTCCTCCTGCCCCCTGCTGGTGTCTTTTACACATTTAGTTGCAGAGCCCTTCCTGTGTGCAGTTATAAATTACACCAACAGCTCCACCGTTCACTTCAAGCTCTCGCCTGCATACGTCCTCTACGCCGCATGCCGGTTTGCTCTACAACGCCGGTACGGTCAAGACTCTCGAACCTCAGAGCACGCAGACAGTGTAACCTCGATCAGTAACAAAATGGTGTCGATGACAGGGAAGGTCATTCAGGCAAGTGTATGACAGATTCTGTGACATTTGCAAATATTAACTTCAAGGAAATGTCACTTTATTGTTTAATTTAAATTATGTCTACAGTCAAGGTGGACTTTCAGACGCTGACACTTCAGAATTATGTTTGCAGGTGTTCTTTAAGTTTGCACGATGCTCATATGTGGGCTACATTTACCTTTCCAGAGGCAGCAGACCATTGGAGGGGCTCTCGCCTTCTGGATGGCCAACTCCTCTGAGCTGCTAAACTTCCTCAAGCATGACCAAGACCTCAGCCCACTGACACAGCAGAGCCAGCTGGACCTGTCCCACCTGGTGCACAAAGCCTACAGGTAGACACGACACAATCAGGCCATAGCCTTCTGTTTGACTTGAACATGTCATTTTCTTAATTTTTTCACTTTGTTTAATATGATCTAAAGATGTGTTTTTATATGTGGTGAAACAAGTAAAAACAAGAACTTTAGAGAGGACTTACTGTGTTTTTCATTATATCTGCTGTTACACAAGTATAAGGACACGTTTCTGAAAGTTTTTTCTTCTCCTGGCTCTGTATGATGTCAGTGAGAGGGAATATAGCCCCTGCCCACCTGCTGTTTAAAACTTTAAAATCTTGTTTGCATATTTATGCGCAACTACATTATATTTTTGTATCTTATGTATGTTACTCTGATTTGATCTAATCTTATGCATAGTGTCACCCAAAGTCTAATTGTTATACTTTTTACTCCAGTTGTCTGCTACAGTGTCTGCAGAATGAGCTGAGGAAACATTTGCCAACCTTTCTGATTGATCCTGAGCAATATGGTTCCCTGCCAGCTGGTATAGGTGCAGGTTTGGTTATTAAATTAGCATATATTTAATTCACTTATTTTACTAAGTGAACTGTTTTTGGATCCTTGACTTTACTAAACGGTCTATTTTCTGTCTTCCTGTTGCAGAAATGGTGCTTAACACTTTGATGAACACCATGTCTCTGTTGCGCCGTTGTCAGGTCAACCCTGCCCTAACCATCCAGCTCTTCTCTCAGCTCTTTCACTACATCAGCGTCTGGCTTTTCAATCAGCTCATGAGCCCTGAAGCCAGCACCCCAGGCCTGCACTCCCACTACTGGGGAGCTGCTCTCCGTCAGAGGCTCACAACCATCGAAGCCTGGGCAGAGAGACAGGGCCTGGAGCTGGCAGCTGACTGCCACCTGGGCCACATCATCCAGGTATGCAACTCTCTGTTTGAATACTGTTAAAACAGTAGCACTTTTTACCAAAACTAAAAATTTCTACCTCAAAAATGATTTAAACCTGAACCAGGTTTTATTTTTTCTAATACGAAGAGCTTTCGACAGATGTATTATTGGCTTTAATTTACGGCGCGTTTCATTTGGTTAAAGCCGTTAAAATAGCATTGCCTGGCTGTTTCTAGGCAACCACCCTCCTGACCATGAACAAGTACTCAATGCAGGATGCGAAGGACATCCAGACAACCTGTTTCAAGCTGAACTCACTGCAGCTGCACATGCTGCTGGCTGGCTACCTCTATGCAACCAATGAGCCACACATCCCCCCTGTGAGTACCTTCAGTCTGCTCTTCCACTTCCACTCATGCTTGTAAATCCTTGAAAGAAAAGGTCCAACTCTAAAGATCAGTTAGTCAAATTATGTGAAACACATTTTCACGTGACAGAGAAAACAGTACGCTGGCATAAACGTAGGGTTAGTGTGCCTTGCTGAATTAAAAGCTTCACCACAGAAAAGGAGTGCCGCTGTATAGATCTGTGTGAATAATTAATGGTGAATAATATGATAATGAATAATATATAAGAAATAGTAAATTGAGCTGTCATATTACTTTATTCGGGAGTTTGAGAACAAATGTTTACGCCGACTATCCATCATGTCCCATCATGCTCGATCAGGTAACAGCTCAGAGAGATACCAATTAATGCTTATTAATGCTAAGTAACATACAACAAAGGCAGAGGACAGGGCTATAGCTTTTGTTGTACGCCTAAATCAAAAAGTCAAAAGCCACCAACAGTGCAAACACAGCAAAGTCCAGTTTAATGTCTTGAATTGGCTGAAGTAACCCCTTGCAGTCTCAGGAAGCACCCACCACACCCCTAATAATCCACAACTTAAAGCTTTAGTAAAATCTGTGAGTTGAAAATGTGTGGCGGCTGTAGCTCAGGAGGTAGAGAAGGTCATCTGCCAATGGGAAGGTTGATAGTTTGCATCCTAAATTATCCTTGGGGAAGTACTGAACCTCAAGTTGTCTTAACTGGAATGTAAATATTAGAAAGAAAACAATTAAATAAAAAAGAAGTGCTTTTGAATGAGGCAAAGATTTACAACATAAACTGGGGAATTAGCTGAAAACTCTTCTAACAGAATATATTCAAACTTTTTAATGCTTCTGAAATCTATGAAAATGGACTCGCTTTTGGAAGCCAGCCTCAAGTGGACATTTGAGGAACTGCAGGTTTTTTTTTTTGTCCTTCCACAGTGGTGTCGTTGTTCCATTTGTATAAACTAAGTCATCGAAAAGTCCAACAGTTATATCAACACCTCTAAAACGTTCACTCTAAAAACCGCCCCATGGTAACGTTAACTAGGGTATGATTTACTGCATCTAATATTAGATTGTGTTAGTGGTTCCTTAGGAAAGACTGAACACCTCATGTGTGAGGTATTTTGAGCATGTTTGACTGGGAGGAGACTGAGCAGCAGATTCGCGATGTGCGAGAGAGGTTTTGCCTCTTGGTTGGCTTGAGAATGTCTGGGTGTAGGCAGTACATGAGAAGAAGAACTGAGCATCGTGAGGCGGACATGCAGCAGAACAGAGGAATAGTTTTAGCTAAGACTTACAAGATTATTAGAAATAATTTTTTTTTTACAGTGCATATAAAACAAAGCATTACATCTGTCCAAAAACTAATTTTAACTAAGCAATACTGAATATACAGTATTTTAACTATATTAACTGTAACTGATAAATCTTTAACTTATATTATTGCTGCTGTTCTTTATAACTAGCACCAATACCTGCTCCATTACTATAGTTGCCTGAAGGTAACAGCACTCATTTGCAACTGAGGTCTGAGATCAGGGTCCTTTTCCAGATTTTGAGTCCCAGCCGATTGGATATCCGTTTCCTGAAGCCTTGCCACATAATGACTAATAGCAATCTACTCTATACAGCACATCGACCTTTTCCTGAAATATTTCAGCTGCGTGATCCGCTGCCTGTCCTCACTGCAGGATTTGATCAATGCTGTAGTGACAGCTGCCGAGGCCTCAGCAGATAACCTGATTCGGAGCGAAGGACAGGACATCCAGCTGCAGGAGAGCCTCGACCTCCACCTGCCCTTCCTGCTGCCGGAGGGAGGATACTCCTGTGAGACTGTGAGAGGAATCCCTCAGGGGTTTAGAGAGTTTTTGGAGCCAATGTGCCAAAAAGGTATGGATTTTTAAAAATTCAGATTACGGTAAGCGACTGTACTTAAACCTAAAATGGGATCTTTGCTTCACCATATTACATCCTTCTCTTACAGGTCTCTGCTCTTTAACACCCCAGCCAAACTCCAAAGGGGACTGGACCATTTATTTCAGCGAATCTGACCCTTCTGTAGAGAGTACATATTTGGTAAACGAAAACAAAAAAGAAACACATGGCCCAAGATGTGTTGAAATATGATTTTACTTTGACTTAAGGGTGCATAATTTCTTCTTTGACAGGCAGCACATAGGCAGCCAGAGATTATGACGATCACACTGAACAAACCTTTGAACAGTGGGATGGGGGTCAGCATTGTAGCTGCCAAGGTGACCGTTCGTTTATTCCTGACTATTTCTTAGTTTTTAGCATTTTAGTATTCACTACTACAGATGTCAAAAACAGCCTGCCTCTTATTTTGCTGCAGGGAGCTGGGCAGTGTACCCTCGGGATCTATATTAAATCCATCGTCAAGGGAGGACCGGCTGAAATGGTGAGAATAAACACAGTTTAGGTCCATCTTTGAAAAAGAGGAGCAGAATTTTCAATGAACTGCGGAAGTACGCACTTAATCAAACTGTGTCTCTTTACTCTGTCTAGAATGGCCAGTTAACTGCTGGAGATCAGCTGCTCAGTGTGGATGGTCAAAGCCTGGTTGGTCTCAGCCAAGAAAGGTAGCTACTGCACACCAGCCAGGGAAATGTTTAGCTATTCTTATTTTTTCTTTTTGAAAGCAGGACGGTGGTTAGTCTAAGCTGAAAACTGCAGGAGAGATCATAAGTGAATAAGAATAACCCTGACTTATTCTCTTTTACAATTAGTGAAACTTGTACAGACACTGATATTCCCATCATATAATGTCATATTGAAATAACGGTTTGGCCTCCAGTGATTAATATATTGCTTTAAAATCTCGAGATAAAGAAAACTAAAGCTTTTTCCCCAATTTGAGTGATCCTGACTTCTGACCTTGAAGCATTACATTCCAAAATTGTGTATTTTCTCATGTTTTCCCATATTAATAGAGCAGAATAGACTGAAATCTTTGGCCTCTGCAGTCTGTAAAAACTCATGCTTCATGCAGTGTGTGATTTTCCAAAACTTTTTATTGCGTCACTGTGACAGTGTAGGGCGTAGTCTTGAAAACATAAATAATAAAGTGTGTTGCTCTTTCTGTTCCCTTTAATATGATACATTATACTGAATTTCATGAACTATTTGTCTTCTTTTCCCCCCCAAAACTGCAATGTAAATATTAGACGCACAACACAGGTTAGCTGGTTGAGAGTAGCATGTTTTTAACTTTACAAATGCCAAAATTTAAGAATGTTTTAGCCAAGTTTAAGTATTTAGTAATTCCGAAACAATCTCTAAACTGTGACATTAATGAAAAGTAACCTTATTAATCTTACACTGGTTTAGGGCAGCAGCGATCATGATGCAAACTGGCCCCATTGTGACCTTACAGGTTGCAAAATTTGCAGCGAGTTACCACGGCCTAGAAGCCCTGCTGAGAGAATCCACCCCAGAGAAGACTACAGGCAAGCACCAGTACACTCAAATCAAACCTCAGCTTTTTTTCCATTACTTTCTACCTTCTTTTACCTGACAAAGACCTTTTCTTGCCTCATAAGGGGAGAGAGACCACGCTAAGCCAAACAATAAAGCCTGCATAAAGTACAGCACAGAGGACCACAGTCCCTCAGAGCAGCTCCATGGAGGCAATCGAAGGAAGAAACAGCAGATAATGCAGAGGAACAGACAATTTTATCGCTCCAACCCCAACATGGCCGGTGGGCGCTCTTCTCCTGTTGTCACTTTTTGTTGCTGAGCGCTAACCGCACATATTTCTTACTGTTAAATATGCATAACATTGGAGAGCGAGTCATAATAACAGCTGCAGTACTTTTATTTTCTTCTTATTACAGCAGACTTTTGCCTGGAGGATGGCGATAAACTTGTTGACCCTTTCACAGGAAACAGCACCGCTTCTGTGTCCACTAAAAATCTTTGCTCTGATGTGAGATTATTATTAATATTATCGTTGTTGACTAATGTTTTTAACACATTTTCAGTGACTTGTCAGGCCATATACATTTAAATATTTAAGGATTCAGCGTAACACTTTTTCCTTTCTTGTGGTCAGAAATTCCACTGGGAATACTTGACACTACCGAACCCTAGATCCCAGGACAGGAATGTATCTGAACCTAGCAAACCACAGCAAACTTTCCAAGTGTCTTTGAAACCTTTAGCTGGACAGAGCTCCAATAGATCTCTAAACGTCATGGTAAGTTTTGGTGTACCAAGACATTAAAAGAAATACATAAGCAAAGTCATAATAGTACAGCTAGAAAGAATTACATTAAAATCTCTTTATTTATCCCCCTCTAGCGCCAAGCCCTCTCTCAGGAGAACTTGTGTACAGACAGTGGACGCCCCCTGCTGGACAAAAGTCAGAGCAAGTGGACACAGAAGGATCAGGGTGCAAAGCAAACTGAGAACTACTGCACGTCTTTCCCTATCCGCTCTTGTCTTTCTACTCATGACATCCTCTCTGATAACAGCTCCCCCACAAATCAGCAGCAGGTCAGCCGTGTAAGCTGTGCCGGTGTCTGGAGAACCCCTTTTTCACAACACTCAACATCCACACCTTCAATCCAGCCGATACGCATCGACATCCCCCTAACAAGAGCAGCAAGCCACCAGTCAAATCCTCCACTCACTACTTTCCAGCAGAGTTCTTCGTCGCTGGCAGTGAAGATGAGCCGAACTCTTCAAATCAATGGACACAAGCAGAATCCTCAAAGCCAAGCTAGTAGTACTTCTGCATGTCCAGTATCTCCAACTAAGAAGCTACTTCAGCCCTCACTTTCATCACAAAAACTCAACACGCACAGAGATCAAGTAGCAAAACCTCAAGTGAGTATCACTCCAACAAAGCATGTTTCCTTCCAAGAACCTCCCTGTTCACAGAAAAAGAGCACAGGTCCAATGAAACAGAAAGACCCTCTGGATATGTCTGATCCTTGGAAGAGGGAAGCCCAGGAGAAGCTGGAGAAGCAGCAGAGGCTTGAAGCGGTGGAGTTCCTGCAGCAGGAGATGCAAGAGCTTCAGGCTAAAGCTAAGCGCACGGCGGAGGAGAACGACCGACTCCGAAAGCTCAACCTGGAGTGGCAGTTTCAGAAGAGGCTGCAGGAAATTCAGCAGAGAGGAGATGATGAGGATGAAGATAACGATTTGGACATGATGGTGATGATACAGCAGCTAGAGAACAGCATGTCACAGGCCAAGGTTAAAGAGAAAACACACTGAAAACTTTACTTTCTGAGCCTGTTTTTTGTGTATGCTGTTCAGACACTGTTAATACACAACACTGTTGGAACCTCTTCCGATTCCTATTTAGGTCACACAGCTCGTCTAATTTAAAGCTGAACACAGAGACGCCCAAAAGTTTTTGTGGTATTAAGTAAAGTGTATTAAAGGGAGCCTAGTATGGTAATTTATTCTAGGACTTTAGTAGAGAGTGTTAAGAAAAAAAGTCAGCTTTAAATTATTTGTTTATATACACTCTTCATGTACCTAAATATCATAGCAAAATGGGGCTTTTAATGATTTCTTTGATTGGTTCTTTTTCCAGGGTGGAATGATTCAAAATACAAGAATTCGATGGACTTTATTTTGAGTTTCTCTAAACCACACGGTTTATATACCGAAGTTTAAATACAGCCTCGAGTATACATAGACTCTTAAGTTTTGTTGATGGTTCCAAGGCCTATTAACTTCTCATTCGTCATCATGGTTGACTATAACTAGAATTTTCTCTTTGTCAGCATAAAAGGGATTTGATTGACGGCACTCGTTGGATTGATCAACGCGAAAGTCTAAAGAACTCAGTGAAGATTTAAGGAGAACTGTAGCTTTACACATGTTGGCAGGTCTTTTGGAGCCATTTCTAAGCAACTATAGAGACCGAGATCATCAGTTCAAACAAATGTTAATGAGTAAAAGAAAGATGTGTCACCACTTTGGTCTGGAAGAAGACCCAAATTGTCATATTTGGATGAAAGGAAACTGGTTAAGAAACCACCAAGGCTCAACCCTGCCATGAACTGGAAACTGCTGGAACACCAGCATCACTGTCCACAGTGAAGCCAATTTTACATCCCTATGGATGTAAATTTCACCTCAAATCAACAGCTAGATGTTTGAAGTTTGAACAAAACTGGGTGCTCCAACAGGACAATGATCCCATATACACATAAAAATGGTTTTGGAAAGGATAACTCAGGCTAACATTAAGCTTCTGCAATGGCCTTCCCATTCCTTGACCTCAACCCCATTGAAAATCTGTGGATTAGGCTTAAAAGCCAGGTTTATGCCAGGAAGCCAGCCAGTTTCAATGAACTCTACCTATTCTGCCAAGAAGAGAGGTCAGATATGCAGCCAGATTCATGCCAGAAACGTATTGACTGAATGTGTATGGTCAAGGTGCAACTTGCTACTGGAAATTTCAATTCAAATTCAATCTTATGCACCCAATTCTTGATGTTTTAAGTCAATAAAGACGTTTGCTGTACAATCATTCTACCCTTGGAAAAAGAACATTCCAAAGAAAAGGAAATTATTAAAGAAAACATTAAAAGGTCAAAATTACCAAGAAGTTCATGTCCATAATGAACCTAACCATAACTAACATATCTAACCATAGCTGTACATGCATACTTCTGTAATGACAAATTTATTTGTGGATACAACTAAAAAACACCCAATAATTTGCATTATTGTCTTTTATTTCCTGGTTCAGAACAACACAAGAAGCTCTAGTGGGAAGGACAAAACGGAAAAGCAGACGGGAACTCACCTCTCCAAAAAGGAAGATGAAGAAAAGAGAGGTGATCCTTAATTCACACATTAAAGAAAAGTGAATGTTGTTGTGTCAGTTTTGTTTATTCAGAAAAGTATGTGTGCATATCAGCTATGTCATTTGATTCTAACTGGGAAAATGTCCATGTTTTTGGCAGCTCAGCGATTAAGTGGATTAGCTCATGATGTTCATCAAGCAGCATCAAAAGAGTGAGTTTACACTTTTTTTGGCACACAAAGCGGAACATTAATCTAATTCCGGGGTGGGGGAACTCCAGGCCTCAAGGGCCGGTTTCCTGCAGGTTTAAGGTATGTCCTTGATCCAACACAGCTGATTTAAATGGCTAAATTACCTCCTCAACATGTCATGAAGTTCTCCAGAGGCCTGGTAATGAACTAATCATTTGATTCAGGTGTGTTGACCCAGGTGATATCTAAAACCTGCTGGACACTGGCCCTTGAGGCCTGGAATTCCCCATCCCTGATCTAATTTAACAGGCAGCTACTAATGCCACATTTCTTCTCAAGAAGACTTAATGATACATCTGCACACAGTGGTGCAAAATAGAACGGAATAATATCCCTGAGTAAAATAAATCTATAAAGTAAAGTCCCCTTTATAAATACATTCTAAAACAGCACAGGATGTTTGTTTCACCCGTATGTGATATAATTCAGGTATCTCTCATGTGATGGTTGTATTTGCAGAAACCAGGAGGAGAAAATGAAGAGAGCGTCGGCTCCTGAGAAGCTAACATTCAAGGAGCGCCAGCGTCTTTTTTCCTTGGCGTCCAGTTCATAAACAGAAAGCTCAGAAGACAAAAATGTTTAAATTAAAAAAAATTATTTCCTAGCATCATGACAGCATCTATTAATCAAATGTCCCAAGGGCAAAAAATGGGTAATTTTAACATAATATTGTTCAGCACTGTTGTTCCTTCTTGTATTTTCTTAATAGGTAATAAAATGTTCATTTAGGAGTAGTTAAGGCACTTCTTACATCATTTTCTTATTAACAGTAACTATTTGCTGCTTCTTTTAGTGGAAGCAGTTAATCAATGTTACTTAATGCGCTGATAAAACTGCACCACTGCCTTCTCTTGTTCGTGAGTTTCAATTGAACCTTGCCGCAGTCTACGGATCTCGTTGATCGCGTCAATCCCAGAAATCTTCCTGGTCTTCACCAGGTAGCAGGCCAGCATTGTCCCTGTTCTCCCATGACCATGCATGCAGTGAACTGCCACACCCTGTAGAAAACAATACAATCACTATTTGAGTCAGTTATCTATAAAGTATCCCTGAATATTTTGGGGGTTATGGAGTATTTCTTCTAGGCTTGCTGTTCCCAGAATGGATAAATTATATTACTAATGCTATGTAATACATTTTAAAAATAATCTATTATCCCCCCCCCCTTTGGGCTCTTGGCAGAGTGTAGCACTTAGCTATGTTAGGGGAAAACCTGCAAAAGAAGACGTTTGTTTACAGGAATGAAATTTAATGTCAAATGTTTTAAGTTACAGTACTGAGGTAGCATACAACTGTTAAATGCATAACCATCCATCATGCACAGCCTGTCAGCATCTGAGATCTTACCTCACCCTTGGAGTTGCCCTCTTCCACAATAGAGAGGAATCTATCAATCTGATTGGGTGAAGGAGGAGTAAAGTCAACTATCTTGATGTGGTGAAGCTGTAACTCTGGGCATGAGTCATGGTTGGGTGGTTTCCTCTCACAGAGGCAAACCAGGTGCTTGATGCCATTGTCCACCATATACCGGTATTCACATGGCATCCTGGGCATCGCCAGTCCAGCCAGTTTGCCTGGCTCCACCCAGGAGAAGTTGTGTGGAGCAAAGGAGGCCATAACTATTCAACTGAGGAGAGGGCAGAGCATAGGTTTACTTTATAAACATTCAGTCTATATTAACAATATACGAAACAGTAAAATAAAACCATAATCTTAGTCTGAAACTGTTGATGTCACAAGTGGGATTCGAACCCTCACTTCCAGGAAAGTGTTTTTAATTTATGTATTTTTTTTTTATCGTGTCACAACCCGCCTCAAAGTGTCTCAATCGGGACACTAAAAACTGATTTGATCTTTCTGAGGATAACATGTAAACTTCACATAGATACAGACAAAGCAACAACGACTTTTACATCTTAAATATATCAGTAAACAGTCGGGAAAGAGCGCTAAAATAAGATGCCAAGAGTGACACTGTGCAGCTGTCTACTTTACGTTAGCATAATGCTATTGACTAGGCTAGACAGTCCAGTGACTCATTGAGGGATTAGTTTAATAGGGTTACAAATGTAGCATTATACGGCACAGGTCTGGTACGGAAATACACTTCAGGCCTTACCAGACTTTACCTGTTTGTTTTCAGAGATTAGAAAAGCAAGTGACAAAAGGTAACCCCTAGCTAAACTTTAGCAATGGTATGATGAAACTAAGCACCTCGCAGATTTGTAAAGACAACTCGGGCGAGGAATTCACCCTATAGCAATTAGCTTCCCTATAGACAATGAATGTCTATTACCTGTCAAAAAGTCCTGAGAATTACTCATGGTTTACTGATGAATGCACTCTAGGGACTCTTGTTCAAACCGCCTCACCCTGTCTGTCAAGCTAGTTACTACGTTCGCCGTTAGCACGTACCGTAGACAACTTAATAGCAGCTACTTCACAATTTCGCTGATAACTACTACGATTCTACAAGAGTAAAACTGGAAAGACACGTATCTAACCAAGGCTAGATTGTGTCTGTTGCAATGCTAGGTATGACGCGCCAGGCAATCAATCAATCGGTGAGGGAAGCGGCTGTCAAGTTCTTCAATGAAAATCATCTTACTTGTTGTAATGGATATTTAGCTGCCTGCTAATGACAGAGAGGATTTCTGATTTCAGTTCAGCGCCTTCACAGTGGGATGAATTGTTGTTTTAGTAGCACAATATACAATAACACAATTATAAGTGTGCAGATTGCTATGATCGACTTTAAAAGATGGTCTAGCCGTTTCTGTTTGAAAGTCAGGATGGCCGAGCGGTCTAAGGCGCTGCGTTCAGGTCGCAGTCTCCCCTGGAGGCGTGGGTTCGAATCCCACTTCTGACAATAACCTTTTTACATTTTTTGATACAAGAATCTGGTTTTATTTCACCGTTTTGTTTATGATTAATGCTGACTGACTGTGAAGGTTCTCAGTCATTAATGCTGACTGACTCCTTGTTTGTGGCCCATAGAATCAACCCACACTGACAAGCTAAAGTTCTGGTTTTGATTCAGTGACCTTAATGACTGTTATGTAGTGTTAAGAGATATGGATTTTTTATGTTAAATCTAGCTAGTCTACAACTTTTTATTTTACATTTTAAATGCAAATAATAATGATTTAAAATGAAAATTAGGAAAACCTAAATGTAATTCGTGCAGTTGCATTTTCAGTACCTGCAGAGGGCAGCAAAATAGCTACACTGTTACCATTTTTAAAAAGTAAATGTCCTTTAAAGTTGCCAAACACACTGCTGGAGCCATTTTAATGAACTTGTGTTGCACTTCTCAAACTTTATTTTAAACTGTGGTGGAGATGTCAAAGTTTGGGATGCCAAATATTACAAAGAAATATTTCTAAAGTCGTTTTTTCATGAGAGTAAATGTTCTCTTATGAAACCGGTGTCAGCTTGCAGATGTGATGATGTTTCCAGAGGTTCTTAGTTTATATATATGATTACAAGCAATGTGGAAAAAATAATCTCACAGATCCGCTGCCTACTGCTTTTAGCAGTATCATGTATAATCGAGAGATGTGCTCGTTGAGTCTGCATTGAATCATTCTTGTTTTAATATTTACTTTTGTCACCTCCAGAATGAGAGTGCCTATTTTATACAACCTCCACATGAAAGGAAAGTGAGAAGATCATTTGACTGTTTCATGCAATAGTTAATAATACAAACACAAACATTCAGAACTCACAGCACGGCACAGTTTACTTGCTAGTCATTTCATACAAATAGTAGAAAGAGGGTTTGTATCTGAAGGAGACAAACTGCATCACATGTGCCAGACAGGCTAGATGTTGATACACAGAGACTGATTTTCAGAAAGGTAAAGGTGTAAATAGTCACAGAGTTGAATGTGTCAGACATCCCATTAAAAAAAGTTTTCACTAACCTGTTGGTGTTAAAAAAAAAAAGAAAAAAAAAAGACTTCAGTAATCACGTAGTTATAGAAAGATATTTAGGTAAAATTGGAATAAACACAAAATAAACAACTTAAAAAAAACATTCCAATATACAGGTGGCGTCTAGTGGTAGGCGTAGTTTTTTTGGTTTTTTTTGCTTTCCTACAGAGCTCAACCAACCCTTAAACCACTGAACAAAACATCTGGAAGTCCCAAAAGAACCACATCCATATTTTTCTCATTTTATCTATTTTTTGTTGTTACACATCACAACCCGACGACATGGTAGGTTGACTGCTTGTCCATCATGTCTCTAGGTGGTTATCATCACACTCCTCCTCATCGTCGTCATCATCCCTTTTGTGTCATCTAAAAGCGCAGAACCCTTCAACATGCCGCACAGCCCCTCAAAAACAATTGCACCGCTTTAATGGTTACACTTTAATTTTTGCACTCTTTAGGTGCCGTTCGAGAAAAGGGGGCAATGATCGACGTGCCCTCCTACTAGAAGATTTCTATGTGTTTTGAACGTCCATGTTCAAAGTCCCCACACTTAGCAGACTGCTGCAGGGACGTGCCGAGTTTACAAGATGGCACAGAAGAACTTCTTCTCCCTGAACGGGTTCTCCGACGCTGGCACCGGCGACAATAAAGGGTCCTCTTTGGCATGAGCTTCGCAGTATGACATCAAGTCTGCTGCAGCTTTAGACACCTGCAGTTACAAACACACACACAAGTGTATCAGTTCAAGTTGGCGTGCACAGTGTGGAAAAACACCAGTCCAATTTAATTCAAAGAGTTAAATCAGAAGGCGGATGCTTGTCTTTTATCTGGATTTCAAACGCATAGCAGCATGCAGGAGCTAGATCCTGGTTAGCTTAGCTTTACCAAAGTACCCCTAGAAGTAAGTCTCACCTCTTAGCACTACTTTAAAACTCACAATATTTCATCAATAATTCTCACAAACTACCACCCTCATCATGTGACTTGCTCTGGCAATGCCTAATGTTAAATTTCGTTAAGTTAACCAAATAAATCATCTAATCATTCTGATCTTACACATCTATGGAAGCCCGTTTCTGCCACTACAAAAAAAAAAAGTATCCATAACTCGTTCTCGAAATTTGGACTTATTTTCTCGAAATTTGGACTTATTAACTCCAAATTTTGAGAAAATAACTCGTAATTTCGAGTTAATAAGTCAAAATGTCAAGAACGATACTTTATTTTTTTTAAGTGGCAGAAACAGGCTTCCATACACATCTGTACATATAGTACTGTGCAAAAGTTTCAAGCTGGCCCCCCACTTCTTCATGTTTTCAAATAAAAATGGGAAACAGTATATGTAGAGTATATAAATCCAAAACCTGTCACTATTTGATCCGACCACCTTTATGCTACAGTACAGCCTGAACTCTCTTAGGTGAGCTTTCTAGTCTTTAAGGTGTTCAGGAATAGTCTCCAGGTTTCTTGAAGGACACTCAAAGCTCTTCTTTGGATGTTGGCTGGCTTTTTGTTCCATTGTCTGTCAAGATGATCTCACATCTAGCTCTAGGTCTGGGCTGTGGGGAGGTCTGCCCATGACTCATAGTGTTCCACTGTGTGTTCTTCTATCCAGGTATGCTTTTACTGACAGTGTGTTTGGGGCTTCTTGATTCCACCCTTCCAATTGAGGCCATTTCCAATGAGGCTTCAGGGACTATTAAATGGAAGCTCCTCATACATCTCTCAGGTCCTGTTCCAGAACTTTGGTGATTTTTTCCTCTATTTCTTAGGGACATGACTTTCATATACTCCTCATTTGCTGTAGCTAGTTTTTTAGGCCACCTCTTTTTTTGTCCTCCACTTATCCCGTTTTCTCACATTTTTAAGGACACACTGCACACCATGCTGAGAAACGCCACGTTTTCAGCTAATAGCTGTTTGGGGATCACCTTGTTGGTGAAAGTCCAGCTCATTCACCAAAATATAAAGACATGGGAGTTGACTGAAGACTTTTGCACAGTACTGTAAATCAGAAAAGTAATAATAAAGTCATGTGCGACAGCTGCGTTTGTCTGTTTTTATGACCGTAACAGTGATTGCTGCTCTCTTTGTAAGTACAGTTTGTTCTTAATAGGCTTGCCATTGCCAGTGTGTGAATGTGTGTGTGTGAATGGGTGAATGACTGAATGTAGTGTAAAGCGCTTTGGAGTCCTTAGGGACTGAGTAAAGCACTATACAAATGTAGGCCATTTACCATTTACCATTTTTACTTGGATACATTAGCAAAAATTAAAAGTAAATGAAGTATTCATTGCTATTGTTTACCTCCATTAGCTCTGTAAACTTTTAAGCCCAATTGTAAACAAATAAATGTAAGTTAACGGACGGAAACCTAATTAAAAACATAAACCACGAGGTGCCAGCGCACCTTTATCCTGTCGATGTTGGCTTCCATCTTCAGCTGTTCCACCAGCTTCCTGGCTTGTGCGATGCTGGCTGTGTTATTGCTCGCCATGGGCGCTATCAGTCAGGCCTCGCGTGCTCTGTCTGCCTGTAGCAGAAAGAGATTTAAACATCCCAACCATTTCAGCTCAGAGACGAGCACTATAATATAGTGCAGGAGTAGGCGACTCCAGGCCGCGAGTGCCGGTGTCCTGCAGGTTTTAAAAGTGTTCTTGATCCAACACAGCTGATTCAAATAGCTAAATTACCTCCTCAACATGTCTTGAAGTTCTCCAGAGGACTGGTAACGAACTAATCATTTGATCCAGTTGTGTTGACCCAGGGTAAGAGCTAAAACCTGCAGGACACCGGCACTCGAGGCCTGGAGTTGCCTACCCCGGATATAGTGTAACAGGCATGCAGAGAGGAGTGCTAGTAACAGATACCCTGTTTATTATCACATGCCTACAGACACACAAACCACAGACACAAGCATATTATTTATGGTGTCAGTTGCTAGGCAGCCCCTGACAGTAAGAGAGGGAGGCGGGGGAGGTGGGAGGGGAGTGTGGGGGTGGCGCTTTGTCCGGTACTAAATTTCAAAAAAGATAAACGGATAAGAAACATTAGAGGTTTCAGAAAGGAAAAGCTCTCATTATGCACAATATCTTTTGTTTTTTTTAAACATATGTGGTGATACTCAGTCACAGTGTCACACAAGAGCACAGCGTCTGTCTCTGCCTTATATGTAGGACAATTCATGAAAAACATGGTGTGCAGCCATGAAAATTAACTACATTTCATTTGAGGTTTTGATTGTTTTCAACATAACAGGATATTTATTCTGTGAAAAAGGAAGCAACCTGGCCTCAGAAGCTATTATTGCCCCGTTTAAGCAGACATACGCTTGCTGAAACTGGACTTTTCCTCCATATAAAAGTTGCAAGATGTTAAATTAAATGCAAACTTTTTTACATGCCCTTTGTTTGAGTATATTACCTCTATCTGCAGGTAGTCTTGCTTACTCTCACAGTGCATAGAAAGTTGGCTGGCGATTCTAAATTGGCTACAAGTGTGAGTGGTGGTTTTTTTTCCTCCTTTGACAGCCCTATGGCAGCCAGTAGACCAGGTGTACTGAAGGGTAAAGCAGGTATACCTAAAGAATGGATTGACAGAGGCTCATAAAATATCTACTTATTCAAATATCTTTAAGAAGATAGCAATTTTTAATACACATATTTTTTCTCTCAACTGTAGCCACTGTATTGAGTTATTAAAACTGTTCAAATGCTTAATGGGCTTCTTGCAGATCAAACAAATAACAACTGCCTCCTTGGAGAAGCTTCAATGCTCCTCAAGTTCTCTCTGGAACGCCTTTGAAGGTGCACATTTCTTGCCACTCTAGGTGATTAAATATTGGTGGAAAATACTTCCCAACGTGCTCACAGGTCTTTACATGCGATGAAACTGTTCAGCGTCTTCATTACGTTTCTCCAACTATTTATTCTTTACATTTGTCACCGTGTCCTGAGGGCCTCCCCTGAGTTCTCCAGCTGCTTTGATTAAATGGATCAAGCCCTCCAAAACGGCTTCATCCTCGGTGTGCGATCAATCATCGCTGGAGCCCCCCTTCGTTATTCGTCTGTGCACGCTGTGGTACGACTCAGCGTGGGTTCAGCACTCATCTCAGTGGGGTGCTGGAGCAAAGCATAAACATTAACGCTCTGCGGTGGCACATCTGCTCCTCAGCACAGGTTCACGGGTTGATTCCATGTTATATTTGCAATGCTTTAAAGATCGATTGTACTCAAATGAAGCAGAGAATTTAACTTTAAAGCGTTCTTAAATGGTTTACAGATAAAAAGAAATACCATGATTAAAAAGTACTACAGTGATCTCAGAATCAGAATACTTTATTAATCCCTAGGGGAAATTATTTTTCGTTACAGTGCTCCATTTAATCTATTTAATCTTTGGAGTAACCCTAAAATAAATGGGATAAAAACTGTAAAGCATCATGCACAAGAAGCTCCAACTGGCTTGTTTTTGTAATTTTTGCATAAGCTGAAACAATAAAATTGAAACCAATACAATGTAGAAGATTAATTATCAACACAAAGGTTAAACATTTTGAGGACAGGAAGAGTATTTTTTCATTTTCCATTTTCCCCCTCCTCTAACCTAAGCTGGAACATCTCTGCACGATGTCAGCGCAAACCAAATGACAACGTGTAGACGATCCGTGAGAACAGCCCGCAGCAGGCTCAAAGCGCGAGGAGTGGAACATAAACACGATGGTTTATAGCCACTGCAGCTGAGGGATCCTGGATGTTCTTAGTTTGAGGAGAACGTCACCTTGTAGGGTCATGGTGTGCCAAAAAACGCCCAACATCCATTATGAGGTTGCTAATCAACTCTGTTAGCGTTTTAAAAGCCCTTAAAGCAAACTTCGTTTTCGTCCCTCACCAAAATAAAAATAGGACAGAGAGTTATGATCGCTGAACAGAAATTAGTCTTTAGTGTCGTTTATATCAAGGCCACAATATTGTTTCAACACCCCTGGGAGACGTCAAAACAGGCCACCGTATCATCAGACTATTGATAGGGATAAATGTCACTCTGTAAGGTTTCTGGGATACGTGAAGAAAAGTAGGTCTTCCATTTTAACACATGCCCAAAAAAAAAAAAAGAGGCACAATAGCCTATTTTAAGAAAGTTTTTACATCTTCCTCCTGTCCTTGCATCCTCCCCTTGTGTCTTAGTTCACGTGAAGAGATGTGAGAAGATGAGGGAGAGACGTGAGGCGAGAGGACTGCAGGTATCAGGCGTTTAACACGATGAGGCTTCAGCGCTTCGTGTCAACTAAATATGATGTTTGGCACAGATACATCATAAATTGTTTCGTTACAGCCCAACTACTGATGAGCGTAACAGTGTTCACGCCAGCTTTTATAATTAGGTCTGCGTTTAATTAAATTCACCACATGCCGCATTGTGACGAGATATCGTACCTAGAGTCCCCGGAGTCCCTCTGTATTTTGTGTATTCCATCTGTGTGCCACGCTTACTTTATAAATACAGGCTAAAAACACTAGTGCAGAGGTGGCCTTCTCTTGTCCTCCAGATACATTTTAATAGCTGGGACATCCTTTAAATGGCACTCCGAGTTTAATTTCCAGGTCACAGGGAGGAGGACAGAGGCAGAAATCTGAGAAATGTAAAAAGTTTCACTTTTTATTTTACCCACTAAGCTCTATGATAATAAAAGAAATGGAGGCCACACGTAAATTAACTGCCACTCTGGTTATTTACAGTTTTGGCAGATGTAAGGCAGGAATTTCCCCGCTTTAGAGCTAAATAAAGTATACAGTCATGTGGAAAATAATTCTTTACTACATTTTATATAGTCATGTGAGAAACTAAGCTTGTAAACTCGCCTTTAGCGGGAAGTAAACATCTTCTTAAAAGTCTTTTAATATTTGGCTCACTCTTCTTCACAGTATTGCTTCAGTCCTTTGAGGTTTGTGGGCACTCGCTGATGCACAGCTCTCAGCATTTCAACTGGCTTGTGGTCTGAGCTTTGACTGGTCCACTGCAAGCACCTTGGTTGTTGTCTTTTTATAGACATACTTGTCTTTTTCTAATTGCACTTGCATGAACTTCAACATTTAACATGTTAACTGAGGCCTGTAGAGTCTGAGTTTTTCCGAGGATTGCACAGCCTGACCTTTGCAGGAATGTTGACTCCTGGGAAGATTGTAGTATCATATTAACATGCACCTAAATGCTCAAGACTAGCAAACTATCAAAAAGATTGAATTAGTTAATAAGTAAGTGCTCTTTATTCATATGGAAGCAGTAAGGGTGTAGTTAATTAATCAAAGGGCTATATTTCATCTCATCAAAGTTAATTTAACACATTGCTAAGGGATGAAACAAAAAAAGCTACATTGCTCGCTTGGTTAAAAATGGCAAAAACGTCTCCAAATGACACTAAAGTTAAAGCATGAATTTGGAAAACAGAGAATAAAGAGAAAAACAAAAAAGTAAGAAGCAATTGGGCAGAGCTTTCACTGAGGCTGCAAGGTCACTTTCCTGTTCATTACTGTTGGAGCGTGCGAAAATGCCACCCTGACATTTTCATATCTGCTAAAGGAGGGCGGGGTGATGGTGACATGTAGCAGATGCACACTTTTCCTTCCTTCCTTCCAACCTAATTTCCTTTCCTTTCTGCTAGCTGCTTAAAATACCATTCTGAGATGTTGCGTCTGGTGTCATCATCCCGATAAGTGTGACACTGATAAATAATGCATTCAGATGGACAGAGGCCTTAACCGTGTAAGCTGTCGACAACTTTATGGCAGCTGTCACGATTAGTTCACAAACTCTTTGCAGCAGCAGCAAGAGGGCTGTGTCATCACCGTGCCCTTGTGATGGCATCAGCCACACAGGGGTAAATCAGTCCATTTTTTCACTTTATTAGTTTGCTTTGCAGTTTTCTTCATTAATATAATTTATTAATCATTTGGTTAAACCTAACACTGATATGATGAGGCGCGCACATAGTAGCATTGTTTGGTTTTTCTAAAATGTTTTGTTATATTAATTATGTTTCTCTTTCTTTGAGTTACCTGGGTTTGGGCGGTGGATGTTTATATTTAGCTGACCTCTTTTATGGGCCTGCTAAGTATGCTTTTGAATTTTGTTAATTTTGGACTTTTTGAGGGTTAAAATAAAGAAAACCCTTTTTGAAGATACTTTTTTGCCTGTGTCCTCTTTGCTTTGGCTGCTTGGTCCCTCACAGCCCTCATGCCACAAGATTGAGAAAGATGTCGCCATGCGTCTTTTCTCGTCAACCTTCTTCCTCTTGCCTGGACGTACCTTGTCTACTTACTCCTCCGCGCTCTGCCCTGGTGCGCGTCTGCAGTTCAGTCAGCAGTTTGTGTCTGCCACACTATCTGCAAACAAGGAGAAGGAAAGAGAAGGGGAGTGAGAATCGGAATCAGAGCTCTGCATGCTTTCAATCCCACATTCCAGATAAATTACGCCAAGGCATGTCTGTGCAGCCTCTGTCCTCTGATCAGTGTGTGTCAGAATGTCACAGATAGCTCCTACAAACTGGGCTAAAGACAAATAACTGATGGAGAAACAGCGCACCACAGCACAAGTGACAAGGCAAAGTCATTTATACTTTTAAAGGAAATATGCTTGAGAGAAAGATGAGAGGATGATTTTTCAACAGCTAGTTAGGCTATCTCAAAGATAGGGCAGGGACAAGGTAATATAATCTGCCTGTAGCGCCACCAAAACTCATCAGTTAATGTTTGATCCCATTTGTTGATGCCATACAAAGTTTAGTGTTGAAGGGGTTAAATGTGTGACTATTTTGTAGCCAGATCCTTAATTATAAGCACAAGTCAAACTTTTACGAGTCTGTCCAGGCTCATAAAAATGCATGCCACGAAGGATGTCACCAATGTCCTGAGAGATATGGGACTTTGTCATTGATTTAAGGTGAATTTACTCAAAAATATGTCGCCCTTTCACACTAATGTCTGATGGATTCAAACGATGACAGTGTGTGCCAAAGCTGAAGAAATTCCTTCAAGGTATTCCATAGTATAATGTGGATAATTTGGAATTTGTGATATTGCATTTGTGTCATTTGCATAGGTGATTTGCTCTGCAGAGTGAAGGTTTATGGGTACACAACCTATGCATGACATGCTTGCATGTGGTCCTCCATAAAAACCAACACTGGGTAGCCTGACTGAGATGACGCTGTGCGTAACTCAAGTGCGGATTTTGTAAAGTTGCCCAGAACAGGAAAGGAATTGCAGTGGAGTCCACAACACAGAGGGAGCAGGGTGGAAAAAAACCTTAAAGAAGAAAAGAAAATAGCTACAGTGGACAGTTTTTATTGTTTTAAACACTTGGTTTCACTTTAGCCTTTTGTATGTTATAACTTTGCTTTTCCCCAGACCAGTTGTTCCATGAACTATGCTGGTCCCTTAACTTGGAAACAGCTACCTCTGTTGCAAACATACTAATCCTCAGACTAAACTTAAAATGTTTTCATCACGATAAGAAGGCTGATCGTTCTTCTGTCTATGCAATAAATATGTACAACAGAGATCAGCTGTTTACCCTAGCTTAGCATAAAGAGATTTTACAGGCTTTCAGGAAGACATATGGAATATAAAGTGCTGTGTAGTGAGATTTAGATGTGCTGGTAGAACAGAAGTAGCCTAGTTATTTGTCCTCATTTGCAGTCTTTACACTAAACAAAGCAACAGTGCTAGCGGTCCTCCCATCTAACTCTCAGCAAAACCACAAATAGTGACACTTGTAAAAATGTCCAACTCTTCCTTTAAGTCTTCAGTGGGTGCTGACCCTAACTTTCTCTCTATCAGCCTGTCCTTTCTTCTTCTGGCCATTCAGATTCATTCTTTAATGCATCTGTGACTCTGCATCTCAGTTCTGATAAATGGGCCAATTATCCCGCATGAGCAGATCTGCAGAGGATGGGAATTCCTGCCATCATAAATCATGGTAGAACACAGCGCGCAACATTAAAGCAACGTTACAATGAGGAATCCATTAACAAAGCCTTGCCAACAGCTGCAGGACGCCTGAGCCAAAGTATTTTAGCAATGCTGAAGCTGCTTGGAGTTTAAATAACAAGCAAAAAGAAAGAGGACTCTTGCAGTCTTGGAGTTCACTGTAGCCCCTCCAGATTCACTGGTGGTGCCATTAATCTACATTGTTACACTGTGTTATGCAAGCGTCTATAATAATCTCATCTGCGCAGTGATTCTTAAACTAGCAGCAGGAGAGCTGTAGCAGGTGTGAAGTGTGTAACGGGATGGTCTTGTAAAATCTCTTAACGGGAAATTTTATTTAGTTCTTGATGGCAAAGAAAAAGTTTTTTTGATACTCCACTAAAAAAGTCAAATGCTGCTGCACTTTCAGAGCAGCAGTCGAAGAACAGTGATGTTTAAGAAGCCAGTTTGATTTGAGCTTTGTGACAGTGTATTATTTTGCTGAAAGAAGCCACCAGAAGATGGGGATAAACGGCCTGGTCAGCGGCAGGCGGCAGCATTTAAATGATGCTCAGTTGGTACGAAGAGGTCCAAAGTGTGCCAAGAAAATGTTCCCCATGTTTCAGGCTCCCGGGGCCATTACCAACAGCCTCAGCCGCTGATATAAAGCAGAATGAATCCATGTTTTCATCTTGTTTATGCCAAATTCTGCCATCTGAATATCGTAGCAGAAATGAAGACTCTTCAGACCAGGCGATATTTTCCAGTCGTCCATCATCCAATTTTAGTGAGCCTGTGCAAACTGTAGCCTTATTTTTCTATTCTTAGCTGACAGGAGCGGCACTTAGTGTGCTCTGCTGTAGTACATCTGCTTCAACGTTCATGCGTTTTGCATTCAGAGATGCAAACAGTACCTGTTGCCTTGATATAAGCTCAAAGTAGTCTGGCCATTCTCCTCTGACCTCTGAGACCAACAAGGCATTTTTGCCCAGTTAACTTCTGCTCACAGAATCTTTTCTTTTTTTGGATCACTTTGTGTGAACTCAGAGATGGTTGTGTGGGAAAATCCCAGTAGAGCAGCAGTTTCTAAAACACTCAGACCAGCTCATGTTCAAAGGTACAAAAATCATCTTTCTTCCTCGTTCTGATGCTCAGCTTAAACTTCATCATCTCGACCATGTCTACACGCCTCAATGCATTAAGTTGCTGCCATGTGATTGGCTGATTAGATGTTTGCATTATGGAGCAGTTGAACAGGTGTACCCAATGAACTGGCCTGTGAGTTTATTTGCTGTGTGTATCACCCAGTTATTCTAACTAATAACTGTTATTGACATTACACAGTGGCAGAGTCACATGACTAGTAACATGCGACTGTGTCATCATAAGTTTTATTTATATAGAACACATGTTTGCTCACAGAAACATCCGGCTTGTCAATCAAAAGAATTGCTTTTACATCCGGGAACTTTCCAGCAATCATCTTCTGTCAGCTGCTGCTGGGATCGAGAGCAATATGAAAGTAAAGTTTTATAAACACTGAATTTGCAAGAAATTAAACAGCTAGTTTAGCAGTCTGCTACCCTCCAAACAAAGTTTGTGATTAACGTTAAAAAAAAACCCCAGACCAATGTTTTTTTCCCAACTAGGCCAATTATAACAGTTTTTAAAACATAGCTGTATTTGTGTGTGATCTTCTCTACAATAAGACTTATTATTGCAGCCAGAAGAGTCGCCCCCTGTTGCCCATTAAGAGAATGAGGCGCTTCTGAATGTACTTCACCTGTCGGGCCTGGAGGTGACGATAAACTTTTAAAAGTGTGGGACATAAATTACGCTTCAAACAACATTACCGTGTATTTTAGACAACTTTTCCAGCCATATAATGTTGCCATTTTAATCAAGTGCCTCCAATGTTGCATGGTAACTGAAAGGTAGCTAGTTTGATCCCACCCAGGTCGGACATCAGGAAATAAAACACATTCTGTGGGGAAACAAACACTTCTTGTGAGTGTGAAAATAAACACTCATCTCATTTACTATAGAAAAGAGACAAAGTGTCTTTTTTATAGTAATGGCTGCACTAACTTTGGTAATTTCCTGCTTATTTTAATTCACTTTATGCTGTGGGAAAGTCAGGAAAGCCAGCCATTCTTAAAAAAGAAAAGAAAAAAGTTGCTGAATTTGATTTCCTGGTGAACAGATTATGTCGTCATATTAATGTTGCAAAGCAGCAGCGAGATCAGTGGATGAAAGACAAAGGGTGTTAAAATACTTAAGTCCAAGGAATTCGTTTTTTTATCTAAATACTTGGAAATATCGTTCCTTACTTTTAGACCAGTAAAGAATTTCTAGCTAAACTGTGGTGAGCGGGAAAAAACAAATGCAACATGTGAGTGGTGATCCATTTCTCTCCTTTGTTCCAGCCTTCTGCTTCCCGTCCCTCCCTGTATGGCAGACAGGTGTTCACCAATATGACAGAACCACCCCCAGCATGCTCTGTCCTGCTTCTAACACCACAGAATCAATCTAACCCCTTCTGCCATCCTTCCCCTGACATTTGGAGCTTTTTTGAACCTCTTCCTACAGGCTTTCGGGGGGTCTGTGTTTGTGACGAGGCCCTCCATAGATGTGATTATAGCTGCTGCTCGACTCTGGGTGTCGCTGACTTAAAGGGTGATTAAGCGCCACAGGAAACATCCTGGTGAGGAAAATATAATTCCTGGCCTGTCGAGAGTGACGATCTCTTACGTACTCCCACGCAGGCTGGCTCTCGGCTCAGTTCTCCTTCCCTTTTTCCAACTCCTTTCACTTCTGTAGTGCACACCTTATTTATCCTGTCTTTTATTCCCTACACCATCCAAAGAGAAATTTAAGCAGCGACGCAGGGAGTGTTCTGTCCTCTGTGATGCCTAGGGTGTGAAATCAGAGCGTGGTAATTAAAAATGTGTCCCTGGCTCAGCCATCTGGACCCTGGAGAGTCAGTGATTAACCTGCAAGGGTCTGCAGGGACAGCAAGAAGGCAGGACGTAACCCCTGCTCAGAGCTCATTTGAAGGTCTCTTAAGGCCTGTCTTTACAAGAATGCAAACAACACACCTTCCTCAAAGCCCCCTTACTTATTGTTGCTGTTACATTTAAGTTACACTCATAAACCCAGCAGATTTACTACAAATTCTTGGTTATTTCCAAAGAAAAGTTCTTTTTTGTAGTTTTTCTTTTAAAAAAAGTAAAAGTTTCTCTTCCCTAGTAGACAAATTGGCATTTAATTTTGCCTTTTTCAAACTGACAGATTTGGGGTGAAAAATGTAGATTCCCCAACGAGTTCATGAGTGATTGCTGGACTTTGTTGGCTGTTGCCAAGTGAAAAGAGGGTTCTGCATTAAAAACCTCCTTCTGATTGCTCTGGTCATTAGCAGATTGCCGCACTTGTCTGCATGAAAGATCAGACTTGTCTGTAAACACTGTATTTTGCTAGTGTTTGCAGACAAGTTGGTGTCATCCATACAAACTTCGATGGCAACTAGCAACCCAGAAGTCACACAGGGTTTTCTGTGCAGTCCTGGATAACTATGTGCCAGCTAGAGGGCTGAAATCCACCCTATCCTCCCTGGCATATTGCATCCTACAAAAAACTATCTGTATACCTCGCTACTAATGACGGTATGCAATAAAATGTTATTTCTTTTCATATTAATCAAGCTGAGCTTATAGCATCCTGAGAGAAGTATTTGCAATCCTTCCCATTGAGTCAGTATTTCATGCTTTCCTACCAAACAAAACCAATCCTAAACCTGGCTGCGGATTTTTTAACAATGTAGTTTTTCCATTTATTTCTGTAGCCTTGTGTGAGTGTGCAGAAGAAAAAGTGTGCAAAAACTTCAGTCATCTGACTCTCATAGTATGACAGAGTAACTGTACCATCCTCAATGCGTCATAGGACACTGAGCTGCGATGTCACTGGGGAACTAAAGACAGCAAAGGGCACACTCAGCTAAAGAAAGATTTGCAAAAGTGTAAACGGATACTAGAGGACACCAAGAAAGAGAGAGAAAAGCAAATAAAAGCTGGAAATAAAGTTTGTTGGAAAAATGAAAGAGAGGATGTGGTAGCAATACCTTCTTCCAGAGTGGCTTTGACCGCAGCAAGGAGAAGTACAGAAACATAAAACTGACCTCCGGAGTTATTAATGAACACAATCAGGAAGATATTGACTGTTGACTGTAATTTAGCACGGATCCCTGCCCTTGAACAGGAGAAAGGACGCCCCTCCCTCTGCACGCAAAGACGAAGCGATGAGACACAGAGAGCTGAACTGTCAGGTCATAACTGTCTGTGGAGATGATGCTGAGTGCGACAGCTGAATGCCCTTCTCCATCACAGTCTTCAGTTATACTGGGCTCTGAGCGGCATCATATTAGTAGAAGAAATAAAGAACATTTGGAGGTTTGATCACAAACCGGCCCATTCAAGAGGCCTATCCCTCACTGATAAGCCTGAAAACACAAAGAAATGAAAACATAGTGCAAGTTAATATCTGTACTAGCTAACTGAACATGCACTGACTGAAAAACGTGTGAAAACATCGCGGGAAAATCTCATGTCAGCCACCAGAGTTGCGTATTTAGCACTAAAAGAGCGCCTCAGTGCTGTGGATCTATATTGTGTGTGGGAGGGAGGCTTGTGGTTGCGTTTCATTCATGATTTATGAAAAATACACAATCCCCATTCAATATCTCTAAAGCCATTGCTTTTTAATATAGCACTGTAAAGCGAATTCACTAAGAAATAGAAAAGGATCTAAATGTTTCTTTCAAATCTCCATCATTTAAAAAACAAAAACATGTAAGATTAAAACATTTTAGCTGCTAATTTAATCATTGAACCATTTAAAGGGCTAGCAAGCACGCAGCTGTAAATCTGTTTTATTGATTCAGTCACAAAAAACGTTTTTAGAATCTGTGTCAAGTGAAATAAATATTCATGATGACGATGATGATGATGATGATCATCAGGCTAATTTTTCCCCCAGCATTGTTTTAATTTTGGCACGTATTAGCTGCTTCGTGCTCCCTCCTCGTGCCACTTCCTCCCAGTCAGACCACCACCACCCACGATCATTCAATGAGCCTGGACATCTGTGCCACCCCCAGGACGCCCTGCCCATCTTACCATCTCAGAGGCTGTGTGTGTACATATACTGTATACATGTGTAGTGGGGGTAATCTAGGTCCCTGAGGGGGGAGGGGAGAAAGCAGTGGCCCAGGAAATGACGCATCCGCTGGGAGTCAAGGAGGCAGCAGGGAGGAGGCTTCTTTTGCTCCAGGGAGTGCAAATATGGTCTTTTATGTTTATTAAATCAAACAGCCAAGGTCCTGTGTGTTTTTGCATTGTCAGATTGAAACAGTGACCAAGTGGTTTGGCTTTTCCTCAAACGTAAAGCATTTTAAACCTTTGATTTGCGTGTTACATAACAGCAGTGCAGTTAGTGGGATAGAAACAATGCACTGGCGCTCACGGGAACAGCCTCTGAGCTTCAGGAGCAAACACAAAGAAAAAAACCCAATTCTTTTTTCTTTGGGGGGGGGTCATCAGCCAAATAATGCTGCTGATTTTTGTGAAGGTTTTCGGGGGGTAATCACGTCTTTTACCCACTCTAAATGATACTTGGAATGAGACAGTGTGGTCGCATCTTTTGTGTACGTCAGTTTCTGTTCTCCGTGATTTCATTGACGGGAATCTGAAGGAGTTTTGTCCTCGCTCATGGCAGCACAAACACATTTTTCCTCTGAAATTAATCAGCATGCAAGAGAATAACACAGCCAGATTCCTGGGCTGTTAACAATATCACAAACATCCGGGCTTGTGTGGATTCTGCTGAGGGACCATCACAGACGCTCACTGGGCTTCTGGTCTTTCTGATCAGCTTTTACAAACTAAAAGCCTGGAAACTAAACACTTCTGATTGATTTGGACTCGAGTCAGACTTGCTGTAAATTTTATTTAAACACATCTCTGTGAGATTAATCAGTTAAGAGAGACTTTAAACTTATATGACAGCTATGAGAGGTGACAGGCCTGAGACTTTTCCTCCTGCAGTGACCTCTGCCGTGGCTTTAGCCTTTGCTGGATTTGCTCCAGGAGACCTAAAAACTGCTCCTGCGAACTTGAAACTCGAGGATTTGAGTTGGATTGGATAAGACTTGCATCTGGTAGATCCGGCTCACACTTAATTCACAAAAATAAAAATGTAAATAACAATGTTTTTTTCATTGGAATCAGTGGTCTGCTGGGAAAACTCAGGCCGTATCCTGCGCTAGGGTGGATATGTGACATCTACCACCCACCCAACCACAAATCTATAGAAATAGCGCTCCCCAATGGCAGCAGCGGTACAACAATGCCACAAAAGTGTGTGACAGCTATGTGACTTGACTCCGAATACTTTCCCCACAACTTATTGTCTAGATGCGTACTTTAAGAGGGTTAAAGTTATATCGCCACAGCCACACGCCAGTGGACAATGAAGACATAACAACTCAAACTACTCTGTTTTCAGGCAGTTAGTCGACCGTATCAACCGGGTGCCCGCTGCACAGCTACGCATGGTGGACATTTCTCTTTATATGCAGATTGTAAAAATTAGGTCTTGAGTTTAGACTGTAAAAAAACATTTAAAGTCTAGTGACTTGGCTTGAGCTTTGTTTCGAAGACTCATGACTTGATTTCCTCTTTACCTAAACGACAGCTGAGAACACAGCACAGTCGAATGAGCTTAAAAACCAAAATCAACACTGTTAGAAGCAAACAAGCGCTTTGAGTACAAAGGTCAAAGCCTTTAATTCAACATAATTCCCACCTCATGTTTGCTTTTCCTATGAAGTCACTTCTGCTCACATCTTAAATAAGGAAACTGACACACAGATGACAAGGCTAACTGTAGTTTCTCACTTTACCCTGAAACAGAATCATTTTTGGGCGGAGGTTCTGAAAGGAGCAGGGAGAGGTCACCATGCTCAGCAAGTCGTGCACCGCTCGGTTCCCCTTACTCTTTTTCAGTCGTTCCTCCCTTACTGCCTTCGCTTTCTATTTACAGACTCGGCACTGGGGTTCTGGAAAACACTCAAGGTTTTGTGAGGCATTGTGAGCCGCTCTTTTAGTCTCAACATCGATGCAGCTGATGTGGCCTCGGAGCAGTTCCTCTTTGAGATACAGTACGACCTGCCTGGACGCGAGCTCTTGCGTAATTCCAGCTCGCATTTGTAATAGGCCTGGATATGTAACACAATTGCATGCACATGATTGGGTGATTTAACGTGAGCTGTGCATGACGATGCCTTTGTGTGACGGGCTAAGACCGGGGAAAAACAGCGCATCTGTGTTTGTTTTCTTGCATTTCTTTTGAATGTGTGCCGCTGTCAGCATCTATATAGTCTTTAAGCTCCATAAAAAAAAAACATCCACCACCCCCCTCTCCACCTCCTCCCTCCCTCCTTCTCCCTCAGCCATCTGCCTGATACAACCACTACATCCAGCTTGTGTGTTGTCAACTGCTTTTTCCTTTCCTCAATGGAGGGCTAGGAAGCCTCACGAAAAGCTTCTGGATAACTTTCGGCTGCTTCCGTCTTTTGCATCTCTTCCTGCCAACCACCCCCACCCTGCTTTTCATCCACCTCTTTCTTTGCCTTTTCCATCCCTTCTGCTCAGGCAAATATCCCCTGAAACAGATGCCCTTAATTCCTCTGGCCCCACATTATAAGATCTGCCCAATCCTGAGGCAAGAAGGAGGAGTGAGGAATAAGAAAAGCAAGGAAGAAAGCCCACTCTCCTGTTTTCTTTTCACACACATATATAGGAGGAGATAATGGACGGGGAGGGGGGTATTAAACAGCGGCTCACCTCTGAGGAAGGAGCTTTTTAGTGATTTTAGAGGGAGGAGGGGATTCCATGACGTAAACCAGCCAGCAGCATCAATCTCACCCCTCGAGCGCTGACAAAAAAGACATCATGGATATGTAAACCCCCCCCCCCTCCTCTGGAACACACCCTGTTTCAGATGCGATTAACCCACATGCCACCAAATTACAAAAAATAACTAAATGTCAGGAAGCAAGAATGTAAATAAAAATTCAACCAACCTTTACTGTGGTTGTGTGCTCTCCTTCTGTGAATCCAAATGCAGCCAGTCATGTGGAGTAGTATCCACGCGTTCTGCCTTCTGCTGATCTCTTTCTGTCACACACACACACACACACAGAGGCAGCCGATTACATCCACGCTCACAACACACACTCCTCTATCTGTATGGCTTTCGCTCTCTCCCTCTCTCTCTGTGTGTCTACTCCCGCTGAGATCCTACCTCCTCACTGCTGCTCCGAGTCTCCACCCTTCAGCGAAACGCTCGGGCTCCAAGAATCTACCCTCCTCTTCATCCTCCCTCCCTCTTTGTGTCTTTTCTTTTCTGCTATTAGGACACACTTCCTCCGCCTCTCAGAGGTCCACAGGAAAAGCCTCGAGTGTCTCTCTAAACAGCTGCAATAAACAGATGCATACCAGGACAGCCGACAGTCTGGATTTAAATCTTGAGAAATTTTAGTGGCACTTTAAAAAAAAACATCCTTACTGATGAGGGCTACATAAATTAAAAAAAAACAACAACAACAACAAAATCTAACAACATCACATCCTGTATTGCATGCACGACACACGCCTTCTTGCCACAGCGGAAATGTTTAATCATCAGTCTACTTGCATATCACAGCAAAGCCAAAGATCAAAAGATTATAAAAAAAAACCATACACCAGATGTGGAGCAAAAAACACAAAAAGTGTGCGGTACATTTGGGAGTACAGAGGTTTTCTGCATGTGCTGGATACACTCAATTTGGGCGAGTGTACTAGAAGAAAAAAAGTCAAAAACTGGTTCTTACCCTTAATACTGGCAAACCTAACTGATGTTATCTTGCAAACGCAACAGGCCCCAACAACTGGTTTAAATATGCTGCACTTTGCACCATATCTTGTCACATTATCTTGATGGCGCCATGTTCCATATTATTGTGGGATTGGGACTTTTTTCTCTTTTCTTTTCTGCTATTTGTGCTGCAAAGGCACTTAGCAAACAACTGCCTGATGCGAAAGCCAGATTCTTAACTCAACTACGCAACCGGCAATAAACAAGCATGTTAAAATCGGCATTAATGTTTCGATTACTATACGCTTGCATTTATCTGATTTCGTTTAAGCTTGTTTTTCCTTGTAATTGGTTAGTGTTGTTATTTTTATGCCTTTCTTTGCCAATCCTGCATTTAACAGCATAACAACCCATCCTAAGTTTCTGAAAAACAACAAAGGGAATGTCTGGCTTTTTAACTAGTAAATATAATACATTAAGTTTTTGTGCCATGTAATTACTTCAGTGCATTCAGAGACAACAGGGAATTAAGGTGATTACAATCTTTACTCATCCAAAAATTTAAATTTAGGCCAGTTTCCTCTGTTTTGTTGAGCCATTAATTGATCTGGCTTGTTTTGGTGCCAGTTGCAACACTCGGTATCTCTTTTCATATATATTGAACCACTTATTCCAACAAACAAACAAATAAACCCCAACAACAACAAAAACATCTTTCAACAGCTGATAAATCAAAATTTACAGAGTAAAGAAGAGACAGGAAAAAACCCTTTAATCATGATATGAGTTTTGAGCAGAGGCACCATGTTGGCAACATCTGTTTGCCAGTCTTAAAAACATAAAAACTGGCCATCCGAGCCGAGTCCGCGACCAATACAAGATTTTTAAGGCTGATAACAACACTAACATTTTATGATTTTAAAAATCAAACTGACCAGTAGTTTGGTTTTTTTTTTCTTTCAGATGGAAGAAACATAAACAGCTTCCCTAAAATGTATTTGTGTGTACTTGGGTGGGGAGGACAATGTAATGCAGCTTAAAAATAACCTTGCTTTATTGCCACAGTAACTCGTGGATTACTCAACTGGCTCCAAGCGTGTGTTGCTGACAGGGAAGTTGCAAAGTCCCCTCAGCTGGGCAAAGTATACAAGATCAACATTCTTAGCATGATTAAAAGTGTTTCTCCCATCTCTTCTTTACTCTTTAAATTTTCATTTCTCTGCTGTTATAAATGCTGATACTGATACAGTGGGGCAAAAAAGTATTTAGTCAGCCACCGATTGTGCAAGTTCCCCCACCTAAAATGATGACAGAGGTCAGTAATTTGTACCAGAGGTACACTTCAACTGTGAGAGACAGAATGTGGAAAAAAAAATCCATGAATTCACATGGTAGGATTTGTAAAGAATTTATACATAAATCAGGGTGGAAAATAAGTATTTGGTCACCTCAAACAAGGAAAATCTCTGGCTCTCACAGACCTGTAACGTCTTCTGTAAGAAGCTTTTCTGTCCCCCACTCGTTACCTGTATGAATGGCACCTGTTTGAACTCATCATCCTTATAAAAGACACCTGTCCACAGCCTCAAACAGTCAGACTCCAAACTCCGCCATGGCCAAGACCAAAGAGCTTTCGAAGGACACCAGGAAAAGTATTGTAGACCTGCACCAGACTGGGAAGAGTGAATCTACAATAGGCAAGCAGCTTGGTGTGAAAAAATCAACTGTGGGAGCAATCATCAGAAAATGGAAGACATACAAGACCACTGATAATCTCCCTCGATCTGGGGCTCCACGCAAGATCTCATCCCGTGGGGTCAAAATGATCATGAGAACGGTGAGCAAAGATCCCAGAACCACACGGGGGGACCTGGTGAATGACCTGCAGAGAGCTGGGACCAAAGTAACAAAGGTCACCATCAGTAACACACTACAACGGCAGGGAATCAAATCCCGCAGTGCCAGACGTGTTCCGCTGCTGAAGCCAGTGCATGTCCAGGCCCCTCTGAAGTTTGCCACAGAGCACATGGATGATACAGCAGAGGATTGGGAGAATGTCATGTGGTCAGATGAAACCAAAGTAGAACTTTTTGGTATAAACTCAACTCGTCGTGTTTGGAGGAAGAAGAATACTGAGTTGCATCCCAAGAACACCATACCTACTGTGAAGCATGGGGGTGGAAACATCATGCTATGGGGCTGTTTTTCTGCCAAGGGGACAGGACGACTGATCCGTGTTAAGGACAGAATGAATGGGGCCATGTATCGTGAGATTTTGAGCCAAAACCTCCTTCCATCAGTGAGAACTTTGAAGATGAAACGAGGCTGGGTCTTCCAACATGACAATGATCCAAAACACACCGCCCGGGCAACAAAGGAGTGGCTCCGTAAGAAGCATTTGAAAGTCCTGGAGTGGCCTAGCCAGTCTCCAGACCTCAACCCCATAGAAAATCTGTGGCGGGAGTTGAAAGTCCGTGTTGCTCGGCGACAGCCCCAAAACATCACTGCTCTCGAGAAGATCTGCATGGAGGAATGGGCCAAAATACCAGCTACTGTGTGTGCAAACCTGGTAAAGACCTATAGTAAACGTTTGACCTCTGTTATTGCCAACAAAGGTTATGTTACAAAGTATTGAGTTGTATTTTTGTTATTGACCAAATACTTATTTTCCACCCTGATTTACGAATAAATTCTTTACCAATCCTACCATGTGGATTCATGGATTTTTTTTTTTTTTTTCACATTCTGTCTCTCACAGTTGAAGTGTACCTCTGGTGCAAATTACTGACCTCTGTCATCATTTTAGGTGGGGGAACTTGCACAATCGGTGGCTGACTAAATACTTTTTTGCCCCACTGTATATGAGCAAATAGCTCATTTCAACCGATATATATCGGCTCCCCTGGTACATCAACTGGGCCCTAGCAGAGTGTAAAAAAGTAGTTAGTTAGTTTTCCTAAAAAAAATTAGACGATATATCAGAATTTTGGATTTGTAAACCACAAATATCGGTATTGGTATCAGTCTTAAAAGTCCTATATCAAACAGCTGTAGTGGAGTGTTTCTTCTGTACATCTATAACAGCAGGCAGATGTAGTTTGTAAAAACAAATCGACTGAGACTGCCAAAGCCACTCTCCCTGATGGCAGATGCTTCCCCCAGGAGGACATTACATCCTGCCACAACAACAAAAAACTGTGCTGATCCTGTGATTCATATAAATTATTAAGGCAGCATTTAAGAGCTGTCTGGCTTCTAATTCTGAGCTCATTCAGACGATGCCTCTATGAGAATACTGTACATCTGCTCTCATGCATATCAAGTTTTTCGCCTCCAGGTAAACTCAGCAAACTGTATTTGTGTTCCTCCTACTGTCTGAGCGTCACGTTTTCTGTGAGTCACATTTTCCCTGGCTCCATTCATGCAGATGTTATTTTCTGTGACTTACAGTAGCAGCTCATGTCCATAGAGAGAGACAGAGAGAGGGCGGAGAGGAAGATGTAGAATCAGTGAGTCATGGTTCCTGCGAAGGCGACTGTAGGAAGCCTCTGTCGCCAGGATACCACCATGATCTGGGATAGCCCTTCGTGGGTCCAGTAAATTAATGGTTTCCACACATCTCTTTTTTTCCCCCCACATATCCTCCAGAGTCCTTTTGTTTCTGAACTCAAGAATCACTGATATCACCGTCTGTCCTGATATTATAAACATCTAGATTTGTTTTGTTTTACTATAAAATCTTTGAAAAATGTTGTCATGCAGTTTAATTGCTGATGATTACATTGTTAACGTCTCCACATCCAGTTCAGTAAATGCAAGAATTCCAGCTGGAAGTGTATAGCAAACGGCTATGCTCAGTACACATTAACAAACAGGACTGAACGGTATTCAGTTTTACAAATAATTTTGAAATCAGAGGACGTCAGAGGTGAGAGGTACAACAGTGAGTGTCTATAGTCATCTGTAAAACACGGTGGAGGTGCTGTCACGGTTTGGGTCTGCATTTCAGCCAGTGGTGTTGGAGATCGGGTCAAGATTTAATTATAAACACAGAATAGTGTGAACACTGTGCAGTACCATCTGGAAAGCATCTGATTGACAGCAGCTTCATTTCACTATTACAATTATCCCAAGCACACTGGCAATGCATTCAAAGCATACCTAGATAGAAAAACACACAATGGAAGAGCTTTGAATGTGCTTTAGGAAGCCTGCAGAACTATTCCTGAAGACTACTTCAAGAAATTACTAGACAACTGTCTAAGAGAGCTCAGGATGGGTTGAAGAATAAAGGTTTTTACTGAAGTTCTAATAAAAAACAATGCAGCACATCAAATATTTGCCTTATATACTCTATTTCCATCTACGGTAGTATCTACTTCCCCTTTTCCTAGAGAAATAAGAGACTTTTGCACTGAATTGCATTTGAGCTAATTATTAAAACAAAACAAACAAACACAAACAATTACGCGATTTTAACTTGACGTTTTTGAAGGGCATCTGTGATTTTTATAAAAACTGTTTTATTGATTTAAGTATTTATCTCTTAAGCCCTTTGTCAGGTACAAAGAAGGTCTTTACCTGACTGAAAATCATGATTCAATATTCTGTACACATCCACAAGTGCCTTTCTTGCTAGCTGCACATGCTCATTATCACCTTTGATGTCTTGGCACTTAACCTAGCCTAGCTTTTGGGGTCACAAGCAGACAACTTAGGGCCCCAGTGGTGGCATGGATCCTGGACAGCGTCGAATAAAAGCTGTATATTTATTTGCAATTTTTGTATTCCTAAGTAATTAGTGTCATAATTAACTTTTTCGAATAACTCTGGTGACTGAGCTTGATTCCAAAAACTAACGGAGCCTCTCTGACGCCACTCCACCCCTTACAAATGAAGCCGAATGGTTTAGCCCACCCATTAACGAAAGGAAAGAAGGAGAGAAGGAGGAAAACTGAGGAAAAGAAAAAGGTAAGCAGAGCACTCCCCAAAGTTGACATGAGTTGGTAGAGACAGTGAGAAACTGGTGAAACTTTAGCAGTAAGCTTTAATGTGCTGTTTCAGACTGATGAAACGGACATTAAAATACCACAATGACACGTCTTATTAATTAAAATAAAAATAGGTGGACGCTTACGGCACTTATGCTGCTTTTGCTAGTTCTAATGAAACACCATGATCCAGCATTATAGTGAAGTAAACAACTCAAATAAGCTTTTAAAGATGAAGTGGATCCAAGCGCCAAAATTTTAATGTTTGTCCCTCTTAGCAACTGGAATTTTCACAGTTTTCCAACTAGGCCATCATTTTCCATCTCGGGAAACAAGCGTTTTACTGCAGAAATTCAACCGCTGGATCCTTCTCGTAGAGTTTTTTCCTCTCATAAATTAAAAACTTCTTCTTTATTTCAAGTCAGTGAAGTTTATGTATTCAATGCATGAAGTCTCCTTTACCCTTGGCTCAGCTTTCTCATGCTTGCATACTCTATAATTAATTTTTAATATTATTATTGTTATTATTAAAAGACTAATATATATATATATATATATATATATATATATATATATATATATATATATATATATATATATATATATATAACCATTTACCATCACACCAGCAGGCACTTTAGAATTATCCGTTAACCTAGCGAGTATATCTTTGGACAGTTTCAAACATAGCGCTGAGCAGGTTCTATTGGCTAACTTGTGTAAATAATCTAACAACCCTCTCGCAGTTTTAGCTGTATTAACCTAAGTACCTCCGCAACAGAAGCCCAGAACTGAAAGATTGAAATAACAAAAACATAAGGAACTACAATTCATCCATGCGTCTTTCTCCACTTATCAAATTCTGGGCTGTGGGAGGAGGATGGAGTCTGTCCCAGCTGTCACGGGTTAAGAGGAAGGGTACATCCTGGACAGGTTTGGAAATTTATCACAGAGCCAACACACAGACTAGCACTCTTGCTCAGTTTGGAATTACTAATAAACCTAACCGTCTGCATGTCTATGGACTGTGGGAGGAAGCTTGAGTATCCAGTAAACATGCAAAGTCCCCACAGAAAGGCCCCAGATTGCATTCAAACACAGAACCTCCATGCTGTGAGGCACCACTGCTAACCATTGCATCACTGTGTAGCCCCACCATCATCTTAAGTCATCTGCTGTACTGTTGAGCTTTATTTATTGTGGGCCCGGTGGTTTTCAAGCATTGTGCCGTGAGATAAATAAGCTGTTCTGAGGAAGTCGATGTGTTTCAGGCTGATGAAATGGTACTTCAGAATAACGCAACGACACTGCTGCTTAATTTAAATGGGGATAGATTTTTTTTTTTTAGCTTTTGCTAGTTCTAAACACCCACGGGCAGCACACTAAGATACACGTGTTACTTTATCTGTCTAATTTTTGTGTTTGAGATCATAAACTTAATTTAATGTAATGCATTTTTACTGCACAAGATTATCAAGATAATTACAATAGTTACAGTTATTATGGTGTGCCTTGACCTCTATATCTTGACCCCAAAGCCTTGAAAATAGTGTTAATAGTTTTTCAGACCGGTCAAAAGACTCTTCAGAGATGTGCATCACCAAAGGAAGGGGGCCACAGACACTGTTTATTATAGGGCCCAGAGTTCTGTGCTACTCCCCTGGTACTATTATTCATGTCTATATTCATATTAAGCTTTAATTGATGCTAGAAACCTTTTTTTTTTGTTATTAGAATTAGGCAAAGCCCAAAATGAATAAACTGTATGCTGAAAGCAGTTCTGTGTTGTGTCATGGGATAGTGAAGCAGCAGCCACCCACAGTGTTTTAACAATCATAGACACTCTGGTTTATGAGATGAGGTGTGAAAGGTTTCAAGCAACCAGTGGCTGAAAATGTAACAACAATATGTGTGATTATGTCCTCTAAAAATAGAGGTGTGAGTCTGACACAATATTGAAAAGCAGGAAACTGGTCATGTCCTCGTTGTCCGACCACGCTACCATCATATGTGCTTTCGCTTACCTTCTTTTAAGACAAACAGCGTTTTAAAATAAAAATAATATTCTGTTCTATAGTTTAAATAGTGAGCCACGAGTATAACTTGTGAAAATTTGGCACTTTTAATGCACCGCACATTGTACAGTCATTGATGTTTGGAATAAAAGTATTGATGAGACTGTTTCATTACACTAAGATAATTAGATTCATAGTATGAACAGTGTGTGCATCTTATTCTGCCCTCTTTGAAACAGTACTCCCTCATTAAGACTCATAATGGCTGTTGTTTGACTCTTTTTGCCATTAATTAGATAAACGCTGCATGCCCTCTGTCTCACTGCATTTGTAGGAAGTCAGATGTTTGATTTCTGTCTCCAATAATATAAAACACATTCAGTAGACATTAGTGCAGTGTGTACTCTTATCAGAAGTTTCACTCTGTGTCTAAGATAAGAGCAGTTTTAACTATGGATGCTTGGAATATGGATCAGACGCCTGGGTATTTTAATCGTGTGTTTGAAACGGTGTGGTAAAAAGAGAGAACACATCCTCTTTCAGTTAGGTTTTACATATCAGGAGTAATGGAGAATTCATCTTGTCCATACTAGATTATTAATTTTGGGTAAACACAACGTCAGATGCTGCACAAGGTGCTCGGGTCCTGCAGCATCAGTCTTTTTCTAATTGCACTGTGAGCAGATTTAACATAGCTGAACTGAAGCTACAAACACTGGAAGTGATTCACAGTGCCATGGTGACGAAAAGGAAGCGGCCAGGACCCGAAATAAACTTTTTCTCCTCTTTCTCATTTGCAACTGAAGTAAAAGTAAAAGAGAAGAATAAACTTGATTGACTTATGAGTTGGTATTAAATATGTTAGAGGGTGACCTTAGCACCCAGAGCCTTGAATGTCCACAAGCAACCAGATCTCAGCATCAAAGCAATCTGCAATGAACGAGCCACTTCCAGAGGCTTATAGATTTAGCTTTTTGGAATTTTTCGGACCATTTTCTGACCTTGTGGGCAATTTGCTGGTATTCCCACTCTTGGATGTACAAAATTCCTGTTTTTATAGAGGTTTTCATAGTTACTGATGATCAGTTTATCACAAGCAATTGATTTGCAGCACCTGGTTGCTAAGTACCCTGTTAAGTCCTGTGGAAGCAGGGTGTACTTAGTTTTTCACATATTGTTCACATACATATATATTACCTAATATAATGAATATTCTGGACAATTGACTGTCAAAACCACATATTTAATATATCTCCTCTTTTCCCTTTTATAGAACTTTGTAAGAATTATTTTTCTGAGATGGTTAAATTTTCCACTTATCTAGTAGCAACTTCAGATGCGCTGTATATCATATACCACCGACTGGTTTCAAGCTAAATGTGTCAGGCACCTCCCTCCACCACTGGAGAAGAGATAACTCCAGAGATTTGTTTATTTGTAATCAGATTACTGTTTTTCATTATTATCGGCTCTGGGGATCATCTCCTTTTGGTGTCAGTGCAGCTGTTTAGGTTAATAGGCTGCTTTATTAAGTGCTGTTAATCCATTTCCAAGAGGACACGGACAGATGTGGTGACTAAAGACTTTTCTGCTGCAATTAATAGTGATGTTCGTGCATCAGGGCAGAGCTTAAATTCAGCTGGTTTTTCAGGAATTGGAAAGCACCACCTTTGATACTGATTGGCCTGCCTTTGTTTGAATGGGTTATATTTTTCTTAATCTTTTGGTCATCAGCATTCATTCACCCCACTCGCCCAAAATTTGTGTAGTAAGACGATAGTTTGAACTGTTCTATTTTTGTGTGCGTGAGAGGGGTAGGTTATCATGCAGGCAGGGGAGGGGCCTGGATTTCATCTCTGATTTGCGACCATCTGCCTCCTCCAGGCAGCTGCTGGCCCGATCCAAGCATAACCGCCCCGCCTGTCCTTTCCCAATGCCCCACGGGATTTATGGAGAGGTCACCACTGCTGCTGGAGAGACACTGCCACCTAATACTCTCAGACAATCAGCAGCAATGATCACCTACACATGCATGCTTACTGATGGGGAGAACAGATGTATGGAAATATTAGAGAGGATACAAATGAGGCTCTGCAAGCATTATTAGGATCAGTGAACGAAGCCTTTGCTCTGTTTTAAAATTTAAAAATGATGCATCAACGTGGTCAGAAAAGAGCTCCACCTAATTCAACAAGACAAAAGGAAGGAGAGAGAGGGGGGTTGACAAGCGACTGAGAATGGATTTCCCCCTCTGTGTTGCCATGGTGACGGCAGTGGATGGTGGATGAATGATTTCCTGTACAGCTGTGTAGCTCGGAGGGGAGAGTGCGGGAAAGAGGTGGAGCTCGCTGAGGAAGGCTTCCATGTTTCCCCTTAATTTGTGCATCAATGATTTTGTGGTGATTTGTGTTTTCAGCCCAATGTTGCATATTTTAACGCAAAAGAAAACACAGTTACGGTTCCTCCTACTTCAAAGATTTCACGTCTTGTAGCCTTGCTTGCTTCTTGGGGGCTTCTGCTGATATTGATTATGAGATCTGGTGACTGTGAGGCCGTTGAGTACAGTGAAATCACCGTCATGTTTGAGTAACCAGTTTGAGATGATGTGAGTCTTGTGATGGAAGCAGTGTAAACATATGAATATCGCAGCTGAAATGGAGAATTACAATTCTGTTGTCCAATTTTGTTTAATCTGTGACCTGTAGCATCAGTTTAGTGACAGGAGTAGCATCCAGTGTGCTCTTGTAGCCCATCTGTTCCACACTTTGAGATGTTGTGTATTCAGAGATGCTCTTCTACATACCTTGATGATGACAAGTTGTTAATTGAGGTTACTCCATTCGATTAGCCCAGGGCAAGTCTAGCCATTCTCCTGTGACCTCAGGCATCAAAGTATTTTCACCCAGAGAGCTTCTGCTCGCTGGATTTTTTCTTTCTCTGTGAACTGGAGAGATGGTTGTGTGGGAAAATCCCAATAGATCAGCAGTTTCTGTGATTGTCTGATAGATATTTACAGAAGGGTAGCTTAGAATTAAACGCTGATTGTCAGCTGATCTGCTTATTTCGTTGCTATTAATACTGACTGCAATTCATAGTATAAATTATTGGGATAACCATTTTCTGTGAAATGAAATGTATTTTTAATAAAACATGTAAGATAAAAATACGAACGGTATCAAATCAGATTTCTGGGCTTGCCAACTCTGGGAAAAGAAACTGAAATTCAGACAGATTAAGAAAATGGACATCACTCCGCCTGATGTAGTCAATCACTATGTCACCTAGATTTATGAGGTACAAGTGAGGATGACAGGTAACTAAGGTCAGCTGAAGCTCTGATGTTAATGGTTTTGTTAATATTAAGTTGTTATAGTGTCCTTTTATGTTCAGATAGCACACTTTAAAATAACGCTTATGTATGGTTATACAAAAAAAAGTAGGCGTGAAGCCAAATTTGAGGCCAGAGGACAAAAGGAACAGAGCTGTTTACTTATCATGAAATACTGCCACCCTCAGGCCAAAGTGAGACTTGCATTCCAGTGAGTGTAAACCACCAGAGGGCAGCATGAACTAAGGGAACATTTTGTACACCACCTTCCACATGTAAAGTTTTATACTTAAAGAGTTTTTAGAGATTTTAGCTTCCAGCTGGCAATACTCAAAAAAATGAAATGACTTGACAACATATAATTGGTAGATAAATGTACCTATTTATTGGCTATTGAGGGCATTAGTACCAAGAAGGCACGGACCAGACTTCATTATAACAAATCTTTTTTTTTCTTCTTTTTTTTTTGAACAACAAGGTGACAAAAAACATTTTTACCTGCAGGGCGATCCTTTCACAGAAAGGATTATGGGCACAGACATACAGACTCTTACAAAGTGTAAGTATGACCATATAGCAGAGCCAAAGAAGTAAGACAGGAAGACTTTAAGGACATGGGTTATGAATGTATGGCTATGTACCTTAACACATGCTGTTTTAATATAAGAAACATTGCTGTCCATCAAAATAGACATTTTCAGTTAATGAGTAATTATATAAACAGTTAAAGAAAACAAAGTATGAAATATAGAAGTTGATTTAATTACACAGCTTTATTAAATCCATGTATTTGTTATGTATTGCATAAAAATTCTCATTGATGCTGTCTGATAGACTGTGTTAAAATAGCGTTTTTAAGCGCAGGACACTTAAAACCATGATAAATAAGTTTTAAACTCTCAGCTAACGGTTCTTACACTGCACGTGTCACAGGTTGGCACAAAAAGTCGCTGGAGTATCACCACATTAACACCTCGCTTTTGTTTGCTGACTGCAACAACAACAACAACAACAAAAAGAAGAAAGAGGGCAGGTGGGGTTAAACTGAGGGGTTTGATTTAGCCAACCCTACAACTTTAAATCTTAAAATGGTAATGAACACTTCCTACACCCTCATGCTGAATGAATGTGAGCTGGCAGGTGGATGGACTGCCAGGATAGTTGTTCTTTGTGTCTTTTAGATAAGCTAAGCTGTAGCTTTATAGCAAAATGATCCTACATCCTTATAAAGCAGTGTTTTTTAAAATTCATGAGCCTCAATATCTAAAACGGAACATTTCCACCATTTCTCCTAATCTCATGATTTAAAAAAAAAAGAAGGCTGTTGATCAAAACCAATAACTGACCTCCTCCTGCTCTTATTCATGCTGCTCAGTGGGGCAAAGAAAAACTGAAAAATTAACCCAATAAAATAGTTTGGAAACATCGGTTCAGGGAAAGAGTCTCCATTTCTGGTGAAAAGATGTCATCTCCACAACCAACTGCCTTACAAACCGCAGTGGAAACTGTGCCACTTCTAGAGTATTGAAATCTTGAGTAACGGTCACATCTCTTGAATCAAACCGACAATAAAACCTGTCTTTCTTGTTCAGAGCCACATGTCCTTAATACTGTCACCTACACTGGCTTGTAATACTGAATGACTTTAACCTTACACAGATTAAGTGTGTAACATATACAGTTCATAAAAAATACAACATATAAATTGATTTTTAAGAGAAAAATGTAACAAATTCCAGTTTAAAACAATAGCTGAAACAAAAGGATTAGAAGAGTCAAAGGAGAATGTATATGTATGCGTCAAAGTGTGGTTTGTTTTGGCTGACAGCCAGCCCGGCTCCATTTTGAGGCTAGATTACAGGGAAACTTTTGTGGCCGCAATCGCAGAGCGAGTCAGAACACGTAGGAACTCGCTCGACCTCATTCCTCCTGGGAAACTCGGCTGAATTTGACAGGACACAAAACATTGTGAAATCGTGATATTTTTAACATTTAATTGCCAAAAAACTAGCTCTATGTTTATGTGTGTGCGTGCGCAATTTTTAAAAAGTAAAGCAGAGCTTGAGTTCTGATGGCTTGGATCTAAGGGTGAAGGTGTGTGATTGTCAAGGCGCGAGACTGACACCTGCATAGTGTGATAAAGGCACGTCGGGTTTGTGTTCAAATGATTAAAAAGTCCAGTCTGTGAGGAGGGGGGGGGTGTTGGCACACTCCACTTCCAGTTGAGGTAAAATGAAGTGGTGGAGAAGAAGAAGAAGAAGAAGAGAGGAGGAAGGAGGCATGGCCGCTCTCACACAGAGGATCGTAGGTCCATGTTCCCTCCCTGCATGACTGAAATATAATGTTCCACCAAACTGGATGTAGAGACAGATGTGGTTTCAGTTTATTTCCATCTCGTCTTTGGTTTGTAGCTCAGCATGATTTCTGTCCTTTGTGTCCTCCGCTGAAGATCTTTGAAAAGCTTGTCAGGTGCATTAATCTGTCTGCTGTAGACCTACATGCACAAGTCTTTTGATGACTTTGTAAAGAAGCGGATCAGTTTGGAGAAGACTGAATTAAATAAAATCTTTTTTTTTTTTTTAAAGATGACACAATCCCTTTTGTTTCTTTTGACCTGGGGGTGCAGTTTTTTAGTTCTTTTGAGCCCAGTGTTTGTTCTTAAAGTCTGATTTTCTGACAGAAACCTCAATGTCTATTGATTTATTATGTGTTATGTGAAACGTCTCGAGTGGTGCTTAAAAGGGGCAGCTTACTTGTTGCCAGTTTACTCATCGCTACTATTTGCTGCCAAGAATAGAAACCAGCTCTGCAGCGCTCCTCTCATCTCGTTCCCTGAGGCCTGAAACATCTCCACGTCTGACGTGGAGGAGCGAAAAGGGCACCCTGCGGTTGCCTACTTTGTGCTTCTGTCACACGACAAACTCGGGAACCTCTTCGCTGGTCAGGTCCAGAGAGAAGTACTTGTTGGTTCTCTTGATGGGAAACGGGTGCTGCTCGCCAAGCATGCCGGCACGCTGATCGGCAAGGCCTTGATAGCCGCCGCCTCCGCCGCTGCTGTCACTCAGCTCTTGAGCGCAACCGAATGTGTAGCTGTGGGCGGTGTCCTGGCAGAGCTCCGCCCACTGCAGGCAGTCCTTCTGATAGAGGCGGATGTCGTCTAGTGATTGGCTGTGGCGGTCGGTCGAAGACTGAGGCTTCCTGCAGGCAGACGTCTGCATGGAAAACAAGTCAAATTTATGAATAAAAACGTAGAAAATCAAACACAGATAAGTTATGAAGTTTGTCCAGGTGTTTCTTTATAGTCACTCTAAACCCTCTGCTTTACTTCCTTATGACTTGTATGTGCAGTGGTTTTCTAGAAAAAATAAGAAATAAAAACAAAAAAACAGCCTCTCAGGACATCCACAGATAGAAAAGGCTTTAACTACCTGTGGCAAAGACTCGATGCTCTGTCCTCTCATTTTGACGACAGTCTCAGAGGAGCTGGATGTGGAGGAGCTAACATCTTTTACAATCAATCCTGCAAAAACACAAACTTTTGAGATGCATTTTGCTACCGCCTCCTTAAAAACAGACAGGTGGCATTCATTGAATTAACTCATTCCACTTTGGGGCTAATTCCCCTGACTGCAGAGAAACTGTACCTGAATATCCATTGGTCTGATCAGGTGACATCGTCAGCATGTCCTCGGTAATGTGAATGCACATCTCCTGATCCAGGGCCATTTCATGAAGCTCCTCATAGTCTTTGGGGTCATCCACCAGCATCTCAATTTCTGCAGAGTAAAATGTTTCTGAATTATTATCTGAGATAAACAAGTCTTCTCACTTTCTCTGGAGCAGCACTACTGGAGTATGACCATTGCTTTTTTTTGTAATATCAAGTCCCAGAAATCTAGCAAGCCATCAGCATGTTACCTCTGATCAGACAGGTCTTACAGCATTTTATTTTGAAAACTGAAGAGAAATCTTTTCCTGTGGTTTCTTATATAAAAAAGCAAAAACTTTATGAAATGAATCTACCCCTAAATTGTTGAAGGGAAATCTTACCTGGACTCTAAACGCACAAAAAAATAAATGTAAATACTCATACCTTCATCATCTAGGTTGCGTTCCTTGCCGCTGCTCTCGATGCCAGAGGTGTGCGAGCTCCCGTGACTGGTTGTGGACGAGCTGCAGGTGCGCAGGGGTCTGTGCGGAGCTTGGCCGGGGGCCCTGAAGCTGTCCGCCTCAATGCCAGAGGTGTGCGAGCTGCCGTGGCTGGTAGTGGAGTGGCGAGACAGACGCTTGTGATGAGACGTGCTGCCTGCGCTGCTGCCACTAGCGCGGGAACGCTTGTCCAGATGATCCATGTCTAGCTCAAGAGCATCGCTAATGTATGACTCCCGGTACTGCTTCTTCTCTGAAGTGGGGAAAGAAAGAAAGAAAAAACAGGTAGTTTTTAATATCTAAACCAAACAGACTTCTGTTCAAAATGCTGTATCCATCTCAAAACACAGATTTACGTACTGCAGGCAACCAAAAAACAGGAAGCATCAGCTCTCTTTTGTTTATATTTCTGAAGAAGTGATCAAAGGGTGTTTAATGTTGACAGAATAAGTGGCGCCAAATACCTTCGTTCTCCTCCAGTCGACGGACTTGTTTGAGAACCGGCTGCAGGTTCATGTAGAGCCGGTGGCTGTTGCTAAGCAGCTGCAGGAGGTGGCGAGACCGCATAGGACATCCTGTGTAGTAGATGAGTTTACGAGCCGAGGGTAGACCGTCAGGAAGGATTTCAAACTTCTTCCCCTGAGAGTGAGGAGCGAGGGGGGAAAAGAAAACACATGAATGTTGATTACAGGACTCGGTGATTTACAGCAGTTAACAAAACACGATTATGAAATTGGAATGTGAAATTGTGATTAAGTGCCAGGGAGGCCTGAAGGCGAGCATTAGCCAAAGAACAAAGTCTGTTCCTGAAAACTATTTTGTAGCTGAACACAAAGCTGCAATCACTTCATGAATCTGTTCTTCATTTCCCAAACCAGAAACTGAAACTGTGCATTTCTCAGCAGTTTGGTTGTTTTTCCAGTCAGAGGACATATTAGCTGGATGCTCGGAAAAACTAAAATGGTGGGTTTGTGCTTTCTCCTGCGCCTTTTGGCAGAGGCTCGACACAATAACAGCTGTCTTTAGTGTCAGCAGGGTTGTTTTCAACACAGACCTATAAACATTTCTGCAAGTGTTTAGCCTCTGACCTCGAGAAAATGCAAATAGCTATGCTTTCGGACTACGGGACAGAGCATTACTTTATTTAGACAAATACTTTTAGAGAAAGCTGCTGAACTGAAGTATGTTTAGTGGTTATTGTCTTTCGAGAAATAAGCTCATATAAAATGAACTGAGTTCTTTACCGGTGGCTTTCCTACAAAAGATTTCTGTGAATAAGATTTCCTCTTTAAATCTGTGGGAGAGGAGAGAAAGTCTGGGTGGGAAAGTGCGAGAGAAATTTGCTGCCATCCTTCAAACTGAGTATTTATCTTTAACCTCAAAATGCTACTCTGCAGATCCAAGAAACCACCACTAAAACAGTGAAGTCGTACTGGGCAGCAGCCAGGTGTGAACGAGGCGAACTCGGTGAGTCCAAGGAGGAGGCAGCTGATGCTGAGCATTAAATCTCTTCTCTGTGAACTCTTAATTGTTCTTCCCAGGCAATGCTTTTATCTTAAACCTTTGAACCATCCACTGTTTTGTTTGGTTCGAGCTCCTTTTATTTATAGGCAGAGGGGAGAATAATGGATAACAACCGCATACTGCGTACAAAAGATTTTATGTGGCTGTCACATCAGCTGTTGGTTTTGCGAGGTTCAGGTGTGAAGTCTTGAATGGAGTATTTTAGCTGTCCGTATGTGACAATGAAGAGTACACGCTCTTGAGCCCGTTTTCCATTACTACATAACCGGATCAGCTTGATGACACTTCGGCTTGACTCATTTTCCATTGCAATCGAGTACCACCTAAATGTGCGAAGGGTCATTATAGCAATGCAGCCAAGCGTTTCGAACACTACAACAAAGGTGGACGTCGAGGCGATGGTATACCTGCAGCTCGGTCTGTGGCCTTTGGTCAGACTCCGGGACTATGGCATTGTTTCTGTGTAACCATTTCCTTTGTTGCTGGGTTTCAAAAATAGCTGTTTTGATTTTCGTGAAGGTGACTTATCGAACAACGTCACTGACTAGTCATTTGGTGGCATGAAGTCTGTTGATGTTACTTGGATTGCTTGGAACCCCAGTCGAGTAGGTACTAAAAATTTACCTGGTACCAGGTACAATCGCCTAATGGAAAACTCTAAAAATCATCTCGAGCTGTTCCAAGCCAACCCGAGTAGGTATTAATGGAAAATGGCTATTAGGGTAGTAATGTCACACGGTAGGCCAACCCTAAACCACACACTAATTCTTTCTTCCTTTTTCATTCTAATGAAGCCATATTTTAGAAAAGTAACATCACCCTTTATAATAAGACTTAAAACTAGAGATTGAGACCATTAGCTCATCAGAAAAGAGTTTATTGAGGCAAAAGAGCAGGTTTGTATTCCCATAGACATCTATACAAACACCCTGCGAATATATCGGCCAGTATCAGTACTGACAGCTGAAAAATGATAATTAGTAAAAAGAAAAGAGGAGATGGGAGACACGCTCTTCAAACATGCTTTGAGTGTTGATGCTGCATCGTTTGTTCAACAGGCATTTATCTTTAAGTTGAACTCTGTGCAGCAGGTCTATGGATGATTAATATGAAGAGGGATGTGTGGGATATGTTTGGTTTTGATTATGGCATCAGTATTTATGACTCTGTGAGGGGTGCTTCTTCTTTCTTTTTTTTTCTTTAGTAGAATAATATCTCAGTCAGGTTTTAAGTAGGCAAAAATAATCCAACACCCAGCAGCAGGTATAGTGGATGAACAGCTTGTGTGACGGTAACTCTATTCAAGAACAAACACACACAGCAAAGAGCAGACTGGTGTCGAGTGGCAGGCTGTTAAGAGGTTTTCAGAAGCCACAGCTTTTCCTGATCTGTGCACTGTACATGATCGGGTCATCTAAAGCTGCTGGACAACTTTCTGAATCGTTACATGAAAAAAGACCTCCCGAGCAGGCCACACACATCGAAATCTCCCAGCAACACCAACAACTCCTCATACAGACCAGCATCAACCAGAGCAGTAGCGAAGCAAAAGCTGGCCTGAGATCCAAGAGCACAGGACATAAAGGCAATTACTTAATTTCAGCTTTCAAGGGGAGGAGATGAAATGCTCACTGGCTCAAGAAAAATCTAAATGCAACTTATTCCCTCAGAAAAACCCAGAATTCCACCCTGTTGCATTAGTGAACCAAGAGCATACTCTACCCTTCCTGCGTTAAACTTTTATACAAAAAAGGGGGAGTTTTAGCAATTCCAAAAGCCAAATACTGAATCGGAAATCCCCCTAAAATCATCACAACATCTGGTGCTTATTGACCCATGCGCCCCTTTGCTTGCATCCTTCTCTGGCTTGCCTGTAGCTGCAGCGGGTGATGGCAGCAATGCAGGATGCCGTGACTTGCGGGTGGGGTAGAGGAGAAAGCCTGTTATTCAGAAAAAGGGTGGGACAGGGCCTACAGAGGCCTTTTGGGTCTCAGTCCAACCACAGCCACGCCATGGCTTGTTCACTGTCACGACGGTGTAGATGGCAGACGCAAGAAAACCACCCAAAAAAACAAGACTGTGGAAAACAGGAAGTCTCCACCGTGAACTGTGCAGCAGATACGACGGCTGCTTACTCCGAAATTAGACCAAACTAAAACCCAGTCTGAGACCAAGACCTTCAACTTTCTGGGACAAAGAAACCACATTTCTCAGAGACCTTACAGCCTGTAAAGTCTGCCTCAACACAACAAAACAGCCAAATTTAGAGTCACAAGGAGCCCATTTTTGTGTAACAGCTGTGATGAGCAATAAAGACCTCTTGGGATTGTGATTAATAACAGGCTGGCAGAAAACATGAAGCTGTCAAGAGTGAAACAGATAAACAGTAAGCTTCTCTGCTCTCCTGTGATAACAGAAACCCTATGGAAGTAAATTGCTGCAGCGCTCAGCTTAACAGCAAGCTGAGTCAGAGCAGAGATGAGGAGATTTAACAGGATTTCCTTTACAGAGCACAGGGACCACAGTGATAACTGATCAAAATGGATGAATCGAGGGGCATGTATATCATGAAACAGAAAATCCTGCTGCTCATTAGATGAAAAAAGGCCTGTAGTTTACAGTATGTGGCTCTGCATGTGTACGTGTGCAAGGAAAGTCTCTTTAAATCCCTGATTAGTTCCAGAGGACTAAGATAAAAAAGCCGCAAAGAGGAAAAAATCTTCACGTAAAAATTTCTGTGACCCTAAGCAGGAGCTGGGCTTTCACGTACATCGCCATAAGCAAGGGAATGTTTGCGTTTCATCATCACTGAAATGATTTTTCTTTTTAAATCCAAAAAGGTAAATTGCAGGACCTGTGAAGAACATTTCTCTGGGATACGTGTTTTGATGAGATATCTGACTCACCACAAATACCAGTTTTCCCACATTGGTCCAAGGGAAGTCGTACAACAGCTGCCTCACAGACCCGACATTCTGCAACACAGAAACACAAATGCATGGATGTCGACTTATTACAAATCAAAGTAAACAAAGAATGTATATTGTATATTCACTGACCATTTGGTGAGTGGCTGCTGGCTATTGCCAGGTAAAACTGGTTGTAAACAGGGTGCTGCACCAAAAAATGTTTGCTTTGGTCACTAACGATTGCATAATTTCACTGCCACTTTAACTGATATAAGAGTCTTCAAAGCAAAGTTTGCATCTTCAATGCAAGATTCTTTCAACCACAGCAATCTGTTTGCAACCAAAGCAATCACACAGAGGTGATTGGTGCAGGGCAAGCAACTTCCAGCAACCACTTGTCAACCAGTCAGGGAATAAACCTTTTTTCCTTGCTGCCTCTGGTTGCCAGATGGTCACCAAGTGGTTTCCAGGTGCGATTCATGATGATAGCATACATGAGTCATATTAAGTTAATGTAAAGCATGAAACCTTATGAAAGGCACTGAAGGCAAAACCACCTGAAATCTGAAAAGAAATTACACTAATAAAGTTCAATATTTTTGGATTACTTGGTTTCATAAATTAAACAAAATAAAAAAATATTTATTATTTCTGGATATGATTTTGTCTGGTTATGTTATTTTGTGTTAAAGCCTAACTGTATGTATACAAGAATACAAAAAAAGTAGCTATGTTGATTTCTAATTAAGGAACAATACCTGGAATATTTGAATACCACGTAAAGTCAGGCCCAATGTAAGAGATGCTTCGACTTCTTTCTTGTCCTGTTGAAAATATTAAGTTACACGATAAGAGGGGGAAATTAAGGAGAAAAGGCTGAAATCAAACCAGCAGTCCATGCATATAATCTTTGCCTAGCCATGACATAGCAATATAACATACAACATATCACTATCTTGGTCAGAAACTAGATTGATTAGAGGCATTTTTCACCTTATAGAGTCTGTAGTAGTGGACTGTGACATCATCAAGCTGGGCGCACTCCTTGATATACTTGAGGTGTGCCTCTGAAGCCGTGAGAGCAAACTGGTCTTTGTGCATGTTTGGGATATGCCTCAGAATGTACTCACGGCCACGCTTGGCTATCACCTGAGTAAGGAGAGGGAGAGAGGGGGATAGTCGTCAGGCTTGGCTGCCCTGAAGTTGTGCTGAGTTATTACAACCGACTGGCGGCTTAGGTTGATGAGGGTGATGAAGCTGCCTGCCGCAGGGCAAACAGATGTCAACCTAAAGAGACTGAGAGAGAGCCAGAGGCAGCAACCGGAAACACACGCGCTAAGCTTTGTGAGCCCCTTTTTGAAGATTTAGTAAGCTTTCTAAGCACCTAAATCTGGGCAAGATTTACAGAGGGGAGCGTACGCTGTTCATTTCCAACAATTTCCTGTCACTGCTGGCTCCGAGTAGTGATAAGGAGGTAGGAGGCTAATGACGGGAAGTGGGGGCAATCAGATGGGTGTGGCTGCCATATTCAGAGGGATGGTAGTAGTGGTTGGGGAGGCAGTGATGCCAGAATAGACACGTCTTACGTGCTTCGAAAGATTTTGTTTTTTTAAAAAGTGCGTGTGCTACTTTCTGGCACAAAAATAAACCGAAGTGTTCCAGTTCTCATTATTTTCCATGCTAGGCTATGGAGCTGTTGCTAAGTGTTTGGTCAGCATGACTAATGAAAGGTGCTAAAACATATTCTACACCCTGCAGGCCAGGAACACTGCTTGACAGCCTAAAATCTCATTTTAACATAATGCCCACTGTACCTGTAGCTTCTCAGCTAGTGATACAGCAGTTTGTGTTCTTCTTTCAGTCTTATTTCCGGCAGGCTATCCACATCTGACAGCTTGTTTCCAACTTCTAACATCACTTCTAAGATTTTTATGCATATGCCAAAGCTTTCCACCAGATGGCAATTAAATTAGGATGTTGCCAGTCAAAACACATAACTCCTCACATAACATAGTATCACCTAATGCATAAGAAATATGGTCTTAGAACCACAGAAGTCAAACAAAAGCTAAAACATTCATATGTAATGAAAGTAATATTTTAAAATAATCAAATGATATCCATTTAAGTAAGAGAGACTATACTTCAACTTCTGTATGTGATACTAAGGCAACTAACTATCAGTGATAAATTCAGAACAGCCTGTGAGTGTGCAGGATAATAGTCATTTATCTTAAATCATAACTTAGGTTTGACATACAGTACGTTCCAAATGCAGTACATGTTAGACAGACTCACCCATGGGGGGAAGTACGCTTCAGGTTCAAAGTATTTCCCAAAGTGCTTGTTTCGTTTGAAATTGCCGAGGTCAGCCTGCAGGGCGAAGGCTGCCAAGAGGAAGTAGGCCTCCTCCCTTTGGATACACTGAGAGAGAAGCACCTGTTTCCTAAGGTGCCAGTAGTAGTAGTACCTGGCCACCCGATCGCTGCAGGGCAGAAAGAGCAGATTCAGCCAGCTTTAAGGATAACTGGGGCTAAACGGAATGATCTTTGTGAGTCTATACAAATATCCTCATTATTCACACATATTACTTGACTCAGCATGCAAATAAACAAGCAAGAGGCTTTACTGACCTGATCAATCGTCCATTCTCAACATAATACTGAGCTCTGAAGTGAATGATCATTGGAGGCCCAAACTGATCAATGCCCTGCAAAAGCCACATGTGGAAAAATGTGTTTATATACTACAACCAGCATCACTGACCGATTATAATCAATCTACAAAAATGAACTGGATCAACTCTATAGTAAAGGAGCAACAGGTAATTACTTAAGTAATTACTAAGTTTTTGTAATACTTGGAAGTGAGAAGGGAAGCTCATTACCACGTCTCATGCCCAGATGTTGACCAACTTGGCATTAACACTGGCATTAAACAGCTAGCCTGGCTAGTTTGACAACCTAACACAGCAACTCCCTGAAGTCTAATCGTTAGACTGAGGTTTCCAGGTGTGGTACCATCTTGGATGTACAGACACTATTGCCAGTGCACACAGCTGCATCTGGTGTTACAGCCAGAGATTCTGCACAAATCTCCAGGTGCATGCAGTACTGTGCAAATGTTTTAAGCACTTTATATGTTTAGAGCAATACCACCGACAGGCATGTGATCCAAATTCATTCTGAAATATGACAACTGTCAAGAAAAGCCAGTAGACTGATAAAGAACTCCTCTATCTTCAGCCTCGAACAAGGAGTCTTACAGCAGACTGATCCCAACAGCCCTGAACTTAACATCACAGTTACTCTGCAATGAACAGGGCAAAGACATTAATACTGTCTAAATCCAGAGAAGGACTTTGGTGAGCCAATTTTACACATGAGCTCTAGATAATGTAAGGGGAATTGGGATATAATCCTGATACCGTGCAGAGTTGCTCTTTCACATATGGAGGAGATAAAAGGAAACTCTTTGCATCAGATGCTTTGTATCTACTGAAAATAATCCATTTGATTTTGGTTAAGGATTTCCCCACCTGTGAATTTTCCAGGCATCTACCCTGTTAACCTCTCTATTCACAGGCTTGGTCAGACAATTACAAGATAAAGTCAATCTAAGGCTCTGTTCACACTGCAGGCGAAAGCGCATCAAATCAGATTTATTTATTTATTTATTTTTTTACCCTATGCGACCCATATCTGATCATGCTATGACAGTGTGAACGGCACAAATCCGATATTTACAAATCCGACCTGGGTCACTTTCGTATGTGGTCCTGAATCCGATACATATCCGATGTTTTTGAAAGCGACTGCTGCTTGAACGGTCATGTCGCATTAAATCCGTCTTTTACGCCACTGACACAAGACAGACGCCAATTATCAGCGCCCGAGAAGACATCGCGAACGCTTCCTGGCCATCCAGTGTAGATGTCAGTGAAACTGTTGGGAAGACAACGTTGGAGAAACGAGAACATTTTATTTGTACTGTATAATCTGCAGATGCTGACAGAAATCTGCAACTATCCTTTGAAGCACCGCTCCTCTAAAACAGCAATAAGGATAATTATTGGGTTATTTACATTATTATGTAAAAATAACAAAATGACTTAAAGCAAAAATTGGGAAAAGTAAAGTCCGAAGTCTTTATATTAAGGGCCATCAGTCAAACAATATGGTTTGCTCTGGGTCTAAACAGAGCGCGTTGTGTGTGACGTCTTCTTTTGCGCATGCAGGCCGCTTTGAGGGTTCACACTAGAGCGCGTTTGCTGTCGCATTTTATTTGTAGTGTGAACAAGCAGACAAAAAAATCGGATTTGATCAAAAAATCGGAATTGAGCATCAAGACCAGCAGTGTGAACGTAGCCTAATGTCCATACCTACAGATTTGAACTTGTATGTTAGGCATATAGCTCCTCTGGATCCAAAAAAGGTCAGGGCTTTGAGCAGAACTGTATGCAAATATGACCACGGTTTTTAGAAGGTAAGCAAGTAGATGGTAAATTATACCCATCTGACAAGGAATTTTAATTGTATAAATCATGTAAGTCCAGGTAGAATACTCTTGGTAAATCCTTTTTGATTTACATCTTACTGTCTTCTTCCAATTTCTACTAAAATTTGGGAGCCCAGCAAAACTTTTCTTACCTTGCTTGCTTCTCTCTTCCATTCTTTGGGACAGTACTTGGACAATTTCTGATCCAGCTCCATATAGATGTGCTCATTATCTGCAATGGGAGAGAAACTGCTTTAGCCCAGGAACTCACTGTCTGTGTCATCGGTGTGTGCACACCTGGATACATACATATATGCCTTTGTGTGTGTTGCTCAGAAAAATCACCACTGAATGAGCCCAGTTCAAAGACTGCCTCAGAGCAGTCACATTAGACAGCCTCTGAGCTTCCCTTTGTACTCTGAGCCTCCCTCTCATTCTCTTTAAATCACGCTGTCATGTCTTAATCTTTTCCTAAAGTGACACCCTTCATAAGCTGCAGCCTGCTGATCTGACAACTCTGGGCTTCTATACAATTAAAACCAGCTGAAAAGCTAAAAGCCACATAAAGAGCAGGAGCAGAGCCTCTATGACAGGATGCCAGCACCTATTTTTATCAACATTATAAATATACCTGGAACTTGAGTGTTCGTTTACATGACTTGCACTTATAAAGTCAGCACATTAAGCAGCAGCACATTATTATAATCACCAGAATACAAAGATCCATTAAAATTCTTTATTTCCACACTGTTAGATTTCAAACATTTTCCAAGAAAATGCTGGTTTTACTTGGTGACAATTTGAGATCTCCACAGCTAAGACTTCTGCCGCCATTCTATTGCTATTGAGCCAATTTATGTTTGGTTTGTGGCACTTGAAGAATCCAAAAAATATATCTGAAATACCCAAAGGCAATATCTGTTTCCAGAAACAATATTCCTATTACCAAGGATAATCTGCAGATGTATTTTTGTGGTTGCACATTAGTAGAAGTGGAAATGAAGCAGGGGTTAGTGGGAAACTGTTTTTTTAAAATATGTGTGTGTGTGTGTGTGTGTGTGTGTGTGTGTGTGTGTGTGTGTGTGTGTGTGAACTGACCTGTAAAACGTAATTTTGTGGCCTATAACGGCAATATAAATAGAGAAGGATGCCATTTCTGGCACACCGTGTGAATACTTAAATTACACTTTGGCACATTTACAAACATACAGTAAAAATATCTGGATGGCCTAAATATTTTCTGAAAACTCAAAATTAGGAACTAACATTTCAGACGCTAGAACCACAGAAATCTTTTCCCTATTGCTGAAAACATTCACAAATTTTATTATTTTAAACCACAGATATTATCTAAAACTGAGTCTGGTGAAGATCGTCTTGTCAGGGGGACAGTGGGTGACACACAGGGAGTGGGTGGCCTCTGTTTGCCTTGGGCATTTCACGCTGTTCAGACAAGCACTTCAGGAATGTCCTACAATCAGACCCTTTGGCTCCAGCTCAACTGACCTGCTGTGCCGCCATTGGCTCATCTGGCGGGCAGCTGTCTGAAAACACCGCCTTTTGCAATTTACTTTCCCTATGCAGCTGCCTACAACTGTCATCTGCTGTCTGCCACAACATAAAACAGACACAGTGACTCATTCCAATAGGACGACCCTCGCTGAGCCCCATCACTGTAAAAACAACTTTAACTTTGCCACACAATGGGAGGCAGTCAGGATCAGGAGGCCCTGGTTCCTGGGCAACCGCCATGACAGATATGTGAGAGATGCTACTTTTAGTACTAAGGAAAGTATCTGTCTGGTTACACTGGTTTTATGTGGCTCCTGATGACAAGCATACTTCATGATCAAAAGTACTATTTGTATAAAGACCCTAAGAATAATCATTCTGACTGATGAGATCAACTTTGAGCTGCACACAACAAAACAGAAATATATATATATATATACATACATACATACACACACCTAGAGCTGGGCGATAGAACGATAACGATATGTATTGCGATATAACTTTTTCTCGATAGAAAAATTAAACTATCGCGATAGACCTCGCCGCTCTTGTCCTCTTTAAAAAAAACAAACAAAAAAAACAGCCAATCCAAATTAAGTAGCGCAGAGCCGAACCAATCACAGCCGCAGCGTCACGTCACGTGACTTGTTACGTAAAGCACAAGTGCCAAGCCGCACATGTGTATTTGTTTGGGAAGCAGCCAGCCACCGTACCGCCCGGGTAATGGAGGAAATGAGTGCGCCGACTAGAGAAAAATAAACCGAGCGTGACCGAAGAGAAAACAGATGATGGTTCCAATGTCGAAGAGATTGTCAAACGGAAGAGCCATAGAAGTTCCGTAGTGTGAAGGTATTTTGGCTATTTCAAGTCTGACAAAAAACAGAGTAGCGCGCACTATAAATTGTGCCGAAAGCAAGTCTGGAAATACAATAAACCGGTGCATGCTCAATCTCTGACTGGAAGCGCTAATTCGTCATTCGGCTTTTGTCAGACTAAAGTAACTGTTAAAACTGTTTGAAAAGCTAAGCTATACAACAAGGAGAGATTGAGAATTTCCTTTTAGTTCTCAGTTTATTTGATATTGACAAAAGTTAGTCAATTTTGTCTGTTCTTCTGTAAAACAAACTAAGATTCATTTTTAGAATTAATATTTTGTTTCTAAGTGGAACTGACAATTTAGTAGTCTGTTTTGTTTGTTCTATTTTGAAACTTAAACACTTTAGCGGCTGCCTTTTGTGTAGTTTGCAATATTTGTCTTTATTTATCTGAAAAAGTCTCATGTTCCTTAAGTACATCTACCCTGTTGAACTTATTATGGGAAATAAATATATAAAATAAAAACAAGCTGCTGATTATTTCACATTTTACTTGTGAGCAACGGCACATTTAAATCTTACAAATATAGTTATTTGGCTTATATCGTGATAGATATCGTTATCGCCTGATATGAAAAAATCTCATATCGCCCAGCTCTACCCATACCCCTAAATGAAAAGTAGTCTTACTCTGAATAACACTGAGCCCAAACAGATGACAGTCCTTCAGCCTGAGGAGGTCACACACCTGGACCAAAAGTTCCTGGCACAAACTCTTCACCTGGGGAGGAGATGTCAGGACAATTATTAGTGATCGGCAATGTGTTGTATTTATTCTGCACTGTTATGAACCACTACAAAGACCTGGGGCATGCATGAGCAGCACTCTGCATGCATGTTTATCATCCTATGACATCCTATGCAAGCTTAAACATGTTGTGGTACCATGGTGTTAGCCACCAAACACAGGAAACATAAGCAGATGGGTGATTGTAGATTGAAATTAAATTCTGGATCTTTTAACTTGAAGAGATTCATGAACTTTCTGAAATATTGACTAGAATTTGCAATGAAATCAAAACTTCTCAGCCTGTGTGCTTTTAGGTTTAGTTCAAAAACCTTATTTACTTTGACACTTACAGTTAAACCTAATCCCAACCTTAAGCCAGTGGCCAGTAGCACCAACTGGTTTTTACTAAGCCTGTACTACCAAGCAGACTTAACATGCTCTCCGAGCTTGTATAACTTGATTTATTGTCATTTTCATAAGGCAGTTTCACCAGTGGTGAAATAAGAATGTAAACAGAGCTATTCTATCTAGCTATCTGGTGTTGGCCAGAGGGGCCGATGGCACGATATGGCAGCCTCGTTTCTGTCAGTCTGCCCCACGGCAGCTGTGGCTACAACTGTGGTTTGCCTCCACCAGTGTGTGAATGTGAGAGTGAATGAATAGTGGAATTGTAAAACGCTCTAGAAAAGCGCTATATAAATGCAATCCATTATTATTTATTATTATCCAGTCTGCAAAAGAACACATTGGATCGCGGAAAGATCTACTGACCAGGCCAGAGACATTTCTTTGAAGGAAAAAAAAAAAAGATCCTGTAACAGTTATTGTTTTTGGAGAGAACTACCTTGTTTTTCCTTGCTTAGATAGCATGGAAAGCACTGAGATCAATCAGCTGCTTGGCTGATAGCTCCTCATTGAGTGTAAATGTATAACTCAATCAGCAAACAGCTCTTTAAAACTTATTGTAAACTCAACATGATGTGTAACAGTAGAGATGATTTTGACTTCATGCCTGCTCCTAAAGGGCTTTAAAGCTTTTCATTTAGATGCGGTTATGTCTACCTCTGAAAAACGAACCAGGCAGCTTTCAATCAGGAACCTACAAAACAAACACCTGTTTTCCGAGATAAGAAAACAAAAGGTAGCTCACCTAAAAAACACCTGGCACAATCAATGACCTATAGTACTCTGAGAGGTAAAGCGCTAAATAGTTGAACCTTCAGACAAAGCCGAGCAGCTTGGTCATTGACTTTCTTTCTACAGTCTCGCCCACAGACTGTATATAAAAGATGTGCATCATCTTTGTTTATGTTTCTAAATCTAATCTAGAAAATAAAGCTGCCTGTTTGTCAATTAAAGCATTTGAAGTACACTACATTATTTCACTCATAAGTATTTCTTTACCTTAAAAAGTTTTTATGCATCTACTCACATTAACTATGACATTCAGTGTGTCATCATTGGGCAAAAAGACACAGACACAGCGGCGGTCCTGCATGGTTTTGTTGTTGTGGAAGTTCAGTTTGTTCATCTTCGTGTGGCTGAAACGGGACAGGCCTCTTCGCCTGCTATCAGGCCCTCCGAGGACCCACCTCCACCACCGACCAGACCTGCTTCAGCTGTAGCCCGGTATAGACGCACCTATGGGCTCAGCGGGCCAAGCAGTGCTCACAAGACAGGGCATGGGGACCCGAGCTGCAGTCAGCCACTGTGAAGACACATGATAGAGAACAAAGCACTTGATGTTAGTACAGTCTGATTTATGCAAATGTATGAACTATAAAGATGTGCTCTGCAATGTGCGGAGGAGGCATGGCTGACATTTAAAATAAATAAATAAATCTAAATTTGTCTGAAGATCTAAATTATTATTTAAAAAGAGCAAAACTGTACTAATAAAGTCTGACAGGAATGAGAAATATAAGACAAATAAGGAGGGGAAGCACTCCTGTTCATTTCCATGTATATGTGACACCATTTCAGAAGACTATAAATGACGATAAATGATAAATGGAAGCTGTGGAGGTGGGTCTGGAGAGGAACTGATGACATGTAATGCTGGGTTAAGGAGATACTGACTAAGCCACTCGCACTCCTATCCAATTTCAGTTTATGTCACCACCTTTCTTTAAAAAAAAAAACAAACAACTCAATCTAGCTGCTATTCTCATCTTTGACAAATGTAACAAACTGCAGCTTGAACAGCTGTCTATAAAAACCTACACAGGGCACTGGATGCTGACTGGGTGTCTGATTGTGAGCCAACCAGCTCCACATTTCCCTCCTGGCATTACTTTTGTCAACTCATTCAGTTCTGTTAAAAGCTTTTGGCTGTCTGACTTTCTTGAATTTTTCACCGTCTGCTGGAATCCAAGTGCAAGAGTCAGACTGTGGCAGTGTCTGCTCCATGCCTTCTTACTCAGTTTCCTAGAATTAAAGTCTGAAGATGCTGAACAGGAAATAAAAATATTCCTGAACCCTCTCATTTTAATTTTCAGCAGTATTTTCATATGAAAGGCCAACTGTAACTTTATTCTGTGTATGAACCTGAAGTCAGGTCATATGAAAACAGTTCTGATACTCTTTTTGAACAGCAGTGTGTTCCCTAGTTTCTTACTAAGTACTATAAATAGCAGTCTCTCACACAATAGGCACACCAACAGCTTTAACAGCTTCAAGCTGTGAGCTACTAGCTGCTCACAGCTTGAATTACACCTAAGGATGTGTGAGACCTTCAGAGGGTATGAAAAGTCTCAGACCAGACCAAAGAAAGTTTAAGAACAATCAGTAAAGATTATCACTTCTTCCTGTTTAAAGTCACTCACCTTGAAGGCATGTTGTCATTAAAAACAGGCAGGATGGGATGGGATCACATTACCATGTGAGAAACTATTAGCATTTAAAAGGATGCAGTTAAATAATACAAGATTCACTGACAGGTAGTTCAGCTTAAAGATTCAGTAAGCAGTACCTGCATGTAGGGCTGCCACAAACGATTATTTTGATAGTCGACTAGTCACCGATTATTTTTGCGATTAGTCGACTAATCAGATCATCATCCACTGGACGTAAAACTACAGCTTATATAACTATCATTAGCTTACAGCTTTAAGCTTTTAAGGTGCTAACTAAAAATAAAGACAAGATGATAGTTTATTCAATTTTAATGAAATTTGCAGATTGTTTCGGTAAAGTTTAATAAACTCCTTGCTATCTAAAATATAACAGGACACCGGGGTATATTCTCCAGCATCTCACACTTCTGATAATCAGCTGTCTGCTTGACGTTTATTCAGCTGTGTAAAAACTATAACTTTAATCTCAGCCAAACCGATTTACTCAGGAACAAATAAAATACTAAAAAAAAAAAAAAAAAAAAAAAAAAGGCCAAACAACAACATTTTTAATTTATCTAAGTGACTCATATATATTTAACCTGAGTCGCGAAAGACGGCGGTGGGTTTGAAAACAATTTGCCGGGAGTCCGGTGTTCTCACGGCGATAGTGACCTAGCCCCCGGCTAGCTATCGAGCTAGTGGGTAACAGACGTCTCCGAAAACTGAGCCGATATTTGAGGTTTACACAGCTACATTCTCGCCTGAAAATATGTTAAACGTTTATTTTGTGACCCAGAAAGAATAATAAGAGTAATATTAAAACTAACTAGCTACCGCCATTGTTGGAAACTAAGCTGGGCCGCGCTATGAATTCTGGGACACAGCTACTTCTTCTTCTTCTGGGTTTAACGGCAGCTGGAATCCTTGTACATGCAGTGCTGCCATCTTCTGTTTCAGTCCGTTATTACACTCTTAAATCCTGCTATTATTCCTGCGTCTTTTGCGATCTTCCAAAGCTTCAAACGACACGTCGACTATTAAATCAGTCGTCGACGATTTTGATAGTCGACGTAATCGTGACTAGTCGACAAATCGTGGCAGCCCTACCTGCATGCCATAAACACTGCAGTATGAGCTCCCCATACAGCATTTTAGTACCACTTATAAAAACTAAGTGGGGAAAAAAAATCAGTCTTAAATCTGTAAATTCCAGCTTTAACAAAGCAAGCACTACTGAAAACAACCCTGAAATTATTGAACTCATACCAATAAACAACATCCTTAACTGTAGGACTGCACTTCTGCAGCAAAGTCACCGACCATTTGTACGCCTGCTGTCGACATATAACACTGCTTTGTTCCTGCATAGACAAGGGGCATTGTGGGTAAATCGCCCATAAATACACATACTGTTGACATATAGCATCAGTTCTCATTAAAGCTGGTCATTGGGTGTGCAGTGTAGCAGGCAACCAGCCACTCAGCAAAGTCAGCTGATGAGCCATGACTGGGGCAGGTCCCTGCGTTGCTGCTGACCTTGACTAAACCTGCAACTGCACTGCACACACGTGTGTGTGTACGGGCAGACAGAATTAGAGACAAAATTTACAGTAAGAACATTCATAAGGACACACACTCACACTGGGTATGTTCCTGGACTCTTGCAATGACCATATGTCAGGTGTTACTACAGGGCAGCTGAGCAGTGGGAAGGCAGCAGGGTTAATTAGACATTAGACCAATCTAACTGGATTACTACTCTCTATCATTGTTTCCTCGTTGGAGCACGAGTCATGCAAGTGACCCAGGACAGACACAATGTTTACAGACAATACCGTGCTTAGCCAGAATGGCAGTGCATGGAAAATAAAGCCAAGGCATGTGTACATACATAAAAAATACAGGAGGTTTTAATTTACATTACAGGTTAGCTTCAGAATTCTCCCAATCATAGCAGTACTGTAATACTAGAAGCATGCTTAACTACAAAAACATTTGAAAAGCATAGTCCCTCATTCACACCAATGTTCCATTTCATAATAAAGAAAGTAATTGAGATCCACATAAAATCTGAATGACTCCTTCCTCTCTCCGTGCCTCACCTCTCCACTTAGTTTCATGAGATAAGACTGGTTGATTTTCACCTTATGTTGCTGGAGACAGACAAACGCCAATGAAAACACACTTGTGCTGTATGTCTCAAAGGCTTTATACAGTAAGCGGCAAATATAAGTTATGTGGGAAGTAGGGCAGGGCGATATGGCCTAAAATCCATATCACGGTATAATTTGAAGCACATGCAGTAACGATATATATCGCGATATATTCTTTTCCACACTATAAGGCACCAGATTACTTTTTTCAAGTAACGAGTAAAGGGATTACTATTGCAAAAACGGTAATTAGATTACCGTTACTTTCCCGTAGGAACACTGCGTTACTAAAACCGTGATTTTTTTTTTTTTTTTTTTTTTTTTTTTTTTAGCGAGAATGTCTCATGACAATGACGTAAGCGAGTGCGATATTTGTGACAACAGCTGTGTGCAGATCAACAATGGATAATATATCGAGTGCAGGAGAAGAGTATGAGCGTGCAGCGTTTAAAGCATGGAAGTACTGACCTTATTTTGAGTTTGATTCCATAAAAAGTGACAAAAACATTTGCGTCTGTTGTGCATGGGAAGAAAACTTCTTTTTACAGCGAAAAAACCCCCTAAACAAGCACCGAGTGCGCAACGACGTAATGGGAAATTCACAGAGACTCGCGGATTCTTCAACTGACTTGCAGCACACCTGCACCAGGGAAAACCTCCGCCTACCCCACTCCTATTTTATACTCTTTTATACCCACTCTTATTTTATTTATTTTCTGCTGTGTTTTACTTGCATCTATTTGAAAGACTGAGTGTAAACACAAAAAATATGTTATTTTATGCGCTGGAATGTGCAGAAAATAGGTTTAAATGTTAAACTAATTTCTTCCAGTCAGAGAATGGTGCATATAATTTAATTTTTGCTTGATGCATTAAGTTAAAATATTAAAACTGATAAAACAAGTTTAAAAAAAGACTTTTCCATTTGATTACATTTTGTATGATGGATTATGCAGAAAAAGAATTGGGCTGAAAGATCTATCACTTTATCACCTATTCAGGTTGTAAATAGGGTTTTTAAAAAGTAACTAAGTAATTAATTACTTTTGAAAATAAGTAATCAGTAAAGTAACAGGATTACTTTTTGGGGGAAGTAATCAGTAATAGTTACTGATTACCTTTTTCAAGTAACTTGACCAACACTGTAAGGTAGGGCTGCTCGATTATGGCAAAAATGATAATCACGATTATTTTCACTGAAATTGAGATCGCGATTATTTGACGATATTTATTTAACCCTTTAAGACCTACTATAGAACCAAGTCCGCCAGAGCTTATATTATTTTTTTTACATGTTGTAGTGCCGTTTGTGGGAGCATTTCAATTTGCTATGCAACTGTTATAGCCCATATTTTAATAATATGTATGCATTAAGTCCATAGTAACTACATTAATTGCAAAAAAGTGCAATAAACTACAAAAAAATTGAAAATCGTTTTTGTTTTTTACATGTATTTCTACTTGGAGAAATTTAAGAGGTTTATCCCTCAAAACTTTAAATACAAAAAAGTTGCAAAAAGTTTACAACAACAGGAAATTTATTTTGAGTGTCTTCATAGTTTTATTTTGGAGATACACCAATTTTTATATACTGCAGGAAAAACGAAAAAACAATCCTATGATGCAAATTTGCAAAGAAAACAGCATGTGCATCAAAATAAACTATTTCCAGCAGTGCAATTTGAGTTCTAAGCATCCCAGCAACTATTCAGAAAGGTCAAACATGACCAGTATAGGCTTTTAAGGCCTACAAGTAAAAAACTACAATTTCCGCGAAAATGACGTCACTTCCGGTTTCGGCCAGGAAATGGCGGACATGCGACAGTTCCCGCTGACGTCTGTTTCACTGTGGGAAGTGTTACGAACAGCTGATAGGAACGGCAAAGCGTGTTTCTGGAATATTGTGTTTTTGTTCCTGCAAGAGCTTTTTATGCAGTTTTTGCAAAGCTTTATGTGGAAGGAAACTGTGACCGAGGACAAGCTGATGGCATCAGATGTAAGTACAACTCCTCCGGTTTCATATGCAAAACAAATTATTGCGCTAGCTTACACAGTTCCGGTTCTACAGGGATTTAAAAATAGTTACACAACACGGAGCGTGCTGCTCTGACCGGCTTTAAAGGGTTAACAATGACTTTAAAAAATAATATAAAATAGTGTGCAACACCACTGAAGTTTTTTTTACCTCTCTTTTCAACCAACAGCAGTCACTCTCCTCTCCAAATAACTTCTGTTTAGCTTTCCGGGCTTCCCTCGGGTCCTCTTAATCAGCGGTCTCCAACCTTTTTTGCGCCCGACAATATTTTCACGGACCGGCCTTTAAGGTGTCGCGGATAAATGAGGGAGGGGCTAATAATCGGCTCAGTCATTTTTAATGATCGTTGAAAGCCCAGATCGTAATCGTGATTAAAATTCGATTAATTGAGCAGCCCTACTGTAAGGCACACTTAAAATCCTTTAATTTTCTCAAAAATTGAGAGTGTGCCTTATGTATGAATTCTGGTTGTGCTTACTGACCTTGAACCGATTTTGGCGTGCAGAAATCTGTTAAAAAATGTTTTAGTACAACTTTGGTAAGCCACACTGCTTGATGGATTGTCAAAGTATTACTTTATTATATTTGAAAAGTGCTTCATCTCTTGATGACATCATCATCATGCGCTATCGCGGTAGAGCGGTATAGTCAAAATCTCTATCGTTGGCCAAATTTATATCGTTTATATTGTATATCGTTTATATCGCCCACCCCTAGTGGGAAGTTTAAAGTAATAAGTCAAATGGCACATAATCATTCAGTTTGTGACACAGAAAATAAACAGCTGCTGAGACCAGAAGGTTTGCAGAGGAATTACATATTAATTATCAGTGATATTGAAAGGTTAGTAACAGAACAAGCTTCACTGGTTGACCAACCACAGGTCTTGCAGTATCCATATGGCAGCTGCACTCAGCATAGCTCTGTCTTGTATTTAAATGTTTTGGTTAAGGTGCAAAAATCAAGCAGCTCCTCAGGGTGGCTCCATATGACATGTTGTGCAGTGAGTGATGATGGAAAGCAGGGGTAGGAAAAAAACAAATGTCACATCTTTCATACTACCCATTCATTACACTTTTACATTTTTGAATGGTGAAAGCAAATGCCTCTAATATCAAAGACAGCGGTAATGCAGACATGACTGCATTTTGCCATTACTGATGGGATTGGGGCTATTGTGTCATGTCTGGTGTACATGTAAGTAAGTAAGTAAGTAAGTAAGCATTTGGGAAATGTTAATGCGTAACATGTTGTTTTATTTTATATTTATATTGTACTATTGCTTTTTTTTTTTTGATATGCTTTTATACTTTCTTTATGTTGCTATATTGTTTGTTTGACATGTTTTCTTGTGAAGCACTTTGTAACAGCGTTTTGTCTTAAAAAAGTGCTATATAAATAAATTTTACTTACTTACTTACTTACTTACATGTGACACATAACTGCAGACTTGTCCACCATGACAACGCACTGGTCCTTTTCATATATGCAATACATAAATTTACTGGATTTATCAATTTGCTAAATTGTTCCTCAAGGCTTTAATCATATATAACCACACAACAGTCATAGAGGTGGGAATCACCATACATCCCACGATACGATATTATCACAATACTTAACGCACGATACAATATTATTGCAATTTTTAAAAATATTTTGCGATATTCAGATTCTGTACATAAAGGTAAACTTTATCAATATTCATTTTATCTAATATCAAAGTCTCACACTCAGTCTCTCATTTCAGTCAGCTTTATTGTTGACAAACTGAACGGTTTGTATCACAGTCTAGTCCAACTTAATGAATGCAACCATCTGGTACAATTATAGCTATTCTGAACTATGCAATTTATAAAAACTATGCAGCCCATTCAGCAACTGAAGAATTTGAAAGTAAATCAAAACAAAACATAATTTTGCATTAAATAAAAAAGTTTTAAACTTAATTAAAATAAAACATGTCTTAAATTAAAATAAGTAAACTGTCATATTTATTGCTGCCAGCTGCCAAAAACAAGTTAAACACATTTGGACAGTGAAGGAATGTCAGGATTCTTGCTCAGAAAAAGGATCAACATGCTCTGAGCACAAAAACCATTTTTGTAACAAAATATCGATTTCTGCTGTCCCTGTATCGATACATTATTAGCAAACAAAATATCACGATACTACACAGTATCGATTTTTTTCCCCCACCCCTAAACAGTCATGAAGACAGCTATTTTTTTTTCCTCCATACGTGCACAGTACTTACTGAATCTAAGCTGAGGTAGATTAAGCTCTGTGGTGTGTTCAAGGGGATACATCACGTCTTGTAAGAGCGCCATGCTAAGTTTTATGGAAATGTGATCAGGGTGCTGCATTAGACATAAACCATTCAGATGGCGTCAGATTAATGGATAAGTGTGTGTGTGTGTGTGTGTGTGTGTGTGTGTGTGTGGGGGCCTACTGGAAAGAGAGTGCTGGATAATGAATCGGATGCTGCTTTCAATCCCCTTCTACTGGATTGCAAAGTGTGATTGCAAGTCCAACTAAGCCAACACCCGCACACAAAGCGGCCAACTGCGCTTCCTCCTGCCTTTAAGTCTAAAACAGGGATCCTGTCAACGTGGCAGGACCAGGCATGACACCGAATCCCACACTGAGATACAGAGCAAGTCCTTCTGTCAAGAATGCAGCTCTTACTTTCTCATTCTTTCCCTCCATTGACATTAGAGGAGTGGACACTTCCAAGTCTTACAAAGCTCCAGGAACACAAGAAGAAGAAAACTTCCTCTACTTGGAAAAGGAAGAACACACTCACTGAAGGCGGCTGTGCTGTGCTGATTTAAGTGTAGCTTCAGGTACAGCATATGTCAAAGTTAAAGAAAACGGAGAGAAGAAGAGTGGATATATATACACAACAAAGAACGAGAGAGCAGGCGGGAGGGAGCTGGAACAAGGCAGCGCTCAGAGCTTTGGCATGAAAAAAAGAAAAAAAACTGCTGTAGTCAGGAGAATTCCTCACGAACATCTGCTTCTCATTCCAACAATGGTGGCCTTTGATTCCCGTTGCACACAACGAGCAGCACCGCCACAATCCTCTGACAGCATCTGAAAACCTGGAGTGGCACACGTGCACTGTAATCCCTCATGTGGAGCTAACCAAAAAAAAAAACTGTCAAGCCAAGTGAACTAAGATTTTCATACTTTCTAGTAGGGCTGCACGATTTTGCATAAAATGAGAATCACGATTTTTTGGCTTAGAATTGAGATCACGATTCTCTCACGATTTTCTTTTCCAGTATAAATATTTATTGCACTTATTAACTGCACATCAACTTCGTAACAGTTGAGACTGAACATAAAAACAATAAATAAACATAAAAACAACAAATGTCTCACGTTTTGTGGTTGCCGCAAAATGTTGTACTGCTTGAAATTCCGTCTCCACCGTTGCTCAACACTGCAGTGCAACACTAGAAAAATAGTTGCGGGACGGCACTGTGTAGCGTTTGTCTAGGGTGTTGATCATTTTCCTAAATCCCTCGTTTTGCACAGTGTTGATGGGAGCCATATCTTTGGTCAGGTGATAAGTAATAGCCTCCGTAATTTCTTTGTGCCTGCGGGAGTTCGACGTGTATAGGGAAGCGCTGTATAAGGTTCCCGTTATTGATGCTTGGGTGGTTGACCGGGACGGATTTTCTCCAGTCACTTTCTCGTCATCCCTGACGTGTTCTCCGTTGTTTTTTCCCTGCCAATTTTAGCATCACACGGCACAGCTTCTGTATCACGTGGTATAAGGCTCCGCCCTTGTCATTTGTTGAGCAGGAAGAGTGAGCGCTTGTTTTCATGCAGGTTACGTCCCGGATCAAAATGCGGTACAATCGTTGTCGTCTTTTTTTAAATTTTTTTTTTTATCGTTGTCATTTGGAAATGAGATCGCACATAAGTATGAATCGAGATCGAGATTTTCTAACGATTAATCGTGCAGCCCTACTTTCTAGTTACTGTGAAAACTTTTTGGTGCTACTTTTAAGAGAGATTCCCAGAAAATATAACAAATACAAATGATGTGCTATTCTTTGTCCAATATGACAGTGAACTAAGCATCCCTGGGTTTCAGACTGTTGTGAAACAAAACAAAACATCTACGAATGACACCTTTGACAGGTAATTTATTTATTTGTAAAAGAACCATAAAACGTTTAAACTGCAATAACTCAGAAGAACTTCACAAATATTAACTAAAATCCTCAATTTTAAGAAACTGAAGCACCATAAGGTCATAATATGCTATCCTCGACATTTCTTTTCTTGGGATTGAACTTTAGTCAGAGCAAAAAATTCTCCACAATGGGGTATGTGTGAGGAACAAAAACACAAGACAAATCCTTATATTATACAGACATGTTTCATGGGCTTCAGATGGTGCCCTGGCTGAAATATTTAAAGGGCACAATTTTTATAAATGGCTCCAATGACTTAATTCGAGTAGGAGCTGATCCTTTTTCCCCTCACAGTTCCCTGCCAAAAGATCAGTTTATGCAGCTAATAGGAAATGTTGCTGAGCTGACAAGTAACTCTAAATCATATTAGTCACAGGATGGCATTAACCTGCCGACTAAGACTTCCCATCTCTTCTGTTTAACTTGCTGATGGACTAAATGAGAAGAAGAATAAAATAAAATAAAAATAAAAAAAACGCTGGTGGTGGCCAGTGGTACCACTCACTGTCCATGGTATGAATTTCAAAATCCTATGTCAACTTGTTCTCAAGTTATCGCATTCATAAAACTTTCAGAAAAAATTATCTCTGACCTCTAACCTTGAGGTCAACATCACTGAGATTCACGCTCTTCTGAGAATTTTTGTAGATAAATCTATGCTATCAATTTCAGATGAGATGACTTCCTTCTTGAGTTATTGCATTCACGAGATTTTCAGAAAGCTTGACCTGAGATGTGAACTTGAATTTTAGTAGATACACCTATGGTATCGTTTTGAAACTCCTACGTCGCTTCATCCTCGAGTTTTTGCATTCACAAATTTGGTTGTCCATCTTGCCTGCCCACCTGGTAGGGTAACAACAGGACTTAACAAACCAATGGGAGCAGGACTTAACAAACCAATGGGGAAACATGACGGTGGCTACACCCACCTGTCTATGAGAGACACACACAGACAGTTTTCCAATGCTAGGGCTAGTGAGCCAGTCAGACCTACAATGCACTGGCTGAAATGCTGCAGTGCACTATTTTCTCTTGAGCCCTTGCCCACAAAAACATCTAGCAGATATTGTGTGTAGACTGTCAGAATTCCTTGTCTCCTACCACCCAGCTTGCAGAGTATAAACTACCTTTTGGCTCTGAGCAAAACTAGCTCTGAGAACCAAAACCTAATTTTGGTGATTTATTAAAGGTTGATGAAATGTCTGATGAAAATCGAGGCAAGTATTCACAATGCAGACAAATCCAGCCCCAGCTCTAGAAAATATTTTGTCCCTCCATGCCAGTAGATGGATCATAAAAAATAAAAAAAAAGATATGATCACGTGACCTCTAAATTTTTAGGTGTCCTCTTCGACTATTCTCATGTTCAGTAATTGCTGAATGTCAGACCTGAATACAGGACAGCACTGTATTGCTGTTACATAATTCACAGAGAAAAGTCAAGGAATAGGTGCCCTCAGGGTAAACTACCACTCAACCAGTAAAATGCAGTTTCAGTATATAGGAGCCATTACTTGAATTCACTGGGGTGGTGAATTTTCAATGGTGATATATACATATATTTTTAGGATTTTAATTTTAAAATCATTTTGCATCTAAAATTTAGGCTGGAGTACGCACCCCTTCTCAAACTGCTCTCAAATGCCTGTGCATATTTATGTCAGACTTAGGATGTAATTGCTTAACCTGGCACGGGTTAGCACATTTCTGTTTTATTTTTTCCAAGCAGTTCCACAATAGGCTGTTTGTTGCCTTTGGCTCTGCATGTTTCTCCTGTTTATTCAATGGCATCTCATTTCAAAGTGTCACACGCACACACACTTTACTGGTCCAACACCTGGTATGTAGTATCTTCTTTTACTTCAGCTCTGTTAAAAGTTGCATAACTGCCACCTTTGGAAGTTGTAGCACATTGCATCCTACAAACCAGCAGTAAAAACAACATATTTCATATAATAAAACAGTTAACAGTTAATATTTAATAACATTAACTATTTAATTTATATTTTTAGCTTACAAAATTTAATAATCACAAAGATACCCATCACCTCTCGTTGCTGACTCTGGATTTATAATTCATAAGTCCTGTGTCATCATTCTATTGTTGTTGCCAAGGTTAAATCTTTCTGCATCAATACCAGTATGCGATATATTTTCAGGTCCTTTGAATTTAAATATACTGGATTAGAGTTGGCTAGGTTTGCAAAGTGGCAACATGTGAAAGCACACAATACAAAACCTTCTCTTTCATCTTATAAAGGAAATTAATATGCTTAAAGTTAAAAGAATGTCCAGGTTTCCTTGTGTTTTGCCTTTTTCCCCTAGCTTAAACTAAATATATTTTTGTAATCTGTAAATTGATTCAGAATGATCACATCCCTCACCGTTTGAATATGCCACTTTTCTTTCTTTCTCTACAACAAAAAGTAGTAACAGAAAGCTCCAAGAGAAAAAATTCAGGGAGTTCTCAGTGAACACCTTAAGCTCGGCTACTTTTATGGAAAAACTGCTTTAACAGTCATAGCATCTGGCATCCATGTGGCTCAGAGGAAGGACTGAGAGCTCACACACATATCTTACACTGCCGGCATTGCCAGACATGTTAAGACAGAGTCAGCAGTCGCTCCCTTCCCTCCCCGCCCAGCATTTAATCTTGGACTCTGCATGAGTAACCTCACAAACCTAGCAATCGCAGTGCAATTCACCACAGAGACGTCAACCCGACCATTACATATGCTTGAAATAGCACAAATAGCCTTAAAGGAGAGGGTTAAAAAATGAGCTGCAATTATAACAAAACCCCAACCAGAACCGGTTGTTTTGTTTCAAGCAAAGTGCTCCATTATAACTGCATGAAAATGTTTGCACAGGTGATCTAATCTGTTTCCTGTGTGCAACTACAAGGATTGTCTTCCAGTTCCTTACACTGTCACACTAGGGGAGAACCACAACACACTTTTTTTTTGTTTTGTTTTTTTCTCTGGAAAAATGCTTGAACTGTACGGACCTCCTGGACACCATTTTTTATTTTTATTTTTTTAAAAAGAAAGGAAAACAAGAGCTCTAACCTGATTACCTGGTTGCATGCCAGCTACGAAGGGCTCTGGAGCATGAAAATGACCTCAACGGAAAGACAAAGTAGAGATAATTGGGCCAGTGTGTTCAGCCATCATCAAACCCATACAACACTTACAGCTGGAATTACATCATAGCATGCTGAGAAATAAATACACTTTTTCCTAACGGTTTTCTTTAGTTTCTCACTATCCGGTGTTACTGACCCACCAGTGGTCCCATGTCTCTGTAACTCATCTCACAATCAGTCCTACCAAAAACCAACAAACCAGCCTTCAGGAAACACCAAGAGCTGCATTGAGAAATAAGCCGATAATATCCTCAGGGGATGCCGGCAGGTTAAATCTCTCAGGTCCACTTCCTCAAAAAGACATGAGCTTCACTAAAGAGCCCAGCTAGCAGAGGAAAAACACAATCCAAGGAAGAAGGACATGGGAAGACAAATGCAGGAAGAGCTGACCCATTTTTTCCCCTTCTATCTCCTTAGCACACTTAAGCCTTTCAGCTGAGGTAAAAGTATACCACCCTGATGTTTTTGCTTAACATTTTTGCTGTTTTTGTCCTGTCAGAGCCAAAGTGTGTTCATGACTCTTGAGGCAATAAAACCAGTCAATTGTGAGAATTACAAAGATACATAAACAGCTTCTCTGGTAATTAGGTTAGTTTAAAACTGGCCTTTCCTGAGATACAAGCTACCTGGAGCAGCTATCTGGGCTAGATAGTGATGGCAGCAGAGAGCCGAGGGCACCTGTATAACTAACAGAAAAATAGATTTGAGGGTGTATACACCCTCACACTGTAGACACTGTGCAGATAATACATGCAAGATGGCAAGAGATAAAGTTTCTCATACTTCATGGCAATAACAGTAATTTCACTCTTTCTTGTGTATGTGTATCACATGGTCCTGAAACTCAAACACAGTTTCACCTTATCTTCTAGCAACAAAACCAAGGGCAGATAAAGAGAAGAGCCTTTTTAAAACACGCTTCCTAAATGGTATGATAATCCCCACATTGCATTATGTCATGCTTCTTTAGGAGAATTTGCATTGCAAGTTGAGAGTTATGTAAAATACAGGTAACGGGTTATCTTCAGTTACCTACAAAGAACACCACAGGAGTTTTCCTCTTCAGCTTTGTTACTATATGTAGGCATTTTGTACTCACTGCAGAGATTTAGTATCAAAGAAAGCCAGCCCCAAGGCTAAGGATTCAGTTGAGCTTCTGATGCTTAGTGTAAAACTGCAGAGATCATTGAAAGCTTCAGAAAAACAATCAGTAAAACATTCAGTGAAGTAATGTCAAGTGCTGTTTATGGTTTTTTAACAGAAAGGTAAAGCTAAGGGTAAAAGTTTTAGAAGGAGCTCAAAAAACATAACAGAAAACATTACACTCACAAAGTTTTAGTGCAGTTAGAGAGGGGGAATTGCCTTGTGAAATTATTGACCATCCCGTCACACATTCCTACAGACTTGCATGAATGAGTCACCCACACACACCAACCAACCACCTTTGTTCAGTCATTTCCTTTTTGTTTCTAACACCAGCACTGCTCTTCCCGTGCAGACAGCACCTGCACTATCCCCCTCTCCCATTCACTTTGCTCTATATACACTATACACCACTGAGCCAAGATAGTGTCACCATATCAAAAAACATGGCTTGTTTTTCTTCCGTTCTCCCTTACAGCTGGACCAGAGACCTGGATAGCAGGTTGTATTTGGGGAATGGTCCAAGCAAAGTATCTGAATAAGCTGCCATATGTAGTGGAGAGATTTCCTAACGTTATCAGGGGGATCCCCCTTGCCTGACTATGCTGGTGTATTCAGAGGCAGCCAGCGTGACAAGTGCAGTAATCATCACTGTGCAATGTTTATGCATTGTGCAAGAATGTTTATTACATTGCATTAATGTCCCTATTAGAGCTTGGCAAAGAAAACGAATGACAAATTAGTTAACATCAGTCCAGCTGAGAAAGCGTCGTTTCTGCTTTGGCTTCTTCTGAAATGAGGTCATTTAAATCAGAAAATGGACAATAAACCAAGGACCCATGCAACATTTTTAGCTTTAAATAAGCAACACCTTTCCATAAACAGAATCCATAGATTCCCATTCTCCTTTGTGTCTTGATTGCCCTTTGGTCTAATATTAAACAGAGGGGGAAATTGCTGGCATTCCTGTGCGCTAAGACAACAACTTTGCAATTTGCTTAAAAGAAAACAAAAGGGGGATTTGAAGCAACAAACAACCGGGATAGGACTGCAATAGGACACGCATACTTTTTGCCATTTACGTCCCCACAGCCACACGTGTGCGGTATTTACACAACAATAATAAATCCTGGATGTTAGTCATTTTACTGTTAAACTGGACTGGATAAAAACACAACCCCCAAAACGAGATATCCGCTTCTTAATGATGGGACCAGGTTTCTGGTAATGATGACAGAAGATGGGTGAAGACGTGCAAATAAAATAACTCGTTATGTACCCTGAACAAGCTGTCTTCACGTCGTGTAAGTAAAGGTAAATAGCAGCGACTAAGTCCACGATACTCATATTTCAGGGCAACATTCCCAGTCAAATATCCTGGCAGCATCCCAGTTGATGAAGCAACGCAACTAATCTGCCCAGACTTTGCGGCAACGAATTTGAACATCTTGACCCGGAGAAAAGACGCCACAGCCCCGCTAGCTAAAGTCCTAACCGTTAGTAATCCCCCCGCGTTAAGTCATAAAAACGGCTAAAGGTATTCAAAGCATTTGGCCGGCGATGTAAAACTCACCTTTAATGACAAAACAAGTTATTCCCCTTTGAAGTGGTTAATCCAAAAGGAGTTTTTTTTCCGAAAAGAAAAAAAGAAAAAGAAATCCACAGTTTAGAAAGACTTCAGTAAGTTTTTAGGAAGAGTAGTCGTTCGGCCGCCTTCGGCTGGAGCCACACTGTCCGCGCTGGAGCTCCACATAGGAATACATGTGCGGTGAAGGGACGAGTGAGAGGAGGGAACCGGGATGCAGATGTGGGTTTTCTGTTTACATGACCCAACAAAATAAAGCCAAACGACTATTGGCAACATATGTCAATATCCCAAAAGTATACTCAGTAATATGCCCGGGGACAGTTTATGCCTGTTAATATGGAGAATTGCCGTGGAGCTTATAGTGCATCCCCCCTAATAGAGGTCTGATTTGGTATCTTCCACGGCCGCCTCTCATTCCATTCCTCCCAGTGTAAGACTCAACTCTGCCGCATTAAATTTGGAAGTCGCAGCAGGGAGATCGCGATAAAATAGTAACGGCGTCGTTCGTATGTATTAAAAGCCTAGCTCAAAAAGTTTGAGATGTAGGGCACTTTGTTTTATTTCAGGATCACCAGCTGTTTTGGTCTTCTTCTCCTCTTGCACTGTTATTGAACATGCAGTAACGGGCAGTATTTTCCACACGGATAAAGGAAGGATACAAAAACCTATTTTATAAAACGTCCAATCATGTGATATTATAGGTCATAAAATTATCATAAGGTGACTTTGAGCTCAACGCACTTAATTTTGAACTGTAAATGTGGATGTTAGCACATAGCAAGTCAGTTTTATCAGTTAAGAAAACAAATTGCACAGCATAAATTGCTTAGAATAAATAAAGAATAATATACGCTAATTTTACTGATTTTTAAACCTGGGCAAAATGCATATAATGAGAGTAAAGGTTAGCCAGCCCTAAGAATGATTGTAATAACTTAATAACTGTACATATGCTTCATATTCATGTTTATTCATTCCAGTTACTTGTGTACTGCATCCTCACCAAAGGGTGTGCTTGGGGAACCCAGCTCCACCTTTGTGATGTCAGGCAGTGGTTGCTTAAAAGACAACAAAAAATTAGGGAGAGCCCCTTTTAGGTGACATGCTGACCTGTAATTAGTGTGTGGGGGCTCCCACTCTGCTGCAATTGCTTGTCAGGGGAGAAAAAAGACGAGTGTCAAACATGAAAAGGGGCTTGGAAGTGTGCCTGGTCAAGCCAGGCTAAAACCCCCATCTAGTCCAGACTGCGCAGAGCTTAGCTTTGAAGTGACATCAGAAAGGGACCTGTGAACAACAAAGCGACCCACAGGCCATTATCTTCAAAAAAGAAAAGGAGGAAAAGCCACAAATCCCAAATCCAGGATGAAACGCTGATCAGGTTACTGTCGTGTTTGAAGATAAGTTCAGAAGTTGGTGGTGACACCTCTGCAACATCATTAATTCTTGTTGTGCAAGTACTTTGCACAGCCCTCTCCCATTTTCCCACTAAATGCAAAACCAGTGGAACAAATGCCACTCCAAATGTGACATACCTGACATATTCCACAGCTTATTTCCACCCCGTCTGCCTCCTTCTTAAACCGCAGAGTGCTTCCAGCCTTTGTCTCCCTGTCTTGATTTGATTAGCTGGGTCTGGCCAGACTGGAGGTGCAAAGGAGGGGGAGCTTTTTGTTGAGGCAGTATCTGGCTAATTGACATAACTCTTTCTGCTTTTCTATCTCCCCAGGGGAAGATGAACAGCTCCCCCACCAGACTTTAGTCTCAGTGGAGAGTCCTTGCCATCAGCTCTTCCTTTGGCTTAATATGACGCACATAGCCACTCTGTATACTCAAAGCAAGGTAAAAAGAAAGACATTATAATATTCTCCTGTGGAGTGATAATCTGCAGTGGTGATTTGGAATTTATTTGGTGCACAAGAAGGGACACAAAAATAACCCCTGCAAGAATGCTCTGGATCATCAGCTTATAAATGTTCCATACTTTCCAAAAGAGCTTACGGATGAGCATGCACAGACTGGTTTCACCGTCTAGATAGCTAAAACTAAATGACTTGAGCATGCAGTCATTACTGGACTGCATGAATTTTATTTCTTAAGGACATTAATATGTTATACCATCCTCTGCTCTTATTGCTTTTACTTTCTTAAAATATTTTGGACCAGAGAGTCATGTAGAAAAAAACAATACACCTGGGATCACTTTATTTAACTTCCATCTTATACTTGTGGAGAGCAGCATGGTTCTTTTTATAAGATAATAGTGTCAAAATTACCCCGAGAGTAAACAATGACATGTCACAAGTTACAAGTTGCAACTTGTTTGCTGCACATTTTGTGAAATGTGCCCTGGGGACCTAAAGTAGTTCTGCAGCATGCACTGTAAGTCTGCGCTCTGCAAAGCTATTCTTCTGGGTGCAGCTTTGCACTCAGAAATGATGCTATAGTGAAACAGGACAGGGACAAACAGCCTGTAGAATCAAAGGTGGGAGGGCACTGTTGCCTGAGATATCAATGTAAATAGATGAAAACAAGCAAATAGGGGATTTCACACACATGTTTGGTAAGTTACCATTGTCAGTGCAGTTATTATGAGAAACAGGTTGGGGAATTTATCGTCAGAAATCATAATCTGTCATTTATTTGAGTAGTGCTTTGATGTTGCCAACCATCCATTACCAACATTTAACAGAAACCTTATTTTGCCTTCTCGCTGAGCAGATATTTACGTTTGAGCTGAACTCTATCGGCTTTTTGTTATCTTTTCCCCGTCTCTGCCTTCAAAAGAATGCTTGTACTTGTTCTGTTAAATACAACAGCCTGGACTCTAAGAAGCTGAGCATGCATTCAGAGCTCAGCAGATGTTCTCTAATTGTGGTCATTTGCTCATCTGTTATGCAAGGGTGCATACCAAATGTATTAAGCAGCATCAGAAGAGGAAAGAAGAGGAGTACAAACATCTCTGTTTCAAGTATTGCTGCTCTTTTGTAGTGTCCTTTGAATGCATTCTCAGGAAGTAAGGCAGATGGCTGGTCAGTTACACGATGCTATGGACTCAATATTCGCACTCCCCAGGGAAATCTCAGGGAAATAGGGTGGGGTATCTGCATGGAAGATAACTTAAGTGTTATGGGGAGAGGAAGGCTTCGAGATGCTCTGGTGTGCTGTAATTTTACCGAAGTGCAATAATGAAACAGATTACTGAAAGTTTTAAGAACGAACTTCCTCATCCTGCAAAACTGGAAGAAAAGATGGGTGGTAATCCCAAAGCCCTGGTGCAGTATAAAGTTAGTCCAAGAGCAATTCTGAAGAAACATGCTGAGTTTCCTGCAGCCACATAGAAAATAGAGGTCATTGATCTGAATTATTGTGCCAAGGTCGTCTTCAGATACTGTCTGAGAACCCTGTGGCATCAGTAGTGGCACTGCAAGCTGAAATAAAAAGTTTATTATGCTGTCTCGTGGTGCAGGTTTTGATAGCAAATCTCACTAATCATCCAAGACTTGTCTCTGTTTGTTCTCAAAATGTGATTCTCCAGCATCGAGCAAGACAATCGCCGCTGTATTGTTGAAACAAAAGCAACAAGCATGTCCCGCTAAAAAAGGTTCAAGTCACTCTCACATTGCTCACAGTCACTGGCTCGTCTCACAATGCACTTTTCACTGGACGTTGAATGCTGCGGCTCAGAGAGCAGGAGAGAAAGTGACAGAGGAAAACATATAAACAAAGAAACAAAGTGAGAGAAAGAGAGCTGTAGATGGGGGTGGAAGAGTGAGGTCACCAGATGGTACAGTGAAAAGAATGCACAATGGTAACACAACACTGCTTTCTTTCAGTGTGCTCTTGTAATCCCAAACTGCAATACTATATGCAATGCACATGCCGACTATAACATAATGTTGGCATTAGTGGAACAGGAATGAATAAAGCACCAGTCTAAGAAGCCTTATGTTATAGAGAGTTTTATCAGTGATAACACACAAACAATGTTTGTATTGATCCAATTTGTAACATGTAAAATAAGTCTGGGAAGGAGAAAAGGCTGTAGATAAATGTATGGCATTGGTAACTGGTAATAAAATAAAACACACAGCTCTCTGACTAGCCTCTTGTCCATGAGCAGTGAGCTGTTTTTTTGTTGTTGTTGTTTTTTTTTTTTTCATTTCTCTTTCTGAAATGCTCGAACATGACGCCGCCCATATCAGGAGCGGACATCTTGTCTATATTTGTATTAGACAGCAGAATTTAACAGGACAAAACAGACAATATATTGTTACAAAAACCTCTGAGGGCAGAATTGTTGCGCTTTTTGCTTTAAATTCATAAACTGAAGTTTTAAATTGAACTGAGCATGATTTTCAGCAACAGTTTATTATTGTTACTTTTATAAAATTTAATGTATTTTTCTCACTGAGGATCATATGAATGTGCAGGGATGCTCTGTGGAAACATGAGCCACAGTATACAGTATGTGTCTGTGTGTGTCGTCACAGTGGGTTGTTGTTTTGTTTTGGTATGGCATCCACGTGGCTAATGTAGCAACATGGGGTCACGCTAGTGCGATCAGTACGGGCCAGATCTGAGCACCAGCTGTCATACCTGGCCATGTCCCCATTCACACAGCCAGCTGGCGCTTTATCAGCTCTGCTGCATTACTTGTCTGTTCAGAACTATTATTATGAGTATTACAGGCACCACATTTCATTTAAGGAGCATCATTTCTGGAGGTGCCTTTACTGCCATAGAGGAATGTCTGTAATATTTTTCCATGGATGAAAACAAGCATTTGCCTTGGGTATAAAAAGAACATCTTAGACAGGCAGAGTTTCACAGAAGTAAAAAAGAGCAGCGGTTCACCAAGATTTTAAAAAACTGCACTCAATAATGTTCCTCAGCATAAAAATACTTTAAATACTCTTCATCTAAAGTACATTATATTATCAAAAGATTGAATCTACAGAAATCTCTGTGCGCAAACAAGGCTGAAAGTCAATATTGGATGCTTGTGTGGCATGCAGGCGTCACTGCATTAGAAACAGGCATAATTCTGCCATGGAAATTACTGTGTGAACTCAGGAACCCTCCTATAATTAATTGTCTCTGACTACAGTTCACTGTATCATCCACAAATACAGGTTAAAGTTCTGTTGCGCAAAGAATAAGTTATATGTGAACATGATCCAGTAATGCTGCTGTCCTTTCTGGGTCAAAGTGGAAAACTGTTTAAAACAGGAATGTAATTTCATTTTAGAAAGCATGGAAATCGCTTCCAATGATCTTCTTATCAGTGCTCAGTTCATAAACCTGCATCTCTGGTGGTATATGGGTGCATTAGTATCTATGGAATTGGCACCTTGCACATCTGTAAAGGCATCAGTGCTGAAAGATATAAGAGCAACATATGCTCTGGTCCAGATAATGTCTTTTTCAGGGCAGCTAGAGTCTTATATCAGACAGGAATGCGACAGGAATTGGCGACCTTTGAACCATTTGCTTTGTCCTTGTAATTCAGTCACCGCAGGTGTCACTTTACATGATGAATATCCCTCTGTAGCACAATCAAACACTGACTGGAACCACATTTAGCACTTACCACCATAAAGACTACTGATGTTGACATGTTTTGCATTATTCATTAAAAGTATTGGATGCTTTTGGATGATGCAAAATCTATCTGTGCTTTGACCATGCATAGCCTTTCTGACCAATAACAGATCACAACAGATGCTTACATAAGAGACTATTAAGAAAATGGCTAATGGCTTTTTATAACAGTAATAAAGAATTATTGATTTTCTCTTTCTGGCAGTGATGGTTTACCAAAGATCATGGCTTCACTTTAACTTGATTCTGGCCAGTCACAGCTGGTATTTGTGCCTTTGAGCAAGGTTGGAGAGAAGAATGGGCCAAATTTATAATCAGTTTTACCATAAATAGTTAGATTTCAGTGAGAATCTGCTTCCAGCATTTACTGTAAATATGTGCTGAACATTTTATCATGAATAGCACCCAGCTGAAGTGTGAGAGTTCACCGTCTATGCTATTAATAACTCCAGTATTTTAATATAGTGTGTTGTCTGGAAGTCAAGGTTAAAATGTGTCAGTGAAAAGCTCCTGAGCTAGCAGTTGCCTTGTGACTGATGTTGTCTGCACACACACAGGACACCTTGAGAACACTTCTTCCCCCAGGTGAATAGCCATCATTACCCAACCCTGAAAGCCTAGGTTTATTGTTACTTCCTAAACCGAGAAACACATCCGCAGTCCATTAACATGAATTAAGATGTTTACCTTTTGGTGAAAACTCAACAGCAGCTCTCAATCAGTGGGTTATTGTCTGTCCCACCACAGGTCACTGGTAGTTCCTGAGTCATAAATCACCTGGGCTAACCTTGTCCAACATCTCGAACCAGTTTTACGCTGGATTTTCACAGCAGGGATGAGAATATCTGTTGTTGGGATTAGTACTGATTGCAATCACTGGTACTTCCCAGCCGCAAGGGTCACGGAAGAGGCCACGAGAGGCCGGAGGCTTGGGAGCAACTAAACAACACCTCCCGTCCCCACCTCCACTGCATGGAATGTGTCTGTTTGTTATCTCTCATCTCCACAGTTAACTTTGCTATCTGCACCCGACTGTTAATCTATCATCTCACAGAGTAAATATCAGCATATGCAAGTTAAGGCTGTGAACAGCAGTGAGCATATGTTGAACTCTGTATCTGCAGCTCACTTCCCTTTCACTGCAACAAAAACATTCTCAAAAGGATGGTTGGCAACTAATGGCACTTCATCTCAAATCCTGAATTTAAAATTTGCCTCTTTATCGGATGTTGTTTTTCACCCTTTTTTTGTTTTTTAAAAGAGCTTCCTTCATCTTTCACTGGTTAAAGAATAGAGTTAAGTCGTCTGAATCAAGTGTGGATATGGTCAGATCAGAGATTAAGAAATAAAGAGCAAACTGCATGTTTTTCTGTTCACATCAAACATCAACCATCAGATCAGATATGACACATTAAGTTCCCGTTTAAATCTTTGCTTATGTCTGTTCTGTTATGAGAAGCACAAAATCCTTTCATGTTCCCTTCGTATCATAACTCATTTGTGCCTGAACCGAGACAGAAGGGTCACAAAGACAGGAGATAATGAGATACAAAGGGTACGATATCCTTGAGCGACACTGCATTTATTATCTGTGCTGAGTCTAAATCTGAGTCAGATGCTGTTTCCTGTAAACTAAAACACATCTGATACAAGACAAAACAGGATAAAATAGAGGACAAAGGCGACATAAAGTAATTACTGAGTTGTGCAGAGAAACGAGAAGGGGTGAGAGCAAATATTTGCCCTTGCTCGAAGCATGTTTGGGTTTCGGCCACCTCAACCAGTCCAAAGTCTAGAATCTAAAATTGGACTTTTACTTCTCTGAACTCTGCTTGCCAGTCAAAACTAAAGCAGGCAAAACCCATGAGTTCAAACACAGCGGAGGTTCAAAACCACAGGTGTTGTTTGACTGTGAATTCCTACACGCTATCATTTTTGTTGCCGGAATAAATGGAAGATATGATATTCTGAGTGTCGGCACGAAGGAGTCTAAATCTTGTTGACGCATGTTCTCAAGGCTGAGAAACCTTCCCCACCATTCCCTTGTCAGAAACACACAGTATGGAACTCAATGTCCTCCCGCGTGTTTGTCGCTCTGCGTGTTGTGTCTCTGCAAGCAGAGATAGCTGCCGTGCCAGAGACTGGAGGGGAACGAGGAGGACATCGGATTAAATTTACTGGAAGGTGGTGGGTGTGTGATGTTTTGAGGGATTAACAATGAATCCGCAGAACTGATAAGAGAAAACTCTTAAGTCCTAATGTTAATACCACCATACGTGCTTATACGACACCTAAAACGGAAATATTTATGCTTTTAAGCATCTATCCTAGAGATACTAGATTCATACTTCACATTTCAATATTATATAGTACCAACACGTTAAAGTCTTTACTAAAAGAGAAATTATTTAATCTTGGCATGTCTTTAATGAGACTATTGTGTCCTATTCTAAGTTTGAACTTTTCACATTTCCTAACAAGATTTAAATCTGGGATAGTCTTCCTGCTGAATGAATCACTGGCATATTATTTCATTTACACTGGTTTATTTTAGTATCTCATTAACCCTCATTAGCAAAGAAGATAAAACAGTTTCCCTTATTGTAAAAGATAAATCATTGTTATTTGCTGTGATCTCTAACTACATCCAGAGCTAGCACTGGCTGCGGGTCATGTCATGTGTTCACGGGACTTGATGCAGTCCTGTGAAAACTTAAGTACACATTCATTGCTTCCGTGGGATTTAAAGTGGTAAGTAGTAGCCAGGTACTGCTAATCAAATTGTCAGCAAGTGTGACCACCTCCAAAAAGAACCTTTTTTTTTTTTTTTGGACCATGGTTGGACCAAAAAACCCAAGAGCTACACCCTGGACTCAATAGGCCTCACATAGCAAGTTTTTTTTAAACTTGTAAAGACGGCACAATTTAAAAAGACAAAAAAAGACTGATCTAGAATGGCTTATTTTGAAGGGTTGACAGGAGAAATCCCCTGATCTTTAAAAACAACATGTCTAATATATTTGAGGCTATAGTGTTTTTATATTTGGTCAGTGAATAATCAACAATCTCATATTAATATCTATTAGCCTCATTAAACTAGAGACCTGTACCTCAGTCATAACTGAAATACGGTACGGTAACTTATTCTGCAATAGTAAAATGAGGGACTGCTGCAGTTTTTAAATGGTTATAGTTTGTGAGCTTTGGCATTTGTTACCTGACTATGTGTGAAGTTGTTGGTTTTGGATTTTTTTACAAACACGAGTAACCAATAGCTATAATTCCATCCATCCAATTTCTTAAGCACTTCCACATCAATCCACTTCAGGGTCTGAGTGGATACACACTGGTCAAGTCTGCAGTTGATAACAGGGCCGACACAAAGAGACAGACTGCTTTTTTTAGGATCATCAATGAGAAGAAGTCAAAAGTACCTGGGCATGCAAACTGCACATAGAAGGACCGCGACCCACCCTGGGGATTCTAACCCTGGACCTGCTTTGATGTGAGGCAACAATGATAATGATCAAAGCCCCATGCCTCCCAGACTGTAAGTCAAAAAGCTTACTGACTGACAGCATTTATCTTCAACACTGGGTCTTAATATACTGAGACATGTACTTCAGTTCTCTCTTACTGAACAAATAAGATCTAAATCTTTGCTAATGTTTTCACCCAGCGATTAGTCGGTTGTTGTGAGGTCAGACAATGCAAATCTGAACTTAACAGATATATCACGTCAGAACCTTTTTATGAGAAACATAACAAATGTGATGTTTGCGATGACTGTGTCAAGCTGACTTCTTTTTCTTTCAGTTCACGTGTAAGGGAAACATTGTGTGCATGTGCTCTATCGACATTGATTTAAAGCTGAGACGTTGACGACATAGTGCGTGACTGTACTGTCCTGTTTTCCAGAGAGAAGAGCAGCATGAACCCGTACAAAGGCTCAATGTTTGCATCTTATGCATCCTTCTAAAAAAGCTTGGCACTGACAAGGGAGAGACTAAAAATAGAAGCCAGGATGAAAAGTTTTAAAGCTCTGGGGGGCTGTGTGAGAGAGGAACATTGGTCCTGCTGTGCGTTCACTGTTAAAGGTTTAAAGGTCTGTGCTTTTTTCTTCTCCTGTCTGATGTAAGGGACACAATATTTTAGCTGTACAATAAAGCAGCAACCAGCAAATCATTCTGATGAGCAGCTTGTCTGGCACCAACATCCATACCAAGTTCAAAGTCACAGACAGTCAGAGACCTGACACTCAAAATAGCTATATTTGTGCATACAGTTAATTAGATTTTATTTATATAGCACCACATCACTACAACCAGTAACCTCAAGGTGCTTCAGCACAGAGTTTAAGATTTCAAAACTCATCTTGTTATATTTCTATTGTCTAACCACTGGTAAGATGATAGTAATGTGCATCTACTCGACACTGAGTGAGGTTGGTGGTTTGTTACTGTCAGTAATTGTAGGGAGGTCTGAAACTGAGAGAGCACAGGGTCATATGTGACATCAGAGAGTGGTGTGGCTGTAAACGTTTACATGCTGCCCATCAATTACATCACCATCTGATGACATCATCTCCCACTGGGATGAGTGGGACGTCCCAGCATCCCCGTGGCTTTTGATTGGCTCTCTGTAGTGGCCATACCCAAGCTCAAGATGCTGGGAGGTAAAATGTGATCTGTGGAGCTATTGTGACAGACCAAAGACCTCACTATGAGCTGCCATCCCTCTGCGTCTTCTTCTGTTTTTGTCTCTGTGTCCCTTGAAATTTGCCAGTCTGCCTGTTATATTTCAGGCAAACTGCAGAGAGAGTCAGAGTTAACAGCTCCTGCCCTGTGGCTGCCTGCCCCGCCTTCAAAGCAGACAGTAATCTTAAGATTGACTCAGGCAATAAAAGACAAGTGTGGCCAAAGTAGCTCAGCTTTGATCATGTGTTTTACATCATTTTAAGCCTGTTTTACCCTTCAGGTAGAGTTTCACTTGCTCAAGTGGGCTGTTATTCGAGCTCAAATAATGTTTGTTGTGCAGTTGGGATGTGCAGGTCTTCTGAGCCCCCCAAACGTTTTTCATTGTGAAGGAAGATTTTGTGTTACGCTAAAACTAAATTAACTATATACTACAAAACAATTCTGCAATAAAAATAGTTTATCTTTATGTAAGCCAGATAGGAATGTTAGGACTAGAAGGGTGTGCCAACCTTTGGCAAGCAGGTAACCTGAGGCTGTTCTCCAAATGGTTGTTTCATTTTGTAATGGGACGGGGATCTCAGGATCCAAACAATCCCATTTTGTTGGTACTAAATCAGTATTGTTTCAGTGTTTCTGACCTCATGCGACTGGACAACACTCCACACTTTTGCGCCTAACCATACAATCATGTGTGTAAACTCTCACTCTGCTCATTAGTTGGCTTGACTGGTTCAAATAGAACTGGGAGGATTCAGGCTGCCACAGCGGTCTGTTGAATTGACTTGCTCCCTGCGTGATGGCAGTCGACTGGTTCTGACCTCCCTGATATCTAAAGGAACACTTTAGTTTAGAATGCCTCGATTTGTGGTGTTGTTGTGACAAGTGATTTATTTCTGCTTTCCTGTTCTCGCTTAATGAGATACCGTGTATTAATCAAATCCATTATGTGGCAGCAATAACCCTGCACCAAATGGAAAAGCAAGATAATTAGATTTTGCTAGCAGTGAGCTTACACATCAGTTAGATAAGGTAAAATTAAGTGAGTCATAACTACAATTAAAACAGCATATTGACTTGTGTCAGGGAGATTGCTACTGCTCACGGGAATGTGAGATTAACACAATCTAATATAACACATAATGCCAATTCAATGCATTCAGTCAAACTGAATGAATGGGGAAGAAAAGTGGTTAAAGTCAATGTGCCATTGTTGTTTGTATCACATGGGCTGGTCTAAGTATTTCCGAAATCACTGATCTGCTGGAGTTTTCCTGCACAAACATACCTAGGGTTCACGAAGAATTATTGGACAAAGGATACCTGAGCAGCCACTCTCTGGGTGAAAATTGCTTGTTTATGTCAGAGGTCAGAGGAGAATGACCAGACTATTGGAGCTGATATGAAGTCAAGGAGCCACTAATTTAAACCAAGGTATGCAGAATAGCGTCTCTGAATGCACAACACATCACATCTGGAGCAGAAGACCTCACTGGTTGGCCCTGCTGTCAGTGAAGTGCAGGTTGGAGATAAACTGGATAACAGAGGCCTGAAAAATCCTCAAAGTCTCAGTTTCTCCTGGGACAGTCGTATGATAGGATCAAAATTTGATGTGAACAACATGAAAGCATGAATCCATCCTCATTTGTATCAGGCTCAGGTTGGCTGGTGGTGCTGTAAATTTGTGGAGGATTTTCTTGGTAGACATCAGGCACTTTAGTAGCAGCTGAGCATCATTTTAATGCCACAGTGTTGTTGCTGACCATGGCTATCCCTTTATGACTACAGTTTTCCATCTTCTGATGGCTACTTCCAGCAGGACAGCACACCATGTTGCGAAAAGGGGAATTTTCATCAAGGGTCTGTAATTTTCAAACATGCAGAAATTATGTGATACTATCATGTCAATGTGGACGAGAATCGCCAAAGAATATTTTCAACAACCGGTTGACTTTATGTCATAAAGAAATACAGCAGTTCTGAGGGGAAAAAAGGGGTTCTGCTTGAGTAATGTGTCCTAAAAACTATAACCTCCAGATTTAGGAAATAAAATAAACAGCTATATTTTGGACCCAACTGCTAAGAGGCAGCTACACTGTGTTGATATTTAAGTCTTTAATCAGAATTATTCATTAGGCATGTGGCACACTCTACACTTTTAGGTCTGTGCCCATAAATGAGTTCTTGGCTGGAAATGTGAAGGATTTATGTGTGCGACTTGAGGATAATCAGTGTTTCTATTAGAGATACTAGAGACTTTTCTACTATTATGACAACCGCAAATACACACATCTATTGACAACTGTCCACAGCAGCCAGTCACTGCACTTACTATAAGATTAGAAGTTATTTTAGACTGCTTCGACAGCTTAGTTTGAGAGATTTGAGAGTTGCACTTTTCTTACACAATCATGCTGCTGACGATGATGTTTTTCAGAAGCTATTAAATGAAACCATCTATCTTGCTGTTTAGTTTAATTCATTTCATACGGTTCAAGGTATGCAGATAATTGTGTTCAGTAAATGCCACCTACTGATAAAATTAGGCTTTTTTAATTATTCATGGTCAGCATGGAGGAGCCTCTTTAGCCTTTGGAAAAATAAAATAGGAGGGGGACACAAACGCTACATACACACAGAGAGTTCACTTTACTTTGGTCCAGATGGTTTAATCATAGGATCGTGTTGGCATCGGTAATTTCACCTGTCATTACCCCCACAAATAGAACTCCCTGTTTAATCTTCATTTCCTTCACTGGGTGCCTCTGTTGTTAGAAAACTGAAGCTAATGATTGGAAACGATTGGCTTTTTATTCATTTAGACACACACACACACACACACACACACACACACAGTCTGGCTCTTCATGCTTGAGACTTCGTGATGTGCCTGCCCTGTCTTGTGGTTTTATCACCGGTTTTGATCTTCACGCACTGCCTTTGTTCTTTGTCAAACACTTTTTGATGTTTGTTTAAAGAGCCTCGGAAATCAATCCGGCTTTGACTGGACTTCATTCTCCATGCTATTGCTCGGGATCTTACCCTCATTTCACCTCGTGTTTGTAAATTTCCCAAAAGGCCTGTTTTGAAAGAACGTTAGCGTCTCATCTGAATGACCTTTACACTGATCGACTTGATCTAAGACGTTTGGTGATTCATGCAAATGAACGACAGGCTTTTGAAGACGAGATAAGTGGCAGCAGAGTGTGATTAAAAAAACTCATGAGTGGAAGTTTCCTGGCTGCTAGTCTGATGCAATGAGCGAAGTGAAGAATTATGAGTCTCAAAGTGAATGAAATGAGTGCTGTGTGACTCCTGCTGAGCTGGAGGATCAGCCAACACAGCAGTTGCTTGTCTCTCTGTCTAAACAACATCCATAATACACTGGATCTCAACCTCAGCTGGCTTATGGTTTTAAATCTATCACGACGTAGCATCATCCTGCAGATTAGCTTCAATGTTCCACATCCTCCATCCCCAAACTGTTTGTACTTTTTAGTTTATGTATTCACTTTGAAATGAAGGCTAGATATTGACTCTTTCCCACTTTGACGCCTACTAGGGGTTACCTTTGTATCTCTTTTGTAAACTGAGCAGTTTCTACCCTATTCAAGGCCTGCGTCCAGTAACGAATGACTGGATATGCAGCAGAAGTTAGAGATCTCTCTCTACATTTGGAAGAATCCAGAACCCTTCACCTAAGAAGACCACACCAAATTTTGCTCAGCTACAGAGAACCTTTGAGATTTTTCAAACTATAGCTCCTCAATGTTGCCATTAAAAACAAATCAAGAGTAAAGACTGAGTTATGATGAAGCAAATCGCAGCAGGAAAGTTCCTGTTTCAAAATAGAAAAACACACCTGAGGGTACATTCCTCGTACGTGATTAAACAGCATCCTGGAGCTGAGTCAGACCCGTAGGCTCGTCAGGTGTTTATTATCAAGCTGGGTATCCTGACTTTTGATTGGTTCCTCATATATTTTTTACCTCCATTACGCAGCATTGAATGTCCTTACTCTGACTTACATCGACAGGACAAGACACGATGAACAACCCTTTCTTGCTTCAGTCATTTCTGTGTAATATCCGGATTGTTCTGGAAGTTATGATTAAGCAGTATGATGAAGTTCACCTACATAAGGATGTTTACCTGCTTGGGAGGTGTTTGTGCTTGCCAGCTGATAGTCACACTTCAGTGGTGTAGTACAGACTGCTGTATAAATGTGTGACAGCACGTAATTACAACATGGTAACGGTTTATTTGTTTTTAACTGTGTTGTTTTTTGAGGGTTTTTTTTTTTTAAACAGTTTTTCCCTCCATCGTAAATGTGCTTTACAGTATCTGGCAGGATGGTTGCTGGTGGGATACAGAAATTAACAAAGGGGATTTTGTGGGCTATTAGTCTCCTGCAGGTCGGCCTGTTTCTCTGTCATCCAGTAATGGGCTAATTATGGAGAACAGTAACCCGTGGGAGCACCACCACCCACCTTGCGTGCGCCTCGCTGTGAAACATACCTGTTCTCTAAATCAGGATGTCTGGTTTAAAGAAGGCTTTTTCCCTCCCCCATGTTAATGGTGTGAAACAAACTGTGATTTTCAAAGAGTCTTGTTTCCTTATAAGTCAGAAGAAAAAAGGCCGTCTTACTGGGAACAGGTTAATTGTTAACAAGCGGCAGCTGCAGCAAGTTTGTCACTAAACATGTTCGTTGTGTTTACATTCACTTTTTCACCACTTATTGGAGATATTATTGATTATGACGTGCACTTAGGGATGTGTTATGTTTGCATCTTTTTCTTTTGCCCCTTTTAAAAATAGAGAAAAACGTCTTAGCCATTTTTTTTTTGCTACACTTACGTTTATGTTTGCAAAAAAAGTACAAAGCATATCTTAAAACTGGAGGAAACTCACAAAAATATGGTGTCAATAGGAAGATACTGTGCAGTTTAAATATTCAGTAAATCCTGTGTTGTTGTTTCTCTTCTGTAAACTCAGAGGGAAATCATGATGTTGCCTCCTACTTTCACCGTGTGATCCCCAACTGTGCCTTCAGAGTAGCTTATCCACCCCCTCCACCAATTTAATACTTCAATGATCAAACCCTGAACTCCCTCCACTGTCAGCAAGTACAGCTTCAAAGCACCTGGAAACCAGCTCCTCGCTCCCCACACAAACAAACTGATACACTTGTTTAAGAAAAAAATATTTGTAGTCTGTGTATTAATGAAAACGTTTGATATCTGGAAAAATATACTATAAGTGTAAAGCTCTTACTACAACGGTAATGATGTTTGTTTCTTTTTGAAAATCTGCATCCGTGTTTCATATTTTACCCCAGTTACTGCATTACAGAAAGTAGCAGAGGGTGTGCAGTTCGATGCTTATTGCTTATTTCCAAAATGTGCAACAGATAAATAATTATTTACTTAATAGACCTGTAATAAATTTTTACACTGTATCTTTTTCTGGGTCATGGGGGGAGGCTTGTTTCTCTGCAGGTGCAGGAACACCTATGATGAGGAGATTTAATTTGCAGAGAGGATTCCCTACTTGGGGTTATCTTCACACTGCAAAAATGGGGTTTTACAGTCCAGGAATGTGCAAGGTCAAAAAGTGGAGGAGAGTGGGCAGGCAGGCGAGTGGGTGGTTTCTGGGTTAGTAGGCGGGGATCGCAAGCTTGAATCTTCAAGAAGGTCGAGCCAAAACGAGCAAAAGAAGGACGAGAGAATGGGACCGCAACCAGAATCAGACAGATTTTAAGGAAAGCAAGTAAATGTTTACTGAGCCAAATTGCAACCTTGGGACAAACCGCAGTTTGGTGGAGAATGGAGGTTAGGGTTGCTTCTAAAATCCCAAAGAGGTGATGAATTGATTAGGAACAGGTGTGTTGGCTGGACTCACAAACCTGAAATCCCACGGCACCTGCTTCACACTCCTGATAGAAAGAGGAAGAGTGAGAAAGAGAGAGATATAGGGCTCCTAAGCTCAAACAATTTCCTGTAAAAATTTGGTTAATGTTGCTCTAACAACACGAAGCGTTTCCAACATTAAATTAATTAGAGTATTCACGTTTCTCTTATCAAGTTTAAAGCAATAACATGTCAATACCAGTTTGTGGCCAGAACATGTTGCCAGTAATGGTATATTTCCATCACCACAGCTCAGTGTGTACTCAAGCATTGTTCAAAATCATCAGCCAATCCGGCAAATCTGCAGGCCGCTGAGTTCTGTAAACAATCCTCGCCTGCTGATATGTTTACGGCAAAAAGCATTCATTGTGTCCCTGCTGATCCTGCAGGTCAAAAGGCGTGATCTGAAGGCTGCTGATGTCATTTACTTCCTCGTGATTGTGAGGGAGATCAGTGTGCTAGCTGTGATAAACTGGACCAGGAAACTGGTTGAGTGGGAGTGTTGAAGGGAACTGGAGGCAAAGCGAAGCAGCAATATGGCTAGAGCTAGAGGTATCGCTGGAAATCATAATGGCATGGCAGTGGGAATGGGACCAGCAGTGGAAATGATTCTGGTTTTTCTGTATCCAATTTTCAGTCATAACACTTGACTTAAAATAAAATTTACAGCTCTGAGTTTTTGAATAGTATTTTTTGTGAGCAGTGCAAAATGGGCCAAGGAAATGAACATGTGTCATGGCCTCCACTTTTCTATTCCAGGTTCTTAACTGTGCAATTTTCTTCTGCTGAAACAAAAGCCTTCTTTTAAACAGTTGCTTTATGAGGAAACTTTCTGACTGAATACAGAACTAAACCACCTGTCTTTACAAAGCCACAAGATAATAATGAAAACTCCTGCAGATTGCAGAGGACACGATCTTATCCGAAGGTTAAGGATAAGGAAGATTAAACTCATTTCAACCAAGGATCAGGGACAGGTCTTAAGAAGAGGGGGGAGCATCAACCTTTTTTTATCACATAGCAGAATTCCCATCTTTGGGACCTCATTGACTGCACCGACAGAGGAACGCATTACAAACAGTCCCTGGAACGGCGCATGGAATAAACACTGTGCCTAAACAGAACCAGATGTTCCTGCAGCTATGAACCAGAGAGCGCTGTGATCCCACTCTGGGTTGGGCTGATCCCAAGCGTCACTGGAGCAAACCAGCTCCAGCTTTAGGCCTTAGCAAAACAGCCCTCTTCCTGTGCCTCACCGGAGTAACTATTCCTGTTCTGAGACCCTTTATTCAGCAATGTATACATTTAATTATGGGAATATTAGCTTGCATAATCAACTGAATCGATGTCAGTGAAGTGACATGTTGACTATGAGGGCTGTTACTAAAGTAGAAAGGTTGGATCAGGCTTTCTTTGGACTCGATATGGCCCGAACTGGGGCCTCTTGCATTTTTTGGACTAGGCGTTGCATATTTTGGGGGAAACAAACTCAGATTACAACCTACGTCCAGAGTGAAATCCCATTTGAAAAAATGAGTTTACAGATATGCACATGCCTAAAAGCACAGCATAATTTTAAAACTAAATGCTAAAGTGACAATCAAATCCAATTTTCTGTAAATTATATTGCCATAAAATCCTTCATTTTGTTTTGAGCCAAGGTTTAAAGACACATAAAATCAGATAAGTTGGGAGACTTCGATCAAGGAGATTAGGGTTCAACTCCTGCATGACAAGAAGAAACTACCCGGTTTGGATAAGGGTTAAAAATGACCCTTTAGTAATACTATAATCCTATGATAATCCTTGTCAGATTTCTGGGTTATCGGGATGGCACGTTACGAGTGTTTGTATGGAAAAGAGAGACTGATGAAAAGGGGACAAAATTGACAAAATAACTCAAATAGCTTAAATTTATCTAACATTTTCTTTCATTTGAGTTAGTTCAACTTATTATTTTTAACAACTTTACTTTTTTGCAAATAAAGTACTTGCTACTTAAAAATATAACTTTACTAATTTCTTTAAATTGCTGTATATGGTATCTTTGGAAGGTTTTGACTCCTGGGGTCAATGTGACCCCAAACCTGAAAGATATTAGTCTTTAGTCTGATATAACAGCTCACAATGGAATAAAAGTAAAATGTCCTTGTCTCCATAAAAGTTTTTTAGCTAAAGGTAGTGAGGTCATATCCTGTCAAATTTGGAGGTCTGCCCACTTGTCTGCAGATTTTGAAATGTGAGTGGGCAGGATTGAAGACTCTTCGAAAAACCAGAAAGGTGGTGGCTCTGTATTAGTCACCGTTGACTGTTACCAGCATTGTTTGCATCACAGCAAGTATTCTAATTTTCCTTAGTTTTCTCTTTTTCCCCCAAGCCATTTTAGTGAAATGTAAACAAAGCAGTGGTACCATTAGCTAACAGTTTGTCATGGTGTCTGCTGTGTGGCAGGCAGGAGGGAGGACCCAAATGCAGGACTCAGAAACAGAGAGTTAAATTTAGGGCGCAGCTTTATTGCTGGAAAACTCTTCATAGAAATAACCATTACAAAAACAAACCAAAACCTCAAACGCAGAACTAAAACCTAAACTGGGAACAGGAACCTAGAAACTAAGAAACTCACGCTAGGAAATACTCGGGACACGAAGGGACACAGCAAGGCAAGAGACACAGAAGACACAGCACAAAGACATAGTGTATGTTAACGCTGCAACGACGAGCAGGGGAAGACGCAGACACTAAATACAAGAGGTGAACAGGGCAAAGAAGAAACAGCTGGGAGACACAGCTGACACCAATTACACATAGAATAAACTCAAAGTTGACTGCTAAATTTTTCAACTGTTTAAAACTGATGATTTATTTTTGTATTTCTCTAATATTAACAGTTCAGTGTGTTATTGGTGGAGGCCAAGAAAAAATTGTTGAACTTAAGCTTTTAAATTTAGCAGTACTCAATGCAATTGAAATACCTTAATTTTTTTAAACTTTTTGTGAGACATGTTTTTGAACTTTTAACATCGAGATCTTTGACTTTTATTTAACTAAAAATGATTACAAAAATGAACAGTAAATATAGAGTTTTGCTAAACTATAAAAGCAACTCATTCCTTTTAAGTTATGTCAACTTATTCACATAGGAGACATTAATGAAAACTTTAAGTTCTAGTTACTAAAGACTTCTAATTTAAATATTAAATGTTTTTTTAGCCAAACAGTACATTTCAATTGTAATCAAAATATTGGAGTTCTGATAAGCTTCAACTTTTAAGTTCATCAACTTAAAAAAAACATAAGGGAATCGGTTGCCTTCATTTTTTTAAGGTCTGCTAACTTCTTTGGGCTTAAAATGTATAACAGGCAACAAGAAAACCAGCAGGTTTCATATAATTTTAATTAATATTACAGGAGGAATACAGTGTGGGAAGTAAACACAACCCTTAATATTTCAAGGAACTAATGACAGTTCATAAATTTTGAGTTGAAAGCCACGATGGCTGATTTGGCCAGAGAAACGTGCTTTCGTTGTAACTCAAAACTTTGGCAAAGGAAGTTTGGAGAGGCAACAACTTTGTGGGATAGTCTCCCTGGCCCATGTATATTTTCACGGAAAACAACAGATTTTCACATTCTGCATCATCATTTCTTCATCTGACATGCATTATGGTTTCAAGCTCATATTATTAGATGATGCAAAAAAAATGTCCTCCTGGGTGGAATCTAGCTTGTTTTTTCTGTTCCCAGGGTGAAGTTTTGAAGTAAAGTGAGCATCCAATTTGTAGGGAGGAAACCACTTCCATTCCCACCAAATTGAGACTTGCCAAGGCTCCAAACCTGCTGTTACACAACCATTGGGTTGGATGAAGGCCCTCTCACATGATGTTAACTCCATACGCAGCACTTTCCGAGGGTCAGACCTCAGCCTCCAAACCCACTAACTATCTATTAGACTCAAAGTGAAGCTGTTCATTTGTGCTTGTGGTACAAATTCCATTTGTGTTACAGTAAAAAAAAACAAAAAACCTTTTGCTTCATCATGGTACAGTAGAAGACAAAGTTCTCTGTAAAGACCAAAACTTGTGACACATATATTACTGGCAGCACTTACACATACACTTATACATACATAACTGTTTTAAACAAAACAGGAAATTACATACATAGTGTGTACTTTGTGTATATTCTACAGTGATGTGATGTTATAAATAGAAGAGAGGGCCAACATCATCAGATTACTCAGAACTATGTTGTTTAAAGTTACCAGGTTTCATTATGGTAAATACACTTTTTACCATCACATTCGCAGTGGTGGTAAAAAGAAATACACTAGGCTTGTTTAGAAGGGCTGCTGAGAGAAAGCCTCTTCTCTAAAAAGAACATGGCAGTACCGCCTAGGATTGCAAAATTGCATCTGAACAAACTTGAACTCTTCTGGAACAATGTCCTTCGGATAGACGAGACCAAAGTGGAGATGTGTGGTTAGCACCACATTTGGTCAAAACCAAACACAGCATAGTATTTTGTAGTAAATGTGTGTACTTTCTGTTCCTCATGACTGTGCATAATAAAATTATTCGTGTATGAAACATAACATTCAAATGCAAACAAACACATTAGATGCAAAGCTGCTATCATTACAGCCCTTTTGAAGATTTTTATTTTCCATTAATTAATTAATAAAATAACACAAGTAATTTTACTCTTTGTAACATTATTACCATGAAATGCTTTCAAACAGAAAGCAAATACTTGTACAATGTTGCTCTCAATAAGTCATCCATTCGTAAATATATTTATGATCACATTAATTAGTTTATTGTCATTTATGCTATCTTCAAGTATTTTTGTTTCACTTTGCACAGTAATAATGTTTACAGCTATCAGGCCTTTACTAAACACATTTACAGGTTAGTAAATATAAATCAGTTAAATCTGAGAAAAGGTCTCACTTGGTCTCCAGTGCAGTATTTTTTTTAAGCATATTTAATGAAACTATGCAACATTATGCCGTAATAATGTGTAATCTTTCAGAGTTAGAGTTACTTATTTATCCGTGTTATTTATTCCAACATTTAAATTGTCTACTTTAATGGAATGACCCACAAACCATCGGGTGTTAACCTGACATCACTGGTTTTTTGTATTATCTACAGCAAGTCTATGTGGAACTTACTGTCTGGGTGACATATGACAGTTTACTAGCTTTAAAACTTCACAGGAAGTGTGAAATTTGTCAGAAGTTTGACACCAAAGAAGTCAAATAGATGGAAAATGTCTGGTTGTAGTTACTGTGGGGAATGAGCTTTTGATGGTGTATCTTGTGTCAAATAGAAAGAACAGAAAAAGAAGAAAAGCTTCAGTTTTCACCATGTCCTCTATTTGTCCTCATCGTGTTTTCTGCTCATGGTTAGAGATAGAACCAGCAACAGTAATGCTTAAGTAAATTTATAATGCTGTGGCTGGGAGGTTTGCAGGCCTGACTCTGTGAATCAACCCACATCTAAAAGAGGTCAAAAGTTCCCAACCATAGCCAAAATACCCATGAACTGTAAGTCAAATAGCCAAAATGCAAATGCCAAGCCAAATTTGTTGTCTACAAATGAAACGCACTTGGATAAAGCTCAGAATTCAGCCAAAATGTCCAAACTGGCTGGCATCTTCAAACAATCCTCATTGTCATTCCACAGCACTGGCACGAACCACAGAGCAAAACAAATAACAAGAGTCATTTGGCACCCAAACATATCATGCATCTGTCTTGCATGCTGAGGCTTTGATAGTTTCTGCATCGCCCACACAGAGAGCCAGATTCCTTTTCTCAAAATAGCTGGCTGTTAAAGTAGATGGTGTGTTTTGCTCTCTTTTAGGGAGATGCATAAGTGGGAACTTCCCACTTTACTGTGGGAATGTTAAGGAAACCGAACATAAACATATGGGAACAAAAACAACTAAAGAAAACAAAAACATACAAAAAAAACCCTCATTTTTTATGACTATTAATTAGACTAATGAATATTTTTGACCAGTTAACTGACATTTTAATTTTGATTTTACCTTTAAAAATGGGACTCCTTACATTTGTGTCTTTAGCATATGAATTGTTTGCTATACAAAGAAATAATAGCTATTTCTTAATATATATACTTCTTAATATATAATACTTAAATTTTTAATACAAATTAATTAACTTAGAAACTACATTTACATCAAATATGTTGTGATAGACACACACACAAAAAATACAAAAATCAAAAGAAAGGATGCGTTTAAGGTCAAAGGGACGGACCAAAGTTTTGAGGACTGACCAAACAAAACCAGGATGAATTTTCCAGCACTGCACATCAAAGTGAAATTTATAATTAAGTACCTAGAAGATCATTAAATTAACATTTTGGATCCAAGGCCAAGTTTACATGAAAACGTTTTCTTGTAAAGTTTTTGTTTTTGTTGTTCTTGGAACATAGATAATAATTAAACATACCACCTGTCTGCTGGAGGTTTCTTCCTGTTAAAAGGGGGTTTTTCCTTCACAATGACACCAAAGCACTTTCCATATGACTGTTGGGGGTTTTCTCTGTTTTGTTTATTATTTGGGGGTCTTTACCTTATAATATAAAGTGCCTTGAGGCAACTATTGTGATGTGGTGCTATATATATATAAATTGAACTGAACTGAATTGAATAGAAAATTCAAATGGAAGAAGCAAGTCAATAATGTAGTTATAGGAAGCGCCAAATATATATTAATTCCATGATTCCAGCGTTGTGCTCCATACTCCCCCCAACCTCTGCTTCACACCTTCCCCTCCTGCTTATCTCCACCTGCTATTTTTGGAGGGCAATGTGCAGACATGCCTTTGCAAAGACATGTGAAGTTCAAATAAAGACCAAGACAGGCACAGAAACATTGTGACATTTATTTATCACCAATCCACCCCTCCATTGTCAAATTTAGCTTCAAAATGTTTACCTTCAATGTTAGCTCAACATGTCCGTACGTGCAGGTGACTTTTACTGAAGGACTGAAACACAGACACCCTGTTGAGCCCACAAGCAGGATTTGTTTGTGTGGGGTGTCCCTCCACTTTGTAAGCTGCGTTTGGGATTTACCTAAGTGAAGCTCTTGGAAACAATTTAGTTTTTCCACTTGATTCTTTACGGTAGAAAGAAAAAGAAAGGAAGAAATTATGAGGAAGTCAGGATTAAAGTAACCGATTAAAGCTTTGAACTCGAATTTGCATTTAATTTCTGTGTGAAACAAAGCAAGTTCAGTGTGACCAGCAAAAAAAAGAAAAAACCTACACACACACACACACACACACACACACACACACACACACACACACACACACACACACACATAGGAGAATGATTGTGTTACTATTGCTATGAGGGAGGGATCAGGATGTCAGGAAAGCTGTGAACAGGTTACGACCTGTCCTGAATTCAAGAAGCTGGATCTAGACTGAAATGACTTCTGCTGTGTTTTGCATCTCTCAGCATCAGACACCCTCACCCAGGTATCCCAGGGTGAGGGTGTCTACTCCTTGCCTCTCTTTTAATGGCCTGTTGCATTACAAGAGAAAACATCTACTTCAAAAGTCTGTGTCAATTATTTAAAATAAATAAATCAAGCAAATAAATCCAGTACTACAATTTGAAATGATTTCACACTGAGACATTTTAAATAACATTGTATGAACTGACAATTGGCTCTTTAATTCAGACGAGGGAAATTCATTGTGGAGACGACCTGCAGTCATTGTGGTGTGAACCTTCCCGACCTCAGCTGCTTGAGGCTCGACCTCTCACCTGCTCACCCTTGCTTGCTGCTGTGAATCTGATGGTGGTATCTGACGGCTTGAGGCGAACACCTTTAGTCAGGGGAAATGAATCAGCCATATGCTGCAGTAGGAATGCCATAGTGCAGACTATCTGGAGTTTTCCAGCAGGAGCTCAGGAATTCAGGCACCTGTGAAATTCCCTTTACTCTTTTCAGAGAGGGCATTGATCCTCCATGAGTGTGTCTGCAGAGATGTCAAATAGAGCAGAGTGGAAAAAGTACATCTGATTGCAACTCAGGAAAAGATCAGCGGTCAGTGGTTGTTAATTTCTCGACCCTGAAGAACAAACAGAAAACCAAAAACCACATGTCTCCCGATTTCAAAAGAAAGTGTCTCTGAGTGTAAATTTTTGAAGGTGTATGGCAGGAGGAAAGTTGGAAGCTTTCTTTATAAATCATTCTTTCCATTCTCCAGAAAACTGGCTGGATTTTAAAGGCTGCGGACATCACAGGATGACAGAAATGGACCCTTTTGATGTGCTACACAGTCGGATCAGTGTGAGCGGTGCCTGTAGCCCAAACAATGTGCTGGCGTCATATTTCATAATCTTTGCAGGCACGATGTTTGGAGCAGTGTGGCTGCATTTCATCAATGGCGACTCAGACGGAGAAAGAGTCTGAAGAATCTGTTTCAAACACACTTCACTGATTATCTCAAGTTGAACTCTGGCAACACCAAACCTGCAGTAAGTCATAAAAACAACAAGAATGTGTAATTTGATTTATTTTCTTACAGAGTAGTAACTTAGTGCCACGCTTGCCTATAGTTATAATGAGAAAATGTTTCTGTTTAAATGAGTTTGAAATGGTGGCCTGCCCCTCCCTTCCTTCCCTCCCCATCTCCAGCTGCCTCCCTCTTCCCGCTCCACCACAACCACCCACACATGCAGGGCCTTGGAGTAGGGGTATGTCACCAGGGTGCAGAGGAGGCTACCCCCCCCCCCCCCCCCCGTCCCCTTCTAGCTGCCTCTGCCTCAATTTTATCCCACAACTTAGACATTCACATTACTCACACTCTCATTACACATACATATAGGATCTTGGGGGTGGGCACAATCACGGAGTCCAAATTACCATCAGGGTGTACACCTCACCCCTGGCGTCGTTGCCCACCTCTCAATTTTAAATACACTTAGACATTGAGGGCTAGCAGGAGGGACTATGCGCTTACCTGCTGCTCTCTGGCAGGTAGCTCCATGCCCTCCTGGGTTTTAATTGCACCTTAGAACACACATGCATCAACACTACAATGAGCGGGTGGAGTGAGGTTTGGAGTCTTCTCTCACCCCCGTTCTCTGCGGCCTGCTGGAGCGGGAGGGCTAGGAGGAGTTGGCCGTCCGACTGCGGTCTGGAGTGTGGGGCCTCCCTGCTGCTACGGAGTCGGGGTGGTCTGCCTCTCCCCACCGCAGGGAAAAGGGTAACACCACCTGGGTCTGGGTGCAGTTCCCCCCTCCAGGGGCAAGGGTACCTAGACCCGGTTTGTAGAGTACGCTTGGGGAGTGTGATCGTGTGTACAGCGTCTCTTTATGTCTGTCTCCACGTTGGTTGAGTGTGGAGTGAGTGCATATGAGAGCATGAGGGTGGGAATGGATGTTTGTGTCTATATGTCAGGTTGGGTATCAGACGTCACCTCTCTGGGGACACCTCAGGCCCTCCAAGGTTTGGAGGCCTATCTCCGCCCACCACCACTTCCCCTGCCAGTGGCGGACTCCCTCAGGTGTCGGTGCGTTGGTGGTTCTTTGTGTCTGGGGGTGGGCGTCCAGGTACACACCGGCTCACTCCTTGGCGGCCGCTTATCGGGGCCTGGAGCCTGGGGCTCGCTTGGGCCCCTTCGGAGGTGGGGTGCCCCCGGCCTCTCGGCCTGGGGCTCGGTCACTCAGGCACAGCTGGGGGCCGGCGGAGCTCATGGGCGCGTCACTGCAACTCCCCCTGGCTTCTGCTCCGCGGCTGCTGAGTGAGCCCTCATCTGGGACTCTCCTCAGCTCTTACTGGAACAGTGGCGCGGCTGCCCCTCTGTTGGTCTTCCATGGTCTCTTGTGTTCTGGGGGCCTCTGGATGTCTGGAGTTTTGATCTCCTCCATACCCGCTTCACACCCCGGAGGACGGGGCTGTGGCCCCCCCACACTCCCTAGCAGATCGTTACATGGAGAAACCTTTGGAATACAAGCGCGCTGATCCACACAGGTATGCACACGGGTGTTCACTGCTCGTAGACCCAAATTACACCTTTCTTGGCTGCTACTTCGAAGCACATCTGTCCTGCGTGCTGCACAACAACATTGAATATTTAGTATTTACTGCTGTTTACACTTAACTAGATTAATGCGATGGTGTTGTGTTTAGTATGTTGCTTTGTTTTTTTTTTTGCTTGTTTTCTATTCTTCTCTCAATAGGTGATCCAGGAGATTTTTTTTTTCTCCCCCCCTTTCTCACTGTCCCTCTCCCCTTCTGTTTTTCCTTTCCTTCCTCTTTCTTTCTCCCTTTCCTATCCCTCACTCATGTCTGTCCCGTCTGTAACATCTGAAAATAAAATATAATAAATAATAAAAACAAAAAACAAAAAAAACAAAAAAAACAAAGATCGACCAAATGGACCAATACGGCAATGCCACGATGATCCATTTGGCAAAGTAAATCCATTGTTGTTGGTCTTCCTTGTTGGTCTTCAGACAACAATTCTGATGGCTAAAGAACCAAATGGGACAGGCAAAAAAAAAAAAAGAAAAAAGAAAAAAAAAGAAATGGTGGCCTGGCTCACAGCGTGGGTTATTATGGAATATCAAAATGCACACAACATAACAAGAAAGAAAGAAATGCACTATTTGATGATACGTACATGAAAATTGCTCCAGCTAGCTGACTTTTGTTGTACCGCAGCGCAATCAGAGCACAAAAAAACACATTAAACCACTAAATATGTAAAGTTAAAAATTGGTTGAGTTCACATGCACACAACCCTGGAGTTGTTTATATGTAACATTTAAAAATGATACTAGGGTGTGAGTCATTGCCATCTAGGTATCATTTATATAAAAGTGAGGTACGTGTCACTACATCCACATCCAGTGACGAGCTTTGTATGTGATCATTGAAGTCGAAGTATCCAAAGTAGCAGGCTAAGCAAAGTACCCCAGGTGTCCCACTCCTTAACTGCTTTCCCCAGGTCCTCTGGGAAGGATCTGAAATGATCAAAGTCCAGGAAAGAGATTAAATTTACCCCATCCCCCTCCTCCATGTTAGCTCATAATCCCTCCCTAAGGAATTGTTCAGGTGGCCTGCTGTTCAGATCCCCAAATCTTGTTATTCTTTCACATGTACCTTCACATATTATTAGAAGGAGTCATTATCTATCATGCGTTTGTCTATCTATGCTGCAGGGACATTTCTCAGCTCACTGTGTATAGCACCCTGTAGTGTTAAAATTAATCATATGGCTGCACAGAGACTTACCTACAATTTCCAGTATTGTGTTACATTGTAACCCACTATTGCTGCTATTGGCTCTGTATCTCCTGTGAATCTCCTACATGTTCTAGCATACTGGATGACAAGTAAAAAAGACTTAAAATGGCCATATGATGAGTGGACGGTAATAAACACAGACTTTGTGCAGCAGCAGTTGGAGAAGTGAGTATTTCTAATTCCCCCCTGCTCAAATGGCTTTGGGACTTTGTGTATTTATTACCTCTTTTTACATATTTGTGCCCATTCAAGTAAATGAGCTTGGTGCGGAGGAGCACAGGCAGTGCAAGAGAACGAAACTGCTGGTTTTGGTCTTTAAATAAAATTAGCTGACCAGAAGGGAAAACCTCCTTCTGTTAATTATCTGACCTGAGATCTGCTGACAGTGCTATTGTAAATAATCACAGTGAAGACACTAGGGATGGAAGAAGAAACAAACCTGAGCATAACGTTAGTTCAGACAGGCCATAAAGTGAAGTTGATCTCAGTGCCAGCTCAGTCAGTTTCAATTAGGTCCTGTTATTGATTTATATGACAGAGTCCAGCTCCTCTAAATGCACCTTAAAAATGTCAGCAAGGTAATTTGTTGAGGTAAATGAGGTCAGTCTTCGGCTGATTCACCTTCTCACATCCTGCTGTCCGTTTAAGCCTCACACCTGCAGGCTGCTTTGCAACCCATCTTTACCCTGGCTCCTATTTTAATGCTGCATTTATCAAAATCTTTTGCCACTGATGTTTTGTCTGTTTAGACTCTTGTTGCTGCTCTCCATGCCACATTGCACAGTGGGGAGGTGTGCTTCAACAGCCTTTCCAGCGATTTCCACATGAGTGATGAGGGGCAGTGATGGCCCTGAACATATTTATTATTACAGATGGAAACGACAATCTTTTTTGAATAGAGTGAGCTGTTTTCCAGTGCAACATGATATGGTTCTCAAATATTGTATAGACTCACGTGAGCCCTTCTATTATTCCTGAGCCTTCCTCTTAAAATACATGTTGACAAACACCAGAGCCCTGCAATTTAAAGGCCTATGCCTCTTTGACAACGTGACTGCTGCACACAATGTTCAGCAATTGTTCCTCTGTAAAATAAGCTATGTAATTACTTCTTGGTGATCAAGGCATCTTCTCTCTGACCGGCTTTTAGGATGGTACAGAAATAGTCCATCTCTCCTCCCCACTGTTGCGGCCCTGCAGAGAAACAACAGTCATTGTTGTGCTTTGAGGCTCTGCACTTCTTTTTAAGGCCATCAAATTGTTCAGCAGTAACAAAAATGGCTTTGGCTCTGTATGCTTCTGGGAAAGATTTAATGACACAATCAACATGCAATTTTGAAGTGCATGTTTTAGCTTTCATTTAAAGGGTTGAGGAAAAATACTGAATTAATAACTGAGGAATCGGAGACATTTTTATACACAGTCCCCTAAGCGGTGTCATCAGAATCAGAATAGAATACTTCATTAATCCCAGGGAGGAACTCTTTTGTTACAGATGCTCACTTAAACTATAAATATGTGATCCACATGAAATGAAAATGAAGACTATGTACAGTATAGACAAGAAATTACACGTGAAAATAGTCCAAGTGTCTTAAAGGAGAGTTATAAAGTTTGATGGCCACAGGCAGGAATGGCCTCCTGTGGTATTCAGTGCTGTAACATGGTCGAAGTTTATTGAGTCTGTTGTTATCTGATACTGTCAGTTTTCTGCCCCAGCACACCATAGCATCGAGGATGGTACTGAGCACCACACACTCATAAAACACCCCGAGCATCATCCACCAGATGTTGAAGGACCTCAGTCAGGTTCCTGTGTTTTTATTACAGTCCAGTTTATTGTCAGTATGCACACTAAGGTATTTATAATCCTCTGATACCACACAGACCCCGTGGATGGGAACAGGAGTCACTGTTGTTGCTGTCCTTCTCGTGTCCACAAACGGTTGCTTAGTCTTTGCCAAATGAAGCTGTAGATGGTTTTGCTCGCACCGCGTAACAAAGTTGTCCTGTACTCTTCCTCGTCACCATGTAATTGCACAGCACAGTGGTCATAGACACACATAGACACATATGTTAGCTTAACTGGGGATTCTAGCGGACTTAAAATAGATAAAAGTGCACAGAATAGAGAACTGTGAATAAAAATAAACATAACCATAAATAAATTTTGCATACTAACACTGTGAGAATCCTGCAAGCAATGACTCCAAAACCTGGAATTCATGGTTATAGACATCACCAGACAATGAAGTTTCCCCCATTTGTGCCAGGCTGTCATTAGTTTGTATTGTTTGTTGGTCTTTTAGTTTTATCTTCAGCAAGGGAAATGCATGATTAACTGAGCTTGAGATCAGGTGATTGACTCGACCACTGAGGAAAAATTCATGCTGCTGTTTTAGTCTGTACTCAGCCACACCCTAAATTCCACTGCCATCAGAAACCATACATGGTCTGATGAATTATGCTTCCTATGTTGTGTTTAACAGATTGCTCCCTGTTTTTTCTTCAGAAAATGCCCAACTGTTGATTTGTCCACTCATAACTCTTATGTAGTTAACTCTCTGATGGGCATGTTTTTGTTTTTGCAGCCTAAGATGACGCATGTGCACGCACTCCTTGCTTCAAACTCTGTATGTAAGCTGTTGCAGTCAATGAACTAATGCATCTGTGTGATAAATCTACAGGGCCTCTGTAAACGAATTCAGTACGTTCCATTTAGATTGGTATTCATGTACATGTGCGTTTCTAGCTATTTTGTTACCTAGTGTTCACCTGCTCCTCATCAGAAGTTTGTAATATTTTAAAAGAAATGATGGTTTGCTTTAAGTCAGACATTTTCTACATTAATGTAATTGTCAGATGCATATCTGTTTTGTCTCAACATGTGCGATCTGGCTTTAGATGTCTTAGTAATCTAATACAGTTCATATCCCCCACAATGTTTGGATGTGCTTTTTTGTTGGTTTGCAGCTAACATGTTGCAAATGTATTCAGGTCTCATCCAACTGTAGCCATCACAAGGGCCTTTTGTTAAAAACGATCACTTTAATACATGTGTAAATGGTTTCCTTGTTAAAGGTGAAGTAAGTTCTCAAGCTACAGGATTGTGTTGCTGTGAGCCCACATCTAACAGTGCTGCCATAGCACCAAGCATCAACAGCTCCCTGGTTATGTAACCGCATTGTAAAGTGAGTATGCTGCCCGAGTCAGGATACGCTCTCTCACTGGTGCTCATAACAAATAACACATATCCATATTCTGACATTTCGTTTCTGCAGTGAAACTCAGTTTGTTGTGATTTCCATACTGTTGCCTGCCTCACACAGCCTTAAACAGACAAGCTTCATCCAAGGAGAAATATATTAACCCTGACCTACAGCAGAGACTTAACCTTGACAGAGACATGCCAGGTTTATTGCTCCCGGCTCTGACCCGGCTCTTATCTGGCTCTTTTTTGTGAGCTGCTTTTCTTCAACAGCCTCAGATATGAGCTTTTATAAGCCAGATGAGCAGCTTCTGTTGAAGCACTCAACTTAAAACCGAGCGATGTCAGCCTCTAAATCAGAGTGTAGAACAACCAGAGATCTGAGAGGACCACCAGCAAATAAAGATAACCAATCCCTTTCACTTATGTGCATTCTTCTAACCTACTTTAACTTGAACTTGAACCTATAAAAAATGGAAAATACTGTATTTTATATCCCACAATTAAAACAAAAAATCTTGAATTAATATTTTACAACCAAATTATATCATTGCACTAATATTTATTTCAGAGATATAAAACAATCGTAATGCTCTCTTCTTCATAATGAGTCCTGTTATTATGGAGAAAATTGTGGCATAGTGTCCTCACACTATGATTACTGCATTTAAACTACAGTAGTGGTTCATTTACATGTACTTTAGTGTTTTTTGGTTTTACTGTATACTTTTACTTCACTATACACTCACTGGTCACTTTATTAATACTAGTAAAGTAAATAAAGCAAAAGTTTAGTGATATAGTGCCAGCTGCGGACTTGTAGTTTTTTTCATGTTTTTATTATTTTGTTGCGATATTTATCTTGAAAGGAAATCTCAGGCTCAGTGGAGAGAGACCCAGAGTCTGGGGCCCAGTGGTGCAAAAGCTCTGTGTACGCTTCACAGCCAGCAGGCCCTGATTACATGACCTCAGGGAGCTGCTGGAGAGGTATGGAAATAAAACTTCACTGGTGATGTGTGTTGCTGTTTGTCCACACAGAGCTCAAATATTAAAACCCTAAATTGTTAATACTAGTAGTAGGTTGGACTCTCTTTTTCCTTCAGAGCTGCCATCATTCTTTGTGGCATAGATTCAACAAGCTGCTGAAAACACTCCTCAGGAATTTTGCTCCATAATGACATTTCAATCAACTTTCTTCACCATTCTGATGCTCAGTTTGAACTTCAGCAGGTCACCTTGACCATGCCTACATGCCTACATGCCTAAATGCACTGAGATGCATTATGAGAACAGTTTTTAGTTAATACCAACTATTAGCGATTTTTCAGATGCCGATTTAACAAGATACGGGAATATTATATAATGCTCGACATTAGAAATTCCTAACTATTTGACTTGTGACTCAAGTATCTAATTAGGGGATTTCAAATGTCTAGAAATTTTTAGGCATTGCACAAGGCCAGACAAAGCAGAGCTTATCCTTTAAACTTCTTGTCTGGCTCCATTTAAAAACCCATTTGTAGGTGTAATTAAACAGTATTTCACCAAGAGAATTAAAAAAAAGAAAAAGAAAAGTGAAACAGAAGTATTTTTCTTCTTCTTCCCGTGACATTAATTATCTCACGATGCATTGCGAGTCTTAAGCGTGCAAAGGAAACCTTGGTCGTATAAACCTACTACACAGAAATAATTGCACCAATTAATTAAAGAGGGGTTTTCTCGTCATTCTTCACTTTTTAATTTTTCTCCTCGACCTTTCTGGCAGACAAACGATGGTGGAGAATGCACACACACACACACACACACACACACACACACACACACACACACACACACACACACACACACACACACAAAAACCTTGTGCACTGGGAGAGGGATAGTCAATAGAAAAGATTAAAAAATCTGTCACTTTTGAGCCCTTTTGCCATTGTTCCCCCGCTGTTAAGAGATTTAAGATGTCAAAGAAAACTCGCTCTCTTTTTTTCTCTTCACACAAAGGAATGCGGATTCTAAACACTCTCCCACGCCCAAACCTAAGACCAGATTTCACTTGTTCTTTTGACCCGTGATAATGTTTAAACTGTACTGGAGGGTGTTTTCACGTGTCAGCTCGGGGACTTAAACAATTCAAGAGGACCAGATGTGTGTTTCACATGGGTTGAGGTGCTCCAAAACAAACTATCATATCCATGGGAACAGCCGCACTGCTCGCTGAGTTTGGTTTAAAACTTTGGGACTGGAGTAAACATCGACTTCCTTCTGACTAGAAAATATGCGTCTTAACATCAGCGCAAACTAAAAGACTCATGAAGCAGTGCATCAACAGCACCCCTGAGATAAACATTTGCACAAGATTATTTTGCAAGACATACGAGAAAATGCATTGGCATTGTACCCCGCCTTTCGCCCTATGACAGCTGGGATAGGCTCCAGCGCCCCCCGCGACCCTGAACAGGATAAGCGGACGCAAATGGATGGATATGAGAAAATGCTTATAACATTAGATCGTGATTAAACAGCTGTGTAAAACGATGTCACATTGAAACTAATGACTTGATTTAGAGATTTAGAGAGTCACATCTCATGGTTTTGCAGTCCAAGACTATATTTTACCACATTATGAGCGTCAACATGCACATAATGTTCTTTTTGAGCAATTTTCTCTCTGACAGAGAAGAGCCAGATATTTCTCTCAGGTGCAAGCAAAGTGACAACAACCACACCCCTAGTATTAAGAGCCAGTATGTCAGTGTAGTGTTTACAGGTTCGCTATATGCAACCTTTGAGAAGTCTCTGTCATTATAAGTTAAAGAAAGCTGTGACAGTCTTTTATACCTTTATACTTTTGTTCTTGTGGTATTTTTAAATTTAACTCTACTGGTTAGAGGAAAATCCCTTTAAAAGTAGCAGTTTTGTGGAGTTTCCTTCTTGTTTTACTCAGGCTGTGAGCATTTATTATTTCTTTAAATGGACCGTGTGGTGTTTTTTTTCCTTCTCCGCCCCCTCTCCCCTCACCCCTGAAAATCCACTCAGTGTATCCTGTGTTTATACTTTATACCATGTTGCTATTTTAGTGCCCTTGCATTCAGGCAAAGAAACGTGGCAGGGTTTTCTCTCTGGCATAACCGCATTGGTTTCCTGAAAATGTACCTGCTGTAGACTGAATGGGAGACACAACAACAAACCATTGTGTTTCATTTTTATTTTTGTTTTAGCCGCCGTGTAATTATCTGGTCTGGAGGGAAGTGACAGAGCTCCTAGATGTAAATATGGGTGGATACAGAGGAGGGTGTTTGTGGAAGGAAAGAAAAGATTTTGGTCAACTGTAATTACAGTGGAGACGCAATTAGCCACTAAACAGACAGACTTTGTCATGAATGTGTAACGACACAATGAACATATTGAGTCTGAGCTGGACAAAGACCCTGCTACTGCTACAAGTAGTAATATCGTGAGCACGCGCCAGCCTAAAACCTTCCGAGAAAACTCAGAAACATGGAAAGTAGCTTTTTATCCTTAATTCGCCCCCTAAAAAGTAAAGAAATGTAAAGTAAATGGTTATTAAATGATAATTTAAGATTAAAAAAAAGGTGTCTTGAAGAGGTGCTAACAGTTTAGGTACAGCACTGCTAACATGTTTAAAGGTTTTTTCCATCCTGACATTTTTTCCAATTTACCACCTATTACATGGTGGTAGTTGAGATTAGTCAGTCAGGACCACAAACATGTCCAAAACCATTACTGTGTGTTGATATCCTCATTTTCCACTGATTTACACTCACAAAATTCAATCGTGTCTGCCCAAATGTTCCGGTGACGCGTCTTTCTCCCTTTACATGGGATCATCTGCCTCCATCTCCCCCTGTCCTCCTGTGTCACACCAACCCTCTGCATGTCCTCCTTCATCACATCTATAAAGCTCCTCTGCGATCTTCCTCTTTTCCTCCTGCCTGGCAGCTCCATATTCAACATCCTTTATCTAGTACGTGCACTATGCCCCCTCTGCACATATTCAAACCATCTCAGCCTCGACTCTTTAACGTTGTCTCCAAACTGCTCAAGCTAATGTGCTCATTTCTAGGTTTGTCCGTCCTGCTCATTCCCAGTGAAATAAACTCACAACCTTCACAACCTCTGCTCCTTACATCTCCAGCAAACAAGAAGGGGCTCAGAGCCGATCCCTGATGTAATCCCAGCCACACCTTAAACCCATCTGTCACTCCTACCGCAGGTCTCACTGTCCTCATACATGTCCTACACCACCCTCACATACTTCTCTGCCGCTCCTAACGTTCATGCAATACCACAATATCTGTTTCTGCTTTCTCTAGAGCCACAAAGTCACATTGTAGCTCCTTCTGTGCTCCTCTATACCTTCACATCAGTTAGTCTGGCTTCAACAAATCTCTCCCATAGTTTCATGTTATGACTGATCAGACAAACCAAGTTAAAAAAAAAATAAAAAAATCAGGCTCAGGTGGGAATGAAACACAGGTGAGACAAATGATGGTGAAGCAGGGTAAGACAAAGAAATGCAAACAATAATAATAATGCATTAAAAAAAACAAATAAAACAGAAACATGAGCACATACACATACTTAATTTTCAGCTAGATTCACAGATTTTCTCAGTAGCCACACAAGCATATTCTAATTTTCTTTCTTTGAATGATCTGATAAATTTTGTGGGTTTTCAGCACCACTGTGAAGAAAATTATCCTCATCTTAAACTGCTTTTTGAGGGTTTTGAAGTCTAAAGAAACAAAAACATGTCCAATCTCAGTGACCCAATACTCGGATGATCTTAAATTTTTCCTATTATAACAAAGAGATCTCAGTCTTTTTATCTTCCTTATGTGTGGTAATGGTCCAACCACATGGAGGGTACTGAGGGGACAAAGCTCACAGAACAAGCGCTGCCTTGTTGGACACTCACACTCTTACCTCGCTGGCGTCCAGTAGACCAGAGGGACCGGCAAGATCATATAACACTGTCCTGCTTTTCTCATGGATTTTTGTGGTCTGAGCCAAAACCTCTTCTGTCCACTGGGATTTATTTATTTATGTATTTTTAAAAGAGTTCAAACCAAAAAAATTCTTATGCCTCTTTCCGCATGCTGGATAAGTGACTTTTCATTTATTCTATGATAAGACGTTTAAGAGTTAGAGGAGTACAGACACTTTGTAGATTACCGTTATTATTGTGAGAGAAATTATAGCTGAAAAAATGGAAATGGAACTGATTCATAGAGTGAATTATATGAATTATGGAATTGGGCTACGGGGGTGTGGGAAACAAGATTTTGAAAGTTTCTGTTTGTGGTTGTCTGCAAAAGGTGTGTCAGGTTAAAACCTGCACATCCATTCAGTGAGAGGTAAAAAATTAGCCAGACAGACTTTCATTTCCCTTCCACAGACACAAGTTAAAGTACATTTACTCTGAGACTGTACTTTAACAGTTTTAATTTATTATTCTCCTCAACAACATCTATCTAAAAGCTACTGGTTGCTTATCTAAAGCTAACTATGCTGGGATTTATGGGAAGTACGCATGTATCCATAGACAGATGACTGAACAGGCCAGAGGGCTCAAAGAGTCAAATTCCCACTATTCATCTGCAAAACATTAAGCAAAAACAACAAACATAAGACTGGAAACAAATGCAGGAGGCTCACAGAGAGAACCAAACCCAATGCAAATTGTAAATCTGAAGGAACATTTCTACCAAAGCAGAGCAGTTCTGCTCAGCTGTTCTGTGTTTTCACATTAAAAAAGAGGCTTGAAGCCCTGATTCTCTTTGGGAACCTCAAAATAGTAAGACCTTGTGTCTGCAGAGGCATCAGTAGATGTGCTTTATTAAAAAAAAAAAGGGGAGGGAAAAGAAATTGTAATATCCATAAACGCCTCATGTAGCTCCACTTAGGAAAATATTAAGATATGAAAGAATTCAAATTATTTTTAAATATAAATAGAATGAGACAAAGTTAGAGAGGTACAGACAGAAGTGTGACAGAAGAGGATGATCCACTAGTCTGCCTGAAACTGCCATCTTACTTTGTTTTCTGGTGGCGAAAAAAGTAAAAGAGTTTCAAATCAACCACAAAGAGCTCCAAATCAAGCATAATGAGACAGAAACCAACTACAAAAAGACATAAAAATGAAGGCTTCTTTGCAAGAGGCCTTTCATATGACTAGAGCCAGGGGCAACTTGTTTCTTAACTGCTATAATACGATGGTTGACATGGTAATAAAGGCTTAATTAAACCTTGCATATTACCTATTAGTAATATTATAACACATAACACTTTAGTGCATATTTGTCTGGATTTAAGAAGCTAGAAACTTCTTTCACCTAAGACCTATAGCTGAAAGCCTCACTGTGAGCTTCTCTCTAATGAGCTCTAAATAAACCAGCAATTTTCATCTGCACTGATGATTCACACCCACCACAATGGCAACACAGCAGACTGAACTCCTTGGCATACACTTCCCCCCTTTGTTTCTCCAATGTAGAGAAGTCAGTGTTTCACCAAAGTCTACAGGATTCTCTTAACAGGGATCATCAAAGTCTGGAGAACTAATAAACCCAGCCAGCCTGAAAAGAAGAATGAAAGAGCCTCTGTAGAAATGTCACAGTACAACATAGTGTTATCATACAGAATCCAGCTCTCCTGCTGCAGACATGGCACTTCAGAAGAACACTGCTGGTAAAGTTAAAGCAAGGACAATAGCAAACTATATGGACCAAAGCGAGTTAAATGAACAAGAACAGAAACTACTAAACTGCCATCTGTCTTTGCTTTAGGATGCAGAACAGTACCCCGTTCAGCTTAAAGGGAATCTGCGTATGTGCCCGATAAATCAAACCCAGTATGGCAGCTTCAGTTGAGTGTGCATTCAGCTTTTATCAAGCATCTGCTCTGTGTTCTTCATGTGCAGGATGACCCCACTGCACTGAAGCGCCCGAGGGGGCGTGTAGCAGGCTGGTACAGTACATCAGGGGAATCCCATCAAACACCTTTCCTCTTTCATTCTCCTTCCAAGAAACATACTACTGCTAAACAGAGCGTGTGCACAAGGGTACTCAAGCTGAAATCACAGCTCTGATGAGAGATACAATACAGGAGTTGTCACTCAAGATAGGAAATGGGAAGCCTCAGGAGAATAAATTAGAGAAAATGTCAGCTGCAGCTTTTACATTCAGAATACCACACTTTTACATTCCTGTCACAATGTCCTGAGGTGCACATTTGTCTGACATAATGCTTACTAGTAGCTCCTGAGGTCAATGTTGGCTTTGAAAATAACTCAAAATGTGTGTGAGAGTGTCACCTGCTGGCAGACTTTGGCGCTTAATATAAAATATGTTCATTTAAAGTTTTTATATTTAGATTTTAAGATGGTTTAACTGGAGTTCACGTTCACTCATTTATTACATTTATTTGGCAGTTACCTGTTACCTTTTCATCCAGGTTTAAGCTGTGATCACTTTTTCATGTATACAAGAATATAGTATATATTGGTGGGGTTAGGTGAATTAGTGATTCTAAATTGGCCTTAGGTGAGACGGTGAGTGTGACGGTTGTCTGTCTCTCTGTGTTATCCCTGCATCAGATTGGTGACGTGTCCACAGTGTACGCGCCCTTCATGCTATGGTAGCTGGGATCGTCTCCAGACCACACATGGACCCCTGATAAGGATAAGGAGAAGAGGGTGGATGGATGGAGCACATGTGGCAGACCTTTGGTTTTCATGTCTCTTAATCAACTTGTCTTGTGATCCTTTATGTGGAGAAGCTGCTGCACAACACTAAGAAGAAGATAAAACTCTCTCCAGAGTGAGTACAGTAATCAAATTCAGCTACACACTGATGCATTTCCTTAAACAATGATACATCATCTACATTTATAGCACCTTTTAAACTTTTCCTCATTCAGCCTTTTACACCATGTACTGTATTTAAGTGGATGTAGCCAATTTAGTCAGTTTAGAAGAAAACCACCCAACATCCAGGCACAGTTACTGAACTTCCTTTAATTTTAATGGTCGCCAGAACAAAACAGAATGCATGCAAAACTGCATAAAGTTAAAACAAACAACAACTTAAAAAGCTTAAAGATTTTTACCTACCCCTTGAGTTTTTCTAAAGATTTTTAATTCAGGATTATTTGAGTACTGTCTCTGTCTGACTGTATCACTGCTCCCAATCATTATTCTGACTACACACCAGAAGCTGCCATGCTAAGCACTATTCAGCCAGTCACATGGTGGAAACTCATTTAGTTCATTTAGGAGTGTAGATATGGTCGAGATGACCTGTTCAAACCAAGCATTAAAGTGGGAAAGAAAGTTGTTTTAGGTGACTATGGGAATGGGTGTGTGAGACAAGCTGAGCATTTCAGAAACTGCTGATATCCTGAGATTTTTCCACACAACCATCTCAACAGTTTACAGACAATGATCTGAGAAAGAGAAAATATCCGCAGAGTGGCAGCTGTCTTTTTGTTGTTGTTGCTAGAGTGCAGAGAATAGTCAAATTCCTTTAAGCTGATAGAAAAGTAAGGCTCCATCCTGCTGCTGGTGGTGTAATGGTGTAGGAGATATCTTCTTGACATACTTTGAGCCCCTTATCACAAACTGAGCATCACTGTTAAACACTGAAGGCCCCCTCAAGCTCGTTGCTTACCATCTACATCCTGATAGTAAGACTTCCTGATGGCTGCTTTCAGCAGGATATCACACCATGTCTCAAAGCTCAAATCATTTCAAACTGGTTTCATGCCTGTGACAGTTAATCTAGTAGAGACCTTTGGGATGTGGTGGAACAGGAGATTTCAATCATGGCTGTCAAATCTGCAGAAACTCTGTGACACCATGAAGTCAACATCGATCAAAATCTCTGAGGAATGTTTCCAGCACCTCCGTAAATCATCTGAAGTTCTGATGCAAAATTGGTCCATCTGGTAATAACATAGTAATAAAGTGTCCAGTGAGTCTTAATCACCCAAGTAACTCTTTACCAAATTTTTTATTTCTTCAAATATTGTCAAATCTACCACTTGACAATTTTCTCGCTTCACCTGCTTAATATCCTTTTTGCATCTTTGTCAAACTGTATATTTTACAGAATAATATCACGCAAAAGCAAAACAACAGCTAAAAGTTAATGTTTTTTAGAGTTAACCCTTTATTTAAAGAAACAATCAAGCATCACAGGTGACTCACTGTAAAGTGAGAATGCTACAAGTCATATGTACAACCAGTTTCATCCATCACCTAAATGATCAATTGGCTTTTTCAGGAATAAAAATCAGCATAGAAAAAAAAAATCTAAATAAATGCAAGTCATTACAAGCCCCTTCAGAACGAAAACGTGTAACAAAACACTGGTCGTGTACTGGGTCTGTAGTTCGGTTAAAAGGAGGAAAAGTATACAGGAGTTAATGTTCTTTGAGTGCCATCGTTCATAAAGTGTTAATGAGACGTCAGCGCACGATGTGTGTCACTCATGCATATAAAAGAAGCTCAGGTGTTTGACATTTTTACAAGTGATGTTGGTGAGGGGAAAAAAAAAAAAGAAAACACGTCAGTTTTATTATTGCTCCTCAAAGCGGAGCAGCATTAGTACAGATATGCCACACATCGCTCTGGATAGAGGAATTTACCAAGTCTTCATATTGTTCGTCTTCTTAATCGCACCTACACGGCGTTGCAGACCTGGCCTCGCAAAGGGTTTTGTTTGTTTTTTAATCAAATATCTTTTCATAGTTAAAGAATCACAAGTAAAAATATTAGAAACAGATAATAAATCAGACATAACATTAATAGCTTTAGGATAACTTATGGGGAAACTAAAGAATCTACTGAAAAACATTCTCCACGTCTTTAATTTAAACTCAATATCACATCTGTGCAAGATGGCCTAGTACTTTGCTGAACAACAGAAACACAGCCTAGTCAAAGTGAAAGAGTGATGTGATCGTCGCTCTTTCTATAGCATAGATGCTATTCGAAGGGTTCCTGCCCCACATGTACCTGTGTCAAGAGGATGTCTGTAATACGGCCTGGGCTGTGTTAACTGTTCAAACTAGTATTCTAAATAGGGTCACAAATACAAGTGTAGCCACATTTGCATTTGATATATTTAAAATATTTACCACAAAGCTTGTGGCTGAGTTTAAATTAACTTCACATGAATAAAAGAGAAAACGAGCATCACTGTTTGCCGCACTCAAACCCAAGTCTAAACCATAGCTGTAACACGACGGCTAATACAAACGTAAAGATTCCTACAGTTGCTTCAATTTAAAAGCCTCCATTTGGTAAGAAGGAGGCTTTTATAGTGAAACAGCCACAGAAAAGTCAATGTGGGAAAATATCAAATCACTCCTTTTTTTTTTTTTTTAAATCTGCAACAAGCAAACTGAAAAACTAACATTTTAGACGTCCTTCGCCACGTTCTCGCCATCAGACACAGAAAGTGGAAAGGTGTGTGAACATTAGGGTTCAAGTTGCAGATGAAATCAAATTAAATGAAGTTACCTGTCCACATAGATAACCTACAACCCTGTTATAATAATTCAGAGATTAAAAATATAACACATTTATTTAAAAAACAATGCATAGCATAAACATCGTTGCAAAAATCCAGCCGCACTGCACGCCATACCTAAACCTCAGCTAGACCGTTTGTTTCAGAAACAGGTGTCTGGAGCGCTGCTTTTCTTTTTCCAGGTGGAGTCTGCTGCTTAGGCTTAGAGAGAGAGCAGAGGCGAAAGTCTAAAGCTCTCCTTTAAAAAAATGGGGGAGGGAGAAAAAGAAAAGAAGTGAGGCATTTTTAGGATCTTGGGGGTGAGGAACAGGACCAACGGGAAGATTTTGGACTCTGCTCTAAAAGAAACAAACAAACAAAAAAAAACACTGCTGCTCAGGAACTTGGCTCCTTCAACTCTGCTGTCTCAACGGTACTCGTGTCAAGAGGAGGCTCTCTCTCTCTAAGTGTCCTCTTCCTCGCCCCGGTTGCCCACCACCCGCTTCCTCAGGGCGTCGTCAGGGAAAGCCTGCCCCCTGGGTTCAGGGCGGCCCTCGGGAGATCCTCTCCGTTTTCTCCAGACCTCGTCGTGGTCCTCTTCTTCCTCCTCCTCGTCATCTTCCTCGCCATCAGCCTCAATGGCATCCTCTTGTTGCTGGATTAATCTCGCCTGATCCATAGTCTGTTTCTCTGCACAGCAGCATTTGGAGCAACAGTCAGTATCTTACTGTATATAACATAAATGTGAATTAGTATTTAGTCTAATCTATTACAAAACTCACTTGGGTAGTAATCGTGAGAAGAGAATCTTCTTGAGGGGAAAACGAAATCTGCAATGAACACCAGTAACTGCAACAGACAAGACAGGATTAACCGTTAAACCACTGGGAATGTGTGCATTTGTGATGAACGATGTAAGAGCTTCAAAACAGAATCATTTCGGTTTCATAATGACAAAGCGCGGCAAAATTACTCACCAGACCCAACGCCAGGCCAGAAAACAGAGTGGCCAAGCCAAAGATAACATATGATCCCCAAACGGGAATCCCCAGCTTCTCCGTCATGTAGTTATGACAACGCTGGAAATCACAAGAGACGAGATATTTCAACCCACATCAACAAAGCATCCCAATTCAATTATTCTTTAGATCTTTTTTAACCCGTGCTTTTGTTTATATGTAGCTAAAATTCATATCATCAATAGAAGGGTCCAGTGAACATCTGGCGCCACCTTCAGGCCACACGCTGAACTGATTATACAGGTACAGCAGGGTAGAGCGCCAAAGATTTGAAAGTTGAATCTATAGTTTTTATAGCTTATATATACAATTTAGTTCTTGTTTTAACAGCTACAGTTCTGTGCAAAAGTCTTAAACCTCCCCTAATTTCTTTATACCGTATTTGGAAAATGGGAAAAGGGTGCAGAGATTTATTGAACATAGATGGAAATACAGAATAAGAGACAAAAAGTGAGCTTCTTATAAGCTTAAGAGTTAATTTTTGGTATGACCACAGCCTTAATGCTTTTAGGGAAGCCTTTTCTATGATTTCTTTAAGCAGTCTTCAGGAATAGAAGCTCTTCTTTGACTGCTTTTTGTTCAATATGCAGCCAAATGCAGTCAATGCCAAAAGAAAAACTTTGTAAGACCTTCAGACAGTCTGGAGGACGATTGCTCAAGACTGTTAAAAAATATTCACAAGAAAGCGGGACTCCTTGGAAACAAATGTAAAGAAATGAGGGGCAGCTGAAGACTATTGCACAGTTGTATCACAGCTGAACTGAATTAGATTCGGGAATATTCATCAGCAGCTTAACAGTAAGATATCACGACACTTAAACTGTCATTTAAAACAAAGCTGCCAACGGAGATACTCAAAATATATTTGAAACATCAAGTATGTGGTAGAGTTTACTTGTGTCCTGGTGCGTTTATCAATGTGTAAAGCCATTCTTAAGCCATCTGTCATAACCCCATGCAACTGATGTATGTCTTAACTCTGCATCCTAATTCAATTAAGCTGGGCAAGGCTTCCCTCAAAATTTCCTGTTTCCACCTATCTGAGTAATGTTTGATTACTCAATTCTCTGTAAGGTCCACTTACATTTGTTTTTCATCCAGTGTGCCAGCTCCGTAAAACTGGATTAGAAGTTTACAATTTGCACATGAAAGCAAGTCTAATTTCAACATGTAATTTCACTTTAGGCGTGACATGCACACAAAATAAATGCTTAATATGCATAATAACCTACAGCACTGAGAGAGAAATCCTCACTTACCCGGATAAACATGGAGAGCTTGAACAAAGCAGACATCGAATTCATTCTGTCAACAGAGGAGGGGAGGACAGCGTGTAATATAACACTGTTTCAATCTCTCACGTCACTACAAAGCCAAGACAAAAATAACAGGAGCGGCACAGGAGGGTGTGCATTTGTGTCTCACTTAAAAGCATCATGAAGAAAAGAGTAAACACTTCAAGTGATTTTCTGCTTTTTCAAAGGACAACAGTGACTCATTATTATTAAACTAATTGATAAATGGAGAATGAATCATTTCCCATCACAAATTCTACCTTGAACATGAAGCAGGGCTCTAGAGTGCAACCAAATTTTTCAGTGGTGCGACTAAAAAAAAAATATTTGGTTGCACCTGTGCGACCAACTGTTCGGGTAGCAAAAAAAAAAAAAAATCTGCAACCTTCCCTGTGGTCAACAACAGACACACATTTTGCCCCTATCGTGGACTAAACCAATCAGAGATAGTCAGGGGCGGGACCTCTCTGATTGGCCGTGGTCCAGTTGAAAGTGCAGGTGGAAGTGGGAGGTGAATAAAGCGATATTATTCATTAAATCCTGAATCGACTTTTAAATATAACTGTGTTTTGCCAGAAATGCCAGATTCTCAGATTAAAGCTCACAAAACCATTTCAACAACAACCAAACAGCAAATGAGAGCAGGTACACGGATTCCACACAAAGACGTAAACACAGAGCCGACGCATCAGAATCAACTTTGTCTTTCTCGGCTTTCTCACCCGACGGCCCGTAGACGGACACGCTGTCGGAGCTTAGCGATCCTGATGCGTCCGGTCCGCGCTGTGTTTACGTCTTTTTGCGCTGATTCTGAGCTGCAGGTTTTGTCTCTCCAACCAAAATTCACCGAGCCAGCAGCAAAAGAAGCAGCAAACTGCGCTTCACATTTGATCAATGTCATCATGAATTTTGCTGTTTTGCTTCCACGACTATTAAAAACACACTTCATGCACAGCTAGCTCTCTCTCTATCTCTCTCTGTACTTCAAGAACAGTTTCCCGTCTCCAATCTCTGTTTTCTGTATTATTATTACCCACCAGTCTACCGTTGTTTACAGCGCTGTTGGCTGCTGTCTTTTTCTTTTCTTTTTTTCACTTAAATGACTTCGGACAAGAAAGCCTATTTTTTCTGTTGTTCAATACTGAAGAAATTTAAACTTTATATGCAGAACATTGTAGAATATTTTTAAGGTTATCTGCTATAAAAAGCCAGACCAGGAAAATCTCCTTCATGTTTTTCTGTGTTTTATTCTCAGTTACTTTCACACAAAGGCATCTGCTGTGATGTTCACAATTCTGATGAAGTCAGTACTGATAAATGATCAGAATTATAATATTTTTGACTGTCTGAGGCTAAGTTGAATCGAATCGGGACTTTGAAAACCGGAATCGAATGGATTATAGAAATCAGTGATGATACCCAGCCCTAGTGAGCAGCCTAGGCACGACAGAAGTGGATGTAATAATAATAATAATAATAATGGATTGGATTTATATAGCGTTTTTCTAGGCACCCAAAGCGCTTTACAATACCACTATTCATTCACTCTCACATTCATACACTGGTGGAGGCAAGCTACAGTTGTAGCCACAGCTGCCCTGGGGCAGACTGACAGAAGCGAGGCTGCCATATTGCGCCATCGGCCCCTCTGGCCAACACCAGTAGGCAAGTAGGGTAAAGTGTCTTGCCCAGGGACACAACGACCAGGACAGAGAGCCCAGGGATCGAACCGGCGACCTTCTGGTTACAGATGCGATTCCCAACCCCCTGAGCCACGGTCGCCACGGATGTAGCTGTAATAGGAAAAGAACTATTGCTAACTTTTCTGTTAAGTTAAGGCCTGATCCTTCTGAAATTCATAGCCAGTGCTCTGACACGGTGTCATCAATCTTTGAATGCTGAAAAAGCACAGTGTATCCAGAAAAACACATTATATTATATAAATTATTATAAAATTTGTGTGCGCCTAACTTTTGTGCCGGTACGCCTAACTTTTTGAAGTTAGCCGTACCTGTACACCCATGGCAAAAAGTTAGTCTAGAGCCCTGTGAAGGAAAACTAATTTAACTAATAACCCGGGCTGATACAACTCTAGCATTAATAGCATAGAGAATTACTGAAACTCACAAAAAGGAAGACGGTCCAAACCAAGAGGAAACCGGCTCGACTGCTTTCCATTTCTGGTCATGAACGAAGCTGAGGAAGTCATCTTTAGTGCGAGCTCCCTGGTACTTGCGGAAGACGCCGTCCTTAGAGCTGAAACACACAGATTCACACAGATAGGGACCATCTTATCGCCTGATATACTATCAAAAAATGCGTGCATTTAGCAGCTATAGTGGCTTTGAGCCTGAGAGCTGAAGTTGAGCGACAAGCTGCAGGATAAAGTAGTGAAGTGATAAAGATTTGAATTTTCTCCACTAAACAAATGAAAAATGATTGAATGAAGTATTTTACTGCATCAAGGGAAAGTTAATTTATTTGTGCTTCTACGTTTTCATGTCATGATTTCTGCATTCTCCTGAACCACAGGTCCAATTATACGCCACTGCCAATTTATGAAGAGATAATGTGTCATTTTATATGATGAATTTATTGTTGATTCCAAACAAACAAACAAACAAACAAACAGAAACGCATAGGTGCTGCTCACCTGTTTGCTGCGGATTTTGTAACTGTTAGAGCTGCAACTGCAATTAGTAATGCTATGGATAGCCATCAGGAGCTGAACTGTAACTCCTTTTTTGTGCTCCTAATATAATAAACCTTCAATTTGAACTGGCAGTGCTTCAGAAGGATAAATTTAGATCTGTTGCTAATAGACAGGAATAGACAGGAATTCAAGAGCTCAGCCTGCACAAATTTGCCAATTCACTACAAACAAACATACACACACCCAGTATATAGCTAGTACTGCACATATAAACTGAAGTGGCACAGCCAGAACAACTAAAGCAGAGCCACTGTTATAATCTGTTTTAGTCAGCCAAATAAACAGTGCAGAGACACGGGTCAATCTTTCAATACTCACTATGAGCTACAGGAAAATAAACACACTACTAGTTCAGGGGCACCAAAGAAGCCTCAGGTTATTCTTTTTTTTTTTTCACTTAAAAATTTGGTCTGTTGCAATCTGAAAACTTTAGCTTCAACTCTGGCAGTTTAGGCTAGGTAATTTTGAAAACTATGTGGCATTTTGACTGTACTGCATTGTTACTGGAAACATGAAGGAAATGTGGAGAAAAAGACAGCAGGTTAGACTTGATCACAGGGTCAGAACTTACTAGTTGTTCCTCATACAAGACTAAATATAAGATTAAGACTGAGAAGGGGCGGCACCTTTCCATCCGAGTCACCAAGACTGTGGAATAGTTTCCTACTGCAGCTACTTTTAGCTGATTCTTTGAACTCTATGGCAAACCAGTTAAAACGTTTTTGTTCCTATCCTATAAATCCTATTTCTGCTACTGTACTTAAGAGTCCCAATGCAAAGTTTTCTGCCGTCCACAGACCAAACCATGATAAAACAACAGCTTGCACAGCTGGGTTAACTCATTTAAAAGAGGAAGTAAATAAAACCACAAAATAACCATGAACTTACTGGTATATAGTAGGAAGTGAAGTGATGATGAATCGCCCGCTCAAACCTTAGAAAGGGGGGAGACAAGTACACCAAGTGACAGACATGTTGAAGTGATCTTCAGCTACAGACCAACATTAGTATTAACACCTTACAAGAGGCTGGAAAAACAATGACTGACTCACTGCAGAGTTGCCATATCATTGCCAAATCTGTAACATCATCCTTTCCAACACAGAGAGGTTTCCTGAACTGACCTGAAAGCTTTGTTTCATGTGTACAAGTCATTGTGTAGTTGGTAAATGGGAGCGGTCATTCAGACCCACCTGGCTGCTCTGTCACATCCACTTTTGCTATGTTGACCCCCATGTCCTCTCCCCAGTCCGCAAACTCCTTCCACGCTGGTTGGAGCTGCTGGCACGCTGGACACCAGGGTGCGTAGCTGATGGAGATCAAGTTTCACAAAGAAAGACGCAAATCAGGAGCACAATTATCACTTTCACCGTGCAGATAACCACTAATCTACGAGTTATTATGAGTCTGTTATTTAGCAAAGTGAACCCCATGCAACTGATGTAAGCTGGTTAGCTAAAAATAGCAGCTGTTAGCAGAGCTGAACAATTTGAATTTGTCCTGACTACATGTCGAAATAAAAGATAACAATTAAATAAAACTAATGACCGTTGCCTTTAGACGGCTGGACTCGTGTTTATGGGAGTTTAAAAATAAATCTTGCTGACTAGTTGTGAGCACCGGACGTTAGCAAGACACTGACAATTCAATCATCCATTCCCCAGTCAGGATCTCCTCCCAGTTAGCATCCGTTACTTCTTTGAGACTGTCCGGCTTGGCCAAAAGTGGCGACGTTGTAAAGCATATTCCCAGCAGTGAAAAGTATATCCATGACGTGTGCTTCGTTTGCAGAAGTAAAGAAAACATGTTTGAGCCTCTGGTGCTCTTGGGTGCTACTGCTGCAGCTAGCTAGCAAACACGCTGTGCCTAACTTCCGCTGTGCGCCTAAACGTCACCGGTCAGCTGACGATTCAAATTATTTTTAATTAATTTTTCTCCAAAATATAGCTGGAACCATACATTTTCAATGTTTATTTTATTTCTTAATATTTATATTTATTTATAAATATTTAAAATGTATATTTATTTATATATTTGAAAATATATTTAATCTGAACAATTTATAACTAGAACAGTTAGTAATACCTGTTTTTATGTTTTTATTTATGTATTTTTGTTTTATTTCATGAATCCTCCTGGCTTTACTTGGCAAATACACTGGATTTTTCTTCATTATTCCTTTTGTGTTTTAAAAAATTAGAAGCATTAAAGGGGAGCAGAAATGTGCTTATTTACCTTATATTTTTTCTCATCACCCATGATCTTGTTCTACTTCCTCCAGCTGCTCGCTTTTGGGGTTGGCACAACTCCTCACTGGGGTCCATCTCACCAGCATCCTCTTCTGTCACACCATTCCTCTGGATGTCCTCCTACGTCCATGGACTTCTCTGCGGCCATCCTCTTTTATTCCTGCCTGCACCTCTCTTGTCCACTGACTGTTACTTCTCCACCTTCACTACTTTCACTCCTTTCCATCTTTACTGTTACACCTGTCTCCTTCTCTTTCACATTCATGTATTCTGTGTTGTCTCTGCTGACTTTTATTCCTCTCCAGGCTCTCTTACCCTTGCTCCCTACTCTCACTATAGATCACGTCTGTGAACATCATAGTCCAAGGAGACTTCTGCCTAACTTCATCTGTCAGCCTGTCCATTACCACTCCATACAAGAAGGGCCTCAGAGCCGATCCCACCCCCTTCTTGAACCAGTCTGTCACTCCTATTGCACATCTCAATGCTGTCTTGCTGTTCTCATAAATGCACCAGCCCTCACATGCTTTTCCGCCACTCCTGACTTCCTCATGCAGTATCACAGTTCCTCTTTTGGCATAATGAAGCTTCTGACCTTATAATTCTGCATCAACACTCTCAAAGCAAACATTGCATAATCTCTCCTTTAAAATATTCGTGTTTTGTTGTTAAGTAAACGCCAACTACCAGCAGGTGGTGCTACTGTTTTTACAAAATGGGAAAAAAGAAAGAAACTGTAGCTCTTGTAGTAATGTGGGTTTGGACTTACTGGCTACCTCTTTCTCTGCATTTTTAAAAACATTTTTATTAGCTGTAAACAATAATTTATCAATTATTACTGAAAAATGTATAGATCTCAGTATTACCTAATGATTAAATCCATCCTACTGCCAGACTGGTCGAAAGCACTGCACTAATAAGTACTAATATCTCAGTACTGACTATTGCTAAAGCAATTTGGTACAAATTACATCACAAGAGGCTTTAAAAAAATGAAAACAAGATATATGACTGTTTCCCCAGACAAAGCTGATTTGACCTGAAGATAAAAGACACCTTCCTGCCTTCAAATTCATAAATGTCTTATTGAAGCCTTTTAGAGAGTTCACATCAAGAGATTAGGCTCTGCATTCAAAACATTCTTGTGTTTGGCTATTTCGTTTAGTGGGTTGTGAGCCAAATACTATTATATGCTTCAAAATGCTCCAGAAAAGACTGCTTGTTCTTTGCAACCACATAAGGCAAATGTTTCCCACCTATAAACAAGTGTATGTGTGTCTGAGCCAGTCCTCTTTCTCTTCATGAGAGGATGTCACTCAGAGTAAACCCCAGAATGAGAGCACTTATTATTGTTGGGAACCTGCAGGCAAATTGCAACAGCTTCTAGTTATCACTGCACCTCACGCTCTAAAAATACCCGCCAGATGACATCCTTTTGTGCCCCTACTATTGTCCCCTTTCTCCAGCCATCGGCGCTGCTCCACTTACAAGGTTTAGGGTTTCTTAGTCTGCAACGGTATTTAGTTTGGTTCACACTCACGTTTAGGTGAATAGTATTTTGAGTCATTTTTTTATTAGACAAACAATCCAGAAAATTGTTGGTTACATTGCAAAGTCAAGCTCTGAGATTTCTTGTGTGTCTCAAGCAACAACAGCACCAGTAATTTTCCTGGATCGTGGCTTTATTAAGAACACCGAATGCCAGGCAACCTTGCTGCCAGCCTGTCCCATCGGTCATTTACCAGATTACAAGAAATATACATATTTTCGCCAAACACTGCAATTATATTGCATCAAATAAAATGTTTTTGGAGTTAATGCCTCCACTTAAGGTTAAGCCTGATGGAGCCTTGTTTTTAGCGCTGTTTGTTTTAGTTAAGCAAAATGACTCCAGGTCAGCCATAGCTGCTTTTCCATAGTGCAAAGATGTGCTGTGTTTCCTTATCTGGAGAGTAAAATTCAATTTTATGCATCCATCTGTTGCTCCTGAGCAATTATTTCTGCAAATGGTCTCATCACAATTTTCATAACATGAACAGGACACTTGCAAATATAAACAAAGTAGATTTTTACTCTTTGTATTAAGAATTTATATTGAAACTCAATCCCATCGAGTCTCTCATTAATCCTCTTCTTTAATGTTGTTTTGTTTCCTGTTACCTTCTCTGTCCTTCAGCGTGATTGACAGGGAGGGTACGCGCAAACACTACCTGGTTTGAAAGCTAACAGCTGCAGTAATATATACAGACTACACGCTGATAATCATGTTGGTTGAATTTGAATGTTTGTAAAACTTGAAAACTTTCACACTTTCAAAACTTTGTACATGAGGTAAAATGTGAAATGTAAAAAGGCCAGTAAAATGCACTTTGGCACCCGTTCTGCAGCATCGACAAGTGTAGATATTTGTCTTTTTGGCAGCCATAATTTTCTCCTTCTTTCCTTTTACCTACATGCTCCTGCAGCTCTACTTCTGTGTGGATGTAAAGGGCATCGGTGCTTCGTTTTATGTGCAACTGTGCTGTCACGAAGCTCTCAGACTGTCCACGTGATAGCTAATGGATTTCAGTAATTTCAAGAGTGCGAAGTGGCACAGTGTGGGAGTAAGGAGGAAGAATATCCTCTCAAACCAGCTACGCAACACACATGTGGGACAAGTTTCTTTGGGTTTTCTATGTCGTTCTCAAACTCCATATTCAACTTTGCTTGTTCCACTTAAATATTGTAATTCAATGTTTCAGTTATCTCTAAAGACAAGCTGACTGGTGATGTGTCCTCGTATTGTTTAGTTTTTTCAGCACTCTTCTTTACAGTTAAGCATCAAGTTTTTCACCCTCAATTGTGGAGGCATTTTCATTGCATTCAGCGAAAATACCTTTGCTTTTTCTAAGTATTTGTAGCTGCTAACACAACACTCATTAATGTTAGGATTGCTTTGTGTGTATTACAGCATAGGAAGGTCTGGTTAATACAACTTTTTTTTGTTTGGTTCAGTCATTCAGCCTGAAAATATATTATTTTTTGCCAGTTTTCTTTGATAAACCCAAAGACATCGAGTTAATCTGATAGATATTTTTTTCTCTCATTCCCACAGTCCTGGGTTGTATAAGCGGAGGAATGAAGGAAGGAATCATGGATGAATGGATGTTTATTTAAAGCTATCTGAGAACTACCTGGTCCTCGTTATTGCCCTCCTACTCCATCCTCTGTATTAGTATATTTGTTCCCGTGACCCCTCTCTAAGGTGTTCTGTCAGCAAAATCGGAGACAAGGTATTTCCCAGCTGATAGATGAATGGCACTAGACATACTTGGAAGTAGTAAAGCCCACTTTGGCAATTACATCTCAATACCAGCTGGTCCAACATCCCCTTCAACATCTGGAGCCACTGGAGCGCTCCTAATCACCTGTGAGAATTTATATTTTGCCCAATGTCCTCTCATAAATCTTACTCACTGTCACAGCGAGCACCTCCTGTGATTCACTCTCCAGGGATTCACTACCAACTCCTCTTGTAGCATGACAGCCGTTTACTGAACTGATAATATTAATAATTTAAGTCGGTAAGGTGAATCAGAAAGATGCTTATTGCATTTTAAATTTTTGCCATCATTAAAGCCAAAACCCCTCCGTTTTTATAAAGTGACACAGTAAAGCCTTCAAATTGTCTTCAAATCGCAGTAAAGTCAAAGCTTACATTTAAAATTTTGTTTTATGGCTTTTAGAAACTTCTGTCAGTGAGTGATCAGCTTAATTCGTGTGCCATCAGTAAGTCATGTGTAAAAAGGGAGCTGAGGTGAGATAAAGTAGATTTTTTTTTTATTATTTTCTACCAATTGTTCTTCCTTTTACATTACACTTTTATGAGTTTTCTTCCTCAGTGTAAAATCCAAACTACAGTAATTGCCTTTGTAACTGAAATAGCATCTCCTGCTCCTCTCACAAGAGCTATAAATCACTTTTCATATCACTCTTCATACCCAAACCACACTAAAAACAGCATAATATCTTTTCTCATTTGCAAAACCCTGTAGGCTACACACAGCCTCTGCAGCCTTCAGGTCAGCAGCCTACAAAAGTGCCAAAGTGTCAAGCTACTGAACTCTCCAGCCAGTGATTAATGAGTTCCATTCCTCCTCAGGTGCCATTCGGTTGTCATTTGTTTTCTTCTCTGTGTTCCCTGCAGCTCAATGCTGAATTTAACCTGCGTGCCGCATTTGGATGTGTTGCACATTGCATGATAAATGATTTGTTTTTCTGATGGTTTGCATTAATCACACTCCTCAGATAAGCTCTTCGAAGTGCAATACTAATTAGCACACAGTTCTCTGAAACCAGCTAAAGGTCATTAACTTTGGAAGAACTTGGTGGATTTTACGCTGTTAAAAATTTCTATTGGAACCCAATTCTGAAAAGTAAAAAGCTGTTCCTAAATGTCACGTATGACCACGAATTCAGGAGTTAAAGGACCACGCAAAATAGTGAACGCACCAGCGTGCGACGTGATATGTTGTAAACGAAATTTATGAAGCACTGCCAGCCACCCAGGCAGAGACAAGGATGACTTGATTTTTACCACAGCCTGTCTAATTTTTAAATTTTACTCTCTTTATAGACTTAGTTTCATCTCAGTTTATCTCCTCTCTTTCTAGTGTGTTTTAGATGCCTGTTTCAGTCCAATATGTCTATTTTTCATGATTTTATTAGTAAATCAGTGAAGGTGTCTGTATGTGCATGTGTGTGCGTGTGTGTGTGTGGAGTGTGGGCCTTTATGTATTGGCTATGCGTGTCCTAGCCCAGTGAGCCTCTGCAGTGTGATTCCCTCTATCCCTGCAGTTCTCTGGGGTTTATAGTCTGCAAAGTGGCCATGTCGCAGTGTGGCGTGCAGGGAAGTGAAAGGGAGGGGTGATGCATTGAGTGACAAAGGAGGAGGTGCTCTTAAAACTGGATCAGTCGGACACTGGGTCACTGGGCTGGGGAGTACCACTGATTCTGCTGAGCTCAGCTTACGTCCCAACATCCTGACTCACCGCTGACCAGCGCTTTAATCTCGACTGACACTTTATTATTTTACTGAGGCTGTGAAAAGCATAGATTATTGCTTCAAAAGTAATTGAATGTGTCATGGGCTCAAGATTAAGTAACTTATGTGCTGCGTTTCAGTTTATATGTAACTGTTAATGCCAGATAAACTTGTATATTTCCCAGAAGCCTACGTTATATATTTAGCGTAGTCCTGAAAGTATTTTACAGGAAAACGAGGTCAGAGATGTTAAAATGAGAGAGACTTTATCTGCTGTTCTGTTTGTGTTTGTGATTGAAAATAATTCTGCAAGTTTTGCGGTTTATGTTCATTTAATGATAAACAAAGTGCATTCTCCATGTTCTCTGTGGTTATTACAAAGCAGTGGGGACAGGTTCACTGGGATTTCGCGAGCAGTAGATTAGTTTAGGAGCATTCGTGGGTAATGGCGTGCAAATTGGGATGCCTCTTTATGAGGCTATGTAAATGTGTCAGGCAGCAGCAAGGGAAAGCCAGCTCCTCTGGTTCCTCTAATTGGATTTGCACGTGTGGTAGAAGGCCTGGATTCATTTGGAACAAAAGCCTTTATTCTGCTCGTCCTACACAGTCCATCCCATTGTTCTACATTTTCAACTACCTGAGTACAACGCTGGAAAAGATGCAAGGTTGCTTTTAGGAATCAGCTCACAAAACAGAACATCTTAATTTTATTATTAAAGAGGATTCCACCACTGATCTTCAATTTAAAATTAATGATTAACAGGCTGTTTTTGAAAGCACTACAGACTGACGTGAGCTATTAAGAGAGGAAACTACTAGCAGCAGCTCTTCAAGTCTGTTTTTATGCCATTTCTGAGAGCTGTTTGTTGTTCTTTTTAGTCATAATGCCTTAAATATGGTCTGATATTAGCTTTATTGACCAGGAAATGGAAATGATGTGCTATTCTTTTTAGCTTTTGTAAGATACAGTCTCGATCAAAGGTTTAAAACCACTTGAAAAATGGCAAAAAAAATCATGTTTTTCATGGTTGGATCTTAACAAGGTTCCAAGTAGAGCTTCAACGTGCAACAAGAAGAAATGAGAGTGAGACTAAACATTTTTTTTTGAGCATGCAATTTATTGAAAACAATGCTTAAACTGAAACAGGCTGTTTTACAGCAAGTTTAGGACCACATGTCTTTAAAAGTCAAAATCTGTGCAAAAATGTGGATTCATTGTCATTTTCTGTCAGGTAGTCACACTGTCATGATGTTCTGTTGGCAAAGGCAAAAAAGCTTTCTCTTTTTGAACGTGGTCGGGTTGTTGAGCTGCATAAGCTGGATTTCTCGCAGCATGCCATCACTGCTGAGCTGGAACGTAGTAAGACAGTCATTTGGAATTTCTTAAATGATCCTGAAGGTTATGGGATAAAAAAGTGGAAGTGGAAGACCCAAAAAGCTGTCCATCAAGACACTGGACGATCCTTGACTCAATTTAAGGCATTTACTGGTGCCGACTGCAGCCCCATAACCATCAGACAGCATTTGAGACTGAAGGGCTTCAAAAACAAAAAAATCTTCACAGGTCGTCTCGTCTACTTAAACACCACAGAACTAACCATATGGACTTTGCAAGAAAACATCAAACATGGGACGTTAAGAGGTGGAAGAAAGTTTTATTCTCTGAAGAGAAAAAACATAACCTTCATGGTCCTGATGGTTTCAAACGTTGCTGACATGACAAGAAGATCCCACCTGAGATGTTTTCTATGCGCCACAGTAGGAGTGCCATAATGGTCTGGGGTGCTTTTTCCTTCAGTGGAACAATGGAGTTTCAGGTGGTATGTCCAGATGTTGCAGAGAGCATCCCTCATAACTGAGGGCTCTCATCTGTGTGGTAACGGCTGGGTTTTTCAACAGGACAACACTACAGTACACAATGCCTGCAGGACAAGGGACTTCTTCCAGGAGAATAACATCACTGTTTTGGACCATCTGCATCTTCCCCTGATCCAAATCCAACTGAGAACCTTTGGGGATGGATGGCAAGGGAAGTTTAGTAAATGGACAACAGTTCCAGGCAGCAGATGCCCTTCGTGTGGTCGTCTTACGAGTTACGAGTTTTTTGGAGGTGTGGTCATAAACTTATGATCAGCTGTAAAACAGCCTGTTTCAGTTTAAGTGTTATTTTCAATAAATTGCATGTTATAGTCAGATTTCATTGGTTAAAGCATTTTATTCATTTTACCCTGCTTTGTGTTTTCTTTTAAAGGTGCATAGCTTGTGTAGATCACCAGATAGATAGATAGATAACTTTGTATTATAAAGTGTCTGCATACAAGATAAAACCAGTCAGTGCATCCCTATGCACTCAAATATTTGACTACAGTTACAGATTTGCATTTATTTGGCTCTGTACTACATTAACTTTAGATTTATTGCACTTCAGGCAATAAATCGCATTTTGAACATATTGTATTCCTCCTACTTTCCCTACTTTCTCTCTTAATATCAACATAAAAGGTTGTTTTTATCTGAATACTCTAATCCCCTGAGGTGACAGAACACTGTGTAAACCTCACAATGTTCCCAAACAATCAGTCTGTATTTTAGGCAGTGATTACAATGAAAACTCTTTTCTCACTGTTTTATTTTTATGATTTTGCATCAACCAAATTGAACCCAACCTCCCTGCCTCCGGAGCTCTGAGGAAGCCATTAACACCCGCACATATTCTCATTAATGTTGGCACGCTGCAGATCTGAAGGTGAAGGCAAGATGCGTTGAACATGTGTGTGATAAAAGCAGTGAAACAAATGGCACACTGTGATTTCCTATTTGATGGTAATGGTGAGAGCAGGAAAACTCAGCCTCTTAAAAAGTAGGTCTGAAAAATGATGTTTTTGTGTTGCACTCTTTTATGTGTGGATTTGAATTTTCCGGCTTGAAAATGAATATGTGGAAGGTATCTTCCTGATAACGCAGTTACTCATTCTTTATTTGATAATAAGTCAAAAATAAGCAATTGCAGAAAGCTTTTCTGTCCTCTAAAACGTTATTTTCTTAACCCGGAAGTATTATTACACTGTAATAAATATAATTTTTTTCAATGTCAGACATTCAGCAACAAAAAACAATCCCCATTCCCAGATACTGGAGTTCTGGACAGAATATAGGACAGGTAAAAGCCTGAATGCAGAGCAGCTGGATACCACCTGGGTATTAGCTGACAGGGCAGATCAGACTGATGCTCTTCAGACTGAGAAAATGCAGGAAAAGGCGATTCTCAGCTGTGCAGAGTTTGTGCACGGCATCATGCACACATTGTTGGTGAGCTGTGAACCATATAACTGGTGATACAACCACCAGTCATTAGTCACCAACTGGTTGGTGAGTGGGTCCCGGAAGTTGCTTCCTATTACTAAGTGGAGTGTGTGGCAAAAAGAGTGCTGCACTAAAAACCTCCTTGTGATTGTAAACAGATTGCCACAGTTGCCTAAACAGTAGTTTGCATTGAAGATGTGATTTTAAAACACTTGCAACTACTAGCCAAGTGGTATTAAAAGACAACCAATGCACTCAAAGGCAAAGGATCTCGGTTTCCGGTTTGTGTCAAACTTTTCACAGTTTCATCACCACTTTGAGAGTAGTTGGCATCTTCCATGTAAACTTCCATGTAAACCATGTCAATTTGCTGGAGACCAAAGCAATCCGGAAGAATTTTTCACCACCTTTTTTCCCTCAGAACCAGTGGTTAACAGAAGGACATGAACCGGCCTGTAGCCCGGTGTGAATGGCCTTAAACTGTCACCGCTATTTTCACACGTCCAAAGTGTGATAGGACAACATCACATAGTTAGCAGACGAGTTGGGAACTGGGAGGTGGTCTGCTGTCAGTCAGTTACAGGAGTGCTCATTTCGGTGCCAAGATGAATCCAAGAAAAGTTCAAACAAGATGTAAACAGGCAATAAAAAAACAAGATGGAAATGGGAAGCTAAAGCCAGAAACAGGGGCGAACCGATGCAGACAAAATAACTATGAAATCACTGAGGTCAGAATAAGAAAAAGACAGCAACTCAAACCAACTCGTGTTTTTAAAACAAGAAGAAAATAAACCTTCACAATATTTGTGATAAAAAATAATAATAATAATTTCACCACCTGCAGCAATAACCTGAGATTCAAAACTTTCTCCGTTTTCTCTCACATCCACATCATGGTGATGACTGACTTCAAACCAGAAGAATAACAGAAAGCTGGACTCCTGATCAGATTTTGTAAAAATAAACTGTACTGGTTAACATCCTGCACATGAATCCTGATCACTGATAAAAAATGGTCTCTGACAAACAGTACTCCCTCTGAATCCAAAGACCCCAGTGGTCCCACAATAGTTTGATGATTGTGAAAATAACACAAAGCCTTTGTGATTACTGGTTCTCCACCCAGCTGAACCAACAGAAGATCTATCTACAGCATTATTAACTGTAACTCAATTTGGCCTAGTGGGACTTTCTGTATTTCAAACTGCCCCAAATCTCTCTTCTCCATACTGTTTTATTTCATCTAATTTATTTAATAAACTGTTTCAATATTTAATAAGCAGATCCACTTTACTGTGTTCTACTGAAATTAATTGTAATCTGGTGTGACTAACTCAAATTCTGTTAAAGAAGGCCAACATTATATTATTTATACTCATTCAGGCCTGTGCTGCTAATATACCACCAGGCTTTTTTCATGTTTATCCATAAACAGAAAGAGGCAGTTATATAAGTTGGCTTTCCTTGTTTCTGAAAAAGCTCGGTACCCTTGTAAGTACAGTCATTCATGACTCAGTGACAGATGATGCTCTTGCAGGCCTCTACTGGCGTCTGAGAGGGAGGCTGGGTTGTCGGAAGCAGTGGGTGGACAGGGCAGGCAAGCGCGAGGAAACGAAGCAAGCGGTGGGAGGCGCACAATGGCGTATCATTCACCGACGGACACCCACACAGACACACACTCATGGAAACACGTATAAAATGTATTTATGTAACAGGCTTCCTGCCTAGAGCAAAGTACACGAGTAGATCCTCTTCCTAAATAAAAATAGACACATCTTTTGAAACGGATGCCTCTTCAAGACGTGACGTAAAACATTTCCATTGCCATACTTCTTATTATATGTTACATCGCGTCACGATGCCAAATGCATTGTGCATAACGCTTGGCATGTATTTAAAGTAATTCACCTGTCACTGAAGACGTCTCCTGAAAGATGCAGTTTGAGGTGGGTGCAGGGATTGAGAGCACTTCCTCTGCATGCAAAATCCCCCCTGAATTCATTTCAGCCACTTTGTGTTGGCTTTGTTTAGGACAATTACACAGTTGTTTGTCTCCATGGAACTTTCAGTTTTCAATTTTAACCCTTTCAACAGAGCAAGCCAGCTTCCAAATTAATTGCGGGATTATATTAAAAGATTCTGCAATACTAACAGGCTTGCAGTGCTTCCCATTTCTGAAAGCAGTCAAAGACCAAATATAGAGCATGCAATATATACCATAACAGTATAGCGCAATCCACAGAGAAGGGTTTGTGTAATGGAAATAATCTAAAGTGAGCTATAACAGCTGTGGCCTTAACGTGGTTGTGCTATAAGGCCGTTAATTCAATGTTCATTAACAAGTTCTTAGTAGAAAATGGGTTAAGAAGATTCCCACGCTTTGGGCAGCTGTCTCATGAGCTTCTGATGATCTTTTTGGACATTTGCAAATGTAAATAAAGGGGAGGTCCTTGAGCCAAACTTGGGAATTTCCATCAAAGCAATGACCTTTAACATAATGATCCTTCATAATACCAAAAATGAACAGCAAAAGCAGTCTTAAAGATGCATTCAAACAAGTACAGTTATTAATTTATGTGTTGTCTTTTTAAATGAATCAAAATGCGTTAACTTTTTTATATGAACACATTTCACATGGCAGTAACCCAGCGAACAAAGGAAAGTAGACAAGGTCATACTACCTAAGTTTAAACCAAGCATCAGAGTGGAGAGGAAAGACAACTGACTGCCTTTGAGTGTGTTGGTGCCACACATGCTGGTCTGGATATTTCAGAAACTGATGATCTACTGGGATTTTCCCACACAATCACTTCTAGGGTTTATGGAGAAAAAGAATAGTCTAAAAGAACAACCCCAGTCTTGGCACCATTACGACATCTGTGGAATTAAAAGAAAATATATCATTGCTAACATGGCTTGCATTAGTGCCACCTAATTAAACTTTTATCAAGTGCGTAGTTGTAGCTATTTTTATACACACTTTGCAAATGCGCTCATAAAGAGTTGGCGCTCAGTCCTTTTGAAGGTCATAAGCTTCGTCTGGCGTGAATGTCCAGGTGATCTATTGTGTAAGGTGACCAGAGTGCAAGAAGGCTAGGGCAAGCACGCTTACAGACACAACTAACTGTAGATGAAGTTCTAGGTCAGAGGTGAGAGATACATTTTCTGGTAACTGCATTTGTGCCTGCATAGCAAAAGATGATGCAAGAGGTGATGCAAGCATGAAATGAGCAAGTCAACAGGAATCATCTGGAGGGGGAGACGGTTGAAACAAACAGCCATGTATGGTAAAAATGTTGCTGATAATGGGAACTTGTCTAACTGTCATTAACTGTTAATCAATCATTAACCGTAACTGATGCATATTATATTTGTCATGGTCCTGAGTCTGAGGACTCAGTGTTTTGTGTTTCTTTATGCTTTTGTTCATTCAGAGTGTGTATTCTGTTGTGATTTTTGCCATTTGTTAGGTTTCTGTTCTTTGCCTGCCTGCTCCCACTTCTCTGTGTTCCCTCTGTCTGTCCACGGTGTTATTGTGTCTGCTCATGAGTCTGCCTGTCAAGTTCAGTGTCCTGTCTGGTTCTCTGTCTGTTAATTTCCTGTTTTATTCTGAAGGGTCATGTCTGATGTGAGTGTGTTCAGTTTACATTTCCCCTGTCCCGTCAGCTCTGATTTCTCCCAGCTGTGTTGCCCTCCTGTCTCTTATCCCCTGATTACTGGTGTGTGTATTTAAGCCCTGTGTGTTCTCCTGCCTGTTGCCGGTTCGTCTGTATTACTCCATGTAAGTCCGCGCTTTTCTGCATTCATCTGTGTCTCTCTGCGTTTTTGTATCCTCCGTCAGTCTGCGTCTCTCTGCCTTTCACCCCGTGTCCTGTGGATTTCTAGTTGCTCTTTAGTTTTCCCAGTTTAGGTTTCCGTTAGTTTGTCTCATTATTCGTTTTCTGTTCCTGCCACTGACACCTTGTAAATAAACTCCACTAATCTTTTCATACACTGCTTGCTCTTGGGTCCTTTTTCCAACTCCACACGGCTCGCCTCGGCAGCCGTGACAGTACGAACCGGCCACTATGGACCCAGCAGCAGTCAACCCGCCCGAGGAGCTCCGGGAGGACATTATGTACTCAGTGGACAAATTAATTAACCTATGGCTGGAGCATGAGGGGAGAGAATTCCGCCAAAGCATAGCTGTTCGGCTACAGCGCTTACTTTCTGGTCTCCCCTGGTTGCTCAGCTCACTTCACCCGCTCACACAGAATTTTGTTCTGAACGAGCTTCATCTTCTCCCCCTTGCTACCACCCACCCTGCAACTCATGCTTCACTCCCCGACCCGACGGAGAGTGTCCTGCCCGGCCCGTCGGTCCAGCCTTCAAATGGGGAACAGCACTCACGCCGTCGACGCCCCTCGCCACAGTCGGACCCCAGGATATCAGAGCGGCCGACTGAGGTGAGTAGGAAGGATAACAGTTCCAATTCGAACCTTAAGACTTTTTCTTCCGGGATTGTTCGGGGTGTGTCAGTGGGAGCTAATTCGCTAAGCCTACCTACCTTCGTGGTAACCGATCTCTCCCAGGTTGGCATTTTTAAGACTTCAGTGAAAGCAAAGGGCTGTTGTTCTTCTGAAACTGTTAAACCCGTGTCAGCCAACCCAGGGTCTGCTAAAACTGTGACATATAACCCAGAGACCATTAACACCAGCTCTGATAATACTAGGACTGTTTATTCATTTGAACCACGGCCTCAAGCTCAGTTAGCCGCACGGCCTCAAGCTCAGTTAGCCGCACGGCCTCAAGCTCAGTTAGCCGCACGGCCTCAAGCTCAGTTAGCCGCACGGCCTCAAGCTCAGTTAGCCGCACGGCCTCAAGCTCAGTCTCTAATTCCACCACCGTTGTCATCACAACCACTATGTCAGTCACCCTCAGTTCAGCCTCCTGTTCAGCAGCCACCAGCCCTGCATCCTGTGTCAGTTGTTCCACCTGTAAAACCATACAAGTCAATTCTACCCGAAAGACACTGCTCCTCGCCCATCCACTCCAAGCAGAGAGACAAATCTAACAATACTGTCAACAGTCCTCAAAAGCTGGCCAGTTCTGAGACTGCGACACACTCCAGGGCCTCCCCAGAGGCCGGGGTTCAGCCCCCAGCTGACTCTGGATCCCTGGAGGTCAAGAAGCCAGCTGAGGACTGCACCCAGCTGTCACTGCCTGAGCAGAGTCAACGCTCTGGGCAGCTGAAGTCTGCTATGTGTTTGCCAGGGGCCACTGTGCCTGCTGGTTCTGTTCTGTTTCTGCCAGAGGTCCCCGCGCCTGCTGGTTCTGTTCTGTCTCTGCCAGAGGTCTCCGCACCTGCTGGTCCTGTCCTGTGCCTGCCAGAGGTCTCCGCACCTGCTGGTCCTGTCCTGTGCCTGCCAGAGGCCCGTGTGCCTGCTGGTCCTGTCCTGTGCCTGCCAGAGGCCCGTGTGCCTGCTGGTCCTGTCCTGTGCCTGCCAGAGGCCCCTGTGCCCACTGGTCCTGAGACTGTTCTCGCTGGGGGGTCCGAGGAGCCCGTCCAGCCACCAGCTGTTCCATCAGCAGCTTCATCCACACTTGCAGCAGCAGTTTCATCCACGCTGTCGCCTGGTCCAGCTTCAGCTTCCTCATCAGCTTCGCCTGGTCCAGCTTCTGCTTCAGCATTGCCTGGTCCAGCTTCTGCTTCAGCGTCCTCATCAGCTTCGCCTGGTCCAGCCTCTGCTTCAGCGTCCTCATCAGCATCGCCTGGTCCAGCTTCTGCTTCAGCGTCCTCATCAGCTTCGCCTGGTCCAGCTTCTGCTTCAGCGTCCTCATCAGCTTCGCCTGGTCCAGCCTCTGCTTCAGCATCCTCATCAGCATCGCCTGGTCCAGCCTCTGCTTCAGCGTCCTCATCAGCTTCGCCTGGTCCAGCTTCTGCTTCAGCGTCCTCATCAGCTTCGCCTGGTCCAGCTTCTGCTTCAGCGTCCTCATCAGCATCGCCTGGTCCAGCTTCTGCTTCAGCGTCCTCATCAGCTTCGCCTGGTCCAGCTTCTGCTTCAGCGTCCTCATCAGCTTCGCCTGGTCCAGCCTCTGCTTCAGCGTCCTCATCAGCATCGCCTGGTCCAGCTTCTGCTTCAGCGTCCTCATCAGCTTCGCCTGGTCCAGCTTCTGCTTCAGCGTCCTCATCAGCTTCGCCTGGTCCAGCTTCTGCTTCAGCGTCCTCATCAGCATCGCCTGGTCCAGCTTCTGCTTCAGCGTCCTCATCAGCTTCGCCTGGTCCAGCCTCTGCTTCAGCGTCCTCATCAGCTTCGCCTGGTCCATCTTCTGCTTCAGCGTCCTCATCAGCTTCGCCTGGTCCAGCTTCTGCTTCAGCATCGCCTGGTCCAGCTTCTGCTTCAGCATCGCCTGGTCCAGCTTCTGCTTCAGCATCGCCTGGTCCAGCTTCTGCTTCAGCCTCCGCTTCAGCGTCCTCATCAGCTTCGCCTGGTCCAGCCTCCGCTTCAGCGTCCTCATCAGCTTCGCCTGTTCCAGCCTCCGCTTCAGCGTCCTCATCAGCTTCGCCTGGTCCAGCCTCCGCTTCAGCGTCCTCATCAGCTTCGCCTGTTCCAGCCTCCGCTTCAGCGTCCTCATCAGCTTCGCCTGTTCCAGCCTCCGCTTCAGCGTCCTCATCAGCTTCGCCTGGTCCAGCCTCCGCTTCAGCGACCTCATCCTCGCCTGGTCCAGCTACTGCTTCACCTACACCGTCGCCTGGTCCAGCTACTGTTTCACCCACGCATGGTCCAGCCTCCGCATCCGCTTCAGCCTCGTCTGGTCCAGCCTCCGTGTCTTCCTTCTCGTCTGGTCCAGCCTCCGTGTCTTCATTCTCGTCTGCAGTGGCCTCCTCAGCTTCACCACCTTCGTTTGGCCCAGCCTCTGCATCAGCTTCGCCTGGTTCAGCCTCCGCATTCGCTTCAGCGTCGCCTGGCCCAGCTTCGGCTTCAGCCTCTGCCTCGTCTGGTCCAACCTCCGCTTCGCCTGGTGCTGCAGGGGCCACGCAGCCTTCGGGTCCCCTACTACCACCTCCACATCGTCGGTCATCTGCCAGGCCGCTTGTTGGACATCATCACCACCGTGGCCGCCCTCCGGACTTCTGTTGCCACCCCCGCCTTCTGCGTGGACGACCTCCTACACGCCGCCACTGCCTTCCGCGTGGCCGGCCTCCAGACCTGCATTCGCGCCGCCGTTGCCGTCCGCACGGTCGGCCCCCGGACCTGCATTCGCGCCGCCGTTGCCGTCCGCACGGTCGGCCCCCGGACCTGCATTCGCGCCGCCGTTGCCGTCCGCACGGTCCGTCCCCGGACCTGCATTCGCGCCGCCGTTGCCGTCCGCACGGTCGGCCCCCGGACCTGTTTCCACGCCACTGCCTACTGCGTGGCTGGCCTCCGGACCTGCCCCACTGCCGTTGCCATTCGCATGGTCGGCCTCCGGAACTGTACTGTTTTGGCCTCCTGCGCTGTTGGTCCCCTGAACTTGGCCATCTGGGCCTTTTTGGTCTCTGTCCCTCCGTCCTGGGCCCCCTCCGCCCGCCCTGGTCGGGTCGTTTTCCGTTTTGGTCTGTTTTTGTGTTTCTGCTGGGCTGTCTGGAGCCAGCCCTTGAGGGGGGGGGGGGGTACTGTCATGGTCCTGAGTCTGAGGACTCAGTGTTTTGTGTTTCTTTATGCTTTTGTTCATTCAGAGTGTGTATTCTGTTGTGATTTTTGCCATTTGTTAGGTTTCTGTTCTTTGCCTGCCTGCTCCCACTTCTCTGTGTTCCCTCTGTCTGTCCACGGTGTTATTGTGTCTGCTCATGAGTCTGCCTGTCAAGTTCAGTGTCCTGTCTGGTTCTCTGTCTGTTAATTTCCTGTTTTATTCTGAAGGTTCATGTCTGATGTGAGTGTGTTCAGTTTACATTTCCCCTGTCCCGTCAGCTCTGATTTCTCCCAGCTGTGTTGCCCTCCTGTCTCTTATCCCCTGATTACTGGTGTGTGTATTTAAGCCCTGTGTGTTCTCCTGCCTGTTGCCGGTTCGTCTGTATTACTCCATGTAAGTCCGCGCTTTTCTGCATTCATCTGTGTCTCTCTGCGTTTTTGTATCCTCCGTCAGTCTGCGTCTCTCTGCCTTTCACCCCGTGTCCTGTGGATTTCTAGTTGCTCTTTAGTTTTCCCAGTTTAGGTTTCCGTTAGTTTGTCTCATTATTCGTTTTCTGTTCCTGCCACTGACACCTTGTAAATAAACTCCACTAATCTTTTCATACACTGCTTGCTCTTGGGTCCTTTTTCCAACTCCACACGGCTCGCCTCGGCAGCCGTGACAATATTCTTTGCTGACACAAGAAGGGGCTGAACCCTGACATATTAAAACCATTTTGTGCTTTTTAGCGAAGATCTATGCTGATGTTGTTACAGTATACATCTTCCCACGCGTGTGTTTAATAAAATCATCGTTTGACTGAACTCATCTGGGCCAATGTTGGTTTGATCTTATCCTCAATAGCAAAGAATTGGGACACATCTTACAAGTTAAAGTAGGGTCATTCAATTTTCCATGCAGCTTCACCAGTGTGGTTTACCCAGGACAAATTCACAATCCTCAAATGATACAACAACAATCTCCAGCTCTGGTTTGGCCAAAGTTAACATGAGGCTGTTGCAGTCTGTCAAAATGTTTTTTTCTTTTTCTGTTGCAATCTGTTGTAATCGTTCTCCGCTGAGACAAAGCCAACTGTATTTACAGTTTTATCAAATTCAAAACATTGCTCAAAACCAATGCTCAGAAAAAATGCAAAAAACCCAAGAGCTACATCTAAGACTCTACAGGCTTGATTCTTTTTAACATAACTCTACACGAAGGTTAATAAATTTACAGAAGTACATTCTAAAAATCATCTTTTCTTATTTAATGAATCACCATTTACAAAAATAACGATAATTTCATCAACATGTCAGAGGTTTTCTATGTTTAATGAGTCTACTGTCGTCACATGCATGTACCACGTAAAAGCACAATGAAAAGACAGACGTCCAGTTCACATGTTTTCGTAACTACATAATAAAAGCTTGTCTTTTTCAACCAGCATGATTTCAAATAGTTTGTTGAGATTTCAAAATGGAGTAATTAATGACTTCAGTGGGCTAAACTGGACCCTCGCGGGACACTGTCTCTGTGCCCCGGTCAGTACGTTTTTGTTTTTAGTGTTTTCTTTCAGTACAGTATGAGAGAAGAGCGACTGTGTGAGAACTATTTTGATACTGATGAGTTGTCATTTGTAGTCTATTAAGAAGGAGTTTTCTTGCAGCTGCCTCTGGCCCATTTACAGCTGCTATTTTTGAACACACTGCCCCCCAAAGGCTGGGAATAGCACTCTGTACTCGATCTGTTTAGCACAATAGCAACTGTGTGGAGGCAATGGTATTATTTTTCATATTGAAGAATAATACTGCTTTAATGGATTTTGAAAAAACTGAACTGTGTGGTGCAGAGAAGAATACATTAAAACAGGTTTAAAAGCATTAATAAAATGGCATGCCACTTAATAAACAAGCACTGAATATACAGCTGATGTTTGTGTCAATAAACAAAATGATTTATGTTTCTCACAGAAAGAGTCAATCATGACCCCCCCCCCCCCCCCCCCCCCCCCCCCCCATTTTCCAGGAGTGTTGCTGTTACTGAGATGATGGAGGCATCGGCGAGAGTCCCAATGGATCAATGGTCACCACACCAATCTCTCCAGTCCGCATCTATTGTGCCTGTGGGAGGTCAGCTGTCAGTGGGGGGGAGGGGGGGGACACTTACAGGGATGTGGATAGCTGTAAATCAAAGAACAATAGAAGGAAACAAAGAAACGAGGAAAAAGTGGCTAGACTGAGAGAAAAAAAAGTTACACAGTGTATTATCTGTATTAGTTTGTGTTTTTATATTTTTTTTTTTTTATTTGAACACTTTTTCAACACACGAATAAGAAAAAGTACAAGACAATAGTTGGGAAAATGTTAATCAAAGGTAACCAGGTCTATCTTTTTGCTGTGGTGAAGTTTAGCAGTAAGAAATATCACATTAAGGCACATTTAAAAATAAAGGGGGGGGGGGGGGGGGGGTGATCAGAACAGTCAAACCTGGCCAAGTTACAGTGCAGGTGAATGGGGCTTCACAGGATTTTTATCATTCATCTTATCAATACATAAACCTGCTCTTTCTGATCACTATTGTTGGTGCCACTGTGGTTTTATTTTGTAAAATATTTGCACATTAAATCTTTAACTTGTGCATATCAGTGGGACACAGGCTACATCTAACAAAAATGTATTTTATAATAGGATGTGTCTGTCAGGATGAACCATGGGAGTTTCTGGAGCTTCTATTAAGTGGCTGGCCTCTTGCATTGGCTATTTTTTTTCCATAGGACTCTTAGATTTTGCTGCTTGCTACAAGCTTCTCCCCCATGTTCTTGTTACTATGAGAACAAGTTCAAGTATATAGGTATATGTAGCATGACATCACCCATAAACCCTACAAAACCAGTGTTTTCTGTGAGGGTTGGCCTAATATTTTGTTTGCTTTTGGGTCTAATGGGCAGTAGACAATGGAGAGATACAATGCAAATTCTTCACACAATAGCTGCAGGTCAACATCAAGTGAACCACTTTCACAGCTTCTGTCCGTTTCTCTCTTTTACCAGAACGTCTTTCATCCATGAATTAGTTCTGCTGTATTCAAACAAAATCTCCATTGATTATACAAGTAACTGCAATAAAACCTTTGACCAATATTCATGAATCACTCTCAGCGGAGTTCCCATGTTTTTTCATTCTCCATCAAACTTTAACTGGGTCGCAATATATTTTGGCCATCTCTGATTTTTGCAAGCATATAATGTGAAAGTAGAACCCTCATCTGTTTTTACTGAATCAGAGGTAAACAAAGGAGTCCTCGAGAAAGCTATATAGCCTGCAGTAATGAGAGCTGGTGCCATTAGAGGGGTCCCTGCTGGATCCTTGGTGGGGGTTGGGAGATGGAGTAAATGTATGGATTGTGGCCAGTGAGGCACATTTCGTCTATGTTGTTGTTGGGGGTGCTGAAACAAAGGAAAGGACAACCGAAGACACCACAAGTATTATTTTGTTGACCCTTCTGTCTTAATGAGAGCTTTTAGTCGAGGAGGAAAGAGGTCCAGCAGGTCCAGCATCTCTCTGAACTACTCAGCTTTATTATTTACTTTTGTATTCCTTACCCCATGACATTTTTCATTTTTCTCTTGATTTGACTGTCAGGGAAGAGATCAATATTGTCCTTTCTGTGCTCAGTTCCTCTGGTTTCTTTGGGTTAGGAGAACATCATGTGAGTCCCCGTGCAACAGGAGAGCTGGGTTTAGAAGCAAACCTCCAACCCACTTAGATTTCTTAAAAAATCATTACGCTATTAATTGCAGCACAAATTCCCTGTGGAGCCCGGACAGTTTGCACGGGAGAGGTGCAAAGTGATGGTGCACGTGGAGGCCCCACATGTCTCTTCAGACAGCCCACGCATGTAGTGAAATTGCTCTTCATTAGTGATGCAGTGCACTCTCAATTGGTTGTTTTTGTGGAAATTCACAGTAGCATCAACCTCGGCCTCTCTCACAGGATGACTGTGTGCAGAAATACAGAGGGGGAAAAAACCCAGCATTTCAGCTTCAGTTACAGCTGCTCCAACCTGTGTATTTATACCGAGAGCATGGCACAGACCGGCCAAGAGCCAAACCAAACCAGCAGCTAAGAAACACATCATTATAACATTCCTGTTGTCTCATTTATGGCAAACAAAAGCAAACACAGCATTCAAAACTTTAAAAGAGTACCTCAAAATTCCTCTTTTCACAGAGTCACTTAAAAAATCCACTTTTACTGATCAAATATTACTTGTTTGTTTTGTGTTTTTCTTGAAGTGAGTGAGGTCAAACATAAAATGCATGACTCTGCTGTCAAAGCAAAATGTAAAAATCTCCACAAACATTTTTAGTTCAACCTTTCTTCCAAACTAAGACATATAATATGTTTTTCTTTACTTTACTTTCTTTTTCTACTTTTTCCCTTCCTCTTTTCACTTTCTTTTCTTTCTCAGATGGGAGTTGAACCAGGCTCTGGTTTTACCCCCGCCTTCCTTTGGCAGGGTTTCTCCTGCCTTCTGTTCCATCCGGCACACCTGTCTGCATCTACTTGTTATCCTGAGATTCAACGGCCAGCTCAAACCTCCTCTTTGCCAGATTGTTGTTAGCTTTGTAGTGGGAGTCATGGTCTGTTCCTGCAAGTGGTCCAGTTTATTGTTTTCAGAAACTTGACTTTACCCTCTCATCTGCTCACTTAGTTCTCCTATATGTGTGTTTTGGATGGATCAAGAACCTCCAAGTTAAGTAAAAATGAAAAACGAAGCTGTCTACCAATTATCTCTGTCACTGTCACCTACCTCCCCCACCTGCAAGTTTACAAGGAAAATGCAATCCTCCAGTGTCCTCCAGCTCGATCTCTTGCAATACTTAACAGATTGAAACGTACCTGAGTTGCTCGTGTAAATAAAGAGCTAAAATTTGCATTAGTCTTCTGAGTCTTGTATTTGAGTCCATTCTTTCTTGTGAATATGACATAATAAGGTGTAATATGCCTAAATGAAAGTAAGTCGGTTGGACAGAACTACGATCTGATCTCTCAGGTGATTACTTTGCCCTATGCCCACAGGTCATGTTTTGAAACCTGTTTTGTACTCAGTTGTATTCACAAAGCATCTGATTTGTTAAGGTGGATTATCTTTGTTGCAATCTATATCCTTCTTTCTCTGCCATTGCTTCTTCTGTCTTGCTCAGTATCACAATAGTCTTCAGTTACTCTCCAACACTTCCCTCTTCTTTAAGGAAAGGTCGGACTAAAAGTACACTTTAATAATTGCACAAAAACATCTCAAATATCTGTTTACTTCATGAATCTTTCCCTGAAGGCTTAATTTACAAATACTGCATCAGGAAAATGCATTTATCAGGTCACTGTGAAGGGCACAGATGGTTCTGAATCCATAAACATGAGCTCATTTGAGCTTTGGGAAGGTGCTGCATTGTGCGGAGATGTCAAGCACGGTGATGGTGGGCTTTGGTCACCCAGTGTGTCCTTTCTCCTGCAGAGAATCCTAATAGCAGATGGTAAAATATACAAACTATTGCATAAGGAAAAGGTTGGTGAAGGTCGCCATGGTCACTGAAGGTTACATAAAAGAGTGACTTGCATACCTTTCAAATTCACTCAAGCAGCTCAATAAGTTTAGGGATAAGTAGAGTGATCTCGGGATATTAATGGTGCTGATGGTGTGTTAGTAAAACAATTAAGTGTCAGTGATTATTAATTTCCTGATATCTGCTGACAAATAAAAGAAAGCGAAGGATAAAGTGTCTTATTGTTGGGGCACCACGTGCTGCCTGAACAGCTTCATGCACCGTGGCATCGATTCTGCTGCATATTCTGATGTTGGTAGTATATAGAGTGGTCTAACTCATAAGTACAGGATTTCCCATATGTGTTCAAGTGATTCGATGTTTGACGAGTGTGAAGAGCTTAGCATATGAGTCACAGCTTTTTCATACTCATCAAACCATTCAGTGACACTTAGCGGATTGTCATCGTGAAAGAAACGGCTCTGACACAGCTGCTGGCATCTCACAAATACACACAAAGTGTGCTTTAGTGGCTCTTGATGCAACATTAACGCTCACGCGGATGCTCGTAAAGAACCCTTTGGATTTTCATTTAATTGCACTGCGTATGCATGTTTTCAGTTGGTTAATTTGGTGCCTAAACATAACCAGATAGTTTTTCACTGCTTTCACTGTGTGCAAGGTGTGCCAGGCACCTAAGAAAAACTATTCCTTGTGCATAGCTTTTGAAATATGAGCAGAATTGGACTAAATTGCACACTTTTGACACCCAACCCCACTGAGACTATTTTGGACTTTATCCTCTACACCTCTTACCAGTTGTTCCTTCTGCCACTGATACTTTACTCAGTTGAATCACTTTCCTTCTTCCTGATGTTACTTTTAACCATCTACAGTATAACATGCTCTCTTCTGTTTCATGTGAACCGCCACGATGTCTGGTTGGTAAGCCACCAGCTGCTTGTCTGTCTGGGACTTGTAGGCATTCAGATTTGCTGCTCTCAAAATATCTTCAGTGGTGTGTACCATCTGGACCTGGGAACAAATTTGGTTTTGCTTCTCCGTGCACCCTCTCCCAGATTGCATCTCACACTGTGCTACTACGCTCACTGACTGCTTTATGAGGTACAGCAAATATCTTACCAGCCAATCATCTAACAGCAACTCCTGTAGCTATGATCCAGACAGCCTACTGAAGTTCAAAGTGAGCAACAGAATGGGGAAGACAGGTAACTTAAATGAGTCTGAATATGGTGTGGTTGTTGGTTCCAGACAGGCTGATCTGAGTATTTCAGAAACAGCTAATCTACTGGGATTTTCCTGCATACAACCATTTCTGGGATTTACAGATAATAATCAGAAAAATAGAAAAAAATATGCAGGTAAAGAGGTGAACATCCAGACTGCTTAAAGCTGATAGGAAGGCAACTGTAACTCACATTGAAGCAGATGACCACATCTGGTCTGATCTTCTGCTGCAACTCTTTTGCAATTACATGAGTTCAACAAAGCTTTACAATAGAAGGCTTGGAAAACCATTATCTGGCCTAATGAGTCTTGATTTCTGACCCAACATTCAGATAGTTGGGTCAGAATTTGGTCTAAACAACATGAAAACATGTACATTTCCTGTCTTGAATCAGTGCTTCAGATGGTGTAATAGTGTGGGAAGATATTTTCTTGGAACATTTTAGGCTTCTTGGCACCAGCGGAGAACCATTTAAATGCCACAGCCTATCCTCATATTGCGATACGGTCTGGGGGCTTTTTGCAGTGTTAGTTGTGCTCCGTTTTGCCTGAGTTTCCTGTTCGATGCAGGGGGTTGCTGGACACCTGGCCATTGTTTTGCAGAGCTTTTGAGCCAGTCATAGCATATTGTTCCTAACCACGTCCGCCCCTTTATAACCTTTATGTTTAAGGAGCATATGTGTGCCAGAAATTTTTTTATAACTAAATATTTGACACCTATTCCGATGAATAGGAATTCTAATCTATCGTACATGGACAGCTGGAAGTTTGAATCTGACTCTTTAAATTTAGCTCAAAACAAAAGGAACTTTAAAGGTGGTTTATAAAGATGCTTTGCTGTGTTGCACAATTTTGGATTCAGTGTAACCATTCATTTTTTTTTTAATTACAGTACCTTCGTTCTTCCAGAAGTTATCAAACCACAATTTCTCTTATGCCAGTGGTCAAGAACAAAAGCACACGTATCCCTTCTAGTCTTATCTTCACAATATCACCACTTTGTACCATAGAGATTGCTATCTAGGCTGAGCTGTGTACCATAAAGATCCTTCAGTCTGTGCGCTTCTTTACACAGATGGCAGGATGCCTCTGGGGCTGCAAAGGGAGTCTGTGGAGAAACGAGGTAATAGACTCAGAGTAACGCACAAAGGAGACTTCATCCCTTATCGATGGCAGTGCAGACTCCGAGCAGGATGACTGAACTCTGAGCTGAATAGTTTCAACTGACAAAAGCGGCTTTTTATCTCTGTTAGTGATTCAGGTATTGAAGGTGAAACGATGAACTGTTGCATTAATGTACTTTTTCAAGAGCATTCAAAGGAGAGCAATGTTTGGACCCACCTCTTCAATGGCATATTGGAGCTAAAGGAAACCAAATTATACACTAACACCTGAATATATGCAGTAAACAAAACAATATGTATGCTTTTTCTGACACATAAACATGTATTTATACATAAACAGTGTGCAGTGACAATGTGTGGCCCTCACATACCTCAGACCATGCATACGCATATATTTAGAGCCAGTCAAGCCTTTGACGTCATTTAACATTATACAACATACATGCAGCAAATCACTTCATCAGAACCTCTGCGTGACTCAACAAAAGTGATGAATATGCATTTGTCTTTTGTACGTCTCGCTGGAATGTGTTTGATCAGCTCCCTGAAGACGGAGCATCTGTTCAGTGCAGCAGTTGCCATTATTGTGTTATTAATGTAGCAATATCTTGTTAACAACACATGCCTCCTCCCACTATAAGCACTGAATGATAGCTTCCACTGTAAAGCTGCCGTTGCTGGGAAGGTAGGAAACCTGCTTATAAATTAGCTGTCCAGTTAAAAAAAACACATTACTGTCACATCGGTATAAAATAAATGCTGCTGCAGAATGTTCCCAGGCTGGTGAAGTAGTTTCTGAAGTAATGTGCTCCATCTTTCATATGGCAATCAAAGAAATCCAAGTGCACGGGTTCTCCCTGTTTCCCTTCCATAAGAATGGCATCTTGGCTGTCATCCTTCCACTGAGAGCATTCCAGATGAGCCTTCAGTAAACATTTATGAAGATGCATCTCTCAGATCCTGTGTCAGGATTTTTTGTTTTCTTATATTTATTCAGATATTGTTCATCGCTGGAAGAAATGCACAATACTGTATGTTTAATAAAGCAATTCAAGTTATGAATAAACTTGGGCTGCCTTTTGTTTTGAAGACAGTTTTAAATACTCACTAATATGAACTGTGAGAAGAAAGATGATTTCAAAGCATTCATTGAAGGTTTATTAGAAATTAGATTTAATTTCTGTTCACTGAAAATGATGGGCCTGCTGTTTGGGATATTGCTGGGTATTTAAAGAATTAGCAATAAGAGTAATGGGAATTAAAATCTGCAGCTGTTATCTTTAAGTAAAACTCTTCAATGCTCATCAGTTATTTCTGGAAAAAATAACCAATTCATATTAGGTCATCATTGATAATTATGAATTATGAATCCGGTACCTGGTGGACTAAGACCACCAGGAACCGGAACAGCTTCTTCCCCACAGCTGTCAGACTCCTGAACTCTGCCTCCTGACATCTGACCCACGTTAAACACATGGACTGGACATACACACCCACAACCACCTACACACACACACACACAACGGACAACTGTACCCTCATACACACAATAATAACATGGACTGAACCACCACTCTCAACCACTTGCACTTCATATAGCCTCTGTAGAAATTATCCACATATCTCACTTATCTCAACTGCACTACTGTATAATTCTGGATAAATAATCATTCTGTTCAATACGATAATTTTTAATTCTACAACTGTTTATTACTTGCATAGTTCACATTTCTGTATAGCTGTATATCTCATATTTCTGTATAGTTTTTCATATTTATATCCTGTTCATAGCCTGTACATACTTATAGTTATAGCATATTCATAACATACCTTCATACTGTGTACATTATAACATACCATAATAGACCCATTTCTGTAATATACTCACATATCTATATTATAGCTAATATATGTTTGTAATATATCTATATCATGGCTAAAGCACTTCTGGATGGATGTAAACTGCATTTTGTTGCCTTGTACCTGTGACATGTGCAATGACAATAAAGTTGAATTCTATTTTATTCTATTCTATAATTAATAATTGTTTTATAATTAGAATTATATTCTCCCATAACTTGACCTTGTGGGGGGGGTTATGGTTTCTTGGTACTGTTGTCTTTTCTCTCCCATGTTGGTGCACATGAGGTCACTAAAAACATCAGAACGATCACAGACACAGGAGCATTCTGGGATGGGATCCATGAAAAGTAAAAAGAAATCTGTGAAGATTTCCCGGTGAGAGCTGCCTGGCCTGTGTGTCCTGGCAGAAGGAGAGTGTTGGCAATGAAGAACAAAAAAAAGAAAGAAAGAATACAAAGTAAAGATTTACTCAAACAGGAAGCTGCACTGTAGCCCCCAAATGAGGAGATTACACAGAGAACAACGCCATAATGCCAGAGGAGGCAGCGAGCATGCATCCAAAAATAGCTAATGGACTTGTAACAAACATTTGGTTGAAGTCAACACTGTATTTGGTTTAATCCAGGGATGCATTTGCAGGGATAAACTCACCATTTGTTGTATATTTTCACGAATCTGAGATGATAATGGGCAGAAACATTGACAGCACAGGAAGCTCTGGCAGAAATTAAACAACTCTTTGACAGTGTTGCAAAAGAGATGTTCAAAAACTCCGTTTTCCATTTTCCAGGTGATGCACTGAAAATGCAACTGTGTATGTGATTGTGTGGTTGTTCACACTCAAGTTTGACATATTTATCTGGAACTATGACAAACTGATTATGTTTAACAAAAATTTCCTAATTAATGCCATTTCTATTCCCAAACTTTCTTAGGAAATATGCTAATATAATCACACTAAGTGGCCTCATGTCGCCCTCTGGGCCTCTGAGAAAAAAGTATTCTTTTAAATGGGATTATTCCAATTCATTTCCCGGTCAACAGCTTCACTGAAGACTAGCTGCTCACGTTGCCATGGATGTCTCAAAAATGACTGAGGTATTTGGCCAGAGAAATAAAGAGGCTCTGGATACTCAAGGAAAAAAACACTTTGGAGTGCATTTGAGAGCCGCTGCTTTATCTTATCTCACAAGGTGTCAGTTTCCATGTTTTCGCTCAGCTTCAGCAGTGATCTTTGCTCCCTGTGCGGATGAAAGGAGCTTTTCAAACAGCAAGTTTGCAAGTTTATGTTGTGCAGCAGTTACAGAGAACTAAATACAGAAAATTAGTAATGATATAAATGTCAAATATTCTCTGGTTCTAATGTTATATCATACTCCCAAACTGTGTTATATCACTGCAATTTAGCTTTTGTTTCTTTCCTTAACCACTGGTTGGACAAATGTTTTTTTTTTACAGATGTCACATGTTAAATGAAAGCATATGAAGGACGGATGTTGAGTTCAGATTGTGTTTAGTAATCATTTTATTCTATTGATTTCCTTTTAAGGCTCTAAACAATTATCCTGTGCATTCACTGATGTCCACACGCATTAGTGTCTGCTGTGTATATCGCTCTAGAGCTCATTAACGGACCTTCACGCCGACAGTTCATTTGTCCAATGGTTGTTTGGAATCCACTGGTTGTCCAATAGCAATCCAGCCTGAGCTGACGCTGCGTGCTTATTGGTGAGTAGTGTTAGTATGCCTCCTTTTCGTTGATGCCTTTCATTTGGTCAAGGTTGCACTTGCAGTTTTAACAGCAGAACGCGACTGGAGCTTCGTTTACGCGCAAACAGAGAGAAGCCCGATCAGCCGAGGCTCTGCCGAAACTTCTCCCGTTTCTATTTGCACACCCCGGAGGAATCTCTCACCTCTCAGGAGCAACCATGGATGAAATGGAGGAAGAGTTAAAATGCCCTGTTTGCGGCTCATTTTACCGGGAGCCCATCATACTGCCGTGCTCCCATAACATTTGCTTAGCCTGTGCTCGGAATATTCTTGTGCAGACCCCCGACGCCGAGTCTCCACAGAGCAGCCGAGCCTCCGGGTCCGGGGTCTCCGATTATGATTACCTGGATTTGGATAAAATGAGTTTGTATAGTGAGGCGGACAGTGGCTACGGTTCCTACGGGGGCTTCGTGAGCGCTCCGACCACCCCTTGCCAAAAATCACCGAACGGGGTTCGGGTTTTCCCCCCGACTGTCCCTCAGCCGCAGCAGCAGCACCTTCTACCGCACCCCGGCTCCTTAACTCCGATCCCTCGTAACTCTTGCATCACCTGTCCGCAGTGTCACCGCAGCCTCATCCTGGATGACAGGGGACTCCGCGGGTTCCCCAAGAACAGGGTGCTGGAGGGGGTGGTGGACAGGTATCAGCAGAGCAAAGCGGCCGCTCTCAAATGTCAGCTCTGTGAGAAGAGTCCAAAGGAGGCCACCGTGATGTGCGAGCAGTGCGACGTCTTCTACTGCGACCCGTGCCGCCTGCGCTGCCATCCTCCCCGCGGTCCACTCGCCAAGCATCGCCTGGTGCCGCCGGCGCAGGGGCGGATAAGTCGCCGCGCCAGTCCCCGCAAAATTTCCACTTGCACAGAGCACGAACTGGAGAATCTCAGCATGTACTGTGTACAGTGCAAGATGCCTGTATGTTATCAGTGTTTGGAGGAAGGGAAACACGGCACGCATGAGGTCAAAGCTTTAGGCGCAATGTGGAAACTGCACAAGGTACGTGCGTAAAAATGATCGGGGTGCTAAGATTTGTCTTCGTCCCTTACAAGTGCGTCTGTTTCTGTCTTTATTTATGTTTTTGGCCGCTCTGTGCAATGATTCAACATCCTCTGAGCTGAGCAACAAGTCTGTGTTCGAAATAATTTGCGCTGTCGTGTCAGCTCTGCTTAGCATCCGGTAGAGAGGTACAGAGCTGTGGGGTGTTCGTTCTGCCGCTTTGGATTTAAATGAGTGTTTAACAATAGTAAGAGGATGCATTTTATTGCCTGATACACGGTCCAGCTTCATGTGACGCTGCCTTTAGCCAAACACTGCCAAACAAACCCGAAAGGCAGTGGCTCATTTTTAATTTTACCTCATAAGTGGACAAACTGGTGTCAAGCCAGCCTCCAATTCGAGACTTGCAGTCAAGCCAGCCTCCAGTTTGTTTTACGTTCCCTGTGTATTCAAAGTATTACGGGAATGGATGTGGAAACCGGATTTCAAAATAAAAGCCAACTTCGAGTGAATTAACAGATATGTTAAGAACATAATAACATATAATTTAGGCTTCTTTTTTTTTTTACAAACTCTAATGTTAGATCTATATGACACAGCCTTGTACCCTAATTGTGCCCTGTCACTATCAAGGCCATCTTATTTTGGATTTCAAAGTAAAAGCCCTGTGAATCTTCATTTTTGAACTACTCTTTCAATGACTTAATAATGCTCTTAAAAGCAAAAGTCGTATTTCCAAATACTATTTGAACTTTATATCAACACTTTCCAACCACAGTCTTTTTACAGTGATACCATATCAATATCAAGTCAGTCTGATTTTGCCTTTCATAGTAATGGCCCTTTGAAATTGTCCATAATTGACTTAATCTTCTAACGATTCAAAATGCTCTAAAATGAAAAGTTCTTGTTTCCACAGGGTAATTCCACCTTAGATCAACAGTATACAGCCCCACAGTGATACCATATCAATATCAAGTCATTCTGATTATGCCTTCCAAAATAAAAGCCTTTTTAAATTGTCCATAATTGACCTAACTTTCAGTGATTTCAAAATGTTTTAAAATGGAAATTTCCTGTTTCCACAGGGTAATTCCACCTTAGATCAACAGTATACAACCTCACGATGTTACCATATCAATATCAAAACATTCTGATATTGCTTTAAAAAATAAAAGCATTTTCAAACTGCCCATATCTGAGTTGCTCCTGGAACAATTTCAAAATGCTCTAAAATGGCACATTCCTGTTTCCACAGGGTAATTCCACTTTAGATCAACAGTATACAGCCCCACAGTGATACCATATCAATATCAAGTCATTCTGATTTTGCTCTCAAAAATAAAAGCCTTTTCAAATTGTCCATAATTGACCTAACTTTCAGTGATTTCAAAATGCTCTAAAAAGGAAAATTCCTGTTTCCACAGGGTAATTCCACCTTAGATCAACAGTATCCAGCCCCACAGTGATACCATATCAATATCAAGTCATTCTGATTATGCCTTCCAAAATAAAAGCCTTTTTAAATTGTCCATAATTGACCTAACTTTCAGTGATTTCAAAATGCTCTAAAATGGAAATTTCCTGTTTCCACAGGGTAATTCCACCTTAGATCAACAGTATACAGCCCCACAGTGATACCATATCAATATCAAGTCATTCTGATTATGCCTTCCAAAATAAATGCCCTTTCAAATTGAGCATATACGGCCTACTTTTTTGACGATTTCAAAATGTTCTTAAACAGAATTTTGCTGTTTCCACAGGATAATTTCACTTTAGTTCAACAGTATACAACCTGATGATGTTACCATATCAATATCAAGTCATTCTGATTTTGCTTTCAAAAATAAAAGCATTTTCAAACTGCCCATATCTGACTTGATCCTGGAACAATTTCAAAATGCTCTAAAATGGAAAATTCCTGTTTCCACAGGGTAATTCCACCTTAGATCAACAGTATACAGCCCCACAGTGATACCATATCAATATCAAGTCATTCTGATTATGCCTTCCAAAATAAATGCCCTTTCAAATTGAGCATATATACGACCTACTTTTTTAACGATTTCAAAATGTTCTTAAAAATAATTTTGCTGTTTCCACAGGATAATTTCACTTTAGGTCAACAGTATACAACCTCACGATGTTACCATATCAATATCAAGTCATTCTGATTATGCCTTCCAAAATAAAAGACTTTTCAAATTGTCCACAATTGACCTAACTTTCAGTGATTTCAAAATGCTCTAAAATGGAAATTTCGTGTTTCCACAGGATAATTCCACTCCAGATCAACAGTATACAGCCCCACAGTGATACCATATTAATATCAAGTCATTCTGATTATGCCTTCCAAAATAAAAGACTTTTCAAATTGCCAAGATACGACCTACTCTTTTAAAGATTTCAAAATGCTCTAAAAGTGAAAATTGCTGTTTCCACAGGATAATTTCACTTTAGGTCAACAGTATACAACCTGACGATGTTACCACATCAATATCAAGTCATTCTGATTTTGCTTTCAAAAATAAAAGCATTTTCAAAATGCCCATATCTGACTTGATCCTGGAACAATTTCAAAATGCTCTAAAATGGAAAATTCCTGTTTCCACAGGGTAATTCCACCTTAGATCAACAGTATACAGCCCCACAGTGATACCATATCAATATCAAGTCATTCTGATTATGCCTTCCAAAATAAAAGACTTTTTAAATTGTCCATAATTGACCTAACTTTCAGTGATTTCAAAATGCTCTAAAATGGAAATTTCCTGTTTCCACAGGGTAATTCCACTTTAGATCAACAGTATACAGCCCCACAGTGATACCATATTAATATCAAGTCATTCTGATTTTGCCTTCCAAAGTAAAAGCCTTTTCAAATTGTCCACAATTGACCTAACTTTCAGTGATTTCAAAATGCTCTAAAATGGAAATTTCCTGTTTCCACAGGGTAATTCCACCTTAGATCAACAGTATACAGCCCCACAGTGATACCATATCAATATCAAGTCATTCTGATTATGCCTTCCAAAATAAATGCCCTTTCAAATTGAGCATATACGGCCTACTTTTTTGACGATTTCAAAATGTTCTTAAACAGAATTTTGCTGTTTCCACAGGATAATTTCACTTTAGGTCAACAGTATACAACCTCACGATGTTACCATATCAATTTCAAGTAATTCTGATTATGCCTTCCAAAATAATGGCCTGTTGAAAATGCCCATAATTTACCTAACTTTCAGTGATTTCAGAATGCTCTAAAAAGGAAGATTTCAGTTTCCACAGGGTAATTCCACTTTAGATCAACAGTATACAACCTCACGATGTTACCATGTCAATTTCAAGTCAGTCTGATTTTGCTTTTCAAAATAAAAGCTTTTTCAATTTGCCCATATATGACTTACTCTTGGAGCGAATTCAAAATGCTCTAAGATGGAAAATTGCTGTTTCCACAGCATAATTCCACTTTAGATCAATAGTATCCAACCCCACAGTGATACCATATCAATATCAAATCAGTCTGATGTTGCCTTCCAAAATAAAAGACTTTTCAAATTGCCGATATACGACCTACTCTTTTAAAGAATGCAGAACGCTCTAAAAATGAAACTTGCTCTTTCCACAGGATGAATCCATGTTAGATCAAAAGTGTACATCCACACCATGGTACTACTTCAATTTCAAGTCATTCTGATTTTGCCTTCCAAAATAATGGCCTGTTGAAAATGCCAATAACTTACCTAACTTTCAGTGATTTCGGAATGCTCTAAAAAGGAAATTTTCTGTTTCCACAGAATAATTTCACTTTAAATCAACAGTATACAACCCCACAGAGATACGATGTTAAGATCAAGTCACTCTGATTTTGCCTTCCAAAATAAAAGTATTTTCAAATTGCCCGTAGACGACCTACTCGTTTAACAATTTCAAAATGCTCTTAAATTGAAAGATGCTGTTTCCACAGGATAATTCCACTTTAGATCAACAGTATCCAACCCGACAGTAAAACCATGTAAATTTCATGTTGGTCTGATTTCGCCTTTCAAATTAATGGCCCGTCGAATTTGTCCATATGTGATATACTCTTTCAATTATTTCAGAATGTTTTAAAAATGAAAATTGCTGTTTCAACACATATTGGGTTTTCATTTTGAAAAGCAAAATCAGACTCAATTGATTATGACAGAATTGAATCATAAAGATGATGTAAAAGGAAGCTGAAATTGCCACTAGGTTGTAATTGATAGTACATTTATATTTTAAGTCTGTGGAAAGATGTCATTCTAAATAAAGAAATTACAAAACAGCTTGCAAACCAACCATGACATCTTTCCACAGACTTAAAATATAAACGTACTATCAATTACAACCTAGTGGCAATTTCAGCTTCCTTTTACATCATCTTTATGATTCAATTCTGTCATAATCAATTGAGTCTGATTTTGCTTTTCAAAATGAAAACCCAATATGTGTTGAAACAGCAATTTTCATTTTTAAAACATTCTGAAATAATTGAAAGAGTATATCACATATGGACAAATTCGACGGGCCATTAATTTGAAAGGCGAAATCAGACCAACATGAAATTTACATGGTTTTACTGTCGGGTTGGATACTGTTGATCTAAAGTGGAATTATCCTGTGGAAACAGCATCTTTCAATTTAAGAGCATTTTGAAATTGTTAAACGAGTAGGTCGTCTACGGGCAATTTGAAAATACTTTTATTTTGGAAGGCAAAATCAGAGTGACTTGATCTTAACATCGTATCTCTGTGGGGTTGTATACTGTTGATTTAAAGTGAAATTATTCTGTGGAAACAGAAAATTTCCTTTTTAGAGCATTCCGAAATCACTGAAAGTTAGGTCAATTATGGACAATTTAAAAAGGCTTTTATTTTGGAAGGCATAATCAGAATGACTTGATATTGATATGGTATCACTGTGGGGCTGGATACTGTTGATCTAAGGTGGAATTACCCTGTGGAAACAGGAATTTTCCTTTTTAGAGCATTTTGAAATCACTGAAAGTTAGGTCAATTATGGACAATTTGAAAAGGCTTTTATTTTTGAGAGCAAAATCAGAATGACTTGATATTGATATGGTATCACTGTGGGGCTGTATACTGTTGATCTAAAGTGGAATTACCCTGTGGAAACAGGAATGTGCCATTTTAGAGCATTTTGAAATTGTTCCAGGAGCAACTCAGATATGGGCAGTTTGAAAATGCTTTTATTTTTTAAAGCAATATCAGAATGTTTTGATATTGATATGGTAACATCGTGAGGTTGTATACTGTTGATCTAAGGTGGAATTACCCTGTGGAAACAGGAAATTTCCATTTTAAAACATTTTGAAATCACTGAAAGTTAGGTCAATTATGGACAATTTAAAAAGGCTTTTATTTTGGAAGGCATAATCAGAATGACTTGATATTGATATGGTATCACTGTGGGGCTGTATACTGTTGATCTAAGGTGGAATTACCCTGTGGAAACAAGAATTTTTCATTTTAGAGCATTTTGAATCGTTAGAAGATTAAGTCAATTATGGACAATTTCAAAGGGCCATTACTATGAAAGGCAAAATCAGACTGACTTGATATTGATATGGTATCACTGTAAAAAGACTGTGGTTGGAAAGTGTTGATATAAAGTTCAAATAGTATTTGGAAATACGACTTTTGCTTTTAAGAGCATTATTAAGTCATTGAAAGAGTAGTTCAAAAATGAAGATTCACAGGGCTTTTACTTTGAAATCCAAAATAAGATGGCCTTGATAGTGACAGGGCACAATTAGGGTACAAGGCTGTGTCATATAGATCTAACATTAGAGTTTGTAAAAAAAAAAAAAAAAAGCCTAAATTATATGTTATTATGTTCTTAACATATCTGTTAATTCACTCGAAGTTGGCTTTTATTTTGAAATCCGGTTTCCACATCCATTCCCGTAATACTTTGAATACACAGGGAACGTAAAACAAACTGGAGGCTGGCTTGACTGCAAGTCTCGAATTGGAGGCTGGCTTGACACAAGTGTGGAAAACTAGAAGCTGCTGTTTTCTGTTTGCATGACCATGTAAATGATGACCATCTGTCTCACGAGATGCCAACATCAAATTCCTTCAGTGCTTTGACAGCTCACAGGCGCCCTGAAGATCATTAGGCATGGCAAACACTGAAGCTATGCTTTATTGAGAATGGGGAGTGAAGCACAGATGCAGGCCTGTGGTGTGAATTGAGAAGCTATTTTGGAAGCTGAGTTGTTGTGGGCAGGAGAGGCAGAGCTGAGATTATCTACGCCTCTGCACCAGCAACCCTCACCTCCACACTCCAGCCTTCAATGAAGAAGGGAAGAATGTAGAGCTAGATATAACTCACACATGCACCCACACACACACACACACACACACACACACTCACACACACACACACAGGGAGCATGCTGTGTAGTGGAGGTGTCTCCTGGTTTCCATGATAAAACCAAAAAACAAACAAACAATGAATGTATTGAGTGCTGGTGCACAAGCAACACAAGCACATCATTATCTCCCCGTCCTCATCATTTATACTCAGCAATCTGGTTTTATATGTCTCCAGAACAACAATTTAAAAGCACCCCACTCCGATCATTCCTTGTAGGGAGATAGAGTGTCACTTCAGATGCGATAGACAACTGTAAAATTGCTGGGAATATCAGATGGGGTCGAACATTTCGCTCATATCAAATTTCCATCACATGAAAAGTTGCCAATCTGTTCTGCGTAATCATGCTTGGATGTAAAATGGGAAAAATAGTATTTTTAGAAACCAATCAGTGGTACCAGGAATTTTAGTGCCAATATTCAGCAGGTGGCACTTTTTTTTTTTTTTTTTTTTTTTTGACTGTATCTCACGGCACCTGGTTATTTCTGATCTATCATCTGATCATCTGAAGCTGCCCACGGAGCTGTGACAGATGGCTCAAAGCTCAGAGTTGGCAGAGCTGAGCATGGTCATCTTTGGGAGCTTCAGAGTATTCCTCACAATGTTCACTGGAGAAAAAGCTTTTTCACATCTTGATAAATAGTTACTGCAAAATGACAAGAATACAAACAAATATTCTATGTAACGATTAGAAATCTCAACTTATTTTAGCTTATTTACTGATTCCCCCCCCTCCAGTATGAAGTAGAGACTGACCAAACCTAGATTTCTGGCGCTAATGCCAAAATACAGACACAGGTTTATCAAACAATGTTGATTAAGTTACATTGCAAAGGGAAAATGATGGATTTGTGCCTTTTTAGGGGTCATTTCTCTTCTTCACTTGCACAAATATTAGAGATGGATCATCTCATAAAGCTTCACATTTTGCACACAGTCCTAGCTCTGTGTATTTCCTCCACCTGAGCATCTTTAAACCAGCATGATAGAATCTGGCCCCCTATGGAATCAAATTTTCACTCTCCTTACTGGGCAAGTAGCAGGCTTTACATTTTTCAGCATTTTCCCAAAAAGCCTACCTCTGGAAAGACGGGTTAATAAAAATGAACCAAAACAGCACAGTTGCAAACTTCAAGAAAACTATTTGAGCTTCAAGGTTTTTGCCGTAGCCATAGAAAAACCAACCAGTATTCAAAAAGCATGTCCTGCTTACCCATATACTTACACAGCCTTAGAAATGCCCATAAACATCTTGCATTCCCCTTCATGTTTAAACTGATCAAAGCTTTTGGTTGTTTGATCTGTGCGCTTTTGTGACTGAGCCGGCGAATTTTTCATCTTTGCTGTCTAATGCTGATGCACAAAGTACCACACTAAGGATCTTGATCTCGAATCCACACCTGCAGCATTTACACTTCAGAGCTGGAAATGTGGTGATATCATTTAAGAGGATCTGTTCTGTTTTTCAGTTGCATTTTTTCTTGTCTTTTTGAGCAGAAAAACAGTGATTTCTCCATCTTTCTGCAGCATTTCTCTCCTTGCTGTAAACGACTTTAACCACCTGCTGCCATAACAGCCAAATCCCTCTTCCTGAAGTACAAAGCAGCAAAGGTCTCTAAGATACTGGACCCCATGAGGAATCCACCCCACATGCTTTACACTTCTCCCCTCTGCTGCGTTCTAAAAATGAATGCTGTTTCAGATCATTACTTGCGCTCTACATGCTTTCCTCCTGCATTAGTTCAAACGCATTCTTGGCTTCTCTTCTAGTCTCATAGGCAATAAAACACCCTGATTTATCTCCAAGCTCTCCTTTTGGTCACTCTAAACCAAAATGGTCATCAAGAAAGAGCAGAAATGAAAGAGTGACTTTGTACTGGAAGGTTTTATGTGGTGGCAGGACTTTAGTGTTGATCTCCATGAATCACATTAAAAAGAGTAAAGGGGTATCATCAGTGTGTTAAATTGCTACACAGTGAGTGGTCCTCAACTCTTCACGGATGTCATAACAGGTCACTGAATGCAATCCAAGTCACGGTCTGCCACTCATTATGTTTAGTGGCAATTAAAGGTGATTAATCAAACTGAATGTACTGCATGTGTGTGTGTGTGTGTAGAAAATAGGTAACAGATTGCAGCAGATTCTTTTTCCTGCTACAGGAAGGGAGATAAATCAAGAGGTTTGACTTTGAGGGTTTGCACATGTGCTATCTTTTATCTTTACTCCTATTAAGAAAAAAAGGTCTAACAGAAAGTGACACTAAGTTAACCCAAACTGATGCTCTACAAGCTCTCATTCAAGGTGGCCCCAAAAGCAAGCTAATGAGGACAGACAGAACAGGTCACGTGGCCGGGAAACATTTTAAAGTCTTGTTTCAGCCTTGAAGCTGATGTAATTACTTGTAATTTCTTGGTAGAAGAAGAAGCTACCTGGAGCTTCTGTTAAACTCAGTGAGAGAGAAGGAAAAGCCTTAAAAATTCACATACAAGAAGCAGGTTATTTGTCCTTTCCTGCTTTAACCCTTCTGTCGGACTGTCGGGACAGCCACATAAAGAGAAGCAGAAAAAAACTGTCCAATACTGTATTTAATTAGTAATGAGAAGGATGTGTCATGCTTACAGTTAATTATTGCACAAATGTTTCAACTCAAAGGTGTTTTGCATGATGGCTTCGTTCAAAATACGCTTACTGGACACTTTATTAGTTACAGCCTCCCATTTCTGGTATGGACTTTCTTTCACCTTCAGAACTGCCTTAGCAAAGTGCTGGAAAAATTCCCCAGAGATTCTGGTTTATATTGACATGATAGCATCACATTGTTGCTGCAGATCTGCTGGTTGTTCATCTCCTGTCCCACCAAATCCCAAAGCTGCTCTGCTGGACTGAGATTTGGTGACTATCGAGTCCAGTTGAGTACAGTGAACTTAGACCTCTCTGCATTGAATCATTGCTTGTTTTTAATCTCTGGCTCTCTTCCACAACATGTCTTTTGTCCTGGCTTCCTTCTCTCACCCCAACCACTCACGGCAGATGGCCCCGCCCCTCCCTGAGCCCAGTTCTGCCGGAGGTTTCTTCCTGTTAAAAGGGAGTTTTTCCTTCCCACTGTTGCCAAAGTGCTTGCTCATAGGGGGTCATAAGATTGTTGGGTTTTTCTCTGTGTATTATTGTAGGGTCTACCTTACAATATAAAGTGCCTTGAGGCAACTGTTGTTGTGATTTGGCGCTAAATAAATAAAATTGAATTGAATTGAACTCATTGTCATGTTGAAGAAGCCAGTTTGAGATTATTTGAGCTTTATGGCGTGTTATCCAGTTTGAACCACCACCGGCAGCCTAAAATGTTGATTAAAAGCAGGATGGCTCAATTTTTATGTTGTTTAAACCACTCTACCATCCACATGTTGCAGCAGAAATCAAGACTCATAACACCAGGCGAGGTTTTTCCAATATTATGTTATCCAGCTTTGGTGAGACGTGCAAATTGTTGCCTAATTCTCCTGTTCTTGGATGACAGAAGTGGTCTTCTGCTGCTGTAGCCATCTGTTTCAAATAACAAGCGGTTATTTGAATTGTTGTTTCCTTCCTACCAGCTCAAGGCAGCCAGCATTCTCCTCTGACCTCTGGCATCAACAAGGCATTTTTGCCTCTCACTGTTCCATTCGGCCCATTCTCTGTAAACCCTGGAGATGATTATGTGGGAAAATCCCAGTAGATCAGCAGTTTCTGAAATAGACCAGCCCAACCACGCCACGTTCAAGATCCTTTAAAACACCTTTCTTTCCCATTCTGATGCTCGGTTTGAACTTCAACAGGTCATCTTGACCATGTCTGCATACCTAATTGCATTGAGTTGCATTTTGCTGCTTTGAGCTGCCGTGTGATTGGTTGATTAGAAATTTATGTTAATAAGCAGTTGAACAGGTGTACCTAATAAAGTGTCTAGTTAGTGTAAGTGCATAAGAACATTGTTCAGTAATAGTCCAACGCCGTGCAGTGATACAGCTCACACTACCCTTAAATATGTCTTTTTTATAAGTGACTCTGTGTAGATAAAAGACACGGTTGCTCAATTGTTTAAGAAAGCACTAATAAATGCAGAGGGCAAAGTCAGGCCTGAGGTTTTTCAAGAATGAATTTTCACAGTGGGCGTAAGCTTCAGTGTCTTAAAGCCGTTTAGGTTGATGCTGCTCCATTAAAGGCGCTGATATTTACCCCTCAAGCTGCCATGTAAAGAGATTATCTGTGTAAATGTTAATGAAAGAGGGAGATAAGAAAGCAGCAAAATGAGAGCGATGAATGACCCCAAACACCCCAAAGAGAAGAAGTGAACCAGAGAATGAGCAGGAAGGAGAGGCAGAGCCGCACTGAAGGTCTCATCAGTGAGGTAAATGAGTCGGGTTTGCACAGAAAACACTGACATATTTTTATATAACTTCTCCGGGTGAGAACACAGACTGTCTGAATATTATAGCTTGCTCCAGGCATGGAACTGGAGAGAGATAAATGCCTAGAAAATCCACAGTGCCATTTCTCCTTTGTGACCCAACTGGGAAAGGAACAAACAAAGAGTTATTCTTTTCAGCTCAAGCAGTCAAATGTTTTAAACGGCATAATTTATTTTGCTCTGCTACATCTGGCTGCTCTGAAACAGTCAGCCCACATTATTAAATAGGGACACCAAAAAAGTGAGCTCAAACTGAGACGTGGGCAGCACAAGTTAAATCGTGCACTGACCTTGTTTTTGTTGGCATAACTCACAGATTTATCATCAGCATCATCAACATCATTGTCCTGACCATAAAGTGGCAAACCCTGAAGTGGCACTGATGTAATTATCATCAATCTGTTCTCAGAGTCTTGTCTAATTAGCTTCAAGTATGGATATAGCTGAACAATTAATTTAATAGGAAGAGTTACACGGTCCAGTTACGAAACAGTGTTCAGGCTTTTCAGTGACATCTGTAGGTTGTTTTTGCTTAAAGGAATGAAATAGACATGATGAACTGTCCAGGGCCTTCTACCTGGCACAAAATGTTGCTGTGACTGTGGCTCAGGTGGTAGAGCAGTTCGTCTACAAATACTCGGGCGAAATACTCAACCAAATACCCAAATCAGACCCGATGCATCCATCAGAGTCTGAGTGAGTGTTTCTCAAAGTGAATGTGTGCACGACTGGGTGAAAAGTACTCAACTTGAGTATAAAGGTGCAAGTACTAGTTTATCTACCTAATAGAGACTGTCATAGGCATCTTTGGCCTATGCCAAGACGACGATTCAAAATGCATTAAAAACAAACAATGCCAATATTTAGGCATACCCAAGTGGTTGAAGGATTCTGCATTCGCAACCTCAGAATCTCATCTCTGCTTTTTGTGGTTGATGTGTTCCGGTTGGCTTGATCAGGTGGTGGCCTCCAGCTCGGACTGGAGCAGTTCACAACTGAATGTGAAGTGGCATGTATGAGAATTAGCAGCACCGAGGGCATGGTCCTCAGCTGGATCAGGGTGGAGTGTCCACTCCGCGTCAGAGACGAGTTGCTGTCCCAAGTATCTCGGGATCATGTTCACAAGAAATGGAAGACAGTAACAGGACATCGACAGATGAGTTGGAACCATGGCTGCAGTGATGTGGACGCTGTACCGGTCTGTCATGTTGAAGAGAGAGCTGATTGTGAAAGCGAAGCTCTCGATTTATTGGTCGATCCACATCCCTACCCTTACCTGGTACGAGCTGTGTGTAGTGACCGAGAGAGCGAGATCTCGGATGCAAGCTGTGGAAATGAGCAGGGTGGCTGGGCTGTCCCTTAGATAGGGTTAGGAGTTCGGCCATCTGGCAGGGGCTCAGAGTAGAGCCAACACTCCTCCACATGAAAAAGAGTCTTCTGAGGTGGTTTATGCATCTGATTAAGATACCTCGTGGGCGCCTCCTGGCTGAGGTGTTCCAGGCATGTCGTACAGCAGGGGTGGAGGAACTCCAGGCCTCAAGGGACAGTGACCTGCAGGTTTTAGACATGTCCTTGATCCAAAACAGCTGATTTAAATGGCTAAATTACCTCCTCAACATGTTGCAGTTCTCCAGAGGCCTGGTAATGAACTAATCATTTGATTCAGATGTGTTGACCCAGGGTGGTATCTAAAACTTGCAGGACACCAGCCCCTGAGGCCTGGAGTTCCCCACCCCTGTCTAACAAGGAGGCGGCCCAGGGGTAGACCCAGGACAAGCTGGAGAGATTACTTCTCTCGGCTGCCCAGGAAAGCCTTGGTGTTCCCCCAGATAAGCTGGAGAAGGTGGCTAGAGAGAGGAATGTCTGGGCTTCTCTGCTTAGGCCACTGCCCATAATTCTGCTGCTGGTTAGTTACTGAGCATATATTCCTACTTGTTTAAAACTACTTAGTGGTCCCTCCACTTCCCCTGTGTAGCCAAGCTCACCAGCAATTTGATCATAAAGATTATACCATCCAAGTACCTAGAATGGACACTTGCCACACGTGCACTTGTCAGTAAAGAAATAAATGATTTCCAATCATCAGGTACTTTCTGCCTGATTTTATCCATTTGACATTTTCAGTTAGACCAGCAGGTAAGCCTCTTGATCATCTGCAGCAGACGCTGGCCTCACTGATAAGAATAGATCACTTCTGCCCCATTTCCTGCGGTGCTGTCCCAAGGGTCCTTCACACAATGACTCAGTTTGTCACATGGAGAAACTGTGGCAACTTTCAAATCCCCTACTATAATTATTTTAGTTTTATCTGTCTTTTTGTGTGTGTGTGTGTGTGTGGATAGTTAACAGCTCCTTGTGCATTATTGATGACTTAAGCGATGAATAATGCACCAGCCACTTAGGTTTTCCCTGCAGAAGACAGTGTCGTACGGGATCTTGTTAAACACAGAGGAGAAACACAATCTGTGCCGACTCTTAACTCTTCCAACATGTCAGGGCTTAAATTTTTAACAACAAAAGGTTCCCATGATACAAAATATCATCAAGTCGCCCGCTGAATATTGCAGACTGAGTTCTCCAAGGATTGCCTCAGCTCATGTAAACAACCACAATCTTTCATGTTAAAGTTTCCGGTTGGTCTCTCTGTAGAGAAAAGCACAATCAGTAATCAAGCTGTGTAAAATTGCTTTCATCTTCACGTTCTTTCATCTGGAAGCTGTGGAGAAAAATGTATTATTTAATTTTGTTTGCTTGTTTTGTGTCTTTGTCATCCAGAAGTTGACCTTCTGTCAGCTTATGTCTGTTTACAGTATGTAGCCAAAATGACTGTGTATTACACGCGGGATTAAGTGTGCATAAAGAGAGTACTTAAAGAAAGTACTTAAGACTGAGAGCGGAGCATTTCACAGAGAGGTATCGCCACAATTTTTGAAAGTAGGTTATGGGAACTCAAAATGCTATCTTTGCAGTGACAGGGATGGAAAGTTTTGTGCCTATGTGTGTTTTTAATTAGCACGGAGTGTTTTTACTTTTCTACCTCTCTAATTTTAAGAGCTATGCAGTGACATTATACCTTCCTCCTACTGTCCTTGCACTTCCCACTTCCTAGTGGGTGCTTTAATCCAAAATGGCTCTGATGCCTTTCTGACATTCGCGCTTTCCTGTGACAGATTGGCTAGTTCACTCGGCCGCGGAGAGAAAATGAAACATGCAGAATGGCCCCGGAGCTGGTGGTGAATTATTCATCCTATGCACGTGTTCCCACTTGGCTTAATTAATAAGATGATTAGTACTTCCAAATAGCAGCTATATCCTAAGCCCCCCCACCCCACTAACTCAACAACCCCTCGAAGCTCATCCCAAAACATTGCACCATCCTCTTCTCCAGTCTAACGTTGCATGATGCTTTTATTTCCACTATCCCTGAACAAGATGTATTTTATCCCCAGGGCAAGCTTGAAGTTGCATTGCATTAATGTAAGTAGAGGATTCAGCTGAAACTTTTAGAAAGCCCTAGTCTCTCTGAGAGTATCATCCAGAACTAATATCACAGTAGCATGAATCATGCCATGACAGTGAAATATATTCTCTTTTAAAAGCAATGAAAATGCAAATGCAGGAAGATGAGATGTAAATGTCGTGCATTTTAAGTTATCGCTAAATGTTCTCATCAATCATCTTAGAAATGATGAAAATCTCATCAAGCTGCATGCAAACCAAAAACACAAGAATAAAAACTGTAACAAATGGATGAAGTAAAATATCTCCTTGGGATATCATCAGCAAGTCTTCCACACATTACAAGTATCGGGCCACCTACACATTAATCCATAGACATTAAAATTGAGTTGGCCCTTCATTTGCAAATATAAGTTTCCAAAATTCTGGGAAATATTTCTACACAAATCTATAGAAATGTTTTGTCTGTTCATCAAGAAGAGCATTTGTGAGGTCAGATATTGGTGCTGAATGAGAGTGCCTGGCTCGCAGTCTCTGCTCTAATTCATCCCAAAGGTGTTGGATGGGGTTGAGGTTGGGGCTCTGTGCCAGTCAGTCAATTTCCTCCACGCCAAACTTATCCGACCATACCTTTATGGACTTTGATTTGTGCACTAGGGCACAGTCATCCTGGAAAAGGAAAAGGAAAAGGCCTTGCCAAAAATGTTCCCACAAAGTTGGAAGCCTAGATTTGCCCAAAATATCTTGGTACAGTAAGCCGAAACATTAAAATTTCCCTTTACTGGAATTAAGAAGCCCAGGCCAACTTTAGAAAAACAACCTGTACAATGCAGTCAGGCAGCATTCTGGTTTTTACCAAACCTGTGTGCTTTACACCACTCTATCTAATAGTAAGGCTTGCATGCAGCTGCTCAGCCATCATAACCCATGCTATCATGATATCCCGGCACACAGGTTTTGTGCTGATGTTAATGCCAGATGAGGTTTGGAGCGCTGTAGTTATTGTCTCAGCAGAGTGTTGGCAACTTTAGGTGGTCTCCTGCTTATGAATGAATTGGTGCAGTCCCTAAATGCTTCCACTTTGCAATTTTACCTGTTACAGCTGATTGTGGAACATTTAGGAGGGATGAAATTTCACGACATCATTTTACAGTATCACACTTGAATTTAGTGAGAATAGTTATTCTTCCACAAATTCTTGTAAAGGTAGCCTGCCTGGCTGATTTCTTGATTTTATGAGACTGAAAACACCTGAATTCAAAGATTAAGAGGTGTGGCTCAACAGAGACCTGAGTGTTTTTCAGTTAACCTCGGTATTTGTAGCTGATTGACTTAGTACCTACAAACCAAACGAAAACACACAAGATATCAATTGAAAGCCCAGGATATCCTCTATTTATTACATCAGGACTTAGTAGGGTAGCTCAAATATGTCAAAAGATATAGACCAGAAACAAATGTCCATTACAGAGGTCATAAATGAATAAGCTAGTTCTCAGGAGGATATAAAGAAATATATTTCAAATATACTGGAAACAAATATCAGCATGTCGTTTAAAGCTCTGATCCATAAATTTATAAACTGTTTTGTAGCTTCCATGTTGTTTCCATCTTCTCATTCTCATTTATATGCAAAATTGGGAAAATGGCTTCCCAGCTTGTGTAGTTGAATTGTATGAAGAGCACTTGGATGAAAAAATAATCAAAGCAAATTATATATTTGCCTTAGAGATGTGGCCTCAGTCTTTTTTTCCCTGTCATGAATAGTTTAGCTTTTACTTAAAAATAAGTCATTAAATGTAAAAAATCTGCGACAGAACTTGAGGTGCGAACAACAAGTTTTCTTCCTACTTGACCTCAGCTTTCTTGATTTGTTGCTAAAGTCTGTCTTCCCATATGCCGACCTGCCGGTCTTGGCACCGTGGACACCGCAGAGCAGGAAGTCGCCGTGAGCTGTGCAAAAATAAACCAGCCTCCACTTTCGTGGCACTTTTTGACCTGGTTTTGAGGACTGAGCTCTGCAGGCTCTCAAACAGACACTGCGGAAAAACGCCCCCGGACAATTGAGTGCTTTTCATTTCATCTGCTCTGTCACCAAACGCAAGCTGACTGTTAACTAGGCGAGGCTCGAGCTCTCACAGTATCCATCACTGTATCAGAGAGCAAAATGAGAGAACCGAGAGTGAAAACCAGCTCCCAGTTTAGGACAGATGAAAGGGCAGGTGTGAAGGACCGGCTGATCGGTGATGAAGTCACCAGAGTGTGATTGGCAGGATCTTAAAATGATGGTGGCGGCTTAGCGATCCAGGCAGAGTGCAGCCGATTGATTTCAGAAACCCAAAAGGGTTGTCCTAAAAAGTGAGTGAGTTGGAAAAAAAGAAAGTTTTTCTTTTCTGTTGTGGATTTGAATTCAAATCAGAAGATGTCTTCCTTATCTAAGGGAATGTTTTGACATTTGGTAAATTCTTCTATTTCTGTCATTGCCAAGAGTTTGATTGGTAACGCTGTCATGTCTGAGCAGTAGCTATAAAGCTGGAGCCAGGAAAGCTTTGCATAAAGATGACTGAAAACATGGAAATCTGCCCACCAGCACATCTAAAGCTCATTAAATCCTGTTTGTTTATTCTGTACACAAAACAAAGTTTTAAAAAAAAAATTCTGCAAGAAAGACACTTAGCTCAACCTAGAAACAACCTGGAACATAAAACTGAAAAAAATTGGTAAATTTACTACAGTTGTGAAGAAACACGCTGTTGTGTGAAGAGCTATTCGTTATACTGGTTAACGGTTGCTAGGGAAAAAAGTGTGTTCCCTGACTTGCTGGCGAGTGATTCATGGTTGCTGGCTGTTGCTATGTGAAGTCACATGCACAAAGTAACAGAAAGGGCGCTTCACCAAAAAGCTTCTTGTGATCTCGTTAGTCACTGGCTAGCCCAGTGGTAATAAAACTTGAAATAATGAAACATAAATCAGAAATAGAGATTGTTTGCTTCCAAAGTAAAAGTTGTGCCTCAGTGATGCACTCAACATTTCGCTACTGCTCAGAATTTAGCCAGCCAGTGTTTGTAGAAAACTCCATTCAAAACATCATCACAGGAAATGCTAGCAATCGAAACAATCACAAGGAGGTTTTTTTGCACATTTTTTGCCTAGCAACAGGTGGTTTCCAGGTAGCCCCTGACCAGGCTGTAGTTTATCAATCATTTCCCCTGCAACTGCAATCACGCACAGCTCATAACTGTTCAGGGAATACTCATTTTTCTATCACTGACTGGTCTCTCTGAGGCTAAACTGTAATCTTGATTGTAACATGACGAACAAGTTGTTGACAAGTCGGTATGTTTCATTCAAATTAAGAGCAATATTCTAGTGACTAAAGCAATCACAAGGTTGAGGAATACGCATTTTTCACTAGTGACCAGTGGTTGCCAGGGGACCACTGACCAGTTTCTAGGCCTATGCGAATGGGGCCCTCACCAATCGATTTCCCAACAGTTGCCAACCAACGACTCGTCCACAGGTTAGAAAATACACATTCCTCCCTCTTGACCACTGCCTGCCAGATGGTTTCAGGCCTTTTTCGTTTGACCTTACATTGTCACATGTCCAAAATAGCAGTTAAGTCGTGGCTAGTGATCACATGACCAGAAGTGTGTGAGTGGATTCAATGGAAGCCAAAGAGCTCGGGTTATTTCATAACAGTAAGTAGAATAGAATAGAATAGAATAGAATAGAATAGCCCTGTCATTGTAAATGTACAAGAAAATTATGAAATTCATTAAATTTTACAATAGCAACAATTCAAATATCTTAAATTCTAGCTATAGTCCATATTTTATCATATATTTATTATCTTTTACTTAAATTTGTAGCTTGCATGAGTTTTTCTTGGTTTATGTAGTTTATGCTTTTTTAGTAATTTGTGTGAATTTGCAGCTACTACAATACATTTTCCTTTGGGGGTTAATAAAGTAAATTATCGCTCTTCTTTTATGCTTAAATGTTGGTAATCAGTCAAGAGAGCCAAATTGCTGGATTCATTGTTTCATAATATTCAAAATGTGCTGCAGTTGTGCTATTGCACTGTAAAAGGATTACCTTTTAGTTGATAAGACAGGATTAGCAATTTAAAGACTTCAGTTTTTCCTCTTGAGACTTTCCGATTTTACAAGTGTTTGCCATTTTTTTAGACTAATGTTTGATAAGTACATACTTATAAGAGGTCAAACAGGTCTTCAGAATTCATAGAAATCTGTTGTTACTTTATTCTTATATGAAAGAAAACTTACACTTCAAGTCTTCTCTTTCATTTCTTTTCTTTGCAGTGTTGAAGTATGCAGCCCTAAATAACACAGAGGACATTTTTTGAAATCCCACACAATTAAAGAAAGTTTACATTTGGATCTTTGCTCAGCTGTTACCAGGTCTTACTGTCCCCCAGTGCAGTAGACTCATGTTAACGGCAGCTGTCATGGTTTCCCAAACATCAAGGTCGAAGGTCAGCTGTCGGCCCCTGCAGATTGATTCCCACTCGTCCGGCCAACGTCAGATTCCACGAGCTGGGCTGACAAAGAGGAGCAGACTGCGTGTGATGAGTTGTTTTCACAGCGTTTTCTACTGTATCAGCTAGTCGCTGGTTTTATTGCTGTCTTCCTGCGTTGAAGTGGAGTTTTTCTTTTCTGCTTAGATAAGGCCCAGTGCCCTCGTTTACTCCCAGAAGACAATACACCCACCAGCTTGACGGTTGTTCACTCAAGCGAATGAGTTTCCCACAGGGTCAGGCCAAGTCCTCTCTCCCTGTCACCTCCATGTTCACACAGCCTTTGCTTCACATACATGAAAAACTAATCTCAAAAGCGTTTCTGTGTCAGCGCACACGGACAACAATGTCATTTCCCGTCATATGTGCTCCACACACCAGAGTCCCAGCTATAACATTAACAGTGCAAAAGTTAAATGCTTATAGATGTACATATCATCTCAGTTTTAAGCTGAAAATGACATTTTGTGTGAGAAAATTAGGCTGTCAGTGCATTTTGTCTCAGGGGTGAAAGCTCAGACACTTTAAAATGTCAGATTCTCAGCCGCTATCAAAAGCAGCTTTGTTTGTAAGTCGGCCCATGTTGAGTGCCTTTGAGTTAATCATTTAAAAAAGAAAGAAAGAAACCCACTCGTTTCAGTGTGAACCCGAGATATTTCACATTTTTCTTTTTTCATCTTCATTTAATTTGTTAGCATACAACCGTTCCACAGGACTTCCGTCAACATGATGTCAACAGGTGATCGTGATCCTGATTTGCTGCAGTCTTTGAGGAGCAAAGATGGGCAGAATTGCTCCAGTTTCTCAAGAAATGCAAGAGAAAATTGTAGAAATATTAAAAAATGGTGTTCCTCAAAGAAGAAAGAAATCTGTTGGAATTTCAGTGCATAAAGGGGAAAGGTGGAAGCCTACGCTGAACACTCGTGACCCCAGTCGCTCAGACATCACTGTCATCCGTCAACAGCTGATATAACAATAAAAGCAAAGGATTTCTGTGGGAAACCTTTATGAAGCACTACAATCCCAATTACATTCACAAATGCAAATTTAAATTTTACTGCATGTTGATCTGTGACGATGAAAACATGTTCTGGTCACAACAATCGGTATCCCAGATCTTTGTTTAGAAGACATGGAAACCGTGTGCTCTGAACCAAAGACAAAAACGCCATCCAGACTGTTGTCACCAACAAGTAAAACAACATCTATGCACTTTTCAACAAAACAAAATAAAACCACATTATAAAGGCCCGCCTGCAGTCCTGACCCATCCCCAGTAGAAAATATGTGGAGAATTTTAAAACGCAACAAAAATGCAACAAAGATGTGTTTGCAGGAGGAAAGGTAAAAAATAACACCTGAAACATTTTGTTGCTTGGTATCCTCAGTGCTTAAATGTCTCATATGTGTTTATTGCTTTACTATTCAAATGTTTTTTGGGAATTTGTTGCAAGCCTGAACTGCAGGAATGAAATAAAGTCGATCATATTGTCTGCATTCAAAAGCCAAAGTAAATATGTAAGTGTTTTTTTTAGTCTGCATCGTGCATGTCATCCCAACTTTTTCTGATCTGGGGTTGTAGCACATGATGAACTGTCAGGGCTGGAATCTGCATCCAAAATAACTCTTGCTGGGCTGCCTCCATGTGTCTTTCCTGTCAGTGTTAAAGGTCTCACGGAATAGTTTTGGGGCCTTAGTTGTTGTGTAAAACAGGATGTCGGGGTTGGAAATATTTAGGTGGGGTTTGAGTTAAAAAGTTAAGACAACAAAATCCACTGTTAGCCCCTATTCAACAAGGATGAAGGACTACAAAAAGGATGGTTGCGTGACAGAGCAGCTGATAGTCCACGAGGCATATCAATTACATGGTTATCTTCAGTTTCCATTAATCTAATTTAATGCAAAAATTGTGTGGGGAAAGGCCCAGCTGAATCTTCAAAAGGCTGACCAAGGTGACAAAATTACACGTTTTTTCCAAAAACACAAAGATATGCAATTTGTTTTCAAATGAAATGAAGAAAGCTGCAAATAAACAAAATTGTTACTGAATCTTCTGACCCAGTAAGTGATTAATGGAATAAAAGCTAGAGGTTCATGTTCTGTATCACTATGAACTGGCCCAAAATTAAGTTTATATTTCATTAGATCTTTGCAGTCTTTGTGTATGACCCTGGAGTTTTTAAATACTAATATGGCTCTGATTATAATTTAGATTCATTTTCTTCTTTAGATTCTGAGGATTCAGCACTTCATCTGTTATTTGAATGTACTGCAGGTCCATGTAATTATACTTTATTGTCTCTTTCCACAGGGTCAACTGTCCCAGGCCCTCAACGGCCTGTCAGATCGAGCCACTGAGGCCAAAGAGTTCCTGGTTCAACTAAAAAATATGGTCCAGCATATCCAGGTATACGCAGACACACGCACACACGTGGGTTTTTTTGTTTTGTTTGGTTTTTTGCACACACCCATAATCTGCATGAATATTTTCTTCTACCAAGCTGTAATCCCCCTCTGTGATCCCAGACTGTCCACTGGCTGCCGTGAGCAGCAGACACAAAAAGGCTTATTGTATTCATTTGAATTTCTCAATTTCTAATCTTTGGCTTGAACTCTGCACAGGGCCAGATGGGAAGATACTATCTTAATAAAACTATAAAAGATGCTTGCATCAAATTTGAGCTCAGGATGCAAAACAAAGGTGGTTATAAAGATTAACATTTACAGAAACACATGGTTATATTAGCATTAATGGGAATTCCCCTTTATTCACATTCATCTATATTATTTTCTTCCATCTAACACATTAACCAGGTCTAAATTTAGATGCTCATGTGGAGACAAAGCTTTGGTCAGCTTATGAGGGCGATTAGAGGAGGAAGGTGGGATTAAAACCTCTCGTAGATAGTTGTCACGCAGTGTGAAATGGTGAGGGTGAGGTAAAAGAGTAGAGAGGAGGTGACGAGCAACAAAAAAAAACTTAAGATGTGTGAAAAAGTGACAGCGTGAGGCGTAATCGTCAAGTTTATTACTCTGCTGATGCATGAATCATGATGATTTTACTCACGCTTCTCGTCTGAGGAGGAGGTATCTCAGCAAACTATCCATCCCATCATTAAACTCTTGTGTCATTCCTGTATTTCACTGTTACTCCTGCTATTAAAGTGATGCACACGGCCTTTAAAGTATCCTCCATCTTTTTCTTTGTTGTTGTTGTTTTGTTTCCAGCTGCAAATTCCTGCATATTTTCTGTCTTCAGATGCTTTGCTTTTCCAGCTTCTTGTAAATTTTTCCTGCAGGAGAACGGTGTGGAGTTTGAGGCTTGCTTGGTGGCGCAGTGCGACGCCCTCATCGACGCCTTGAACCGGCGCAAGGCCCAGCTGCTGTCTCAAGTAAACAAAGAGCACGAACACAAGCTGAAGGTGAGTGAGCATGACAAGATCTGTTCCTGGAATCCACTTGTATGCATCAGAAGGCTGGATGCGTTAAATGGATAATGAGGCGTTAACCCTAATGAGGCATTGATTCATGAGCCACACAAGTGCAAACCGAAACAATTATCTTAAAAATATCCTTGTTTTTCTTTAGAAGTTGCCAGGTTGGGACTTTAAATTTGATCTGCTTCATAGTGGTTGTTTGCTGCTGTATAATCTTGCAGTGTTGGTTTGACAAATTGAGGGCGGTGATTGTGACTGATGGATGAGCTGGCGCTGCAAGTGAAGTTTCATATTGTAGTGGATAAAATACAAAGTCGTGAGGAAAATCTCTTCGCTCTTAAAGAATCTGAAGTTATGTATTATGTATTTCCAGTTGCATTTTTTAGGTTTTGCAGTATCTTAACGATTTTGATAAAGATTAATGAGAAATCGTACACCGTGCCACCGATTTCAGATGCATAAAGAGCTGCATTTTTCTTTAAGCCATCTGCAACACGTTGAACGGGGGACATAAGTGAGATGAGAGGATGGAGAGATACATTTGTGCTGTACAGCATCCAATTTCACACTTGGTTGCTCTGTAGAATTGAGGTTTCACACGTGTAGGTGGTTTGAGGAACATGGCTTGTGCATGGCAACATGTGGGCATACAGGACCAGCATATATATATATATATATACAGTGGGGCAAAAAAGTATTTAGTCAGCCACCGATTGTGCAAGTTCCCCCACTTAAAATGATGACAGAGGTCAGTAATTTGCACCAGAGGTACACTTCAACTGTGAGAGACAGAAAGTGAAAAAAAAATCCATGAATCCACATGGTAGGATTTGTAAAGAATTTATTCGTAAATTAGGGTGGAAAATAAGTATTTGGTCACCTCAAACAAGGAAAATCTCTGGCTCTCACAGACCTGTAACGTCTTCTGTAAGAAGCTTTTCTGTCCCCCACTCGTTACCTGTATGAATGGCACTTGTTTGAACTCATCATCTGTATAAAAGACACCTGTCCACAGCCTCAAACAGTCAGACTCCAAACTCCGCCATGGCCAAGACCAAAGAGCTTTCGAAGGACACCAGGAAAAATATTGTAGACCTGCACCAGACTGGGAAGAGTGAATCTACAATAGGCAAGCAGCTTGGTGTGAAAAAATCAACTGTGGGAGCAATCATCAGAAAATGGAAGACATACAAGACCACTGATAATCTCCCTCGATCTGGGGCTCCACGCAAGATCTCATCCCGTGGGGTCAAAATGATCATGAGAACGGTGAGCAAAGATCCCAGAACCACACGGGGGGACCTGGTGAATGACCTGCAGAGAGCTGGGACCAAAGTAACAAAGGTCACCATCAGTAACACACTACAACGGCAGGGAATCAAATCCCGCAGTGCCAGACGTGTTGCGCTGCTGAAGCCAGTGCATGTCCAGGCCAGTCTGAAGTTTGCCAGAGAGCACATGGATGATACAGCAGAGGATTGGGAGAATGTCATGTGGTCAGATGAAACCAAAGTAGAACTTTTTGGTATAAACTCAACTCGTCGTGTTTGGAGGAAGAAGAATACTGAGTTGCATCCCAAGAACACCATACCTACTGTGAAGCATGGGGGTGGAAACATCATGCTATGGGGCTGTTTTTCTGCCAAGGGGACAGGACGACTGATCCGTGTTAAGGACAGAATGAACGGGGCCATGTATCGTGAGATTTGGAGCCAAAACCTCCTTCCATCAGTGAGAACTTTGAAGATGAAACGAGGCTGGGTCTTCCAACATGACAATGATCCGAAACACACTGCCCAGGCAACAAAGGAGTGGCTCCGTAAGAAGCATTTGAAAGTCCTGGAGTGGCCTAGCCAGTCTCCAGACCTCAACCCCATAGAAAATCTGTGGCGGGAGTTGAAAGTCCGTGTTGCTCGGCGACAGCCCCAAAACATCACTGCTCTCGAGAAGATCTGCATGGAGGAATGGGCCAAAATACCAGCTACTGTGTGTGCAAACCTGGTAAAGACCTATAGTAAACGTTTGACCTCTGTTATTGCCAACAAAGGTTATGTTACAAAGTATTGAGTTGTATTTTTGTTATTGACCAAATACTTATTTTCCACCCTGATTTACGAATAAATTCTTTACAAATCCTACCATGTGGATTCATGGATTTTTTTTTCACATTCTGTCTCTCACAGTTGAAGTGTACCTCTGGTGCAAATTACTGACCTCTGTCATCATTTTAGGTGGGGGAACTTGCACAATCGGTGGCTGACTAAATACTTTTTTGCCCCACTGTATATGTTTTAGATGTGATGTTCATGGAAATTACTTTTCCACAGGAGGCACTGTGGCTATCAGTTACATTCAACTCGCATCCTTGATGTGACATTCTTGCCTCCTGTAATCTCCTGAAACTGTAAATAAAAAATGACACAATAAACACCACATAGTCATACTCTCCTAAGGATCTGCAATAGAAGAGAATAGGGACACTAAACCCTCACCACTGGCTAAACTACAGTGATTCTCAGAAACTCGGCTATTACAAGTGCCGTCACTGCTGCAGTGTTTTCTTGCCTATAGGAGGCATGATTTTAGTTTGCAGTGGTGTGCGGCACGATGCACATGAAAAATGAACTGTGTCCTCTCAGTGGATGAATTTTCAAAGACGGATGGATCTTAAGGGACACTGGACAGATTCACACCTCCAACACAGATGAATTTTAATGCATGTCAGTGCTGATTTGATCCCGCCTGTCAGCTCGGTGTCTGCATGTGTCGTACGCTGAATCTTAATGTTGGAGAAACACATTTCTCCAACGCAGATGTCAGATTTTTCTCATGCTTTCCGCGCTGATCTCACATGTGAATGTGCTTCTCGGTTACTCAGGGGTACCTCTTCAATCATAGGAGTTTCCCACAGAGTCAGTGATGCAAGAAAACGAAGTTTCGTGCGTTCTCTTATTTCCTATTGTCCCCTGGAGGGCAGCGTAGCTCACTCGTGTAGATACGAGGCACAGCTAAAAGAGGAGAGAAAGGATCATTTGAGATGAAGCTTGTTTTCTTGAGGTCATCTCCAGGAACTGTGTTAACTCTGGCATGGACATTCATCCTGCAGCTGTGGCTGAATGAGACACAATTCTGTCCCGCTACGCTCTTGGTGATGCTGAAGTTTTTGATGTCTGTGCTTATAAATGCTGATAGCTGCATAAAACATGGTGTCCAGTTGAGCAACTAGTGATATAGCCTGAATAATACAGCTTATTTAAGCACACGAGGTTCACAATAAAAGCTGTAAAAAGAGCAGAAAACATTAAATCAATTGAGTCTGATTTTAAAACGAGGCTGCTGCAGATCACTTGGCATCTCCAGCAGAGCTTCCTGCTGCTCTCCTCTGGTCCTGGCTCCTGACAAGGAAGCCTGGTCGCCATGGTGACTGAAGCACGTTGAGCTTGTTGTTTGAAGCTGTGGAGGCGAGAAGTAGTCCTTCATAGCATGAGTCAGGTTCATTTATTCCAGCACATCAGGAGGACTGACCCATGTGTTTGTGTAGAGAAGCAGCAGAGGCAGAAGGTTTGGAGTGGATACAAAAGGAACCCCAGATAGGTCTCCTTTAAGCAGACAGTCTGTAAAGATTATCTTCTAAATGCTGATTCAAACCATCTGTGCACAGCTAAAACACGACATACTAAATGCCATGTTGATGTCTTGTAAAAGAATTATTCAATTGGATGAATTATAATCAAAAAAATTACCTGAGTCACCTTTGAAAACCTGCAATCTGTTATAGGTCTCCAACAGCCTAATATAATTTCCTGTTCGACTCATTCACCCTCGGGTTCCTAGACGCAAAGCCGGACATGAGCAGGGCAGGCTGCAGCCCTCTCTGTAGCCTGAAGGATTGTGCTGCAGGCTTTGGCTATAAACCGCATGCTTAATCTTTTAACCTCAAAAGTTTTCTGACAGATTTTTTTCCCTCCAGGAAGCAATTTTTCACAGTTTCTGTCAGATGGAAAATCACATGGCCTTTAAACTGGCTTAATTGGTAATCTATCACCATAAGCATTTTATAGTCTTCTTTCTTTTTGTTATTTCTTTTGCTGTAAATACTAAGGACTGAGTGTCCAGCAGTTCTGATGTGTGGTTTCCTTGAGTCGACTGCAGAACAAAGTTTTTGTGGATTCTCAAGCTACCCGAAAAACATGAATGTCAGTGTGTAAAAAAGCTCTGTTCTCCATCAGACTCTGATAGATCAGAGGCTCAAATTTCCAACAAGCACTTTAATGCACCAACAAGAAAAGATCTAAAAAAGTGACTTCACATTTTCAGTAACACTCGGTTCCTTACAGATCTGTTCATAGCTCACATCTTTTCATTAGATATGAAAACATTGTGGTTTAGAGAAAGGCTCTCAGACTGTATATAAAAGATGGATGATGTCACCTATTGGTTTGTTCAATCCTGTTTTGACGCCTCCATTCTAGCATTTGATTGCTTCTATCTTAAAGTTTTAGAGAAACAGTGTCAATATTTAAACCAAATTATTGATTCTTAAGTTAGCACACTTGGCAAAGCCTCGGGCCTAGAGTCCTGCCCACAGAGTAATGTGTACTCCCTGGCTAGTTGCAAGTAGTTGAAGGTTGCTTGCAATCACTAGCACAAAACTGGTCCCAGAGATGTATGTGACACAGAAAAAGAGTCTGCTGTGATGGTTGCAGTGGTACGGCACAGCTTTTACTTAGAAGGCAAACTTTCTCCGCTTTCTGTTTCCATTGCACTTTTTCAAGTTTCACTACTGCTCTGAGAGTAGATTGCAAGTGTTTGCACCAAAGTTAGCGTCTTCCATGCAACCTACATGTGACCACAGCAGTCTGCTGGTGACCAAAGTAATCAAAAAGATTTTTTGGGTGCAGCACCCTCTTTGTGAACAATTTTACCCGGCAACGAGAGGTTGCCTCTAGGTCTGTGTGGCTAAAGCCTTAGCAAGGTGCATGAATTGCAGACGCAGATACATGCTAATTAGTAATTTACTAATAAAATGATGGAATTCATGAACCAGTGGGAACTCTATACTTCTGGGATGATGAAGAACTGCAGATCTGGCATTTCCAAGGTGGCTTTGGTTTTCAGCCTTGGAGGTTTTCTTGCAAGTCTTTTCATGGAAAACAAGCTTACCCCCTTGCAACATCAGAGTAACAACACGAGTCACCTCAGTCTTTTGTGTATATTATTGTGTATATTGATCACTTTTCAACTGCGCCACTTGCTATTCTGAGCTAAATGTCTCTTGGCTTTATCATCAGATATAGTGCTCGGGCATGCATCTTTTAACTCCTGGTATGAAAGCCTGGTTTTTCTCAAGATGTCAAACTATTCCTTTGATATAGCTGATGCTTTTAACTGCATACATCTCAGCAAAAATGTTGAATGTAATTAAATTCACTGCGATGGATTTTTTTCTGTAAAGCACATTTCATTTGACGGAAACATGAAAAAAGAAAACATCAGCACGGTCCTCTAATATAATGTGAAGATTGTATTGAATATGATCAAAACGGGGCCCACTTCTTATGCTCTCAATCTCTTTCACTGGATTCTTCAAGGAACAGATTCAGCAGATGAAGGCTGATTAGAGCAACACAAAGTGAATCAGAAACGAAGTCAGTCTGCATCTTCTCCTGCTTCATGCAAAGTTTGTCACTGGTTGCTAGGTCCCCTGTTCACCCAGCTCGGGTTGGTTAATGAGTACAGCGGCTCTGAGGCTATTTTTATTTCCACTTGCTTTCCCCCTTGTTGAACCGACTGTGTTACTCCAGGGGAACCCTCCTTCTCAGGGTCCTTCTCACTTTTAACTAGGCATGGGAGGTATTTTGGACCGAATGGATGCTTAGAGATGTGGTTGGAAGTATAAAGAAAAGCGGAGGCAGATTTCAAATGATTCATTTTCTTATTGTGAATGACAGTTTTCATTGCAGCGAGATAGGCAGCAGAGCCTGTTATTGAAGGTTATTCAGTGTGGGAGGATTACTTGTTAATGTTGAGACTGCTAATGTTGTATAAGGGTCTTACTCGCCACTACAGTTGTATCTTTTCTGTCAGATCCTGACAATCAATAGAGAACTAATCAAGACAAGAAACTCTAGATCTAAAGGCTATTTATGTTCAAGATATATGATCGCTTTTTCTATTAAGAGTTTAATTCAGAGATTCCCAACAAGGGCTGTATCTCAAGGGGTACTTCTGCAGTAGTCTGGAGGTAATCTACAACAAAAGCCAGAATTACCATTTAAGAATTGATTGGAACTGAATAAGTTTGAGTAAAAAGTAATGGCTAGGCAGTAGAAAAAGACACTCAGAAGATTATAATTATAATTATATCAGTGTAAGTAATGAAAAAAATGGTTGTCATAGCTCGTTAAAAGTATGGCTGAACAACTGACATTGTAAGCTATGAACAACCTGTTGAAACCATTTGCTAGTATGGGGGGAAAATGGAATCAGGGTTAGTGTAATAGATGAACAAGCCCTTCAACAGACTGGGGAGATGTCCAGGGTGCATCTCCCCCCTGGCTTTATGGCAGTTGGAAGAGGCTCCAGCCACCCCGCGACCGTAAACCGGATAAGCAAAAGAAAATAGATGGATAATAGATAAACATTTTAAATAGCTAGTTAATATGTATAAAAGTTTGTAGTGGTCGCAGGGACAGAGAAACTAGAAAAGGCAAGTACAACAGGCAAGCCAACTCAGACTGCAAGGAAGAAAGTGCTATTCATACACAGAGAGGGCTAATTAGGAAGGAGACACAGGAGAACATAATCAAGACAAAGAGACAGACAGAGACAGAGTAGAGACACAAAAAGAAATCGATCTTGGACTAAAATGTAATTTAAAGAAAAAAAACTCAAACATGAGCCAAAACTAAAAGCAAAAGAACTATGAACCCTAACAGAACCAACAAAACACAAAGAACTCCAGAAACCTCAAAAACCCTGAGGTATGACTAAAGCTTCGATACAACAATATGCTACAGACCCTCAGCCAGTAATACCTGAGAGCATCAAACCATAATGAAGACACAGAAAAAGAAATTCCTGACTCACAACCCTTGTTCTGAGATCCAAGACCATGACAGTTATAGCGCTATAAAAGTGATGAAAATAGTCTTATACTCAAGCTATAACTATGAAACTTAGGCAGTAGTTTTGCTTGAAAATTGTTGAAGGTAGTTGCTTATTATTATTATTCTGAATGCGTGACTGGTTTTCCCGGGTAAACATGTTTGGGTTTTTGTCTGTCGTGTGGACTTCTGCAAAAACAAGAGAAAATAATTGAGATCAGTCAGTAAAGAAAATGCATTTCAAATCTGTTATTTTGACCTATGCATGTATGCATGGGTCGCTTACTGCTGTATTTGCTTCAGTTCTAATAGTAAACGCTAACAGATTCTCACTGACAGCTGATTTTCAGTGGATGTGGCACTTGTCACTTCCTCTTATCGTCACTCCACTGTGCAGCATATCCTCACACACACACCTTAATGTTTAATGTTTCTAATAACAAACTATTTTTCTGTGTGTTCTTTTATATTTGACCCTCATTTAATGATTGTCATACACACCCCTTTTGTCGGTCTACAAATGTTATCCTGTGTCCTGGAAGGGGACAGTTTCAAAGACTGCAGCCACAGTAGCTCACAGACACAAGTGCTGCAGTGGCCTAATAACTACAGCAGATACAAATAGAAAATGGTAGAAGAAGCTTTACCTCCTCAGCAGCTAACAACACAGAGAAACAGTAACTGCTGAAGTAACTACAGAACAGTTATTGCATCTTAAGGCATCTGTGGTTTAGCAGGTAGAGCAGTCATACACCACCCGGAAGGTTAGAGGTTTGATCCCCAGCTCCTTGGGCAAGATAGAGAGTTTCCCGCGATGCATCCATCAGAGTGTGAGTGTGTGGATGTTAGGTTAAAAAAGCAGTTGTATGAATAGGTGAATGAGGTTTGTAGTTTCCAGTGCATTTCCCATGTAAAATGTGTCTTTAGTGTGTTTTTATGAGGTAGTATTTGTGACTCCAGTATGTGCTCATTTATTTAATAAGCACCTGTTCCACTGCAAACACGTTTCTCAGTGTTTCCTACTATGAAGAAATCAAACGTGCTATCAAAACTGCTGTTTGTTTTAGCACTATCACTGTCTTACATTTTCATCATCCCTCGGTTTCCTGTTGTTTTACCATCACTGTGGAGCTTCTGTGACAAAGTGCTTGATCACCCTACCAGCCACATGAGAGGACACAGTTTGTATCCGCTGTGCAGAGACTGTGGCCCACTTAACGCAGCAGACTCTGCCTTCCTCTACCGCTGTCCTGCACTGTGTTTTCTGGCTCTCAATCCACCATCTCTCACTCTCTTTTCCTGTCTCTCAATTAATTTCTCTCATCAAGATGCTAAATTTGCTCCACTGCCGTCCCACCACAAGCTGCTGCAGCCCCTTCATTCTCGGTTAAATTCAGACGAATGAATCTTCCCTGCGCTGATTATCCGGAGATCATCTGGCAGAGCACTATTGCCGGCGGCAGTTTTTATATCTTATTGGGAAGCTGATTTAAAGCAGATTTCAGGGAGGATGGCTAGAATGCTGAGAGAAGCTGTTAGGGAGCATCGAATCTGAGAGAGAAAAGAGGAGGATGACAATAAGGGAAGGATGTAATGAAAGCTGGCAGCACTTCTTTTGCACCTTGAAGAGAGATATTCTTTATACACTGAATTTAAAACATTTCACATGCAGACAAGGGACGGTGAAGTGATTGTTAAGCAGGCAGCGACAGCAGTAAGAAGCCTTTTCCTGGAGCTCTGCCAGGCCACTGCGGGGCTATGGATGTTCCAGCTTGCCACAGCAGGGATGGTTTGGCCTTCAGCCACAGAAATGTAAACCGAACTGTCAGAGGTGAAATGAAATCTTCTCTCACCAGAGAGAGAAACGTTGATTCATTCCAGAGAGTTGTTTGAAAATGATTCAGTGTGTCCTAGTAAATATTAATTCACCAGGCAAGCGGTCAAGCCTGCTTTTTGTTGTCATTTGTATGAATGTCAGAGGTGGAGCCGAATTTTTAAATCTGGTTCATTTAAGTTCACGCCGCCTCAGTAGGAATGGACTAAGGCTTTGTAAGTGCTCGCTCATTTCTAAAGCCCAGCAAAAGGATGAAACGCTGCAGATATTTTTACTAGAATCTGTAATGTCACCTGAGCAGGGCTGACCGATCTCGAGATTTTGCTTAAAAACACAAATCCAAAGATTTTTAGGAGTATCCAGTGAATCGTTGAATAGTTTTTAGAGTAAGCCAAACTAAGGGCATTTTATTTTACTATAATGATGTATGTTCCCTAAAGATGCTTTAATCAATCTGGATAAAACTTGCTATATAAACTGCCTAGGGTACCAGGATTATCAGTATAAAGCTTTTAGGAATTATTATCTTCAGTGATGCTGTTTGTAAAATTGCTAAATGAATTTCCGTGCAGTGCAGTCCATATCTGTAAATAAGTGTTTATCAAACAGTGATGCTGCCAAAAGTGCCTGTAATCGATTACTTTGTATTAATGAATATATAGCTTGCAGAGAAGAACAATAAATACACCTTTTTATTATTATGAACAGCATTTTTTTGACATTTCACTGGCAAAAAGAGTTACATACCGTGATGTAATGGAGATCAAAAGAATAACAGGACAAATTAACATACATGTCTGTGTTTTCATGGATGAGCCAAATATATTATCCACATGGAAGACAAACTCTATTTAAGACATTATAGGCCATTTTAATAAAAATATAAATATACAAAATGAATAACCAATAATTTCAGCGTTTACAAAAGCAGGAGAAAAAACTTGTATCTTGATCCTGTATGCATCATTATAGCCCAACTGAAACGTTTTCATGTCATTTTAACATAATTTATGGACTGGCATATTTGCTTGTCACATATTAAAGATTCCTGATGAAATGGCCCAAATATTTCACTTTAGTCAGTGCATTTAAAAATTAGATTTTCCAAACAAAATGGGAAAATTTTGCTTCCGATTCTTTTTAGTTGATACGGAGCCCTACGGAGCCCCGCAGGGGACATGGGAGAAAAAAAATTAGGACGGACTTTTGCGAGATCTCGCAAAAACAAACTCGGGATCTTGCAAAACAAACTCGGGATCTTGCAAAAGTTTTAGCCGCATTCTTCGGAGGCCGCCAGCTCGAAGCCGACCGGGAGGTCAAGGCACGATGTGCCGGGAAAGCGGTGTTCCTCCCGGCTGTAGTAGGTCTCGACCTCCCGTTAGCTTCGAGATGGTGGGTGTCAGATCTCCGAAAACGTCGGAGCACTTTTGCAAATATGTGATGTCTTGTAAACCGAGCAGATATCTGACGTTTACACAACTACATTCACGCCTCAAAATATCTTAAAAGTTTATTTTGTGACCCAGAAAGAGTAATATTACAACTAAGTAGCTGCCGCCATTGTTGGAATTCAACTTTTGCGAGATCCCGAGTTAGTTTTGCGAGATCTCGCAAAAGTCCGTCTTAATATTTTTTTCTCCCATGTCCCCTGCAGGGCTCCGTAAGTTGATGTGATCGTTGCTACACTCTTTTCAGAGTTGAATTTCATATCATACTGCAAAGCATAGTTTGAGCAGACTCTAAGCAGCTGCTGCAAGCCAGCTCTATAAGGAACAAAGCAACTAAATCATCAGCATACAAATTATTAATAAGGCTCTCCCCCATCATGTATCCTGTATTCTGCTTGTTTAGTGTTTTAGAAAGATCATCCATATAAATTTGACGAGGAAAGGTTGTACTTCTTCCCCACTGGACATGCATAGTTTGATATGAATACTAATAATGCAAGATCCTTATCAGATATGAGGGGGCTTAGTAAATAGTTAACTATGATTAACACGGTCAAAACCTTTGGTCCATCGAAGAAGCACATAAATGCACCACATATACACAGCATATATGCACAAATTAGTGCTTTATTTTTTAAAGCAAATTAATTGTCAATAGTTGTTTTATATTCTCAAAGCCTATCCCCAAAAGATTCTTTCTAATATTTTTGACAGTATGCTACCCAGATAAATTGGGCTGTAGTTTTCTAAGGTGGATATTTGACCAGTTTTGTCCTTGACTAAAGGCACCAATAGAACAGTTAACATGGAGTCAGGTAGGCTGCCATGCAATAACTATCCAGAAAAGTGAGTATGTGAGTAAAAGTGAGATTTGAGTCTGCTGGCAAACTCCTATTCCATCAGGACCACATACTTTGTTTTTGTTCACTGTTGCTGCAAATTTATGCACAAGACTCATGTGTGTGTGTTTCAGTGAAGGAGGGTTAGAAAGTTTGAACCTCTAAATCCGCCCCTTTTGGCTACATCTTCTCACGGTGGCTTTGATTGCACAATCTCTAAATGCTTCATGACATTACTGGGCTTCTGAGACTGTTGCATCAGATGTGTTTCATGTGCGTTCACAATAAGACCCAAATCCGGCACACCAGGGACACAGGTGGGAGGTTGCAAAATATAACCAACTTAAATGAGCTCTCGAAATTAAGGAATAAAGAATTGAAGTCGCTGCAGGGGAGAAAATATGCAACAAAAATCCAGACTGGAAGATAAATGAACGCAGTGAAGTGCCAAGCCTACAGGAGGTGTGCAAGGTCAGGCAGGCATATTTATAAAGAGAGGGAAAGGCACAAGAAAAACAAACGTAACTGAAAACATGTGCAAACAATCAGGCAATCACATGGTGGTGGGAAAAAGCCCAAGACAGGAGGAAATGTGTAGCACATAGACAAATAGTGATATTCATTAATATACACTAAAGACCTAAAACAATACCAGACCATAAAAATTATTTCCATGTGTCTCAACTCTCAGTTAAAATTAGAAAATTACAAAAGAAAGAATTATCATGCCCTGTTTGGGATTTACTCTTCACTGTCTGTCTCCATGATCCCATTCAGAGGGCATCCGTTAAGTCATCTCTCATGTTCTGAATGGATTATCATCCTAAAATGGTGCAGTGTTTAAAACAACCACATACAGTTGGCTTCTTCTGAAATGGTTCCTTAAATAATCACAGTAAAATAAAAACTGATTATATCAGCAAGAGGCAATTTAATTCGCATATAATGAGGTGTAATTCCATTGCAGTCACTGTGCACCTATGGTACAGTATTGCGTATCGGCGTGCACTGACTGCAGTCATCAGTAAATCATCTTCTGTTGGTCGGCAAACGGCTTCAGGAAGGATTTTCCTCTCCATTCAGCCTTGGAGCTGTGGCGGTGAAGTTTCTGTTTCCTAGCAACCCCCTGTCCAGCACTTGTGTTTATTTCACACTGTTGCAAAGAAGCTGCGGACATCAGTCTCGGTAAGAAAGAGGGAATTTCTAGACGACATGTTACTCTGGAAGGGTTTCTGTTCCTGTCCCCTCGATTAGGATTAATGGAGCTAATCCAAATTATATTTTTGTTAAATCAAACGACTAATACAGGGCAGAAAATCTGAAAACTCTGAATGCATCTCAGAGCCGTGTCATCACTCATAAAGATATTTTAGGGCAACTTTTTCCTCATCCCTGTCTGTGATGTAACTACTGATGACTGTTCAGGCTGCCCGGGTGTGAAAACACAGTGTCACTTTCCTTCCGTTAACGTCAGTTACAGGATCATTTGCTAGTGTCCCGTCAGCCTCTTCTTCCTCCCTCAATCTGTGTCTCAAGAGAAAAAGAGTTACTCAATCAATAACTCTGACGATCCTGCTCCTAATCTTTTGTCTGAACTTCTGGCTTTTTCTCCCCTCTTTCCTTGTTTTCTTTAGGTCTGTCTACATCCATCCTTCTTCTCATTACTTGTCTTTCTTCTAGGGATGACGATTAGCTTGTGATTATGAACTGTAAGTGTATTATACATGTTTTCTCTTCTGTTCTCCCTGTTTTTCCAGGTGGTGCGGGATCAAATCTCCCACTGTACAGTAAAGTTGCGTCAGACCACAGGCCTGATGGAGTACTGTTTGGAAGTCATCAAGGAAAATGACCCCAGTGGTTTCCTGCAGGTAAGATGGCCACAAGACGTCCTTTTTACTTTTACAAGCTACAGCTGAAACAATGAAGTAGAACTGGACGAAAGATTTCTTAAAACAAGGTGGTACAACACCTCCAGCTGACATCAAAAAGTAACTTCTCCGGCTATTACTGGAATTAAACTGTTGGAAAACTGATCCATAATTTCATTAGAAAGACGTAAAATGATGGTTTGCCAAAGAAACCAAATATTTCCAAGCTCTGCTTTTTAGGGGAACAATTTTGCCTTATTAAAATCAAACCTGGCTTGACATCTGTTTAAAGGCAAAAAAAACTTTATGTTTCTTTCTAAAGCTGCCTCTAACTGACGTTTTTGTTCTGATGAGGTGATGAGCAAATGCTGTGTCACACTTGTGACACCAGTCAAGCATTACGTGTTTGGTGACCTTTTTAAATTGATATCTTAATTATTCAGCAAGTGATTTTAACACCATTCAAAATTCTTCATTAGATCATGAATGACAAACTCATTTTACGTCGTGGGCCACGTCTTTGATCTTAAGCGGGTCGAACCAGAGAAACTCCCCTTTCTGTCAGTGTAAAGACATTTAACTATGCATTTAATCCGAAATTCAAAATGCTGATGATAAAGAGAATGAAATAAAAGAAAGAATAAACGTTTCTGTCACTTAGATGTTTATCTATTATTTAATTACTTTAATGTAGTATGAATAGCAAAGGCGAAGATCTTTATCAGGAGGAAAACCTGTAAACCTTTTCATAAGGTTTTCATCTATGGCTCCCTTCGTATGTTCCAAAGCCAGATTGGGGCCAAATTAGAGCCTTTGCCAGGTTGATTCTGGCCCCTGGGCCCTATGTTTGACACCCCTGAATTAGGAGACATATGGGAGAAAACATAGTTTACCTATTATAACTTTTTTTTTTCTTTAAATTTTAATGAGAAACTATCCAAGTTTGAAAACATTTTTTGGAATACAACTAGAAACCTTTTAGACACTTGGTGGAAAAGAAAAATCCCATTATTGCATTTATGGATCATTGCATCTTTATCTGCATTTCTTCATCTGAACGGAGGCTGAAATGTTCTGGCAGGCTTATTATTAATGAGAGATTTAGCGGTAGATTAATCTGTACTGTGTGTCTCACAGATCTCTGATGCTTTGATTCGGAGAGTCCACATGACAGAGAGTCAGTGGGGAAAGGGGACCCTAACCCCCAGGATGACCAGTGACTTTGACCTCACTCTGGACAGTGGACCTCTCCTGCAAACAATCCACCAGCTGGACTTTGTACAGATGAAAGGTACACAGACAGAGAGCCTGATATTTTTTTAAGAACCACTGTTTGCTCTACTTAAATGTGCAAAATTCTATCTAAAACATTTACACTCTTACATTATAAGGCTCTCACTATGTGTCCTTTTATACATATAAAAGTTGTCTTTGCTGTAATGCAGCGTTATATCCACTTGGGGAGTGAGTGTGTGTCTCTTCATACCTCTGTGGGCTGTAATCTGGCCTCGTTTGTCCCCTTCTTAGTCCCAGCTGCTCCCATGCTCCAGCTGGAGGAATGCTGCACTCAGAACAACAGCGCCACATTGTCATGGAAACAGCCACCACTCTCCACCATCACCGTGGAAGGATACATCCTAGAGCTGGACGATGGAAATGGGGGGCCATTCAGGGTAGGTTTCCTAGTGCAGGTACTGTTTTGTCCCTGCAGGCTGGAATTTATCTGTCTGCTTCAGCAGTATTTTTCTTTAAATGAGAACTTTTGTGATATTTACATTTAGATCCCAAAACAAAAAGTGAAAAACAAGACCAGCTAGAGTATAAATCACCTTTATGTGACATGCTTTCCTTCTGTCTGGGCAAAGACTCCATCATTTGATACCAGGGAGGACACCGGCTCAGCCAGGGGAATGTGGCAGCAGTATTTTGTAGCTGAAATCACTCAAGTTAATGTGTGACAGTCGTACAGAGCACGTCACGTGACGCAGCGTAACAAGGTCCTGAATGACACGGCGTCAGGAGGAAGCATTTGTACCACCGCTAGGATGATCCTGTAGGAAGCGTGATCCGGCATCAAAGCAGTCGCCATACTCTCACAGAGGTTTAGCATGTAATCCATCCTATAAGATACTCCCCACGCTTCTATTCACTGAAGCCCCTGCTTTGTTACGACAGCAACTTATACCTCCTGAGCCATTCCCTGGGTACAATGGCAAAGCATATCTGTGTCTGAATTCTAAACCTCCGTATAGTAGGCCTGTTGATTTTCGCAACAATCAATCTGGGAGGCTTCCTAAAAGTGATATTAACATTCCGGATGCAGCGCCAAGGCAAGAACCTTATTAGTAGCCTACTCGCGGAGTTGGAAACAAATGAGTCATGTTACTTGGTTTGCGGAATAAATGTGGTTTTATTTCAACATAGCCCTGAGGCTCACACTTTGTAAGCAGGCAAGAAAGCAATGTTTAATTAAAAACAGAAGAAGAAGAAGAGAGGGGAAAACAAAATCTTCTTCTTTAGTAGTATGAGTCTCCATTTAAAGAGAGCAAATTAAGAGAGATAAAAGTGCTCCTCATATCTTCCTCTATATATGATCTCCAATATGTAACCTAGGAAAAAAATGTGCGCTGCTTAATTAAAAACAAAAAAAAATCCTCAATAAAAGTCAGTAAAAATTTCCAACTTCAGTATTTCGTTCACCGAATTCCTTCTGTGATTTAGGTGTTGCATTTGTTTAAGCACTATATCACGATATTCCAAGCAAATGATATTTCCGATGATAGGTGATGAAGTTATTTGGGGCTGCCCCTTTATAAATATTTGTCATGAACCAGCTCGAGGTTCAGACAGTTAATGGCATTTAACAGAATATATATTTACTTAAATTAAACGGAAATATGGAGTGACTAAATCTTAAAAAGAAGAATAATTTAACCCAGAACCCAAGCGAAAAAAACAACAAATGTTGAATATGAACACAAACACATAAAGAGGTGATAAAGCAGTCAGAGTGGGGAGGGGTAATGATGGCCTGCTCTTGCTTGCAGACATGTCTGGGCTTGTGTTGTTGATATATCATTGATGTTGTCGCAGGACGCTGATACCATTTAAAAGTTTATACCAATGTTAACATGGACAGTGTGATATGGCGCAGCCATTCTCTTTACTATTACAGCTTTTGGATAACGAGATCAGACCCAAAAAATGTTTCTCACAGTTCTTTTTTTCTGTTCTTGGCCCTGTATGATGTCATTGGGAGCATGTTTCCTAATATGGCTATCCTGGGCACAACACTCTAGCTGTGAGCAGAGAAGCCCCACCCACTTTCAAACCCTCTGTTTCAGACAGAGGCTGATGCCCAGATATAACATCAATAATGACTTTTTAAACTGTGAATCATGCAGAGCTGGGACATATGGAGTCGGAAATTAGTGTAATAGGTCTCCTTTAATAAAAAGAACACAAGCCAATAAAAAGCAGCCTGCAAATCCCCGAAGGCCAACCGCACACACACACACATACATAAACATCTCATCTTCGATATTCTAGTCTGCACTTTCTGTCAGCATCCTCTCATTACTCCAAAAAAAGAAGCACTATGTCCATTATATTCATTATAGCAGCTGGTGCAGCATAATTAAAGTATTTCGCACACCCCCGGCAGCAGTAACTAGAGCTTTCAACTCAAAAAATATTGGACTTTTTCATCCCTGCTGTGCAGAGATCCCTTGCAGATTCTGACTGTGAAGCTGTTGCTTTGCTCAGTGGTTTGTAAGGAGACTAGAAATGGATAGCAGCTATTTCTTAACGTATCCGGTTTTGTTTTGTTTTTCAAACTTATGAAAAGCAGACACTTACGTCCTAAATGCAGACTGTAAGCTAAAAGCAGCTGGTCGTAGTCGTTCACCCTTCAAGTTCTTTTCGTGTTCTGTAATTGTCTGTTTCTTAATTACAAGTGTGGAGTAACATGGTGAGCATTCGCATCCAATCTGCCAACTGATTCACAAACTGTATCTGCTAACTGCTAATTGGTAGAGAGCCATTGCCAAATTGTATTACAGCCTGGAGACTTTTTGTGTTAGCGTGTGATCGTCAACACAAACGCACCAAGACGAGAGTCGTGGCGAATGTTTTGCAGCATCTGTGATGATTTGGTTTGGGGTTTGTGTGTGTGTGTGTGTGTGTGTGTGTGAGAGTGTGTGTGTGTGTGTGTGTGTGTGTGTGTGTGTGTGTGTGTGTGTGTGTGTGTTTAAATATTAATTTGCCATCTGGTCTGTGCGTCTCTATAATATAAACTAAAATCCTTGTATTGCTGTACCTGCATCTGATGCAGCACTATGCCAAAAAATTCTGAGGGAAGTTTTCTCTTCCTCCTTTATTCTCTGATTCACTGAGTCACACCTACGCAGCTCCATGCTGAGCCTGGCGAGTTGTGTCCCCATGTCTATTTATACTCAAGTGTGGGCTGCCGTGCCCACGTTCAGTTGTACAAGCTCGCATTCTCTCTTATTACCCTCTCCACCAAATTCAAATGGGACACTCCTCCAGAAGAAATGGACTCTCTTTGGTGTCATAGTTACGCACTTGATGCATCTGCCAGCATAACAGGAAGCACTGTGTGTCTTTACAGGAAGTGTACGTGGGGACGGAGACCATCTGCACAGTGGACGGGCTCCACTTCAACAGCACGTACAAGTCCAGGGTGAAGGCCTTCAATGCCAGCGGAGTCGGCCAGTACAGCAAGACACTGATCATGCAGACCTCTGAGAGTACGTTGAGCCTCATCTCCTTCTTCCTCTTGTTTTCACTGTAAATTTAAATCACTGTGAATCTAGAAAGAGCAAAGACTCAAGTATGAATTGGTGTTTTGTTTTTTTAAGAGCGCTACCTCACTGACAGTTTTGAGCAAAAAGAGAATCAAAATTCAGCCATCGTTTATTTTATATTTGCTACTGAGCAAGCAAGCTTTCAGAACACTGTGCTTTTTAAAATAGAGCTACATGTTGGGTTGCTCAGGCCAGCGCTGATATTAGTTAATTATCAGTGGCAGTGTATTGTATAGGTCAGACGAGAAATAACGAGAAATTGCAACGTCTCCATTTAAACAGTGAGAACAGAGAACATTGGCAATTAGGTTTTTATCATACACAATAAATAAAGATGGTCAAACCATCAGCACGTCCTTGCACAGTGGGACACTGCAGCGCTGCCATATTTTATTGGTGATTTTAATTTCCAACCAGGTTGGGTGCACCACTGGTCGAGCAGCCTCTGGCTACAAATGCTCAGATACTCAGATACTTTTGCTTCACTTCCATTAAGATTTCGCCGTTTCCCTTTTATTTTTAGTCTGCCATTACCACACTGTAAAATGTCCTGCTCAGTTTGTAGATTGATCTTTAAAATAAACACCAAGATTGCTTGCTAGGCAAAATATCATTATCAAATCAATGTCATAAATATCCATGTTGCAGGTAACGGGCTCGTATGCTGCCAGCTCAAAACAAGCTATACCAGCAGGTGGCAAGAGCAAAGAAACAAAGCGAGGAAAGCAAATGGAGCTGGGCAGGCGTGCAAAGGTGTATGTAAGGCAGTAACAGGCAGGAGCCAAAAGCCAGTCGGTATATCTACAAGGGGAGCTAATTAGGGGCATAATGAGCAGATGTGTGTTGGCAGTTAAAGAGGTGAGAAGCACGGCTGACAGAAAGAATACTGCTGATGTTCTTAATGATATAAGAACTGGTAGCTCCCATGACAAGTGGGGGAAATGAATGAGAGGAGGTTTATATTACAGCATTATAACATTTTTTTAAAAGGCACACAGTTAGCTTTTTTATCCCAAGATGGAAAGCTGGAAATTATGATGCTCTACAAACCACCAAGATTTATTCTTAGAGGCAAATATTTTCAGCATTTTTAACACCCACGTGTTTGTCTTCATGTTTTTGTTCCTCAGGTGCAGCTGACATCTTCCCAAATATGCCGACACTTTTCTTGCATGATCTTATCCTGTTGGCTGTATTTCCATTGATATTATTATAAGCTGAAATGTTACAGTGAATTATTTTCAAAGTGTTTTATATGAACATAAAAAAGGGTAGTTACCACTGTGGTTGTAGTTAATGTAACGTCATGCAATGAAGAAGATCTGCGTGCTGGCAAACAGCTGGCAGGTGTTTCTAACAACATTTGTAATATAATCTAATGGCTTACTTACTTTTTTTTTACTGATTATCACAGTTCAGTTACATTTCTTTCTACATTTGGGAGTTTACACCAGAGAAATCTTGATTTAACTCCAGAGAATCTAAAGAAATCATAACCTGCTGCTGCTTGGTTAAACCCTTATATTTTCATTATTATGCTGTATTTACATTATATTATATATTAAGTCTGCAGAGAAAATCTTCTTTCTTTGATGTTCTTCAGACTGACACAAGGCTTTTTGAGTTAGTTAGTTTCATAGGGATTTGAAAGATCCGGAAAAAAGCCTCTGTTGTTTTATATTTCACGCAGTACAATAAATGATCACATTAATTAAAGGCTTCCAAAACACAAGATTTTCATCCAGTGGGCAGCAGCAGGATGTGAATTCTGTTCGAAGGTGTGTTTTGCGCCTTTTAGCCCAAGGGCCTCGAGGAGCAGCTGGATTGTGTATAATCCACCCATGTACCGGCTTTCCCATTAGTTAAATGGTAATCTGCATAGATGGGGAAGCTTGTCATCCATCAGTGGACCTGAAAGGCCCAGACAGCCTCCCTACCTGACACAGAAAGCACTCAGCAGCTGTTGGAGGCGTACAAAGTGATCTAACCACGCAGACGTTTTCAGTGTTGTTGCACCCTTCTTCCAGATCAGATTGTCCTTTTCTTATTCAGAACAATTGCTTTGTTTTCATTGTTCCTTCGTTGTTCCTTCTAAGTCTGCAGTGGTTTGTTTCTAGGAGCTCTTTTGTTTTCATTTTGGGGCTCTCCTCTGGTCTTATGTCCAATGAGCTGAACCAGGATCCCTGATCAAATCTGCTTTTTACCCTCTCCACCGCCCTTCCCACCCCTCTGCTTCACTGCTTCGCTTTGCTCTCCTCCTCTTCCTCTTTTCTTTTCCTTTTTTTCTTCTTCACTCCCCCCACCATTTCACATTTTAGCTGGACTCCCTCCATGTGATATTCAGTCTATAGGCACAGGTATGGATGACTCTCCTTGCACACTGTTTCTGCTCTGATCCCCTTCAGGCCATTGCTTGTTTCATCAATGAGGTCTTCACACTCAACCCAGCAGGTGGGCAGTTTGCTCCTCTGTGGGCTGCACTTATTAAACGTGCAATACAAGCCTCTAATAAATGTCTTTGCTTTATTTCCTTCGGGAAATAAAGCAGTGTAATGGAACGTCGCTGCACATGGTGACACCAGTAAAAGCAGGTCCACTGGAGCCCAGCAAAAGCCCGCCTGTTTACCTTCCTGCATAGAGATCTGTTACTGTGTCTTTCAGCTGTGAGTCAAGCAGTATTGCAAAATTATCATTAGCATGTGGTTTAAGAAGTTTAAAAGCAATGTGTTGTAATAGAGAAAAGGAGCAGTTCACCTAAAGACAATACAAATTTAACTTATGTAGACCAACACAGCAGAGTCTGCTCTGATAGTGGAGGTTATCAGATGGCTCAAGCAAGCTTGAGTTCACAGTCTAAATGAACATCCACACAGAGTCTTTTACCTTTCACCTTTCACGTTTCTTTTCTTGTTTGGGTGAACTGACCTCTTACTATAATAACTATTAGAAGTTTCTAGTTATGTATTTTAAAGTTAAGTTTTATTTTATTAACAATTTCCTTACCCATAATTATCAAACTAATCTGCTTTTCCGTGCAGGAACCGGTTAAGATTTGCAGACTGTTTGACACAAGTTTGATTATCTAAAAGTGGTTAAGCTTATTAAGTTATAGATTAAGTTATGTAGTATAAGTATATAGTTTAGGTATTATTATTCGTGTTTGATCATAACAATGATAGTAAGTCTTCTTCTTGTCTTTCATGTTATTACTGTTCCCTCCATTCAGATATTTTTACAGTGTAACTTCACCTCATCTAACCTTTACCTTCTGGTTTTATGTGGTGTTTGTAAAATCATGATCATTGCCTCTCATCTCGCAGTCACTGATATTATTAACACTAAAAACCTAATGGTACGCATTTCCCTTTGTGCAGTAGCTTGGTTCACCTTTGACCCGGCGTCCGCTCACCCTGACATCATCTTCTCCAACGACAACCTGACGGTGACGTGCAACAGCTATGATGACCGAGTGGTCTTGGGGAACACTGCTTTCTCTCGAGGTGTTCATTACTGGGAAATGACCGTTGACCGCTATGACAACCACCCTGACCCAGCCTTCGGCATCGCTCGGAGTGACGTCCTGAAGGATGTGATGCTAGGGAAGGATGACAAAGCCTGGGCCATGTATGTGGACAATAACCGCTCCTGGTTCATGCACAACAACTCGCACACCAATAGGTAATAAAGAAAGTGACAAGTGATTGTCCATGTACTAATGCAGATGTAATTTCTTCGATCACAAATGGAAGTCTTCTGCTTTTACATGTACAGTATAATAGTGTTTAGAAAAGGGACACCAGTTTTACTTATTAAGCTTGTTGCAGAGGCCTGGGTTTAAATCTGCCCCAAGCTTCCCTGTCAATTCTCAACTGTCCTGTCATAACACAGGATAAAAGGCCACTAAGTAAAATAAAGTTTACTTCTAGCATAAGATTACTGTAGGTGCAGGAAAATGCTTCACTTAAAAAAAGATTCCCTTTTGCAAGATGCTGGAAACATTGTCCAGAGATTCTGGACAATATTGGCATGATAGCGTCACACTGTGTCTGCAGATTTGTCTTAAAGATGATCTATTGGATTGAGATCTGGTGACTCTGAAGACTGTTTAAGTATGGTGAACTCTTCGCCATGTTCAGATTGAGATGATTTGACGTTCTATGTTAACTTGCCAGAAGCAGCCATCATTAGATGGGTATACTTTGGCCATAAAAGGATGTACATGGGCTCTAACGATACTTGCGTAGGCTGTGCCATTTAATTGATGCTCAGTTTGTACTTTGGGGCCTAAAGTGTGCCAACTAAACACACCAAACACCAACATAATACAACCAGACTGACCAAACCACGATTTCATGTTGTTTAAGCCAAATTTTGATCCTAGCAACCGAAATGTCTGTCTGTCATCTGTAAATGAATGTTTAAGTAGCTTTTAAATGTGGTCAATGTGATCATGGTGTAGTTACTTTTATTATTATTAGTAGTAGTAGTAGTAGTGTTACAGGCTACATGATAAATATGAGCACTGATAATATGATTAACAGGCTGGAAAGAATCCAGACTCTAAAGTGACAAAGACTTAAAATAAGTCACTGCTAGATTTTAATTTTTTTTTACCATGTTTTGATGGAAAATCTAAGCTCAGGACTGGAGGGTTACCGTGGTAAATTAATAACACGGTTATCCTTTGTTTTTTTTCCTGTGCCCACACAGGACAGACGGTGGCATCACTAAAGGAGCTACAATAGGAGTGCTGCTGGACTTTACACGTGGGATTCTCATCTTCCTCGTGAACGATGAGCAGCAGGGCCCAGTGGCATTCGAAGGCTTGGAGGGTGCATACTACCCCGCTATCAGCCTCAACCGAAACGTCCAGGTAGAAAATTTCAGTCCATGCATGCACCAAAGTAACTGCAATCATCTGTTTCCAACTGAATTTACTCTCTAACCTTAAACTTCAGTTCATACCGAGGCATAAAGGCGAAAAGTAAAGTAAAAATGGATATATTTTTTACATCCAAATACTGCAGAGACTAAATAATGAACCGACTCTGCACGGTATTGCAGAAAACAAGTTTATAGTTTTCATTTCGATTTTAATTTCTTCTTTCAGTCTTAAATTTGTTCTCATGCTGGGGAAGTGCTGAGCCGCTCTGGGGGATGATGTTTAATTTGCTAATTCTGTCTTTTGCCGGAGCGCCGCAACAAACAGGAAGTGAGGATTCTGCTTGTGAATTAATAAAGCATCACATGAGTTCAGTTATTATTCATTACAACTATCTAACTTTTACAAATATGTCCTCGGGAGATTAAATCTTAACAGAGAAAAAGCTTCAAAGAGTCAACATCAGTGAGAAGCTTTGAATTTCTTTTTTGCTCCCAGTCAGTTTTCTCATTTGTAGTGCTGTATCCAGGAAGCAAAATGCCTCCCAAAGGGAAGAAAAATAGTCTTCATGCTTTGAGGGAATAGTTCCACAGCTCCCCCTGGAGGAGGAAAAATATATTGAATAGATTTAGTTTAGTAACCCATTTGTGTGTAAATGTGTTTTTCTTTAGGTCACACTGCACACTGGTCTACCCATCCCTGACTTCTACACTCCTGGGGAGGCTGATCCAACTGGCTCAGTGTGCTGAAAACTCAACACCATCCGATTTAAGGAAACCTCCCCAGCTTTCCCGAGGTTCCTCCTGCCAGTCAGAAACTCTTTAATACCCTCGCCAACTCCTTCTTCCCTTCTTCTTCTCTTTTGTTCCTGACCAACTGACCCCAAGCAATCTGGAAGAGGTCCCATCCAGCGCTGAGCCATGCCTTTATCATGCCTAAACCCCGGACTCGTGGTCCATCCTTGGGACACTGTCCGTATGGAGGGTGCTTTGCTGTCTGTACCCTGTATTTTGATATTATGATGTGTTCCAGTTGGTTGAAGAAGAAAATTTCCCAGCTGATGGACTTGGAATGTTTTTAGAAAAGTGTTTATAATGTGGGCTTCAATTAATAGTTTGACATTTTGGGGAAATACACTCATTTGTTTTGCTTTTGTTTTTCCAAGACTTAGATTTGGATTATGGAGCCCATCTTAACATAGCTCATCATAAAGACTGAAAACAACAGGGAGGAAGCTAGCGTGGGCGCCAACTTTCAACCTTTTTTAAAATATTTTGATTTAAATATACATATTTAAATAGAGTGTGGCTGCCCATTTCCCCTTTTTCCTGTCTTTATGCAAAGCTAAACTAAGGCACATCTGGCTGTAGCTTCATATTTAGTGGATAGCCAAGAAAGTGGTGTTGTTTTGTAAATGAGTTTATAAGAAAAAAAAGAGCCCCCATCATACCATCCACATACACTTCAATATATCCTATTTTTCATGCTCATCCCTCTCTTTTCTTTTTCAAAAACATGTCTTTTCCTCCTCATGAACACACTTACAGGGAGGGAGAATGAGAGGTCATGTGTATGAAAGCGTGTGAGGATTGGTTGAGATGGGTCAGCAGCCGTAACGATCCAAGGACGAGAGCAATAGCCTGACTCTCAGCCGTGTCACTGTCATATCCTCGTTCGTATAAATGAAACGCTTTTCTTAGTGGCTTAGCTTGTGTGAACCTTCTGTATCGTTTGTATAAAGAAAAAGGAAAAATTACAGTATCAGCCTGAGATACTCCTGGAAGCGAGGCCTTCATGCACCCTTTCTCTGCAGTGCAGCTCTCAAAACAGGAAAGAGGGGGTTTTGGATTAATATATCATATAGAAGTGAGTTTGAATAAGGTGCTACAGCAGCTCGCTTAGTTCTGGCTTTTTTAAATGTAGGTGATTGAGTACTGGTAGTTTTTTATTATTGTTATTGAAATGATCTATTACAAAGAGGTGTATAGCTAAATAAGTTATTGATGTTCAGAGTTTTTCAACGAAAGTTCTTCATGTTTCCTTCAGTTGATACATAGCTGTTACAGAAAGAAATGAAACATTTTGTCGTCTTGAAAATGTACTTCAGAGTTTGTTTTCGTGCTGAGGAAGCTTCTCAGTTGAATTTCATTAGAGAGCAACAGGAGAGGAAAGCAGACGCTGGGCTGTTTTTGTGGCATCACATCTGGCTTCCTCAGTGGGCCACAATGTCAGACCAGCAGTTTGATTTATTTAAGATTAAGCCATGCTAAGTGCTAATGTTACCATGACATTATGACAAAGAAAATGCCAACATGCTGTGTTTAGCAGGGATAATGTTTACTTTGTTTAGCTCAAAAGTGTGAACACTTGCTAACAAGCTCTAAAAAAGCACACAAGGTTGAGGTGAGTGACATTAGTTTGCATTTTTTTAGTCAAAAAGTTATATTAGCACCAAATTGTATTAGAAGCTAGCTACAATTACTAATACATTAAATCATGATTAGTTTCAACTGGTTTAGGGGCCCCTGGGGAAAAAAACAGATGTGATTCTCTGATTCCCTCAAAATATGAACCCTGCTGCCTCCAAGTTCTCTTAAATTATGGTTAAATTAAATATTAGTTTGTTTTGGAAAGTGCATACCATGATGTACAGTACTATTCAAAACTCTTGAGCCACCCCTGTATTTCTTTACATTTTCCTTCCAATTAACCAGATATTTAAAGCAATAGTTCTCCAGACTTTCTCAAGGCTTTGCTGCTTTTTCACTCATTTTCAGTTGAGCCCTTGTACTTGACCATTTTGAGAAAAATGTTTTTTGTTTGTTAAGCTTCTCAACACTGACCTATCACTAAAACATTTAAAAGACATCTAACTTAAGTGATGAAACAATACTGTGTCTACACAAAGAACCACTTTTAGGCAATTTGTTACTAGTTGCCTGTCACAAAGCGCATCATTTGTTCCAATTTTTTAGTTAAATCTATGAAATATCTTAAACATAACACAGTTTGGCAGATGAAAAATAGTATTTTTGCACCAGGAAGTTGTTTCCCAAAGAGCTATTAGCTGAAAATGTGACATATCTTGGTATGATGTGCAGTGTGTCCTTAAAGCATTTAAGGAAATTGGAAAAAGGGAGATCAAAAGACGAAATGGGAGGCCTAAAAAACTCTCTACAGCAGATACCAACAGATTTTGATCTAACATGCAATACCATCTGGAAAGCATCTGACTAGCAACAGATCAGTCGCACATCATCAGGAAAATTATCGGTCATGGACTGAACTCCCCAGAGTCCAAACCAAGCAAGATATAAAGAAAAGAGGGGTAGCTCAAGACTAGATTTTTACACTGAGCCCCTCAACAACATAGGACTGGATTGATGGCAGATAACCCACCTTAGTCGGTACTGTATTTCTAACGATGAGGGGCAAGACACTTGAAAGTTCAAACAGTTCAGTAACGCTACAAATTTTTTCTTCCGCAAAGTTCATTGGACACCATAACCTTCAGGATGATGAGATTCTGCTCAGAGCTCCTATGTTAGTCTGATTTAATTTTCGGTCAGTGTGCCTGATAACTCACACCAGAAGGTAAATCAACCTGAGAGGAACATGAATGTATCTGAGCTACCGAATTCAACCAACTGCAAGACGCTGCCAGTCAATGCTCAAGTCAAAATGTAGAATGATCCATTTGAAGGAACTGCTGCCCCTTCAGGTTGCTTGTAAAGTTTCCTGGAGCATCGTAGCCCTGAGACATACATCATACACAGAAGGTGCTATCCTGTGTTTGAGCTTCATGGGGGTGCCTTTTCCCCCTCTTCAGTACCCAAAAGATTTATGAAACTTTGCTAAGAACTAGATTCGTTGCTTCAGCAGAGTCATCTGTAACATCCGCGATGCCTGAATTCACCTGCTGCTACATATTTTTATATCGTGAAAGGGCAAAATGAAACAGTGATTATGTTTGCACCTAATACAACAGCAGCATTGGGGAGAAAAATCACAGTCAGGTTTGATTTTTTTGCTCCTTTCCTGTCCCGTGTAATTACAGTGATTGTAATTCATGTGGCACTGCTAAAATGGCTGCACAAAGAAAATATAACGTACAGTATGACAGAGTACGTGCATTTATACTGACTGCAGCAAGCTGCACAGCCTTCGTTCCAAGGCTGAATTCAAGCTTTGATTTATGCAACATTTAACTGGCTGCTTTTCAAGGTAAGCCCTTTGTTCAGCCATAATTATGATAGCGGAAAATAACGCATTCAGCAGTGGGTCACTGAGCGACGAGAGCTTCTTTTCAATCATACGCAGACAAGTGCAGCCATTATCAAAGCATTACACAACCTCAGAATCCAGGACATGTGAACAATGTGGCTTTAACTCAGCAAAATAGTTCATCGGAGACATTTTCCATATGTCTAATGTGAGATTGCGCACACTTGTGTAATATTCTGTGAGAATATTTAAACTTCTTTGATTTAAAAAGATGACCTGAATCTGTGTTTCTGAACTGAACACTTGGGGTGCTGACATTCAAAAGTGTGTGATTGTAACACTTATTGTTTCTAAACCAGCCATATATACTTATACAACATTAAATAGATTAACACGGGGATGATTTAAGTCTACTGTAAAGCCTCGCCAAATATGGAAACTATTTCTTAAAAGGACTGCACTCAGTCGCTGGGCGACACTGGGTGTTATATCTCCAAATGTACATACATACAGTCTATGTGTGTGCGTGTGCGCCTGTGAATATGTGTGTGTATTACCTTCATTATGACCTCATTTCAACTCCAAAGTGATTCCTTTTTTTGCCCCATTTGATCCGAAGTGGAATGTCATCGCTTATTATTATTTCCGGTGAACCTGAAATATCTCTGTGGAGAATTTTATCAATGTATTACTATGATTTTATCAAAGTATAATTACTATGATTGTTCCGGTGTCTATCATTACCATATTACTGCTATTATTCTGATGATTTGAAGTATAATATGAGCCTCTGTGTTTTCTGTATGTGTGAATATTCAATAAATAGGTGTGAACAATGTGTTATTGTTATTTGTAGTCGATATGAGAACCTAAATGAAGGATTCGGGAGGCATGCAAGACAGATTCAGTGCAGGCTGAAAAGGCTGGATGGAAGATGTGCACATCAGGAAAGCAAAAAGACAACAAAAGGAACAGCAGCGAGTGGATTAAGATATGTTGGGTAAATGGGTAGTTAAAGAGGCTGAGATGTGGAGTTGCAGAGAAATGAGTAACAGGAGCCAATAAGGATGGGGCAGACAATTACAGATGAGAGGAGAAAAGACAAAGACAGGAAGTAAAACCAACCAAGAGATGAGTCTACCCAAATAAAATCACTAACCTTGTCAGTTAATCAGACATAGGGTTTTAATTTGAAGCATCATTGTTATGTATAATTTTTAGGCTCTTGCACTTTACACAAGTGTCCCATTTTATTCTACTTTATATATCTTTATTTTATTTACTTTATTTTTAATTTAAACACCATAATACAAAAATTACATTGAAAACAATTCAAGAGATGCACACTATAGTTCCTGCGCCTGAGCTATGAACAAATCATAATAGTTAATGGTTGTTGTTAAATCCTGTTCAGATAACAATATATGGATACATACATAAATAATGGAAAGCGGTTTGCAAATTCTCTTACAAGTATCAGAAGAGCCCCAAGTTTTAGCTGTTGCATTACCCCCTTTAGCCACTTGGTGGCTCAGAATTCAGTTTTATATTTGACTCCAATAATGAGATGCGCAGAACAGCAAATTAGCGATTTTCTAACTCCTCAGTAATTATCTGAAGAATAAAAAAGTTAAGTTTTCGATTCGGATAAAATCATTAGTTTGTCCCCTGGTGTGTCTCTAGGGACCTACTGGAGGGGCCAGACAGAGTTTGGAAGCTACCCAAAATGACAGCGTGCAAAAAATTCTATATTATATTTAAAAAATATTTTATATATTTATTATATGCATGTATACATATTTCCATGTGTTGTTACGTTACATATAAAAGCACTCAGGGCAGTCAGCACTTGCTCACCTTTATATAACATCAAATCATACCAAAAACAAAAAAAACAAAAAAAACCCTGCAGATAAAGAGCCATTCATTCTTTATCTGTGGTGTTTCTGCTTCCTGCCGTTTTCAGGTCAGCAGAGGCACCACCCTCCCCCTGCACTCACCAATAACAACCAGCATGAGGAGGAGACTAGTGCATGAAAACGGCAACTCTCTTCCCATTTAACTTCACTTTCAGTCCAGGACAGGCACGGTTTCCCAGCCCCGAAACTGCGCACCCACCATGGCGACACCTCTCACCGACCAGGAGAAGCGCAAGCAGATCAGTATCAGGGGGATCGTGGGAGTGGAGAACGTGGCAGAGCTGAAAAAGGGCTTTAATCGACACCTGCACTTCACTTTGGTGAAAGACAGAAACATTGCAACACCAAGGGATTATTACTTTGCCCTGGCCCACACCGTGAGAGATCACCTGGTGGGGAGATGGATCAGAACACAGCAGTTTTATTATGAGGTGGACCCAAAGGTAACAGCAAGAAGTTTTAGTGTCAAAGTTAAACTCCACCACAAACGCGCACACAGCTGTAGTGCAGCCAACCTATTCTGCAGAGTGTCAAACTGGCAGATTAAAAATATCTTTACATGTAGACTGTTTTCTCAGAGAATGCATTTCCTGAAATTTAAAACGAGAGAACAAAAAAAAAAAAAAAAACCACAACTTTATGCGCTTTAGTGTTTCCCTTTTTATGGGAGGTACCTAAACGCTGCATAAAACTTTCCTTATTAGAATGAGCCACTGTTCTTTTTTTTATGCAGAAAAAATTGCTGTCTGTTGCACTTACTGCTTCATTTCTGAAACTGCAACAAAAGCCACAAAGACTTTATCAGTGTTTTGGGGTAGTTGAAGACTGATGATGTAGCAGGTGCAAATATTTAGTGTTTCTGTTTCTTTCACATGACCAGCGAGTGTACTATCTGTCTCTGGAGTTCTACATGGGCAGAACACTCCAAAACACAATGATCAACCTCGGGCTGCAGAACGCCTGCGATGAAGCCATCTATCAGGTCTGGTTTATTGCAGCAATTTCTGCAGCATCCACAGCCGCACAAACTGACCGCACATAATGACACTGCTGATTTTTTTCTGTTTTTGTTTTGTTTTTTAATGCTTTGCTGTAGCTTGGCCTGGACATGGAAGAGCTGGAGGAGATGGAGGAGGATGCAGGGCTGGGGAATGGAGGTCTGGGCCGACTGGCAGGTAAAATAATGCAAGTGTTTAAAAGGAGGCTGGGAGAAAGGGAGGAAAAGGTTTTCACTGCCCAGCCTCTCCTCTGGGAGTCCTAACTAACAGGAAAAGCTGGAAAACAGAGAATAAAATTCAGTATGCTGCAACTCTGCAAAAGGGTTAAAGATGAGTCTTTTTGCAGGCGAACTCCTTATCTCCTTATCTCCACTACAGCAATATGTCATTGCTATTTCCAGGTTATTTTGGCATTCCTCTATCAAATATCTCTGCGTGCCTATTCTATCAACTTCCAGCCATTAAAATGAATTCAATTCTAATTTCACTACAGGGGTTTTATGTTTCTGATTTCATGTCTAATTCTTCTGCACACAGCATGTTTCCTGGATTCAATGGCCACCTTGGGACTTGCAGCGTACGGTTATGGCATTCGATATGAATATGGGATCTTTAACCAGAAGATAAGAGATGGCTGGCAGGTACCTGCATCTTATTTTCAAAGCTTTACATTACTTACCCTTTTTTGTGGACTCTTGCAGTTAAACTACAATGAAACTGATTAAACTCACTTTTCTAGAACTCAAGGCTGATTTGGGCCAAAGTAGAAATTATTAGGTCAGAATACTCATAAAGCTAATCATTAATAAAAACCTGTGTTTAGCACTGCTCGAGTGATGCAAGAAGCTGGTTGGTTGATTGTATAGGAACAAAACATTGTGTATCTTGTGATAAAGAAAAAGGCTTCTGCCCTTTGGATTTTTTTTTTTTTTTTTTTTTGCTGCTTATTTGAAGTTCAAACTCTCAGTGTAAACATGGACTTCTGAACAGCAACCTATAAACCTGCACAGTGTGACTGAACCTGCATGTATCAATCCCTGTTGCTGGTGAACAGCGTAAATTCAAAATCTACTCGAGGAAGCTGCTGTAGCCAGCAACTCCAAGTTTGTGAACCCTGAGATGGGTTCACATCAACTGTGAGTCAATCACGGGGGTAACGGACTCTGTAAACTTCACCTGATCACTGGACGGTTTTCTTCACCAAACTCTGACTCCTCCCCTCCTGCAGCGCACGAGCCAGCTGAATGACGCTCAGTTTAATTTCCTCATTCATAAAGTTGCTATCAAAGATCCCAGTTGGATAGTAGGTCACTATTTTATTATGTTTAAGATGAACACTTTCATAATCGTTCACTCATCAATGTATGAGAACATAGGCGGTGATTATGTTCCATGCTCTGTAGCCTACCTCTTTGTAACCCTGTGACTCTGTGGACACTAATGCAGCTGTCAGACTGCATGTGTGGTCCCCACTGGAAACATTTACTCTACAACACTGTAGCAATCACTGTTTAAATAACTTCTCTGTACAAAGTCTGCCACACTGTTTGGAGTAAAGATGAGGCTGAACTGAGTGAATTTTCAAAAAGTAGCCTGCAGACAGTCTGCTTGTAATCTGATTACTTTTGTAAAAGTTTGTATATTTCACTCAAAATCACCCGATTCAGTCTCAGTGGGTCAGATTGCAGTGACTCCACATAACAGATCAGCCACCCATGTCCAGGTCAGAGCCCACTTTCACAGCAGGATAGATCCAAAAAAGATCTACTTAGATCTATTCTAACTCTTTCTCAGCTCATCCTGTCCTAAACCATTTATGTTTCCTTTATGTTATTATTTATTTATTCTGTCCCAGCATTTATTGCAGCATGTTTGTCCCAAGATGACCTATATTCCTGACATATTTAACTTCTGCAAAACAGCTTTTGTTTAATGAAAAACTGACTTGAGGGCAGGTCCATCCCACTGTCACCAAGCAAACTAACATACCCCCTTTGTTCTCTCCTGTCTTTTATAGTAAAATATCATAATCAGCACCGAGACATGTTCTTTTTTTATTATTATTATTAAAATAAAGCTTCTGCTCTTTATTTATCTGTTGCCACGATGAATCGTGATGATTTTCTTTTGTCTACTCATGCACATGCTTTACTCAAGGTCAATATACTCGGAGCTGATTGAACTAATTCTCAACTCCAGTCTGAGTTGATCGATTCAGAGTTAATTATTTAACTTGGTTTGTTGAACATGTCACTTGGAATAGGGCCCTGATTGGACCTCGTGCTCTAAGTGGAGTTTGTGTCTCGTTCAGTGACTCTTATCCTGGAGCTCTAACTTGTGACCTACTGTAGGTGGAAGAGGCAGATGACTGGCTGAGACATGGAAACCCCTGGGAGAAGGCTCGCCCCGAGTACATGCTGCCCGTGCACTTCTATGGACGAGTGGAGGAAACGAGAGCTGGCCCAAAATGGGTTGACACTCAGGTACTGATACTGAAATATTGATGAAGTAAGAAATAGGTTTTATAGGTTATTTCAGCAATGCGTGAATATGGAAGTCTTTAGTAGTTACAGCTGATGAGAATCAGCAAAACAGACAAACATCCATAAATGTATGCACACCAGCTCTTCAACATAGTATCCTACTATAAGAATATTGTTAAGAAGGCATAAAAAATGTTAATTTATGGTGTGTTTTTGGTTATTGGGGCAGTTGGGAAAACGGGAGAGTACATCACAGTATTCTATAAATGTGTTTTGGGGTTTTTGTGTGTTTTAACTTGCAGGTGGTTCTCGCAATGCCTTATGACACACCCATCCCTGGCTATATGAACAACACTGTGAACACCATGAGGCTGTGGTCTGCCCGCGCTCCCAATGATTTTAACTTGAAAGACTGTAGGTCATGAATTTTCACTGTCCATTTAAATTTCTCTGTGTGAGGCTGCTTGAATATTTCGCCAACAGTGGTGTGAGGCTCCAACTACTTTTTGTCATTGCAAGAACAAACTCGGAAATTACACTTAACAAATGCATAGTTGCTTAAAGTCATGTTTCCTTTTTTTAGTATTCAACTGGCAAATTTTGCACAACTGCTGCAGAACGGAAACATGCAACAAGATTTATGCATTGCCAAATCCCTCAAACGCTGCATTCCCCCCCCCCCCCCTCCTGTACATTTTTGTTCTTTTACTTTAAATTTAAAGCATTGAATTTGTAATATTTGTCTGTAGTTAATGTGGGAGATTACATCCAAGCCGTTCTGGACAGAAACCTGGCGGAGAACATCTCCCGTGTACTTTACCCAAATGACAATGTAAGTTTATAGGCAGTCAATTTCAATATCGTCACTCTTTTGCATTAAGTGCAAGTCACATATTTCTTTTCTTTTCCACCACTTATAACACTTGTTGTTACAGTTTTTTGAAGGAAAAGAACTTCGTCTGAAGCAGGAATACTTTGTCGTGGCAGCCACACTCCAAGACATTATCCGTCGCTTCAAGACCACTAAGAAAGGCGTACCCGGTCGCACATCATTCAAGAGCTTCCCAGACAAAGTAACACTCTGAGTTTTCTAATAATTATAATAATAAAGGCAAAATGGTAGCATTTGTTTCAGTGCATTTGCAGTTCATTACTTCATTGTATTTTGTAACTTTGACCATCCTGTTGTAACAAGGAGCAGTTTTTTGCTGTTTCCAAACAAACCTGTGTGGCAGCACAAGTCAGTTTTTCTCCAAGATACTTCTTCACTTGCACAATAAAGTTCCTTATTCATAGAAGATTAAAGCAGAACAGTGATCTACTAGAAAGATGAGAGAAAGATATTCACCATGCATATTAAATGTATGCACGACCTGTAGTGTTTTAGGAGGTCAACGGGAAGGAAACCAACATCTAATTGCAGGATGCCGTGTTTTCTAGGTAGCCATCCAGCTAAATGACACCCATCCAGCCATGGCCATCCCCGAACTGATGAGAATCTTTCTGGACATTGAGAAAATCGACTGGGACACGGTTAGTAGAAATTGACCGACTTAAAACAAGCTTTAATTAGGAAATCATGAACAACTATGGGCAAGTAAGGTAGCACAAGAAACAGATGCTTCAGTATTGCATAGGCAAAGCAGAAGAAGTTGACTGCCATGTTAAGAAGTAAAATGCAGGAGGTTGGAGGCTTTTAATGAACTGGGAGAAGAGATGAAATCAAGAATGTGTGTAAATGACTGCAAAAGAATAAACTTTCTCTTTATTTTCAGGCCTGGGACCTCACAACGCGAACATTTGCCTACACTAACCACACAGTTCTCCCCGAGGCTCTGGAGCGCTGGCCTGTGCAGCTGATGGAAAAACTCCTACCCAGACACCTGCAAATCATCTACCAGATCAATCAGGCCCACCTTGATGTACGTATACTGGACTTTTTCTTTAGTTTTGCATTAAGAGTGTCCATAATGACAAACTGCATTGATGATTCATGGGATGGACATGTCACCATCTATTCTCTTTCTGCAGAATATTGTAGCTCTCTATCCAAACGACATGGACAAGCTGAGGAAAATGTCTCTGATTGAAGAGGACGGAGGCAAGAGGGTGAACATGGCGCACCTGTGCATCGTGGGATCGCACGCAGTCAACGGAGTCGCTGAGATACACTCCAACATCATCAAGACCCAAGTGTAAGCCCTCTGCTGCTGGATGCAGTAAAAAAGTCAATCAAATATCAGACTAAAGACCAAACGAGCGCTGCAGCTGCCATTAAATTCAGTAAAAAAAAAAAAAGGAAATCTTTAAATGTCATTATAACAGATGCTTTTAAAAGAGAAAGTTTGCACCACTTGTTGCTAAATGAGCATGGCTTCATATGTTACAACAGGACTGAATCTTTACCTCTTTTATTCACCATTACATCAACTGCATGTTGAAACTCTCCTAAAGGCCAAAACCCTCAATACCTGTGTGGTACTGTAATGCTGAAGGACATTTTCAGGTGGCTGCTTGTTGATGTGTACTGTCCAATTTTTTTTTTTTTTTTTCCTAAAACCAAAGCTAAATGGGTAACGCTTATGTTTGCTCGCTTCCAAACACGCAAACACAACACAAATTTTTAGGGTAGTTTCGTTTTAATGGAGAGAGACAAAATATCACCTAAAGATCCAGAACAAAACATGAAAGTTATCAACTGATTTGCATGTCCCTGAGTGAAATAAGTAGTGAGCAAACTTACAAATTCAGCAGGAGATGATAATTATTCATTTTTTTTCTGTATATGAATACTATGTGTTAAGGAGACCATTACAAATGCTGTAGTATTGCTGCTGGTTTTAAAAGCTTTAGTATAACAGCTATCCTTCTGAACATTTCTCTCTTTCCTCCTTTAGGTTTCGTAATTTCAGTGAACTAGAACCAAACAAGTTTCAGAACAAAACCAATGGCATCACTCCCAGACGCTGGCTGCTCCTCTGTAACCCTGGACTGGCGGAGCTTATAGCCGAGGTCTGTTTCAGCTGCAGTAATGATGCCAAGAGACCGCTTAAGACCCCTAAATCTTTAGAGATGTATCAAGCGGCTGTGTTCTTGGCAGTGCATTTACTTGCTATTTTACAAACAGTCTGCTGAAGTGTAAACTGTCGATGTGTGTTTGCATATTTTAGCCTGACCTTAAGTGTCTTTCAGGCCATCGGGGAGGATTATGTGAGGGACCTCGATGAGCTGCAGAAGCTGAATGACCTTGTTAATGATGGTACCTTCATCCGCGATGTCTCTAAAGTGAAACAGGTAACGTGGAAGGTGTCACTGCAAAGTACCTGAGTAGATTTATTCAATTACTGTGCTTTTAAGAGTAAAATTTTAAAAAGTGGGCATTTATACTTCAGCTTCATTGGGAGTGGCTTCCAGATGTAGTGTCTTACATGATCCCCGATTTGAAACTGGGAGGACACGAGTTTGTGAAGTCCCAGCGATGGTATGAAGCCTGGATAAATGGCAAGGGCATCAGGAAATAAGGGAGCAGTCAAAAACACTCTAATGCTCAAACACTTGAAAGATGATATTGAGCTTCATTCATCTGGCAGACATAATTGATTCATTTTACTTTACAGAAATAAAAGAATAGTTGTGGAATATTTAAAAATTTCTGTCTGTCCCTTGCAGTAAAGCAGGAGTTGTGCTGTAAAATCTTTTTTGCTCAGTGATTTCACAACCATCTGCCACTGGACTGGTTCTGGTTTACACACTGTTGCATCACTATTGTTTGTACTGAAATCATATCTGTTAATACCAGTCGTAGCATTGTTCTGCAGTCTTTTAGTAAATACTCCTTGCACCACTATTCAGACAGAAAATGAGGTAATGGCATTGGATTCAAGAACGCCTCAGAACTGCATATAGCATTTATTGGTTTCCTCTGATACTTTTTTTTTTTTTCTTTAAAATAAGTTTCACTAGCTGAGATCACATCCTCCTTTTAGATTGGACAATGGCAGATGGGCCATCGTAAATTGATGATGCAGTTTGGGGAAGGCCTCAGAGCAGACTGGCAGAAGCTCCCAGGGTAGGCAGATACCCATGTGAGCCATAGATAGACATAGGACCGGAAAGGGAGGGTATCAGGTGTGGTCCCGCTCCTGAAATGCAGATAAATGATCTCCACTTACATGAAATGATTCTAAATATTAGCCCTTACACTTATGTAGCTTATGATTGCATGGTAGTGTTTGTTCTGCTGCACCATGAAACTAAAAATTTGATCTTCGCTGGAAAATTACATATCATTTTTCAATGCCTGTGCACATCATTGCAGGCTCAAACGATCTGATTGTGTTGTGCATGATTGCAGTTTGTGGTTTTCAAACCTGGTACGTGTCCAGGCGGCACTCGTCAGTTATTTAGCAATTTCACCTCAGCATCTTCCTGCCAAGTCACATACTTGGTATGTATTTTTCTTTTCCTTTTGTCACAGGACAACAAGGTGAAATTTGCCCAGTACCTGGAGAAGGAGTACCCAGTGAAAATCAACCCAGCCTCCATGTTTGACGTCCACGTGAAGAGGATCCACGAATACAAGCGCCAGCTCCTTAACTGCCTGCACATCATCACTATGTACAACCGTACGTGCAGCACGTGCAGTTTGATTGCTCAGTGCCAAAAGCTTTAATAATGGCTGATTTTCTGAGTGATAATTTACATGACACAATCTGACATGTCCCGATGTGGCAGACTACCCACCCAGCTGTGCATGTTAAAGCAAACATGAAGAATGTGGCTGTCTGACTCAGCTGTGGGAATTTTCCATGCAGCCCTGAGGTTGTAATAAACAGGACAGCAGCAGTTTCATCAACACTTTTATTCTGTGCAACATGATGCTGACTATACCTGCACTTAAAGTCCTTTCCTTTTTTGGAAATGTTCTGCACACACATGCCATATATGTCATGCAATGTGGCAATCCAGGAGCTTCACGCCAATGAGTTGCATAAGATTACATTTTGGCTTTATGTAGATGTGCTCAGCTCAGGAATTCTCAAGTTTTCTGCTGACCGTGTGTCGGTTTTTTGGCAATGAAAAGCATCAGAGCTGAATTTTAATGAGGCACTTGTTGTTCCCTGCAGTGGCTCACTGCTCCCCTCAGTTTGAGAACTGTATGTACAGCTGGAGCATGCAGCAGCCTAGCAGATCTGCACTGTTAGGCCGTTGTTTTGTTTTGTGTGTGGGTTTTTTAAGCTGTTTCTGATCTGTATGCTAAAAGAAATTGACTGGTAGCATTTTTTTTTCTCATCAAATTCTCAAAAGAAAGCAAAAAATATTTCCCAAATGCTTTTCTTTTCAAATTTCAGAAACAAATCAGCAGGAAAATGATGGATCTGTAAAACAAGAAGTAAAAATGCAAATCCCCAAAATTTGAAACACTGAAAATTACTTAAAATGACTGTATGAGTGCGTAAAATGCTGATTTTTGTGTGCTTTGCTCTATGCCTTAAATGTGTGAGCAGGTTTTTAATTCATTAATTTTGACTAAATCAGTAACTTTCTGAAAATGAATAGAGTCCAGATGGTTATTGTTTAAATCACTAATATAGAGTTTCTTTATTTTATTTTTTTATTTTGCTTCATAGGCATCAAAATGAACCCTACCGCACCTTTTGTACCACGAACTGTGATCATCGGTGGAAAGGTAGCAATTCAGCCAAATCAAACACTCTGGTGCGATGAACAGACAAAGAAGGGTAATGATTGTGATTGTGTGATGCTCTGCAGGCTGCACCAGGGTATCACATGGCAAAGATGATCATCAAGCTGATCACCTCCGTCGCTGATGTGGTGAACAATGACCCTGTGGTGGGCAACAAGCTGAAGGTCATCTTTCTTGAGAACTACAGAGTGTCTCTTGCAGAGAAAGGTACCATTCGCTTTAAAATGCAACTCAGATAAAGTGAGAAAGATGTTTTGCAAGTAATTAAATTTTCATGTGCTCTTCTTCAGTGATTCCTGCTACGGATTTGTCAGAGCAGATCTCCACTGCAGGCACAGAGGCTTCAGGAACAGGCAACATGAAGTTCATGCTGAATGGAGCCCTGACCATCGGCACCATGGATGGAGCCAACGTGGAGATGGCCGAGGAGGCCGGAGAGGAGAACCTTTTCATTTTTGGCATGAGGGTAGAGGATGTAGCTGAAATGGACAAAAAGGGGTAAGGAAGTCTCTCACAGACTTTGATGTGTAACTTAATGCTGCGAAAACCCAACTTTCTTACTTGTTCTTTGTTAGGTATGACGCCATGGCATACTACAAAAAGATTCCTGAGCTGAAGCAAGTGATGGATCAGATCACAAGTGGATTCTTTAGCCCCAAAAATCCAGAGCTGTTCAAAGACCTCACCGAGATGCTTTTCAAATATGACCGGTGAGTAATTTCAAGTTACATGATCAGCTGATCCTGTCTTTAGCAATTAAATGTTATAAAAATCTGACGGTTGTTGGGTTCGTTTGTCTGTTTGTTTTCAGTTTCAAAGTTTTCGCAGACTTTGAAGCCTACGTGAAATGCCAAGAAAAAGTCAGCAAGCTCTACAAGGTGACATTCGCTTTGCAACACCTTTGCAAAGTTTTCATTTGTCTGCTCCTTTTGTTTCTCATAAAAAAGCTGCTTTACATTTCCCCATTTAGCATCTGTACAGTATCAAATTCTTTAATGTAGCACATGCGGCTCTAATTACAGTTGTACTTCTCTACACTGTTATTTTGCACCATTTCCCACAGGAAGAAGTTCTCGCTGTTTACAAATACAAAAACTTTAGAACATCTTGCATGGACTTGGAGCACACCAGCTGACTTTTGCTGATTAAACCAAAGCATGAGTAGCTTTTAAACCCTTAATCACAGGGTTGCACAGGTATTAACAAATCTGTTCAGACAGATATGCAGTGTTTGGCATATAAAAGATGGGCACTTAGCGACAGACATTGTTTTGAAGAAACTGAGGGTTCTCACACTCATACAGTACCAGCTTATCAACCACAGGGTCGCCACGCCCAAAACCATATCCTGCTTTCTCAATTATCTTTAATTCTAAAGTGGGCCATCATTTACCAAATTAATATCATGCTGTATTAAATAACACCTGACACTAGCAACTGAGTCCAAAAACTCACTAAAATATGTTGACTGAGGTCAAAAAACAGTTGGACTTCTTTTGGAAAGTGAGAAAGTCCCCTGCTGGTTAATGAAAAATAATGGAGTTTTAAAGGACTTTACAGACGCATACACAAACCTGCAAAATTAACTGGCTAGTGTGACTCTCACCATGATGCATGCACTTGCACACCCATTCAAAAAAAATTAAGTATTTGCTACCAACATACTTTTTTAGAAGACTAAATATAAAACCTAAAATGATAAATTATATTTTTATTTTTCTCTAAAAGAATCCAGTGGAGTGGACGAAGATGGTGATCAAGAACATCGCTGCAACGGGAAAGTTCTCCAGTGACAGAACCATCAAAGAGTACGCCACAGAGGTGTGGGGCGTGGAGCCGACCAACCTCAAAATCCCGCCACCAAGCGAGCCCAGGGAAGCCATCGAAGAAACTGTCAAAGCTCTTAAGAAACTGTGAGGCTGCCTTTTTGTTTACAGCATGTTAACCGTTCCTGTTTGGTTTAAGCCTTCAATTTGCATATCACTGAACTGTTTTGAGGACTACTTTGCTGTCAACGCACTGTTATACTTCTTTAGCACAATGCATGTAGTAGGCTTAAACTGCGAGTCACTGTGCTGAGCAAGCTTCAGTATTTCCAAATAACTTGCTCATATTTAACATTATGGGGGTGGGTGGAGGTTTCAGGAATCCAGTAGGATCACAGTCAGCTGACTGTTCTCACATTTGTTACATTTCTGTAGAAACTCAGAACAATTTCAAGGATTTAAAGGCATTTGTAACTTAGTTAAGTATGCAAACTTACATTTCTGATCAACATGTGTTCCTCTGTGTTGAAATAAAAACAGAGTGTAACGACATACAGTACTGTGCTTTTATTGACATCTTTGTAAGATATGGAAGCTTTTGTGCAAGAAGTTGGCCAGTGTGTTGGACTTTTTTCACAAAACCTACAAAGCAATGAGGACCACGAGGAACTGTGAGCCCGGAGGAGGGACCGCCACTCTAGTGTCTCAGGTTTTCTAGAAATTTCCTGCAACCAAAACAGAAAAAGCTTTCATTTTAGGGGTTAAGGGGACCTAAAAATGAACATAATAGACCGCCTTCAATGGAAAAGCAATTAATCAATTTTAGATATTGCCTTACCTAACCACACCTGATAAATTGGGATCCAAGTAGATGCTGCTGTGGGAGAATCCAAGACTTGCACTGTAGGAGATCATTTCGACGTGTGCATCGGTGTTTAATTTCCTCCGAGTCTGGAGTGATATCTCGTACAGCTGGAGACAACAAATACAGAGTATTCAGCAAAAAAGCAGCAAAGTCCACTAGAGGAAATTGTCCAAATGGAGAGGAAGAGTACCAGCTGTACCTCCAGGCCCATGTGATAAGGAACAACATTATCATCCTCTGAATGCAGAATAAGAAGTGGACTGATCAGGGACTTCAAGCTGCAAAGATGTTGGAGTAAAAACGTGAGAGAGATCTAATGTGGAAATGCAGAACACTTCTTTGCATTTCTTTCGGAGTAAAATATGCCACACTTACTTTTTATCATTAGCAAATACTATGTTGGTCATTTTCATTATGTTCCACAGGAAGCTCTCAAATCCTGGAAGGAACCTGTACATCTGGAAAAAAAGATGGAAAATATGCTGCAATATCCTTTCAAAAACACTGGCAGAACAGAAGGTTCTGTGAGAGACTCCAGTCTACTTTATAAATGTGTGGAGGTGGAGTAAATATTAGCAATTCATACACAAAATTACACTGTATTAGTTGAATTGTATTTATATAATCCCTCTTTGCAGCATCAGTCACGTCAAAGCACTTCATACTTTATGATAAAGATCCAACGTTAGAGAATCCCAGTGATCCACTGTAAGGAAATATTTGGCGATGCTGGTGAGGAAAACCTCTTTCATAAACAGGAAGAGAATGCCAACAAAGCTAGACTCAGTTTAGAGCAGCTAACTTTCACAATTGTTGTTGCGATTGAGGGGCTTTAACAATACAATTTTTCTTATATAACTGTTGCTTTATTGGTATAGATTAAACAGGGAATCAACTGGGCTTGAGAAAAACCAAAAGTTGTGGTGAATCTATAGTCTTGTCTTTTGTAACTCACTATTCTGGAGTGGTTCATTAAAAATAACCAGTGATTTATTTTTTTGTTTTTTGTTTTTTTAAATCACACAAACAGATGACGAAGTGATTAATCTCTTAGCAATCACATCATTAAGGAATGAAATTTTTTTTCTGAACAAGACAAAAGTGAACAGAGCTGTGTTTTGCTGAAAACATGAGCAAAACACAGGGCTGCAAGCTGCAGTTAAACAAATGTGCAATGACTGTCCACACCTTCGTGAACCGATGGTTGACTACGACTTCTCCGATGCTTGTGTATGGAGCTTCAAGGATCAAAGCATCAACAGCAGACTCTGATTAAATAGATTGAAGTGCAGTTGATTAAAACAGAAAATAAAATGAATGATTGGAGTTTAAAAACTACATTTATAGACTTGAATAATCTGTTTTCTTGCTAATGAAACATCATGCTGCATTGTTCAGTGATTAACTGCAAAATGCACATTAAGCCAAAGGGGTTTGTAACAGTGAGGCACTTGGAACCGAGGTAGTTCTACCCTATTTATAGATAATTGTTATTACTTCTACTGTAATCTATAAAACTTTCTCCTGTGGAAAAGATGTGTAACGGTGACTTCGTGAACAAATAAATGATTCGGGATAGGTTGAAAAATGGCAGTGACAGGCCGTGCATGCACACACAGCCGTAAGTAACCCTAAAAGTCATATTTCCCATGGTAGAGTGGACATTTAAAGTAAGCTTAAATATCTACCTTGCTCCTGTATTTTCACTGCTGCATTGGTTGCCACCCTACAAAAAAAAAAACAATTATGTTTTAAACTCCTTTCTTACTAAAGCTTTCATCTAGCTTTGCATCATGAGTGGTGGACATGGCTGACGTGACATGAGAAACTGACCCGGAGCCAAGCGAGTGTCCCCACAGACAGACGAGACTCCCCTTGCTGTGTTTCTTTACCCAGTGGTACAGGTAGAGGGCGTCATTGGTCAATCCAGCTTCACTGGGGTCCCCAGTAGAATCTCCAAAACCTTGTTAAAAGATATTGATTATGCAGTATACTCACTGACAGTGACAGACTTATGATGACTTTTTTAAACAGATTCTCCTTTGTTATATATTTTCTAAAGGTCAGACCATGCACTTCTTGTAAAAACTGCAAAAAACCCGCAACACATATCAGACTCTAAAGGCCTCAAGTTGGAAAGTTAAAGTTCATGACAGTACGATTAGAAAAAAAGTGAACAATTATGGCTTGTTTGAAAGGATTGTCAGGAGAAAGTCTCTTCTCTCCATAAATAAAACTTTGCAAAGTTGCATCAGAACAAATGACAAGGCTCATGGAATAATGTCCTTTGGACAGATGAGCCCAAAGAGATGTTTCGCCATAATGCACAGCATAGTGGTGGAGGGCTGAGGATTCGGGCCCATTTTGCAGCAAGTCAAGCATGAACTACTCTGCAAACCAAAGTATTCTACAGTCAGTCACAAGGCCATCTGTCTGTTTAATATGTCATGTGTTGTATTTAAATGATTTAAAGACCTGCTAAGGACCGGGTGAATTCTTTATTATGTCCAGATATATATGCAGTTATTACTGACAGAGAAAAGAAATATATTTTATAAGTGTTTATTCTGAGCTTTTATATATAGCTCCAAACCTCCAGGACAACAAACAGAAGATCTGGTTTGTGTGTAGCAGAAAAATGATCCCTTAATGAGCAACAATCATCTTACCTCTGTAGTCTAAAGATAAGACATGGTACCCCGCAGCACTTAAGATCTACAAAAGAAAAACATCTGAATATCATCGTAACGCTTAGAGTCAAAAGCATTTTACCAGAATTTTAAAAAAATAAACATACTTCAGATTATGAATTTTACCTTCACCAGTTGTACTCTGTGATTTATTGCCCTGCAGAAGCAAAATAAGAGCAATGAATACAAGTAATCAAGTGGCTTTCAGTCTCATTTACTCTGACCCACAAACCCCTGTGCGCTTTGTTCCTGTGGATAAAACCAGGGGCCTGAGTAGTCCTGTAATACCCACTAGACTCCATTAGGATCAGTTCAAGGACTCTATCCTACTGCTCTTATCCCACCTGGTCCCTATGTTGCCGTGGAGATAGATAATAACAGGAGTGCCGTCTCCCAGAGTCTCCCGGTACCACTCAGGGCTTCTCCTGGCGGATTTCTCCCATTGGCTGGCAGGGAGCGTATGCCTATGAGACACAAAGCCGGAGAGGGACAAAAGGGAAAGAGTGAACAATACAAACAAATCCACTTACATTTCAAGATACGCAGGCAGCTTTTGAGTGGTTCTTGTCCAGCTAAATGATTACACCGTTGCTATATTCAGTCTGGAGCCAACTGTACTCAATATGCACGTGGTATTTTCGGGTGATTCACATAAATGGACACAACAGGATCCCAAAAATGACCTACCACACTCCGACTGAGATGCCCTCCTCTGTGTTGAGGTAGAAATTGCATGTGTGGTTTAGGACATCTTCAGGTCTGCTGAGATCCACAAAGAATGGAAACCTCACTACAGGAAACAAAAGCACACAAGGTCAGCATGTTTTGTATGTCGTGTTATGAATTATTAGATTATATCAGATTATGCTGCAGTGTACTGTATGCCATGAGATATCAAACTACATTAAACTGTAAAATATCAAATTGTACAGTACAGTGAACATCTGGGAACCAAGGAGACAGTTGCTGGATTTTTGGGAGAGGAAAGTTGCCCTGTCCTTGTCTGATATGGGATTTTAGCTGCACAGCAGTCTTATTTGTCTAGCACCTGTACTCTTCTACTATGAACCAGGCTGTTATGATAAGTAAAAACTCAGTGCTGTTGCTTTGTCAGTTCCACAGAATTTATAGATTGATAGATTTCTCCTATTATGCTTTCTCGCCATCATCCCTCTCTCTTCTTCCTATTTCTATCTTCTTCTACCTCAACGATGTCAAACAAAGTTTAACTACACACTTAATCGCTGGTATTAGGGGGGGAAAGCGTGCAATTTAAAAAGCACACCTCAGTTTTTCGGCATAACAGAAAAATTGTGCTCTGATAAATGAAAGAAATCAGACTCTTTGGGCTTAAATTGTAAGAAATAAATGTGTAAAATTACAGAAAGATGGCATGTCATTGGCCAGGCTGTCCTGTAATACTAATTATTATTGTAAAGACAAACAAACTTTTGTTATCAAGCTACGTAAATCCCTTCAAATAGAAGTTGTTTGAATCCAATTTTAATAGCATCTTAAAGACAATTAAAAACTTTTGTTATTGTGGTGGTTGCAGTCAATTGCCACTAGCATTTGGTACGTTTTTTCCAGTGTGAGACAAATGATCATTATATCAAAATACTATTATTGTGATTTTGTTGTATAACAATTAACTCCTTTTGTGTTGTTCTAGGAACCCAGACTCCTAATAAATCTCAAGTGTTTACTCTGATATTTAAAACACCTTAAGTATCACACCAATCTCAGAGGACTCCTTGATTGAATTCTTTTTGACAGCAGAGTAACATATCAAATGAAATGGGTAAATCTTCTACTGATGATGCCTTACAAATCTAAATATTAATATAATGAACTTAACAGGATAATGACAATGATGTTCGGTAACATAATCTTGATCAACAGGTTGTTAACTTGTTAACAGTGTTTGTTTCAGCATTAGTATTTCCCATGAGAACATTTGTCATAAACAGTACACAACACTGCGTATGGCGATTTGGTCTCCTTAGTATTACGTGACTTAAATATATTACGTCATTTAAATGATAGATCTGCTCTATCCGACATGTAATAACTTGACTCTGAATAAACACCCAGGCCTCGAGACACATTACTTACACAAGTGAGCAAATATGACTTGGCCCAGTATCCAAGGGAACAGGTATAAAATGACAGGCACCGAGACATAGACAGTTATCAGAAATGAAATAGCTCTCTTCATTTCTGCCACGGGTGAAATTATTTCCACTCCAGAGCAACACAATCTGGCCCGCTGTCCAGATCAGGGTATGCGAATTTCCCTCTTTCCAGTGAACTGAATCCGGTAGGGATCTTGTCCTGACAGCAAGAGTGTTGTGAAATAAAGTGAAAAGAGGTCAACGTTCTTCTCAGACTAATCATCTCCTCTGCCGCTCTGCTATTGGTTAATATTTCATGCAGTAAGTCAGTCATGTAGAAATAAAGTCGATCAAAGTGCAGTGCTCTCCAAAGAAGGCAAAAACTCCCTGCCTGTGGACATCAGAAGAAGAAAACATGCATAAAGAATATTTAGGGACACAAACTCCCTTACCGCCGATGTAATCAACAAAACAGGAACAAACCCGGCTGATAAGTGGCCGCAAGGAATTGTGGGTATTATAAGTTCTTTGAAATCTACACGTTAGACGCATAAGTTATTACGTTTCCTTTCAGTGTAAACATATTAACACAACTATATATCATTAAAATTCTTAAAACAGAAGAAAAATTAAAGGCAAATTTAAAAATGCAAATGGCAGATGTTTAAATTATGTTTCTTTTCAATGTCAACACTAAGATTATTTTATTTCATTAAAATTTTTTATTGCTCAAAAATAATTTCATGAATTAAAAATGTAAAAGAATTCATGCAACAGGTGTTTAAGGGATGATGTTTTCTTTTAGTGTAAACATTAAGCATATTAAAACTACTATAAATTTAAAACAATTTCACATTTGTTTCGTTAACTACACCATTTAAGTATATGCATCTTTATTCCACAGTTAGCTGAATATTTAAAATTATTTTAAACCAAGATAAAGGCAATATTGTATTAGATAATGCAATAAATCCACTCCTCCACCTGGACTGAAAGAAAGCTGAGGGTAAAAGTAGATATAACTATGAAAATAATTTTGTTTTCAGGAGTTTAGCAACTGATGCTGATGCTTTCAGGGTTTATATGAGTTGAAATACTGGACATTGATTGGCTTTATATGTTAAGAACTAGAAAAACCCTCAAAACTGAATGTAAGAGCATTGTGATAGGTAATCATTCATCCCTTCATACTAACAACTAACAATCTGTATCTAAGAAAGCAGGAAGATAAGACAGTTAATGCAATTATTAGATCCCCTGGGGTTTAACTGATTTTTCTAGGAGGGGAAGCGTTTGTCTGGTCAGTGCTGGTTGAGCTGATATTCAGTGTCCCACACATTTTTAAATTGCTAGCAAATAAATTAAAAGCCAAGAAAGTATCAGAAAACTACTGTTTTCTTGTTTTTCCAATAAACTTAGTTTCACTCCTGGTCATCCATGAACCGATGCTATAAACAGTAGAAATCAGTACAGAGCAGTTGTAGTGAAACTGTTCACATTTATCCTGTGGATGTGGACTACAGCATTTCACTGACACACTTATATTCAGGAATGATTCGTGTTCTGGTTTTTGAAACTGCTCTTTGGCTTGTAGCTTATGGCTTATGCAGTACTGTGCAAATGTATTGAGAGACCCCTCATTTCTTTTTATTTTGCTAAGCAGTAGTGACTTATTTGCAAACATCCATGAAACCAGAGTATATAAAGCAAAAACACAGTTTGTACAATTCTAACAAGCTTAAGAGTCAATATTTGGTATGAGCACCTTTATTCTGCAACAGCCTTTCTAAGTTCTTTAAAGAGTCTTCAGGAATAGTTCTCCAGGCCTCTTGAAGGACATTCATTTGTTTTTCTTTGGAAGTTGTTTGGGTTTTGTTCCAATCTCTGTCAAGATGATCCCACACTGCTTCAGTAATATTGAGATGCAGGCTCCAGGGAGGCCATTCCATGACTGATAGTCTTCCATTGTATATTTTTATTTATAGGTAAGTTTTTACTCCACTGAAAGTGTGTTTGGGATCATTGTACAGTACAGTAGATGGATCAACTGAAGTCTGGCTGCATCTCTCAGGTCCTGTTTTAGGTCTTTGCCGGATTGATTCCTGTTTCTTACACACAGGAATAAAATACGTTGATTTGTTGCAGATAGGTTTTTTTTTTAAGGTCTGCCCGTTTTTTGTCCTCCACTTGTCCAGTTTCCACAAAACCTTTAAAGTCACACAGTACAGCACGCAACATGCAGCACGATGAGATATGGCAAGTTTTCAAGTTTGTAATTGACCTTACTGGTGCATAAATATTTTATTCCTATCAAACAGTGTAATCATTAGCATTTTTCATAGATTAAACCAAAGGAATTGTGAAAAACAAATGATGAGTTTTGCTGCTAGAAGTAGGGGAGACCGGGGATAGTTGTAACATTTTTGACATTTCTGTCTGTAAACTGGAGCTCTTTTAAGGTAGTGGATTCAAAATGTAATGCAAAGTATTTACATGTCTCGGCTATTAAATAGTGCAGCTATTTTCTCTGCAGCACAATTACCCATTGCATGGTATGGTCTCAAACACAAAGAGTGAAATGTTACAATTAACCCCATAGTCCGGGTTAGTTGTAACATATCCTGGGGTAAAATGTAACACAATGAAATAAGGGTACTAACAAAATATTAACATGTAATCTTTGTTTATTCAACACATGAATGCACTTAGAGCCATTTATGTAGCTGTGTGTGTGTGTGTGTGTGTGTGTGTGTGTGTGTGTGTGTGTGTGTGTGTGTGTGTGTGCGTGTGTGTGCGTGTGTGTGTGACAGAATGCAGAAATCTAGCTTTTGAACATATTCCAACCCCCCCAAAAAAGACAAATTATGGAATTTTCTGCAACTGAATATTTCATTAATTTTGGTTGGTCTTCCTTGAGTTTGGCCTCATTGGCTCAGTGGGCATTATAACCTACAACTCTTGCACCAATTTTGAAAATAACAATGAAGCTGAAAAAATGTAGTTGTTCACCAGCATCGCAATTCCATTACTTTTTATCATGGCTTACCTTGGTGTGGTTTGCAAAGTGCTTCAGAAAGATGAGGAAATCTGTTTCTTGCATCCATCCTGATTTATTTCCACTACCAGTACTTCCTACTGGTCCATCTCTGACACAGAGGTCTGCATAATGTATGTGTGGGAACACAAACAGTGGAGGAATTGTGTTGCCAATGGCATTAACCGCATATACAAATGCGACCAGTGAACCTCTCTCTGCTGATGTCGTTTCCCCAACTTGTTTAATATAAGTTAAAGTAATAGTGTGGTAAGTTGTAACATCTGCATTATTGTTACAACTAACCCAGACTGTTGCTGTTACAACTGACCCAGACTCCTATAGCCATGAACTAGACTTACACAGAATATATCCCCATAGACATACAAATAACATAATTCAAGTTTGATGAGTTTAACTGCAAAGCAGATAATGCTATTAGAAATTGAAATAAAGTAGAAAAACTTACTTTTTGGCATACAAATGACTTTTTTTGGTGTTAAATTGTCTGTGTTTGACAAAATGTGCTGATTTTTCACATGTGATAGCAGAACTGAATTGGGCATGCACAGGATGAGTCACATCATTTGAAACTTAGCCCTGATTGGAGAAATTGGAAGTGTTACAACTGAAGCATGTTACAACTATCCCCGGTCTCCCCTACAACTGGTTCATTTCTTGAGCTAGATGCCCTTTGTGTGTTTGAATAATTCATAGGTAAGTGTTAAGAGGCATAATAAAAAACAAAATACACTCATCTGAAAATGTTCAGGTACAAGGACTGGACAAAAATAAGTGAAAAAGTAGCCAATGAAGGAAGAAACACAAATCCCTTCAGAGAGCAAAGTCTCACTCCTTGGAAGTTAAATATAAACAGGCCAAACACTCTGAGGTATTTTAAGTAAAGGGCAGATAATATTTGGGGTGGCTGTAGCTCAGGTGGCAGCGCAGGTCAGCCACTAAACAGAAGGTCGGTGGTTCGATCCCAGGCTGCCTCCTGGCTGCCTGGCAAGATACTAACCCCATGTTTGCCTAATGGTGGTAATCAGAGGGCCTGTGTCCGAATGACTGAATGTAGTGTAAAGCGCTTTGGGGTCCTTAAGGAAAGAAAAGCGATATACAAATGCAGGCCATTTAGATTTGTATTGCTGAGTGTGCAGATTCAACAAAGCCAGTATAATGTCTTGTGCAACTTTAATCTAATAGAGGTTGTTTGATCCAAAGATGGTTGCATCCAGTTTTGAAAAGCCTCTGTGCTTGAATATTGCCTAAAAGATAGCATTGCAACACACATTATTCAAAACAAGACACAGCTATCAGTTTAAAAGACTGTAGTGATTTCGGACGTTTTAGTTTGGTCCACTGGGGGCTGGCAGGACTGCGTTGCAGCTTCTTGGTCGGTCACCGCCCCTTCCTCTTACAACCGCTTTTCAAAACCCGCTACAAGCCGGAGGAGGATGATACAGCCGCGGACACAAAGCAGCCAGCAGCAAATCCCTGACAGCTACTTTCTCGGTAATGTTAGGGAACAAAATGCTGCTATCGACAAATTAGCTGCTCGTCAAACTTGCTGGAGCAGAAGGTTTACCTGCGCTGTAGCGGGAGAAATGTTGTAGTTTAAAGTTTTTTAGAGGTGTGTTTAATCAGCAAATTTGACTCGAGGAAGGAGCCAGCTGTCCGCAAAGTTTCGACACTTTGGTGAGTTTATTTTTTCTCAGACATTTCTTTGTTTCTTTCTTTCTCTTCTCCAGCTCTGGGTACTTAGCTTCTTTCATCCTAAAAAAGTGTTCCCTCACGTTCCCAAACGAACTAGCGCGGTTAGCATAGCCCATCACTTTCCTTATGACTAGTGAAGCTAGCTAAACTGCATTACAGTTATTTTATTCTCACAAGTGACTTTAAATCTTTACTTGGATGAAGACAGGGAAAAGTCAGTGAAGCAAAACATACACGAGCAGCAGCTGACTGCTAACTTTTTTCCATTTTGATTTAAATGGCGTTAAGTAAGCGCGCTAATGGAAATAAAATGCAGTTTTGCAGTTTGTATCACCAACAATTGCCCTCACATTTCACCCAGAGTTGTTTAAATGTGACTGAGATGGGTTGTTTGCAGGCTTTCAAAGTTGTTCTTTTTCTAAACTTTCTCACATAGATCTACAGAAAATGGAAACATGGGAATTATCTTTATGTAGTTTCTTTGGACAGGTTTGTATAGAGAGAGAATATCAAGTCCTCAGAGAAAACAGATTAAAATGTAGTTGCTTCATCTCTAGTTCAATCATCAGGTTTTTAAGTTTTGTCTTTACTGGCTAAAATCTTTTACTGACACTATGACCAGTGAATGCTGGGATGGTTCTAGGATTAACCTATTTTTTCCCCCCTCCTAATATGAACTGGTTTTACTCCTAAGCTACAGCAGCTGTCAACCCACAGCCACCTTGAGCCTCTGTGGCCAAGCTTGAGGTAAAGGGCTGCTTGGATAATTGGCTCAGAAGTTTGTTTGCAGAAACCTGAATAAGTTCAACAATGCCAGCAAGATGTGCAAAGAGATTTTTGTTTAGTAATCTGTTCAGGAGTCACGCATGTAAAATACAGCGGTCCTAAGCAGTTGCCCAATGCTTGCTTTTGCTTTCTCTTTGTCGCCCTGTTGCTCTGCAAGTTTACCAAACATTAGTTTTCTGTAAGCTGCCATACTGCTGAACCATTATTTTCCTGCGTGCCATAAGCTGCACAAATGTGCAGATGTAGAATAGTGACTTGGCCTTTGTGGACAGCCTATTGTGTGCAGTGAATGGGCACCCCGGGTCTGGAGTGTGGGGGGACACCTGGCCGAGCACTTGATGATTTCACTGAGAGCAGCTGGAAGAGCAAAGGGTCAGGCAGCATATCTATTGTATAGATGAGCCCTGAGTGGGGAGTTTCAACTCATTAGACATACTGGTATGTTCTTTATGTTGAATTTGTCTTATGCACAAATATATATATTATGTTAGGACAAACTGAAGTTAGGTGATCAAAATATATAAAATATATAAAGACACCTAAGGAGGGTGGAAAAATATCATATTTTTGAAATTCAAGAAAAAAGTGGACAGTACAAATTTAAAAAATGTAACAAACAGACAAATCTTATTAGAGTTTATGTAAATAAAAATAGAAACATGTATTCTAACTCTGCTCAGCCCAATTTAAGCATCACCTTTGGTAAGCTTCATGTGGCTGATCTCAGCTGTTGTGTCTGGAAGTTATGTCATTGCTTAAGTTAGTAAGACTCTGTCTTTTTGCTTTGGACCAATGTCAGCTTCTTCTCTTACTTCAATCCCACATTAAAATATTAGCCTTGTAGTTAATTCGCCAAGGTTGATTGTCTGCATTGCTATCATTACTTCAGGGAAACGTGGCTTACAGCTGACTTGAACTCCAGACTTGTGTTTTGAGGCGCTGCTCTCTGTCCATTTGCTTCTGTTGTTTTTCAATTAGAGAAATGATGCAACCCAATTGACACAAAAACGTGGTCCATGTGTAACTGAATCTGCCAGTCTGGAAATGCTGGCACACTGCTCTGGTCTAACTTTCTCAATTAGTCCCTGGCTGCTCTGTCCACTTGGCTTGGTACCACTGTGTATTCATTGTTTTCTTGATTAGCTGTTTCAATAGCATATAATCTAAATACTTACAGATATTTAAAAAACAAATTATTTGGTGATCAAAGTGAAATAAATTAAGATTCATTTTTATTTATTTAATGAATTAAAAGAAAGTCATGGTTGTTGTTGGATATCTTCGTGTCTATCAGTTTATCCGTTTGTCTAATCATTGTAATTGGATTACCTAAAGCCTCCACTGCAAATGAGGCTGGAGCAGTGCGTTGAAAGCTCAGTTGCAGGGCAGTGCTCTCAGATGAAGTTGTTGGTAAGAACAGATGCTGCTGAGATTGATGAAGCCATCCTGTTTGTGAGTATCTGTTAGCACTGTGACTGAATATGTAAACCCTGTCAAGGTACTTTAATGTCTTGCCTTCATCTTGTCTGCTATTGTCTGGCATATCATCCTCGAGAGGCCCAATAGTTGTAATGGAAAGTATGACATCTCTTTCACTCTTTCTTTAGGGCAGGGTGCTGTCCTGTGGGATGGATGACGGGCATGAGCAGGACCAGTACGAGGAGCGGCTGAAAGAAGTTTTTAACAGCTTTGACACTAGCGGCTGTGGCTCTCTGTGCCCAGAGGAGCTCTCCGACCTCTGTCAGTCGCTGCACCTTAATGATACCGCTCCAGCTCTTCTCCAGACTCTGCTCCAGAGCCAGGACCGCCTCACTGCCAGGGTGAGTTTATTCCACTGCTGCTAAGCAGCTGTTTCATCATAAACAATCGTCATACTGCTAATGTGAAGTCTGAAATTATACATTACCTGGTTGGAAATGAGACACGCACCCCCTTTTTAAAAAGCTGTTATTTATGCAGCAATATTCATTTCTATTACTAGTGTTGAATATATGCTACAATCCCAATTTCATGCTGTGTAATGATTTTTGGCCTGTTCCATGTGCACACAGTTATTTTTCATATTCTCTGAGTCTTTTGAGTTTTTTGATGATACTACATGCTGTAGATTATGAGATATTCAAAGTTTTTCCAATTTTGGATTTGGGAACAATATTATAACAATTTTGTAGATGCAGGTTTTTTTTGTGTATTGGTAAACCTCTGCCCAGCTTTACTTCTGAGAAACTCTGCTTCTCCCTCTAAGATGGGCTTGTTTTTATATGTTATGTTATGTGACCTGTTACCAAATAACCTAATTAGTTTCTCCAGCTATTTATTTTTCATAACGCTTCCTTTGTCAGCCTTTGGCAACTTTTTTTTTCAGAGACATGTAGCTGATTTTGAAATTTAAAAGCCAGTATTTGTCATTAAATAGTAATAATATTTCAGTATGTTCTGTTGTGACTAAAATATGGATTTACGAGATTAGTAAAACGTAAGTGCTTTCTATCTACCATTTACACACATTGTGATATTTGGTTCCACCTCCTGAGCTACAGCCATGAGGTAGAACAGGTATTAGTTGTGCCCCTTTTTCTTGTGCACGCCAGGATTTTTCATATTTATTTGCCATTTCATTGTTTGCTTAAGATACCAACCCCTGGTCAGCTCCAACCCAGGTGTCAAGTCAAACTATGTGCTGATCACACACACTTTTATTTGAGAGAGGGGCCGTTTGGAAATGTATTAAAAAAAAAAATTAAGGACAGTGGTTCTGATAGTTCAACCCATAAATAAAGATGAGACGTATCCAAACAGCTTAACTCCACATGCTGGCATGGATGTATGTTTGTATGTAAGCGTGTAGACAGACGGGTGGCTATTGTCTGGCAGGTGTGGGTGTTAGTGGACGGGGTAAATGTTAGCAGAGGGGCCGCCTAAATGATTGCTCACGGCATCCAACAATAAAGTCAAAAAGCCCCAAGTATCCCCCTCCCCTCCAACACCATCTAAACCCGGGAGCCGTCAGCCTCCGCAGCACAAAGAAAATCACCATATTCAGGGTTGGCAGCTGTTGATTCTTAAAATGTGACCTTGCTGCCCCTGCTCAAACCCTCCTCCACACAGACACCCAGACTCCACCTCACCCACAGAGAATAGCACCCATTGTAAGGAATTTCATGAACTTTCTGTAAGACGTATTTCTTTAATTCATTTGCAGGTTGACTTTGAACAGTTCAAGGATGCTCTTATTCTGGTTTTGTCTTCATCCATCGAGCCACCTCAGGAAGAACAGGAAGTCCTGCCAAAACCAGGTAAAGTCTTAATGGTTGTGCACAAGTGGAAAAGCCCCTATGCACAGCCACGGGACCCAAAGCAAGTCTTTGAAATGACTTGTTATGTTATTACCATGCTACTTATTGTGTAGATGATGACAGATGAGGTTGGATGTAAGTTCAGTTTCTTTACAGATCTGTCATCATTACATTGTGTAAGATCCTTGTTATATGTCAACACAAAGATTGGACCTCATCAAAGCAAATACTACATTGTCAATATTTATGCCTGTCAGTGAAGCATGATGTATATTGAACCTATGTGGTTCCTGTTAATTTCTCTAAAGGTTGACATTTAGTTCATGGCTGTTTTACTGAAACAGATGTGGCTTTGAAAAGATCCTAAAGTTACAAGATTTAGAGAAGTTATTTGGAGAAGTACATACCGGAGGCTTTGCTAAATGCTAGTCATCACATTTTTTTTCCTGTTTTTGTTGTGCTAAACTGCGAATAAATACTCTATGCATATTATTTGACACTTTCTTGTTATTTTTCCTCAGAGTCTCCTGAGATCAAACCAAAGTTTGTGAAGAGCGGTAAACGTTATGGCCGCCGTTCCACACCAGAGTTAATAGAGCCTATTTCAGACTTGACTGAAACCACACACGTAAAACCAGCCGACGAGGAGGATTTGGAGGACAACTATGACTCAGCTGTTCCCAGGAAACGTGAGGTAAAAGGCTGAGACCGATCGGTTTTTTCATCTCGAGTGCCATCCTTATCGCTTCCTGTCCTTGCGTGATTCCCTGCAGCCACGGGCCGGCATTCAGGCGTTATTCTTAGCTAATCAGCTTAGCGGCATGCAGGGCAGATCCTGTAGTGTAATATAAGCGTTCCAACGCAAGATTCACAAGGTCCTATTAGTTGCATAACAAATTAGTACTGTCTGTAAATAACATTGTGAGGATAATTAGTGTTTGATAAGCCTTGAGTAATTAACACCTAACCACAGCGTTTGTGTAACGTCAGACTTCATCAGACGATTTATGTGCTGGCGGCTATGCAGAGGTTTAAGAATAGGAGGTTTTAAAAATGTACATCCTGTGTTTTTGGCACATGCTGAAAAGGAAAGGGACATGAGACTTGTCACAGTTTTTATTATCAGGTCATTTATGTCCGTGAACAATTGAACGGTGTGGGTGTGTGGTTACTCTGATCTTCTAGATCTGTTTCTTGGTTAATCAGACTCACTTCTGACATGTTTCCACACGCAGTCCTTTCTCACAAATAGCATACAGCAGAGATTTTCAGTTATTAGTAGCTTACTTTAAATCCGCTCCGAACGACGATACATAGTCAATTAGCAGGTTGTTTAACCCTGTAAAGCCTGAACTATGAAATAATTGCCAGAAAATTCACATGACTGAGTGTTTATTGAACCTTCTGACAAATCTTTATGAAAATAATGCCTTTAGTATTCAGTTACTTGTGCAGAACTTTGCAAAGCTGGGCTGCAGTAAAAGAAACTCCTCCAAGTGTTCACCAGTGCAATGGTGGTAAGTTTAAGCTTGGATGGAGATGTTAGTATTCTGTGTATTGTCTCTGACTCCACCCAGAGATGCCAAGCAGCGCAAAAGCAAACACTATTGGAGATGCTGAAACTGAAGCGCATCTTGGCATTGAATAATCTTGCTGCAACAATGCTGAAAGTATCCAGCCTGGGGACCAGCAGATGGGGCTGGGTCAGGGGGCTCTGCCTCAGAGACTGCAGGCCCGCTGCTTGGGGAGGAGATTGTAGGCCTGTGTCAGGGAAACAATGAGCTCCGCTACCCCTTCCCTCCTGGATGCCCACACTTCATGTATCAAAACGCCACTTGCAGAATCCCATCTGCTCTTCATTCCCTCACTGCTGGTTTCCCAAACAATAGGTGGGAATTCTGGGTTCGGAGTTGGAGATCAGCGATTAAGGTCTTCAATATTTCTTCACAAGGAAATTTTTTTTTTTTTTTCGAATTGAAAATCATTTAAAACCTTTTTTGTGAGGCTAGTTGTCAGGAATAACCCCCAATAATTTTAATAATTTTGAGTAAATACCTTCACGAAATTGCAGATGGTTGAGGTTATTTGATTTATTTGCTTGATTTCTATGCTATTCTATTCTTCTATTGCCGAAATCAGTCCTTCAGACCTCCCCCGTCAGGGCCCGTGCTATTACAAAAGGTCCTGTGTATGTGTGTTTTTTGCAGCCCCCCCCTGCATTCAGACTCAAACTTGTCTGATTTAAAACCACGCTTAAACACACACACACACACACACACACACTCTCAGCTGATTGTCTCATGAGAAAATCAGAGGGGGGTTGGGACAATTGTTCTCAGTAGATATTTTAATGGTTAACTGATTCCAAACGGAACTGATTATAGCTCATTTTATCTTTTATATGTTTTTGTTTCAGCGCTGGAATGCTCACGAATCAAGCACAGAGGAATATGAGGCAGAAGGTACGTTATATTCAAATTAATTTTAGACATTTTACTTCATACAGGACATAGCTTTGTTTGGTTTTGTTGTTTTTGTTTTTTGTTTTTTTTGATGCATGATCTAACTTTTGTCTTGTGTGCAGGTCAGATGCATCTCTGGAACCCGGATGAGCCGAACACGCCTCGGGGATCCATTGTTCCCCTATCAGCTCATTTAGAGGAGAGGCTGCGTGAAGCCTGCGAGGAGATGGAAATACAATGGGACGGATGTGCTGGTCACAGTGAACTGCTTGCTCTCTGTGAGCATTTGGGTCTGGAGGTATGTTAAAGGGAAAAATGCAAAGATTTGAAATTACCCATGATTTAAAATAACCATATCTGCCTTGGTCTTTTTTCTTTATTCTTTGTTGTTGTTTTTTTCCCCTCTTCTGAGGGCACTTATAATGGTTAACAAAACAAAAACCTTTTTTTTTTTTTTTTTTTTTTTTTTTTTTTTTTTTTTTTTTAAATCTTCCACAGACTTTTACTTTTTTTATTTTTACTGATATGAAAAGGTCCTTCAAAACTTCTAAATAACTTAAGAGCCTTTGATAATGTTTTGGGTTTTTTTCCTAGTAAAAGGCATGATATTGTCTGCTGATTTGATGGCCTTGCAACACGGAAAAGATCCCCAGAATTTAGATAGTCCCTCATCTAAGCAACCTCTGGCACAATACTTAATCATGTTCCCAGCAGTAAATCTTAAAGGAAGAGGATCAACAGACACAAATTTCATGATTTATTAGAGATTATTACTTTATCATCTAAAGTTGTTAGCAAATTTTCTGTCTTTTCATTAACTAATTACTGCACTTCTACATATAAACTAACTGCTTACACCGATTTGAATTCGCTTTGGTCTTTATATATGTCGTGGCAAAGATTCAACAAAGTGCTGCATTCTTCAGAGATTTTGGTTCAGGTTGGCATGATGGCATCACACAGTTGCTTAAAATTTGTCAGCTGCACAAAGATGCTCTATATGATTGAGACTGAATGAGTTTGGAGACCACTTGAGTACAGTGAACTCATTTTCAATAAACCAGTGTGAGAGGATTTGAGCTTTGTAACATTGCTCGTTATCCCGCTGGAAGCAGCCATCAGAAGATGGTAAACTCTGGTTATGGACATGGTCAGCAACAATACTCTGTGGTGTTTAAATAATGATTAGTTGGTACTAAGAGGCTTGGTGTGTGCAAAGATAATCTCCCCCATTACACAACCACCAGCCTGAAAGGTTCATACGAGGCAGGACGGATCCATGCTTTACAGCTGCTTGTGCCAAATTTTGATTCTACCATCCAACCATGTTTTTCCAGTCTTCTACTGTCTAATTTTTGTGAGCCCATCTGAAAGTAGCTTCAGTTTCCTGACCTTAGCTAACAGTAGGGGCACCAGGTGTGGTCATGTGCTTCAAGGTTTGACGTGTTTTATTCAGAGATGCTCTTCTGCATACCCTGGTTGTAATGACTGAGGTAATGTTGCCTTCTTATGAGTTTAAAGCGGTCTGGCCATTCTCCTCTGAGCTCTGCCATCAACAAGTTCTTTTCTACCCAGCGTATTTCTACACTGGATACGTCTTCTTTTTTCCGACCATTCTCTGATAACATAAAGATGGTTGCATTTTATTTGGTTTTACTCAAGTAAAATGCAGTATAAAGGTATTAATAAAAAAATCTTGCGTTTTCATTTTTTTTCTTTTTAAATATATATATCAGGTGAATGGAGATGCGCTCCTAAGCCTGTCTGCCGATGGAATGATGACTGTTCAGGAGTTTGTATCCAGGGTTGCAAACCACAACAAACCCCCCACGCCATCAGCCTCAACACCCTACAGGCAGCTTAAACGGCATCACTCCACTCAGGTATGCTATTTGTGGTTTGAGCTTCACCAGGTTAGGAGACTTGGGGCTAATTTCAGGGTTGTGTTTGATGCTTTTTGAAATTCAGAAAAGGCTCAATCTCAAATTCAAATTCAAATTTTATTTGTCACACACACACAACCATACACAGTATGACATGGGGGTGAAATGCTTGTAGCTGTACAATGCCCGACCATTAACTGACAGAAGAAAAGTTCTACAATATTTACAATTTACTACAAAAATTTACAAATTAACTTAGGAATTTACAGTAAAGAATGTGCAAATAGCAGAAGAGATTATAAAGATAAGGATTATAAATTATAGGAATTATAGGATTATAGGAAATGTGTGGTGGTGCGTGTGGTGACGTGTGAGAGAGTCCAGTCTTATAGTGACGTGTTTGGGAGAGTCCAGTCCTACACCTGGTTCAGGCCCCGAATAGCCTGGGGGAAGAAGCTCCTCTTCATTCTCTCTGTTTTGGCCTTAAGGGAGCGGAAGCGCTTCCCAGACCTCAACAGTGAGAAGAGTCCAATCTCTGTAGTATTTTGTATTTTCTCTGCTATGATGTATAAAAAAAAAAACAGTTTTTCTTCTACCTACAGCCTTTTGATGAGGGGGGACGGAGGATAGCTACGCCCTCTTCTTTAACCAGCACCATTGGCATGCGTCTGTTCTCCTCTCTTGATGATGGCACCGGTTACACTCCTGTGGAGTACATCCTGGATGCCTGGATAGAAGACGGAATAGAAAACAGCACTGATATCCTGCAGGTACATTACTGAAGTTACACTTCTTACTCTTCTTAGTTTATTTATGGTGAAACAAACAGTGTTTCACAAAATTGTTGACTTTGAATTCATCTTCAAAATATAATTGGAATGTATTTAAAATGGGATTTTAATTGGAAAACTTTTTTGCAGGCTTTGAACTTTGAGCTAGATGGAAAACTGAGTCTTGGTGATCTCACCATGGCACTTGAAAATGAGCTACTCGTTACTAAGAATGGAATTCACCAAGCGGCACTGGCGAGCTTCAAAGCTGAGATCAGATATCTCCTGTGAGTATGAGTCATCATCATAATACAGCTCATACAGATCTTAATACAATCTGTTGATCCATGATTAACTGGATTGTGAACTACTTAAAGCTGATAGTGTTGAAATTGAAATCAAATCTTTTTTTAAAAACAGCAGGATTGTTGTTTTTGTTTATCGTGCCGTGTAACTCGTGCACAATTATTGTTCCTGTTGGTTTTTCTGATCTCAGAGAGCGTGTAGACAGAGAGCTCAGAGAGAAAGAGAAAATCCGATCTGATCTGGAAAAAGCAGAGAAGCAGAAAACGCAGCTTGCCAATGAGGTGGATGAGCATCACTCTGCAATTGAGCACATGAATAACCTCAATCTCAGGTAATTTATCATTCCAGTCGCACCACACGTCTTTTGAGATGCTTTTTATTAAATTTTATAAAGTCCAGTGACTGACTAAACGGAAGGTTTGGAAACACATTTGTCATGTTTAACTTTTATTAAATTAAAACCTCATTCCTCAGGTTTTAATTTATTACATCTGTTATCTGAATGAATTTCATTCATTGATAAACTGCAGTTGAGCCTGTTTAGCTTGCTTTACTTTAACTAAGAAATTTTGTTTACTCTAAGTGTTTGTGAAGAAAAGTTGAGAGCAAATATTAAATCTACTTGCAGTGTACTAGACCAAAACACAATGTGCCACAGCTGCCCTAAATTACCGTAACAGTATAGATAATTAAAAAATATTTTTTTGTATTTATAATGGTTAATTTCCCAAACAAGCTCTTTAATTGAAATGACATTTTTACAAGTAAAGTATTGTTATTGTTTTTATCCATGACTTTTAAAATTGTGTTTTACAAAAATGGTAACGCACTTTAATATTTTTGTGTTTAAGATGCCAAATTTACTTACTTTCCTAAACAGAAAAATCCTCTTTAATGGTTCTGCTTGATTAATATCTGATCTCTCAAAGTTTGGTGTGCCGGCTCAAATTTGAGTTTAAAAATGTGAATTCAGTTAGAGTTCAGTGACTTACAATATTTATTTTTTTATTTTTTTAGGTTTGTTTTAGGTTTGTTTTGTTTTTTTGACAGATTTCTAAAATATTTGTACTTTATTGCTTTTTTTATGACAGGTGATTCAATAAATTTGTTAAGTAATGTATATTAAGTGTTGAGTTTTTCTGCTGTGGATGATCATCTGCAGGAAGCTTGAGCAGGACCACAAAGAGAAGCTAGCGGCAGTAAAATCTGAGCTGATGAGGGAGATGGAGCAGATTCAGCAACAGGCTTTCCTGCAGCGTGACGAGCTGGAAGCAGAGATCGAGAAGATCAGGGAGGATGAATCTTTCATCCGAGACCACCTCTCCATCTCGGTGAAGGTAACCGAATAATTCATGGTGTGCAAGTGTATTTGTTTTTTTTTTATTTTGTTAAGCATGGAATATGTCAGTGTTTCTAATGTACACTGTGTTCTTTATCCCCAAAAAATAATTTGAAAATATAAGAATCATGATGTTGTTCATTTTCAGGAGAACAGACATCTGGAGATGGAGTTACTGGACTGCAATGAAAAACTAGTTGATGCTCAAAACCAAATTACTAAACTCCAGACAAGTTTGGACAACATTATGAAAGATAAGGTGCAGACACATTTTAAGATGCTATATAATGGATTTTCATAATATTGACTTTCACCTTTTTCGCTTGCAATTTGAGTTTCATGTTTGTTTGTTGTTTTGTTGTTGTTTTTGTTATTGTTATTTGTTTTGGTTTTTAAATATCTGTCTGTGCTAGCATGATAATTAGTATATGATCTTTTCTTATTTTAGTTTGGTGATCTGGACCCTAACAGTGCAGACTTCCTCCTCCAAGAGGAGCGCATTAAACAGCTACGCAGCGGCTATGAAGCTCAGTGCAGGGTAACTACGAGAGACTGTTTTTTTCCACACAGGAGCGTGTAAAATGTGCTGACGTGACACAGATGTTTAACGTTAAGTACTCTTATTCCGTAGGAATTACAGGATCGTATCGATGAGCTGCAGTCAGAGCTGCGGGAGTTCCACAGCCTCGGCAGAACTCATCAGTCTTGTCAGAAACCTCTCTCTGAGGAGCTGGAGAGTAAAAGCCCTGGAATGGAGTCTGACCCAGGTAAACCTATAGTGTAACATTGCAGTAAAATAGTGCTCAAAATCATTAAAGAGGACCAACTGCATACATGACCTATCGTGCAACAGTATTATTAAATTCACTGGTGACACAATTGCTGTTGGCCTGATATCAGGTGACGATGAGTCAGCATGCAGAGGTGAGTTACAGCAACTGTCAGTAAACAACCTGGTTTTGAACATTACTTAAACCAAAGAGCTAATAATGGACTACAGGAAAAGGCTTGACTCAGTCTCATTCTGCATTAGTAGGAAGTGTGTAGCGTGTGTAAGGTCATTTGAATTGGGTTTCCCCCTATCATTGAACCTTTCCTGGTCAGACAACAGTACTGGAACAGGGGAAAAGGCACATCAGAGACTACTTAGGAAAAACAACATTGAGCAGCAACTAAACACACATAGGTGTGGGATGCTGGCTGCTCTGTAGCAGTCAAAAGGGTGCTGCAAGGAGTGGTACAAACAGCAAAGAATAAAAAAAAACACTGGTTGCCAGCTGCCATCCTTGGAGGACATTGCACGCTACTTTAAAAGAGCACAAAACATCAGGGACTGCTTTCACCACGCTCACAGTTTGTTTGGACTGTTGCCCTCAGGCAGGCGATACAGATCACCCAAAGTACACAGCTATAGCTTCAGAGACTATCTACTTCTAAAGACTAACTGGGTCCTGAACACTTAAATGCACTGATAAATTAATGCAGTGATAACTGACTGACTCACTCTGTTTGCACTGGTTATTTAGAGGTTATTTATTGGTGTTTTATTATTTGTGTTGTCCTGCTTTGTTTTTTTAACCTTTGTCAAATATCAACCAACCCCTCACTTCTAACTTGACTTCTCACAGGTCTCGGTTCAGAGGAGGTTCAGCCTTTCAGTATGAGCCTAGAAGCAGAGATGATGCTGGAGCAGCTGAAGGAGCAGCACCTGCGTGAAATCGAGGAATTGCGAAACCAGCTGGAAATCAAGGTTAGTCTGCTAGCACCACCAGTTTTTAATGTGTAAATCTGCTGAAGAAAATGAGAAGTTTTAGAATTGGAAAGAAACGAGGAGGTGAGACCTCTGCAGGGTCCTCTGCATCTCCACTCCCAAGTGCTTTAATAAATAAATAAAAATGATTATTAAATCTAAAATATGGGGAAAGGGAATATGTGACTATTATTCAGAAATTAACTACAAGGTTTATATAAATCTTTTATCCATACAGATGAATGAATTTAACAACATGGTGGAAAAACAAAGGCTGAACCATGAAGACCAGAAAGCTTCCTTGGCGAACCTCCACCAGCAGGAGGTTCAGGCTTTAAGAGATGAGATGGTCAACATTCAGAGCCATGCACAGGAGCTGCAGAGCCAGCTGGAGGAGGTAGAGTTGGAGAGGAGTTTACTGGAGGAGAAACAGACAGAGGAAAGGGAAGAGCTTAAGAACCTCCAAGAAGAGGAGTTGGTAAAACTAAGAAACCAGCTCCTGGAGGCCCAGACTCGCACTGCAGACCTGGAAGAGCAGCTGAAGACCCTAAGAGTTCAACAGACAGAGACCGATGAAAGTCTTGAGATTGAGAAGCTGAGGACTCAACATGCCACAGAGCTCAAGAAACTAAAGGATGAGCATGCAGAGCTGTTTGAAACCAGACTAGCAGAGGAGAGAAAGGAATTACAGGAGGAAAAGGCTGATTTGGAGAAGAGATTATTAGATGATTGGGAAAGCAAGAAGAAATTGTTACTAGAAAGCCATGAGGAGAAACTAAGTGATAAACTAGAGGAGGTAAAATTGAAATTTGAGGAAGAGCGTGAGGAATTGGTGGAGACGCTGACAGAGGAGTGGCAGAAAGAGAGGGCTCAGCTGGATCAGCAGAACGGCGAGTCTTTACAGATGCTGCTGGAGGAAGAGATGCTGAGACTCGTCAAGGAGCAAGAAGAGAAGGAGAACAGTCTGAGGGAGCAGTGGGAGAGGGAACGAGCTCAGCTTCAGGAGCATCACGAGGCGGCGCTGCTCGAAAAAATACTCGAGAGGTCGCAGCTACAGGAGAAGTTTGAGCAGAGGGAGAAAAAGCTGAAGGAGAAGTGGGAGAGGGAGAGACTCCAACTGGAGGAGGATTATGAAGGGATGATCCAGGATAGGATAAATGAGGAGAGGGAGAAGTTTGAGACGGAGAGGGAGAAGGTGGAGAAAAGACTGGAAAGTTTGATGGCAGAGGAGAAGGCGCGTCTAGAGGAGAGCCATCGAGAAGCCGTGAAGGAGCTGAGTGTCAAGCATATAGAGGAAAGGGACACACTCAGCGCCATGTTAGACAAACTACGAGATGACATCGCCCAGGAGAGGTAAGAAACAATATTTTACCTAATTAAATTTATCAAAATTTATTCTTCAGCCTTAATCTCAAGCTAACATCACATGAAAGTAGTGTTAATCCTCTAATGTAACACCAAACAATCGAACATGATTCTGCTAAGAGATAAGGTGTCTAAGCTATTTTTTTTAAAGCCTCCTGTGTTGAGGATTGTCAGCAATTATAATGTAATACTTTCCAAACTGCTTCTGTAACCGCCCTTGAATAACCATGTGCAGGAAGGACATCGAGATCAGTTTCAACCTGAGAATCAAAGAAGTGGAAGATCGTTTCTCGTGTGATCAGGAATTTGTTGCACAGCGTTTTCAGGCTGATGTTTTGAAACTTGAACAGCACTACCAAAGAGAGCTGGAGGCTCTTTCTGAAAGCCACGCCAAGCAGAAGCTCGAATGGGAAGCAGAGATGCAGAAGGCTCTCGAGAGAGCAGAGGAACAAAGAAAAATGATGGAGGAGGCAGCGGAGGGGGAAAGACAGAGATTAAATCAGGAGTGGACAAAAGAAAGAAGGGAGCTAGAAAGTGTTCACGAAGAGCAAATGGAAGCACTAATGAATGAGAAAAAGCAGCTGCAACATGAGCTCGATGACTTGATTAGCAAGGCCCAGACCAAAGAAATAGAGCTCAGCAAGCAGCTGAATGATCTCCATAACAGGCTTCAGGAAAGCCTGAAAACCAAACATGATCTTCTTGTTCAGACAGAGCTCCTGTTGAATGAAACAGTCGATGATTTTAAACAGGAGAGGGAAGAACTTCTGAGTAGTAATTCAGAACTTGAGTCAAAGTACAATGAGATGCTTTGTATTTCAGAAAGGCAGACAGCAGAGAGGATTGAACTTCTAAATGAGCGCGATGATTTAAAGATGAAGATCGAAGAGCTGGAGATGCTTCTTAAGCGGGCCGCAGTGGACTTTGAGCTTAACAGGCGTGAGCTACAGGAAAGTGTGTCGATTCTTGAGCAAAAGTTAAAAGATGCAGTTGAGATTAAGGCAGAAGATTTTAAAGTAAGAGTTAAAGAGCTGGGGATGGAAATCCAACAGCTTTCATCTTCTGTGGAAAAAGTGGAAGACAAAGAGATGAAGGAATTGAAGGGGATGAACACATTAATGGAGGAGATGCTACACAACAGAGAATGCGTTACTTTATTTGGTGAAGAAACACCTGAAATTCTGGATGAACAAGATAGCGATGAAGAGACTCTAACGGGGACTCTGTATGCAGGAGAGGAAGCCACTGAAAACGTGGATGTTTTTGACGCAAACAATGAAGATGGCTCTGCTACCAGTGACATTCGGGGAGACGGAGAGTTAATGGGTGCTAGTGAAAACCAAGAACTCCGACAAAATATCGTGCAAGAAGATATGAAAGAGACTCATGAATTGTGTCCTGCAAATGCTGATGGGTTTCAGGGATGTGGTGATGATATTTATGTTACTGATTTCCCCGAGCAAGCTGAACTTTATCACGCAGGCTGTGAGTTGGCACCTTCTGATCACCCCGAGTCCGAATCCACAGAAAACCCAAATGAAGCAGTTTTCCCAGAGATGAAATGTGGGCCCGTCTCATCACTTGAGGCCTTTGAAGATGGTGAGAACAAAGCAACTCTTGAATTATGTAAAGAGAACAATCCTCAAGATGTAGCAGCAGTGGGGTTTGAAAGCTATTCCCAGGAAGATGAGCAGCATCATGAGACTGTGGTTGTGTCCTCAGCGCTGGAGGAGACGGGTTACCCTGGTGAACCGTGTCTGGATGCTGAGGTTAACTGTTTACTGAATAACTCCCTGGATTCAGACTGTGAACATTTACTCGCAGAGCTAAAGGGGGGAAACGTTAAATGTGGACATGAATGTGTGGATCAAGACTCTGATTGTGAGCGGCAGCCTTTGCTGAAACTACAGGCTTTCTATAATACGACCACAGAGGAGAACATTCTCCTGCATGAGAAGATTTCTTTGCTTCAGCAGAAGACTGAAATACTAGAGAACCTGCTGGCTCATAACAATGAAAAGATCAAGGCTGGGCACCAGGTGTTAGAGGAAAACTACAGCCTCAAAGTTAGAATGTTGCTGTTAATGGAGCATGTCAAAGAGCTGGAGATAAAGGCCTTGAAAATGACAGATCTTCAGATTAGGTATGAAGATTGCATGTGTGAAAATGCCAAACTGAAGGAGCAAAATGGTGAACTTGAGAGAAGGGTGTGGAGCCTTGAGAGCAGGATCAATATTTTCCACAGTTTCAAAGAGCAGCAAATTTCACTTGTGGATGAGATCAACAGGATGAGAGAAGAAAACACTAAACTGTCTGAGCTGTTCAGCGAATTAGAAAGGCAGGATGGGATTCTTTCAGCCTTTGGCCTAGATGCTGAACGACTGGAGAGCCCCTCAGTGGAGGCTTTTCTGGATTTAGATAGGGAACTGGAGGCGAATGTTGATGCAGTGACTGATCTTGAAGACTGCTGTAAGGCGTTGGAGAAGCAGAACACGCAACTTCACCGAACCATCACAGAGCTACAAGACAAGTCACAGACATTAAACGAAGTGACGCAGGCTCATAGGTAACATGGAGAAAACTAGGATCCCTTTGTCTTCTGTGGCCGGTGTTACCACCATCCTTTAGTGCTGTGAAGTTCTAGCTGCGACTGAGCTTCTAAACCCTCTGTAGCAGAGCCTGACAGTTTTTGTCCCCGTAGGTCATCAGCGGAGAAGCAAGAAGTTGTTTAGTGTGTGTAAACTGTAGAGTTGTTTATAATCGGTGTGCTGCAGTCCGTTTGGTGATTCTCATATGTACTCAACATGCATCGTGTGTGATGGATTCCTGCAGTTTCACTGAATTTATTTTTCTGACTTTTTGTCTCCAGATCTGAAGCCAGTCGTCTTGCTGAAGAAAACGTCATCCTCAGGCAAAAGATCTCTGCATTGAAAGAAGAGGACTTAAAGGAAGTCCAGCAAGAGTTGACGTAAGAAGCACCAAATATAGTTTGCGGCTAACCACCACAGTAGGGTTGGGGTTTTTTTTGTTGTTTTTTTTGTTAGTTTGTTTTATGCATAATCATATTTTCTTCTCACACTTAATTACAGACAAACATGGGAGCACCTGAAGAAAGAGAAGCTAGCAGCTCAAAAAGCATCACAGAATTTCCAAAAACAGGTAATGTCGTGCAAAAATAAATATAAAAAAGTTTTAAATATACAAAAGAAACCAATTTGTCCTTACACACTGGATTCGATTTATTTGGACCAAGATATTTACTTAAAAACATGAATCTCCACAGATTGCAGAGCTGCGTTTGCAGAGTCAGCAGCTGGAGGATGCGAATGGGATGCTGTCAGAGAAAAATGCCCAAAATACTGCCGGTACGGAGAGTCTACGACAGCAGCTGGCAGAATTGATAAAGGAAAATGAGAGGAGGGAAGCTGCTTCTGCTGAAGAGAAAAACAAGGTAAACGGCGTTTAATGACCAGCTGATAGTCGCCACGGTGTGGTGGCGGTGGTAGCGGGTAGTTAATTGGTGGCTGTTTTGTGTTAGCTGGCAGCTTGTGTGTCTGCTCTGGAGGCAGAGTTGACCAAAGCTCTGGAGGACACTGCACAGCTGGAGGAGAGGAATATCCAGCTGTCACAGAAGCTCTCTAACCTCAGAGAGAAGGTGAGCATTAGATTATGGGCACCAAAACACTTCACATCCAACGCCACCATAATATAACACAGACACAATATTAAGAACTTCCTAACACCACCCCTTCTTAGAATTAAATGACCCAAGCTCATCCCCATCTCTGAATACCTGCAATGATTAAGATGCAGGAAAAAATACAAACTAAGTCATTTCTAGCCTTAAGCCAGCTGTGATCTGCTGAGATCTTTGGGTGTTATCTGCCCTTACCATTAAAGTTATGCAAAAGATTGCTTCCTTACACCTGTAGGTGTCTTTTGGTTGTCAGGCAATCGCGGCGGGCACAATGGAGAGTCAGCTCAGCCACCTCGTAGAGGAGCGGAAGAGTGTGGATAAGGAGACTGTAGGGCTGCGCAACCAGCTAGCCAAAGCTCAAGAGAAGGTAAGGCTGCTGTAGCCTAAAGGATCTCGCTCGGTCACCAGATAGATGACAAATCGTTTGGTAATTTTTCAATAGTTGGGGTATAGTGGGCTTATTTCACAGCATTTTAATAGAATTTATAGAGATTTCTAGCAAAGCACACAAAGGACTCTAACTTGGTGCATTAATTAGCACTAATATGCTTCTTTCCACTCAAGGTCAAGACTATGGAAGAAACTCTTCAGACTGTCAACCATCAAAGTACTCGTCTGAAGTCGGACCTTCGTGTCTCGCAACAAGAGAGGGATTCTCTAAAACATGAAGTTGCATTGCTACACAAACAGCTGCAGAATGCTGTAGATAAAGTGAGGTTTTTGTTTCTCTATAGTGAGGTAAAAGACAAGCTGAGGGCAGAACAGACTGACCTTTTGCCCTTGTTAATCTCAGAACCGTATTTTGGAGATGGCCCTGCGCTCAAGCGGTCTGCAGAATCACAGCAAGAAGCTGTACAGAGATGAGATGTCTCGGCTGATGGAGCAGGAGCAGCAGCTACTGAGGCAAGAAAACGAGAGACTTCAAGCAGAAGTGTGCAGCATCAAAGGAGACCTCACCCAGTCCAGAGAAAAAGTGAGCTGAGCACCACAGAAAAATGGCAGGCTTTTAAAAGCTGCTTCTTCCTTTTTTTTTTTCCTTTTTTTTTTTCCTCTGTTATGTGAGTTTTCTTTTCTGTGTTTGCAGGTCCGTCAGCTTGATGCTACCATACTCTCCCTGAAGCAGCACAAACATCAGAGTCCGTCCTCTCTGATGAAGGCCTTGGAACAGGAAAACTTCTCTCTTAAAAAGGAGCTTGAAGCACAAAGGGAGCTTACCATGGTGTGCATGCATGCTGCTGACTATAACCAAAGAATTTTCCGATTATATAAAATCCTCAAATTCTCACTACATGTGCTTTTCATTCAGGGCTGTGAAGGTGGACAAAGACGCACTGAGCTGGAGAGCCTTCAGCAAGAAAACGAGGCGCTCAAGGCTCAGCTGGCTCGACTAACAACACAGCTGCTCGAGGTACTCCAGCTTTTTTTTTTTTTTTAAAGCTTTCTTTGGATTTAACAGTTTAACAAGAAAGCAAAATAATTTAAACAATATTTTTTTCCTATTTCCAGACTTTGCAGGCACAATTCATGGGACTCCTGCCTCCATCACCTCACAGGATGCCCAGAGGACAGCACCGTGGTGAAGATCCAGACAACATGCAGGTACAGTGCAATTCAGAACTTCCACAATGGCAAACCCGACCAAATATAGTTTACTGCTTAAGTAAGCTTGGATATATTAAATAAGTACTGCATTGGTACATTTATAGATTGACGTTCTTTTCTCACACTTAGTTTGTTCGATCACATTGCACTTTTTTCCCTTTCTTTTGTTGTAATGGGAGTTGATACATAGACCTTTGTCACAGCAGCTTCAGTTTGCCATGAAATCGTAGTTAAACGCAGGTTTTTCTAATTAATGTAGGTTCTGTTCTGTGTATTCACAGGGCCTCCATTAATGTGATTAGAAGCACCTGTGTTTACCTCCTCCTTATTTCCCTAACTGCTGTTACTTGCTCAGATATTAAATAATGTACCGCATTTTCATATTGTACTTGTGGCTGTAAATGTCAATGGAAAAACTAGACATCATTAACATTTTCAACATCATAGCAAAAAAAAAAAAAAGTGTACCTGAGCTGAGTGTCCTCCATTCCTCGTCTGAGTTTTCCGCTCCTTTCTTTTTCTTTTATTTATTAAAGCTGTGTTTGCTGTGTTTTTGAGATTTTATTTTTTTATTATTTTTTTTTTAATACCTGTCGTAGATTCATTTTGGCACCCATCTGTCTTCATCTCCTTTTCTCATATCTGTAGAGTTTACCTTTAGGGGTCTGGTGTTTTAGCTTGTGGCACCTATGTGTTTTGTTTTTTGTTTTGTTTGTTTCTGAATTCATTGTCTTTTATTTTCAACCTTGAATGCTGGTTGAAATAGGCTGAAGTAGTTGCCATGGTGTGATCATCTGGGTGAGGTGGCTGATTTATTTATTTTTTTATTATTTTTTCCTTTTTTCATGTTTTCTCCCACACTCTGCGTAAGTCTTCATTTCCCAACAAATACAAGTTGTCCTTTTATAGTTATCATATGTGTAAGTGGCATCTTCCACCTTCATCTGTCATCATCAGGTTGCCATTAACACGTGGACTTTGTTTGAAACAAAAACATTATGCACAATATCTGCAGAAAACTCCATTTCTAGTTTACTTGCAGATTAAGTTTTTCTTTTTTTTAGTAATTGCTGACTTAGTCCTAGTTTGCCCACATCTTTGTTCAGCACGTCATCAGTGCGGATCAGTTACTGATTGAAGTTTGAGATCCCTGTATGTATGATTAGTCCTGCTGTTCATGCTGGCTTATACCACTTTCCAAATTCGCAGTGCTTAAACGGTGAACTATAAATTTGAAAACGCAAAACTAAAGAGATGTTTTCTTGGCCAGTATGAACAGGAGGAATGCTGACATCCTGCAGATTAATAAATCTGCATTCATATTAGGATTCCTAGTTCGTCTATCTTAATTTATTCGATAGTCTACACACATCTCAGGCATAAAAAGCCCATCTTTAGGATTAGAGGGTAGAGCCCTGGTGAAGTGTACCTGCCTTTTCTCTCCAGGGGGCGATGCCGGAGCAGCGGGCGGCACACGCAGACAGCTGCCGGCGGATCGGTGGATTGTAACGCCAGCGTCATTTCCTGCTCTTCGCTTTAGAGACTGCTTACATTCTGCTCTCCCTCTGTTTCCGGAGTAAAAATCTGAATGTGGCACATGAAGCCCCACATTCGTGGTGCCTGAGATAAATGGCATGAAGTTGTAGTTGTATTTCATTGCTGCTAGGTGGCAGGAAAACACAGAAAAGGCTCCTGGCTTGTTTTCCCAATGGGATTTTGATCACACTAATACTTGCATTGACAGTTGATAGACTGTTTTCTAAAAAGAATAAATGAATAAAAATCTATTGAGCTTATATAGACTGGAAAGATGTAGGACCAGACCTTTGGTGGATTCATTATACATCCTGATCAGTCTTTTCAATGCAGGGTTTACTTTCTGGGAATGACTGTTATGCACTTGTCTTTTTAAAACTTGAAAGGGTTTATGACAGGGTATGTATGTATCCTCGGAGGAAAAATCTTGTCATCAAGGGCCAAGGTTAGTGCCTGACAGCCTTTTGAGTCTTTTTCTAACAATCAAACCATTCACACGTGTTATTGCCAGGTGATGCTACCTGATGTGCAGTCAGGGTTCATGGAGATTTTTCAGTGAAGGTACCAAGTTTTTAGTCCTCTACTGTACACTTGTGTTCTGGGCGTCTTTTGTTGCTGCTGAGCACCCAAAGTGAATCACATCTTTTTGTTTTGGTGTTGTTGTTGTTGTTGTTGATGTTTTGGTTTTGGTTTTTTGGTTTTTAAGCAAGGACTGATCAAACATGTTTGGTAATTAATTTCAGTGTTTGGCTGGTATTTATTAAATCTTTGTGAGGTTGGTAGTGTGTCTTTAGTACAGTGTGTCATTATGTCTGCGTTTTTGTTTTGTTTTTTAATCATTTAGTGCATTTTTGTTCTTCTTCCTACACATGCACATTTGTTTTATTTTATTTATTTTTTTCATGTTTATTAGAGTTTGTTTTATTTATGCATTAATTAATATTTTTTCTAGCTATATCTGGAATATAAGTCATAATTTTATACTTGTATTTATTTTTCTAGTGAATCATCCTCTCTTAAGAAATGTAACAGAAATCCAATAATAAAGAATAAAGCAACTAGCTCACAAGAAATGCTGTCTGTATGGTGTCTGACTCATCTCACGCTCACATTTCCATTTTTTTCAGAAGCTAAAAATCTCATTTTACATGGTAGTCTTGCATCAGCAGCAGTTTGACGATGTCCTTGACTGTCTTCTCCCCAGGATGAAAGGGAGTCGAAGATGAAGCGCATGGAGGAACGAATGAAGGAAATTGAGTTGTCTCTGCATAATGTCAAGCTGCTGCTCAAAGAGAAGGTTGCTCAACTCAAAGACCAGGTCAGTTCAGTTTCAGTTCATTGGCTTCCACTAATTTGTTTTTAAGCTGCTGTTCAAAGCTGGACTGCTGTTTTGAAGAAAATCTATTATACATTGGCTAATTTGGATTGTTAAACACAACCTTTCAGGAGTCTTATTAATTTAGTTTGGTTTTATTTTTACTTTGTGTATATAGCACCGGCCCACAACTGTAGCTCTCTTGCACTGTGCTTAATATTGTAAGGTAATATCCTGCAATATCAGAAATGCTAGCAATCATGACAATGGAGAAATATGATTCACTTTTAACAGAAAAAACCTCCAGTAGAGTCAAACTACAGGGGCAAACGTCTGCCACGATTACTTCTAGTGTGAAATGAAAAAGAGGGGGGGCACATGGTAATAATGACAATGCAACACAACCTGTGGGAGAAGACGGACAAAAGTTAATAATATTCATTACTGAAACATGGTCAGTGCATAATGGGAGGTTCTCCAGCAGTCTAAGCCTGTATCAACATGGGATGGTTCAATGTCATCTGATACAGCCCAAACTATAAGCTTTATCAAAACTTAAAGGTTTAAATCCAATTTTAAATGTAGAGAAGGGAATCTGCCTCCATCAATTTGGAGCTCTTTCCACAGAAGAGGAGGCCTGATGGGGTCTCATTGTTACTTTATATGTGAAGAGGAACATTTACTGCAGCTTGATAATGAGTGATTGCAGGAGTCCAGCCAAGAATGTATGAATTCGTTTTTCCACATCACTCTGAGATGCTTTGCAATTCCACAGAGATTAAATTTTTAAAAAGAGAGAGAAAGAAACTTAACCTTTCTAATTCTAAATTCTATGTCATTAATTTAAACTACACCCATATTGTGTTTTCTGTCTTCTTAGATAATTCCAACTCCATTTAGTCTTCATAGCAATTGAAATGTATCCTAAGGGAAATAGTATGGGTCCTGGTAGTCAAAGGAGCTTGCAAAGAAAAGCGTCTGGACTTCTTTAAGTTACTTGAAGATGTTTCACCTCTCATCCAAGAAGCTTCTTCAGTTCTAAGGTCAATTGGTGGGGAGTCCCAGATTTAAACCTAGTGGGAGTGACCCCCCACAGAGGGACAAAAGGACCACCCGATGATCTTCTAATCATTGTGAAACCTGGCCCCACCTTATCAAGGTTTCACAATGAGCTCACCCGAAACTCTGGCTGATTGGGACCCACACCCAGTTTCACACCTTGGCTCAGGCGATTAGAGGATCATCAGGGGGTCCTTTTGTCCCTCTGTGGGGGGTTACTCCCACTAGGTTTAAATCTGGGACTCCCCACCAATTGACCTTAGAACTGAAGAAGCTTCTCGGATGAGAGGTGAAACATCTTCAAGTAACTTAAAGAAGTCCAGACGCTTTTCTTTGCAAGCTCTTTTGACTACGATGACCTGGATGACTGAGAACCTTCACAGACATATGGTACAAAACCTTGTGAAACTCCATAACTAAACTCCTTGTTTTAATGAACAATTTGAAATTATTCAAAACCTTGCCATTCAGTGTAACCCATTACAATCAATTATCTACTTTGACTTTTCTAGCTGCACAAGAACGGAAAAGCAGACGTACTAATCAAAGATCTGTATGTGGAGAATGCCCAGCTGCTGAAGGCTCTGGAGATAACTGAGCAACGTCAGAAAATCGCGGAGAAGAAGAACTACCTGCTGGAGGAGAAGATCTCTAGCCTCAATAAGATAGTGTGTGACCTAAACCCGTCACATCTTCCGCTGCCGTACCATTATAAATGATCACAAAGGACTAACTTAAAATGTGTGTCCAAGTCGATATTTGCACTCTATCTTTAGTAAATACTTTTATTTTATTATATTTATCACTGCTGCAAACTTTATGCAGCAGATTCTGCCAATTCATGAGAACTGGTGGTTTTATGTTAAATATGCAGTATTTTTGTCCATTTAATTCTAACCAGTAATTAATGGGACCCATAAATAACTAGAGGTCAAACTGCAAAGAAGACATGTCTTTATGCAGTAATTTATATTTTTAAAACGCTATTACCTATTATTAATAAATATCTTACCTTTAAACTTTTTCTCTGTCCAAAGAGAGGAAAAACAATGAAGTGTACTTTTTATACAATTGTGTCCAAAAGTTGTGTGTATCTCTTCTTTCTCCAGCCCTATTGTAAAAGAATAAATAGAAACCTGTTGTTCGCTAGTAAAATCACGCAAACTGAGATGTTGAATCATGCTTTACCTAACACTACCTGAAGTTGAAAAGACTTTAAATGTCTGTCAAGTGGCAATACTTAACATGTCATTTTACTTTTAAAGGAAATTGTATGATCTGTTGCAATATATAAAGGTGTATATGCTATGTCATTATGGTTGAGATGGGGTAATGGCTGTGCTACAGGTAGAAATAAAATAAAAGGATTGTTTTTAGTGGTTTGTAAGTTACTGCTTTTTCCACAGTTATCTGATTGCACATACACATGATAACAATGTGATTCAAGCAGAATCAACATATTTAAAATTCATGCCACCCCTCCATGCCAGGAATGTCAAACTTATTTTACATTGTAGTCCTACATCCAGCTAAAGCTGTGGCCTAATAACATGCTAGAAGATGCCTCTTAATTATTCCACTTTCCCTCAGTGCGTCTCAGTCTTTGCTGTCAAATTTCTTTATGATGTACGTTCTTTAGGTTTGTCTGAGTAAATGATTAAAGCTACAGAAAAAAACACTGGCATCCCACACGTTATACTGTAAATACAATTGTTGGTTGTTTTTTTTGGGGGGGGTTTTAACTGTAGCTCCAATACAAAACAAATGTAAACAATGAAAGAAAATCATTTCGTGTCATTTATTCAATACCTACTTTGGTGTATGAAAGGATAATATGTTTTTTTAAGACACGCTGTAAAACTGGACAATACAGAAAAAGAATCTCTGCAATTTCCACAGTGTTTAAGCCATCTAGTGGGTCAGTATAGACCCTTGAGAAGCCTGTTCCAACCCCTGGGCCATTTAACATCCCTGACATACAGGCAGGGCTGGACTGGGACAAAAAATGGGCCCGGGCATTTTGACTAGAGACCGGCCCACCAGGTATTATAGGAAAATCCATAAAGCCTTTGAATGAAAACAAAAAACGCTGTTGTGACAATGATGTACACTGTCTTGTTGGTATATGTATGATTTCTATATGTTGTACATCAGATAAAAACTTTGGTTGTAAGATTCAGATAATTATTTAATAAAAGCTAGACATTTTAAATGAGAATAAGAAAGAAAAGTAATTTCTTTGTGCCCCCCTTTCCCTGTTAATGCTCTACCTGACCCCCTGGCAAAACTTTGCTAGACCCGCCCCTGCACAGTTCACAGTTACCAGCTGTCAGCTACTTAAAAAAGGATCCTGGTGTTATTTGTCTCTCAGAAACAGTTCATAACTTCCCTTCAACTCGTTCATGTCACCTAAAAGTTAAACCTGTTTCTCCATCACCTGTTCAGCTCTGATGATCCCGTAAGGACATCTCCTGGTTTCATCTTCATGTTTCCTTCTCGCCAGATAACCAAACCGATATCATGACCAGCAGCTTTTACAGCTCCAGCAAACATCAACTGATGCTAGAAATTGATATTAAATAAATTCTAACAACAGCTGATCAAGCTTAAACGTGCTGCTGTTGTTTAGCGCGACATCCGCTGGTTTCCTCTTTCTGGCGCGAAGTGGGCGACAAACAAGAGAGAAAAGCCGATCAGCTGATCATTGATCAGTTTCACGATTGAATGAGAGAAGAAGAGGCAGCTGCAGCATAAAGAGAATAAATCCAGCTTTGTGTCTTTTTTCATTGTAGCTGAAGTCTGGGACAAACTGTGTTCCTTTTCACCTAAATACAAAACGTGTATTATTTTCTCTGAATACAGGACGATTCGGTTTTTACGGCGTGGTTGGCAACTCTACTAACTAACCTTATGAATAAAATAAAGTTCACTATCAGTATAGCACCCACCCAGCTGTATAGAAACTCCGTCAAGCTAGTACGCAGTACAAGTTATTGTAACTGACGGTAAAAACTCAGCACAACGAAAATAAACTACACCTAAACTTGGTTTATATCTGACCCAGATAGACTGCAGGTCATAACTTCTTACCTGAAGTTCAGTTCACCTGACACTTTTTTTTAAACAGACTAAAACACATGGTGGGCCTCTCTGGTGCTGTACACAACTGGTTCACTTCCTATCTCTCTGACAGATCTTTTATGGTGAGTATGGATACATGCTCCTCTAAGATCCATAAAATGACATGTGGTGTGCCTCAAGGGTCGGTTCTAGGCCCTGTACTTTTTAATTTGTATATGTTGCCTCTCGGCAGTGTCATCAGGAGGCATGGAGTGAACTTCCACAGTTACGCTGATGACACGCAGCTGTACATCTCCGTGTCTCCTGATGACACCAGACCATTGGATGCCCTTTTTAACTGTATCTTGGATATAAGATCTTGGATGGCAGAAAACTTTTTACAGCTTAACCAGGACAAAACTGAAGTTTTAATTGTCGGTCCTGAGGCTCAGAAAGAGAAACTCTTGTCTAAATTAGAGGCATTTTCACTATGTCCTTCGCTACAAGTGAAAAACCTGGGTGTTATTTTTGACTCTGAGCTTGGTTTTATCCCACATGTTAAACATGTAACCAAAATTGGATTTTATCATCTAAAAAATATAGCCAGAGTCCGCCCTATTCTCTCTCGGGCCAACACGGAGATGCTGATGCATGCTTTTATTACCAGTCGCATTGATTACTGTAATGCCCTGCTCTCTGGTCTTCCTAAGAAGAATATTTCAACTTTACAACTCTTGCAAAACTCGGCAGCTCGTGTGCTGACGAAGACCAGAGGGCGGGCCCACATTACACCGGTTTTAGAATCGCTGCACTGGCTCCCCGTGTGTTTCAGGATCGATTTTAAAGTTCTTTTATTGGTTTTTAAATGTCTTAATGGTCTTGGGCCTTCTTATCTCTCAGATCTGCTTTTACCATACGAACCCTCGCGGACCCTGAGGTCCTCTGGTACTGGCCTTTTGATTGTCCCTAAAGTCAGGACACATACTCACGGAGAGGCAGCTTTTCAGTGGTATGGTCCTCGTCTGTGGAACAGCCTGCTGGAGGAGCTCAGGGCCGCAGAGAACGTACATGTTTTTAAGAACAGGCTCAAGACCCACCTTTTTAATTTAGCTTTTACTTAGCGTTTATTTATTTTTTATGCTTATTTATTCTATCCTGTTATTCTATTATTAATTTAGGATTTACCTAATATTTCTTGATTTTATTCTTATTCATTTTTTAATCTTCTTACTCTATTTATATTTATATTTATATTGTATCCTGTTCTTATTTATTTTATCATTTTACCCTGTATACATCGTATTGCGTCATATCTCCAGTGTTTCCTCGGAGGGCGCTCTCTGCACCGGGGCTGTTTTTGACCGTGGCTGCTGGGTCTCTGGGGTCCTCTCAGCCTGGTTGGGGGGCTCCTTTGCCTCCCTCCGGCTGTGTGCCCAGCCCGGAGGCTGCGGTCTGTGACCGGCTCCCGGTGCAGACGGCTCTCTGTTATAATGTTTCCTCACTTGGCTCATGCGAGCCCAGCCCAATTTTTACTCTTTAAGTGTGCGCGCGCGTGTGTGTGGGTGGGTGGGGGTGGGGGGATATATGTGTATTGAGAGTGTGGGGAGTGAGTTGGAGGGTGGGGTGGGCTGCTTTTAACTATGTAAAGCACTTTGTGCTACATTTTTTCTGTATGAAAAGTGCTTTATAAATAAAGATTGATTGATTGATTGACACTCCGACCGGCGGCCACCTCGGGTCTCTCCTCCTCCTGCTTCCCCTTTCCCTCATCCACCTGTTGGCCTCTTGTGGCAGCTCTGCCACAGCCACCGCCAAACAACTGAGTTATGTTTACACATCTGCCAGCATCTGGCCAATCCACCATCTGTCATTGTTTATACTGTTATAAAAAAAAAAAAACTTAAAAAAAATCATCGGCCCATAAAAACAAAAAATCACCATCGGCCCACAGGGCAAATGCCCGGTATGCCCGATGGCCAGTCCAGCTATGCATACAGGTGTGGCCAGAAATTTAGTCACTTTAGTCTAAAAGATCACAGTTTGCACAAAAAAGACATGCATTAAACAATATATATGAAAACGTGTATAAGTAACAGAAAGAGATTTATACTGTACTGTAAATAAGCATGTTGTAAATTAATACAATGGATACTAAACTGGACATACAGTTGTGATTAGAAGTTTACATACACTCATCATGAGCATGAAAGTCGTGGTGATTTTGGGCTGTTATTGATATCTTGAAGCGGATGTTTTTCTAGGATGAACTTATTGAAGAGCAGACATCTTTAATGATTAAAAAAACAAGAGTTGGGTGCAAGAGTTTGAATTTATTTTGGATTTTCTCCAATCCACACAGGCTCAAATATACACATATACCCCACTAGTATTTGGTTAAATGTCCCTAGTATACATTTTAATATGACTTTTTTTTATTTTGTTTTGAATATTTGTTTTACATTGTTTAGTTTCTAGAGGGGGGTTTGCTTCCTTCTGTGCCGTTTTAGCCTAGTTTTTATTAGTTTCAGCTTTGCCATGTGAGTGATTAAATTATGGGAAAAATTTAACGGATATTTTCTAACTATAGTACAGTTTATACTGTGCTTATGTCACCGAAGGGCCCCACAGTGGTTTGTGCTCCTCTCTCCTCCTCCTTCAGATGGAAGGACTTCCCAGTAGTGGGACTGTACCCGCTGCAGCAGCACAGATGCTCCCTGTGGCTTCAGTTAGCTGGCTAACTGCGGCTAGCTAATCCAAAGCTGCGGGGAAAAATGTTGACTTTCCGCGCTTTGCTAACTGGCCGGTATGGTTGCAAAGTCGAAGGATTGTGTCATGACTTTACCCCACCGTGCTGTTGATGTTTTCCGAGCCTGGAGTTATGCTCTCACGAAAGAAAAGTAAGAACGAAGCGTCCAAACCAGCCGAGGTACACGGGAAGTATGTGAAGAAGGAAACGTCGCCGCTCCTGAGAAGTAAGCGCAACAAGTGGTTAGCTTATCAGCTAGCCCCGAATAGCATCACTTAACTTGCTCGCTAGTTAAAGTTAAACACTGTTAAACCTTAGTGAGCTAGCATTAACAAATACTGTAAAACGACTCTGGGGACATTTATACTTGCTCCACGATTGTAAAAAACAGTTTAATGCTGTACAGTCTAACCAAACACAGCTAGGATGATAGTCATTGTAGCTAAATGCTACATGAGCGCCAGTTGTAGTGCAGTAGTTACAAGATAATGCTTACAGCTTTAAATTACTCAGCTAAAGGCATATTATACTAGTAGATTAGTTTAGTTAAACGTATTTTTAGTGTCTGTACTGACTTATGATTATTGTGATAGCTGCTGTTAAGCTGTTTCTATTAGAGTATCTATAGAAACTAGCAGTATTTTGTAGAAATGTGGGTATTACTAAATTACCTTCTCGTGTAAATGTTTTATTCGAGAGTCAGTTAATATTATAATTCAGGTATGAAAAGTAAAAGTACGCGATTTGGCTCCTATTAGTAAAATACTCTGTTTTTATTATGGTGTTTTATTTATTTATTTTCAAGTCATCAGGCATGAGCAGCTCCCAGATATTGCGTTGCCTTTTATTGACATTTGCTCTGCTGACCTGATTGCAGATCTTATGCCCTCCTTCATCCGTCATGGACCCACTATACCGAGACGCACAGAGGTCCCTCTGCCAGAAATGGTGCCTTCTTCCTACCCTTTGGCACCCAGCCGGGAACCTGTGGTGTCCCGTAACAAGAGTGTCCTCCGTACCCATGTGCAGAAGACTCCTCACGAGGTGGCCCGCACAGAGAGCCACCGCTTATCTGCACCTCCGTACCTGCCTCGCAGTCTGGGAGACATTTCGCATGAGTATGGAGGCTCATCACAGTCCTTCCTTACAGACGTGAGCCCCATGTCTGAGAATGGAGATGCCCGGTATTATTACCCCTCTGAACCTTATTATGAAAACCAGCAACATCAACAGCAGCAGCAGCGCCAGCCAAGGAGAGTCCCAGACCGCTTTCCTGAAGACTATAGATACTACGAGCACAATGAGCACAACTTCCAAAGACATCCCCGACAACATACTCCCCCAGCTCCAAACAGACCCCCTTCAGGTAGATTTTACATTATTTTGTGAAGCTCCCTTTTAACACTGTTCATGTCTTTATTTATATATTTTAAGGGAAGTTTAGTGATAAAAGCAAGAAACACCTAGTTTTAGAAAGTTTATGACTGACATCCCATCAGCAACTCTACAACTTTTAAAATTTCCTCTTGGAGAACTCTTGTCCAACCACACAGAGGCTACTCTGAAAGGAATGCAGGCCACTAGTTGTCAAATTGAAAAGAGCAATTTCATTTCAGTCTTTATTTTACTGCTCTGTGTTGTAAACATTACGATGATGTAAGTGTAATTACATTGAGATTGGGGGGGGCACGGGAATGCTTCTTGTCCTCCTCTTACCATAAAGACACTCTTTATTTTGTGGCTGGCTTGTCAGCGTCATGTATACAGTTCAGTATTATGTCAGGCCTGCCTATCACGTAGCCTTGTTTGGAGTAAAGTTAAACAAGCATTAGAGGCTCTGCATTTTTCACCTCTGTGTTTGCTGAAACTTTCTGCCAGCAAACTAGTAATTTGCACACTGCCCCCAGTCAAATGTCTCAGCCTCAAACTGCTCGCTGGCATGAATCATCCTTGTTACATATGTGCTGATCTCATTATACTTACATTTGACACACAGTGAGGTTTGAGATGCTGCAGCATGTTTGTGTACGAAGCCCAGTCAGTACAATGCCACACTATATGTTATTACAGCGTGGCTCTGTGATGTAGTTGGTCACACATTTGGTTTAAGCTGAAATTATTGTTCAGTGGGGGTGGCATGCTGGCCCATCTACCTGCAGAGACCGTCTGTTGTTGGACAGTGTCCAAAGTATGTTGTACAACCGGTCTGTGGGCTACTCTTGCCTGTCCTTTTGTTGGTCTATCAGGCAGTCGGGTAGAAGCACAAGGTAGCGCCCAAGCCCACACAAGCATCTGTTGGAAAATCTCTGCCAAATCTCTGCCAAATCGGGTATGAAGGTTTTGTGTGGCAACCCCTTGGGAAATAAAAGAGTATATACTGTTTAAGTGGTGTCTTATACTATACTGAAGCCCCACACACCTGTTGTTTAAATCTCCTGTTCGCAAATGGCAGCCAGGTAAAAGAAAGAGGGGTTAGCTGTGGATGAAGTGACAGGCTTTGTCAAGGCTTAACTCTTAATAGGGCACTCATTGAAATACTTGGAAATTCAAGTCAGGTTGTCCTGTTCTGTGACATGATTCTTTGACACAACAGCAGTTTCCCTCTTTCCATAAACAACCTGATCAGACAGCTGCAAAAAAAGGGACGGAATGTTTTTGAGTCAATAAGTGTAGATTTACTGAAAACAAAAAATAACAAATAAATATCTACTAAGAATGGTAAATGGCCTGTACTTTTCATGCCACAAATTTTACTAATTTATGGAAATCCTACATAAAACAACACCTGTCTCAACATGTAGAACAATGTTGCAAACACATAATCTGAGCATTTCATTAATTTACCACTGTTTTAATGTTAGGACCACAGGTGTAGGAGTAGGTAGGGGTGAAGGTTTGGAAGTTTGAAAAGTTCTGGGCCACTGCAGATTTATCAGATGTCACTGTCTGTCACATAGCTTGATCTCATATGCGGTTCCTCACCTGATAAAAGGGGTTGATATGAGACAATTTAGGCTTATTTTGAACTTGTGCAAAAAGCTGCTGAGCTACTAGAGTCCAGGTGTCAAACAGAAATGGCATAAGTTGTCCCTCTGCAAACCCTGAAAGGATGAGCCTGGTATAGTTAATCATATGTTATTTTCTTGTGTGTGATTGATGTTTTCATAAATTATCCCAGACTCTCTCTCTCTCCTTTCCATGTTTTCAGTGGTGTTTTCCCTAACTTGATGTTATCAGTCTACCCACTTTGTTTCATTCAGCCCACCTCACTGTAATCTAAGAAATTCCTGTGATGTTTTGAGCTTTAGGTCTGCTGTGAGCATTTTTTTTTCTGAAGGAAAGGGCAAACATGATGATCATGATGATGAGATGGGGGGTGGTGTAGGAGGAGTGCATTTCTGTGGAGCTCTCACACATTCCTTCCCTTCATTCAGCAGCTGGCAAAGAGCTCCACCTCTGTTGCTGTCACTCTAGCGTAGAATTTATCAGATTGTAGCCGCCATTTCGCTGAGATCCTTTAGCGTTCCCCTGTATTTGGAATTCTTGGTTTCTGCAAGCTCATTTGCTTTGAGTCACGCTCATCCACATCCACACAGCTGTCGACTTGACATTCCTCGCTGACGTTATTCTCCAATAAAAGTACAGGACCCGCTGCATGAACCCTCTCTGCTGTCGGCTCTTACAGCCGTTTGTTCTCGCCCAGTGAAAGGCCCTGTGTGTATGGCTGGCCATGCAGAGCTCTCTGCCTTCCTGTCTAAAAGTATCAACAATCCCATTTCCTACCATTCATCACACAGTGTCACTTAGAATAAGATGGCCCTCTGTCACAACAATCACAGAGTCGAGCAATCTTAGTTTTAAAGTTTAAACTCTGTACTGTCCTCTGCTTTACATGACACTTTCCCACACAGGCAGTTTTTAAGAAATTTCTCCAAATATTTCTTCTTTCCCAGGGGCGCTGTTAGCCAGCAGCTGCTCCTCTGTATGATTGGTCAGACATCTCTGCCTCTCCCTTAGGGTTTCTAAAAAAGAAATGTTTGTTCTTCTCAGCCATAGGTCGAATACAGGCCAAGTCTCTGGGGAACCTGTCCAGTCTGACAGGGGAGGACCTCCCCCTTCCGGCCGGTTGGACCGTTGACTGGACCATCCGTGGCAGGAAGTACTACATCGACCACAACACTAACACTACACACTGGAGCCACCCTCTCGAGAGGGAGGGGCTCCCTCCAGGCTGGGAGAAGGTGGAGTCCGCTGAGTTTGGGGTCTACTATGTGGATCACATAAACAAGAGGGCACAATACCGTCATCCATGTGCTCCAAGGTATGAAGCATTAAAAAACGCTGCTTTTAGTTCTTTAAGCAACTAAAGTTCTACTATTTCTTTACTTAGTAGAAAATTTACCTCATCACAATAGAGATGATGTTTCTTTGTATTCTAGCGTACCTCGTTACGATCAGCCCCCACCACTACCACCTCCCGTGGCCTATCAGCCACGTCCTGCAGAGAGGAACCAGCCAGTCCTCGTGCCAGCTAACCCATACCACACAGCCGAGATCCCAGACTGGCTGCAGGTGTATGCTCGTGCACCACTCAAGTGAGTCTAACTCAGTCTTACCTGACATTTGTCTAGTTAATAGTATTCTGGTCAGTCAGTAATCGGTATATGTACAAACAAAGGGAGGTACTAAAAGGAGGAATTTATGGAAACCACTGGCGGGGGGGAATGCTACCCATAAGTCAAAATTCGGGGTTAGTATCTCAAAATTTCAACTTAATAATTCTAAGTTTCTTATTCTACTTTTTATTTAATCCTGGACATAATTTTTTTTGATAGTAACCAAATTGGCGAGTTATTTTCAAGCTCCTACCAAAAGTGTAGAATCAGTATTTTTTGGTCGTTTTGGTCAATTGACAATACTTATGGAAATGGAAAAGCATGATGTTTATCCTTAACCTAAATATGTAATGTATTTATTGTATAGTGTTTTTTAATACCTCAAAAACATGTATGTTTATTTGTGGAAAACTGCATTCCAAATCGGTGTTTATTTCAGGGTTTGTACATATTGAATAGAGAAGCCCTGAAAAAAATCTTACCAAATAAAAGTATTTTTGTCACAAAGAAGTGACTGATAGATCTTCAAACCAGCCCAAAGGGTAACTTTAAAGGTACAGTGACTCTCCTCTCCTTTACATCAGGTACGACCACATCTTGAAGTGGGAGCTGTTCCAGCTGGCAGACCTGGACACGTACCAGGGAATGCTGAAGCTGCTCTTCATGAAGGAGCTCGAACACATCGTCAAGTCCTATGAGGCGTACCGGCAGGCGCTGCTGTCGGAGGTGGAGGCACGCAAACAGCGGCAACAGTGGTACGCCCAGCAGTCCAACAAGAACTTCATAGGGAACATGTGATGTGTGTGTGCGTGTGTGTGCAGCAGGGACTTCTCAGTGCCACACCTCTCTGAGGTTTCCTCAGTTTGGGAGCGGTCAGAGCTGCCTTTGAAATCATGATTGACTCTTAATTGCCTCTTTACCAAACACATCTGTGCCTTTGCTTGATCCAAATATATCAGCCAGGAGGTTGAGACACATATATGGCCAGGGTGGGGGCCATGTGACACTCTGTTTATGGATGACTGATAGAAACAAAAAAACAAAACACTAGAATGAAGAAAAAATGTGTTGCATCATGGGAAACTGCTTGTGGTTCTATTGAAAGCCACCGACCTGGGAAAATTGCTGTTTGAATTCCTTTTTTAAAGACTGAGAAGCACAGAGTGTGAAAAATCAGCTCTGGGTATTTGTTACAAAAGCATCCTGACATTGTGCCTTTAATAAAACAAAGTGCAGCAGTTTTACGTCTGCTCATATCGTGTATACGCCAGCTACTCCGTCATTTTTTCCTGTGGGAGAAAGCGACAGGCAGCTTTTTCTAATTTGACTTCATGGCTTCTTTCCTTTGCTCTGTTACTGTCATAAACTGAAACCACACAAAGAAAGTGTACATTGTTCCTTTTTTTATGACATACTTTTAAGACAATCCACCAAAACCTTAACAGATATATAATTTTACATTTTTCTTTTTTGATTGATGAAGCATCAGATTTGATGTGGTGGTTTGAGCGTCTCTCGGCATTATTGTTCGTCAGGAAAATTCACGTTTTTGTGCATTTAATTAAACACAAATAAGCTACTGGAACTTTTTTTTAAAGAAGTCACATTCATTTTGCCAAAAACTTTACTTTCCCTTTGTTTCAGTTTTTCATGCTTTATGTTTATGGCCTGACATCTTGCTTCACTGATATAACAGAAGTCCAGGTTCTTGGACACATATTCTACTGATCACTAATCAGCTTTTATCTCCTCTTAAGATACTCAGAAATGTTTTCTTACTTTTTTTTTGTCTACTGGAGACCAGTGATAATGTGTTATTCTCAGTATATAAAATGTTTAAGGAGTCCTGTGTATCAGAGGAACCTAAACATTTCTGAATGTCCTAATTGGGAGCAGTGGAATAGGTTTGTACAGAACATTGGGCTTCTCTTTGGGCCTCTATCACATCGCCTCAGAACAATGTCTACAGTTTGTTCATACCTGATTTTGTGAATTGCAATTACAGGACATAAGCAATAAAGTCTGCAGTGAAGAAAAATACACGTATGGATGTACAGTTGTTGCCTCCTGCTGCTTGCCGGTCTTCCCACAGTGTTTTATAATTGCAGAGCCATTTAAAACACTGCCGGTACGCCTCGTAGGACTTGTATTTAAAACATTTCTGATTGTAAGAAAACTCAAGTCTAGATTTCATTAATTTGGTCCATCTTTATTAGGTCTTTTCTTTGCAACTGAATTTTTTTTGCAATGCGTGTGCTGAAAACTAAGCAGAGTCAATTTGAAGGAGCTCACAAAAAAAGGTTGATTCATTTGACCTTTCAGTCCTCCCACCACATTGAGAGGTGATGCTTTAGGAATGAAAGAAAAGCTCTGTCTCACAGACGAGATATTCCAACACAGTGTAAACAAATACTGTTCTTCTGACTTCTTAATGGACACAACACCCAAAAACATAGTCATGAAATAGAAAGGGATTTCAGAACATCACGAATCTTAAACTGGTCTTGGATGGTTCTTTGTGTGAAGGCCTCGCTGATGTTGATTATAGATTGTGGAAGACTCTAGAAGCCACTCTGCTGCAGTGCCTTTAAATTTTCAACCCTTGAGGTCGAACCTCACTATAAACTTGCTAAATATGCATGACAGTGTTCCTGTACGGTTGGTGAGCAGATCTAAATGGGAGGGGGGAAGAAAAAGAAAAAAGACATAGAAAAGTTTTGCTGCAGCTTTGTATGTGATGCAGACATTTTACAGCGCAGTGACTCAAGGAGTTAAAACAGTGACCGCAGTTGTACAAATATACAGTAACAGTCTACCAAGCCGAAGTATTCAAACACCAAAAAAGAGCCATCACCGATACAAGCCTTTTGTTTAAAAATGCAAGCTGTTGTGGAAACACGAAAAGCCTCTTTCACCATGCAGCAGTTTTGCACAGATGATTCGGTTTAAGTGTGAGAAGATGATGAAAGAGATGTGGAATGAGGCTCCGTTTCCAAAGCAGGCCTGTCGCCACGCCTAATAGCATCTAGCTTTGATTCCCCCGGTGGCCACAGAATAGCTACATTCCTCGGATTTGCTCGAACATTCAGTGAAACACACAACAATGGCTTCGGCAGCCCCCGCCCCCCCAACTACATCACAATGGAAACCTAACCTTGCTCTTTCCTCCCAAACCTCAAAAGCCAAACGCACATATAACGATCACTGGGATGATGCGTGATTACAAAACTGCAAGCAGACTATAAAGTGAGATAATGTCGGCTATGTTATGTAAACTTTTGTCTCTCCCACCAGTGCCGTAGCACACAGATACACCAAACCCTAAAACTAACTCGTGTGCCATGGAGTGTCTGCATGTAGCCAGGCTGCAGCAGGTGAGAAATCTTTTTTTTCTCTTTTTTTTTTTACATGTTATGGCACAATACCAGTTAGTCACAACCATTCAGCTATTTTTTTATAAAGTATACCTGCATTTAGAGCTTAAAGATGACAGACATTAACCACTTACCATGCTGATGATGTTTGTAACGCCTCATTATTTAATATACAGTACATATTTTGTCTTTCAAACATTGCAGGTCATAGATATTGTTCCTTATAAACAACACTAAAACTTCAAAGAACAGAACAATTGTCACAAATGGGGGTTTCACAGATTTGAATATACTTTAAAAATCATTGTCAGTGACGAATGATGGAGAAAAAAATAAAAATAAACGCTCGATGAGAAATAAGCAGCAGTCTCCTCCAGCAGAGTGCCCGCGGTATTTGTACAGGTGTGTTTGCTTCACGAACTAAAGGTGAAAGACCATGACACATTGCATCCAATGCTTAGAAGCAGCCACCCACTGAGGAGATGCTCTCGGCATATGCATGAACATTAAACAGTCCGTTATAAGGGTTAAAGAAGTGAACGACCAGTAGTGGCTTGCTGCAGCAGCCAGTACCAGAGTTAAAGAGTGCCTGATGGATGAGGGCATTCATCTGCCTTCCTCCTCCTCCGCTTCCTCCCTCGGTCCATCACGAGGAAATCTCTGACATGTTCTGTCTTTGAACTAATCAGTCCCTCTTCTTGTCCTGCTCCTCAGCCACCTCCTCCACCTGATGCCCGGGGAAGGCGTGGTGATACAGGTGCCTATGATTGGCTGCTACATTATACAGCTTGTAGAGAGCCTATGGAGAGAACATGGAGCTGGTTAGTTATTTATCTTATGGATTACTTTTGCAGGAAACACCAGAGTTACATTTTCACACATACACAAGATCACGACAACAAAGTCCATTCATTCATTTACCCATCATGCATGAACATGCTTATAGTATTAGAAAGCTGGTAAAGCTTATATTTCTAATATAAGCTGGTAAAGCTAAAGCTATGCACACATATTTTGTACAATGATCAGTGCATATCAAGTGGTTTATCACTGCATCTGTATACTTTTAGAAACAGAAACCGGGAGCTGGGATTTGGGTTTCTTCTTTAATCTAGTCATATGGATTAGAAGCATTTCAATACTGATGTTTTTTTGACTTCCTTTGTACCTTTGTAGACCTGAAAACAAGTTATTCTTATATAACTTATTCACTCTGTTTGCTCTCTTTATTTCCACACTGCTGAAACATGCACAGCAGGCTTCCAGTGGCTACTTTTATCAGTTTTCTTCATTCATATTTGATTTGAAACACTAAATCAGCTGCTTCATAAATGTTACATCTGCTGATTCTGACAACAAAAAATGGAAGGAGAAAGTAAGCTCCCTGAGAGCTGTTGTAAACCAGCTTGATTTAAGCCTGATTTAATAAGCTTAAAATGGGAAATCAGGGAGCACTCAGTTGATGTCTATACACAGCCCACTGTTTACATATAAAATTTAAACTTTAGGTCATTTTTCAGGACAATCCGAGTATATTTTCTGCACAAAATATGAAAACAAACTCAATTTGAATTTGATTAACACGTCATTCACAATCATTCACAACTAAAAAGGCTATAGAAGGTTAAAGATATGTAATATAATCTGCTTTAAAGTCAAATGCCATGGATTTATGAGTCTCGGCTTTTTCAGTCCTGGGCACATTTTGTTTCAGAAATTTAGACCAGGAAGGGAAGCAGTCTGTTTGGAAAAAGCTTTGTTTGCATCGGGCCAACGGCATTAAAAACTGCCCTATTACCATAAAAATAGGCCTTTCATCAAAGTGCTGATCGGCCTAATAATAACTATTATTCATAGAGTAATATAACAATGCAAATTTTGATCCAAGAGGGAAATCATCTGAAATCTTAATTTGAAAATATCTTCAGCAACTGTTTAAACTATGTATAGAAGAGCCCAATATGATTTCAACCATCAAAGCTGAAAGCAACCTGTTCATCAACAGTATCAAATCTCTTAGAGTGGAGAGGAGAGCAGAGGCCGTGATATCTGCTAAACTGAGATGGTTTACTGTAACAGAAAAATCAGGCGTTCATACTATTCATCATAACAGTCAAATAAAGTCATTAAAAATTAAGACAGAGAATTTTTAATTCATAAAGCAGCCTTAAGGTGTGAATTGAGGTGTCTTCATTCAGGGAACATAAGGCTGCACAAGAGGAAATTTAACTGTAGCTCAGATAATTTGAGCAGAACTTGAGTTTGATGACAACAATCTCATAGAAATGCACCAGTAGCAATGTGTTCTTGTTAATACTTCCAATTGATTTGCTCCTCTTACCTCGTTTGTGCTCCCCTGCAGAGGCGTTAAAAGAAACAAACATACAGTGTGAGCACATGTAGTGAACATGTAACACAAACAGCACATACAGATTCTTCGTTAACAGTGCACAATTGTTGCTCTTAGGCTTGTAGGGATTTGTTGCCGCCACTAATAAAGGAGGTTTTTGCCCCCTAGTGGTTTAAAGACACTCTTTCATTTCTAACAGATGTGGATGGATACTGTGTACTGTATTTGTCTTTAATGGCTAATTTTAAAGCAAGAAAGCCATATTTTCATATTAAAATAAAGTAAATGTGAACAGATAAAAGAAAAGGTAATGATTAATAATTATTAATTATTTTTACCAGTGACTCTGGTTTCATATGTTTTTCCTCAGTCTTCATCCTTTGTAACAGCTAGAGCAGCTAGCACACAACCATGTGTTTTATTGCTAATAGCAAATCTCATATCTTTTGTGCTGCTGTTAAAGGCTAAAGATGTGAACGTTTCCCTTCTAAACCATGAGGTAATTTAATGACACACATCAGTGAAGTTGATTCAAAACACACTTTAACTAAAATACAGCAAAAGTTCAAAGTGTTCTGATAAAGTGGGGATATGGCATGACCTTTAAAGTGTCTGCTTATTTTTATTTGTTCTCTAAATAGGGTCAAAAACATTAAATCACTAGAGATTATTAGCTTATTTTAACCTTCTGATCCCCTAGTCTGCTGATATACTGCAGTTCACAGGAAAGGAGCTGATATGCATTATTATTTTAGTTTGTTAAAAATTTCTATGCTTATTTGGATGAAATTGCTCTTTAGTGTTTGTTTACAGTACAGCTTCAGATCCAGATGTCCAGCAGCAGCCTGTATTCAGTTTGAATATTGCTATAAACTGCTATGGATCCATTTATGTCTTTTATTTACTGTGACATTTAAATTCACCCAATAAAGCTGTAGCTTCTGCTTTCCCACATTCATTGATGAAGATTTCACATAATTAAGCAGTGTGTTGTCCCACTTGCTCTTATAATACTACAAATCTATTCTCTACTCGTAAAAGTGGGGTACATGCTGCTCTCGGCTGCATCTGCATAAAGGGAGGGTTTGTACAATAATGCTACTGTCAGTGCTTGATGATTTGGTGGATTGCCTCAATCTGATTAAGAGACTGAAATAATTTTGTGCATGTTTTTCATCTTATCTGCTTTGCCACAAATGGTTCATTAAATTCTTTAATGACAGAGTCTTGTCTCGGGTTTGATAACTAAAGGCTCCACCCTAAGACAGGTGGAATATATATTAAAATCTTTGATTATTCACTCTGAAATATTCTTAGACAGTTTGCTTTTGAGGGTAACATTGTGATGTTTATCCAGTTGAATTGAGGTTTGCAAATGTGAAAAGGGTTGATTACATCTGGAAACATCATATTCCATTAACATTACAGGACACTGTAAGGACATTCTGTTTGGGAGTCGAGCCCCCGTAAAAGTTTGAACCTACAATCGTCCCTAAACTAATCAAACCGCAAGAGATACCAGACCTGATAACAGTATAAGTGCTCAAAACCTGAATGCATGTGATGATTTTCACTCACCTGACATCTTTTCAATACCAAACAAATCGTTCTCCTTTTTTCTTACTTTTATAAGTTGTGCAAAGTCTAAGCAGCCACCATTACCATCTAACTACTGATAAGTTAGACAGGTTATTCTTTTTATTTACCTGGTCCCACAGCGCACCAGCAACCTGGTCAATGACGGCACCGAGTTCTCGATATTCCCCAGAGTATCGGATGTAAGCCCAGGTGCACAGAGTGATCAGTGCCAGGCCGAGGATCATGTTGCACAAGCTGGCAATGATGTCCACGCCCACAAAGCCTGTGATACCCGCGGCTACGTACATGACAAAGATGACCACGAACAGTGTGGCCGGCGTGCGGGCTGCGTGGAAAATGTTCTTGGAGTCATTGTGCTTGATGTACTGGACGAACACCTCGTCGATCTCTCCCTCCAGCTGCTGCAGGTAGCGCCGGCTGAACTCTTCACCTCCCATCTTCTTCACACCCTTAAACACCTGCAGCGCCTCCTCTCTGATGGCGCTGTGTCGGGCTTGCAGCTCACTGGGGGCGAGGAAAGGCCGATCACCTCCACAGACCTGTGAGAAGTGACAGCAGTGAGTCGGTGAAGTCACTTGGTAGCTACTGGACATTCACTTACAAATCTGTTTTCACCTACCTCCTCCATTTTCTTGTTGTACAGATCTTTTGCAGCTGCAACAGCTGCTAAATTATTTGCCTCAGCTGTGGCCTGAGGGGAAGCAAATGGAAATATCATGTAAGGATCAATGTCAGCAACCAGAAATTAACAGTATGGATAAGCTTACAGCAGTGATCAGAGGTTTACGTCCACTCATCATTGATTTTCATGGTTATTTGGGGCTTTTAAGGATTTCTTTGAACTCTTCTTATATTATTATTAGATTCAGGCTCAAATATATACATACATCTAAGCTCATATTTTGTAGTATTTTTAGTAGCCATCAACAACCTTCTGGCATAATTATGGCTGGATATTTGACCACAGCCCTGGCTTTTAAGCATAGTCAACAAATTTTCACTAAGGTTGAGGTTGGGGCTTTGGGAAGGCCATTTCATAACTTTTGATGTGTGTTTAGGAACATTGTCTCATAAGTTTCCTCTAGCTGTTGATCTGAGACAAAGTTGAAGAATTTGGAGATAATCCTCCTCCTTTATTCCATCCACTTTGTGCAATGTACCAGTACCACTAGCAGCAAAACAGAGCATGATGCTAGCACCACCATGTTGAACAGCTTGTACAGTGTTCTTAAGTTTGAAGGCTTGAGCCTCGGTGGTTCCTGCGTTGTTCCTGAAAATCCTAATGAAGTTCCTCTCATGTAGGGGCAAGTTTGGGTTTTCTTCCAGACCTTAGCAAAGTGGTGACACATTTGTTTGAACTGATTATCTTGGAACCTGCAGTTGTTTAGAAATGGCTCCAAGAGATCTTCCTAACTTATCTAACTCTACATTTCTACTTCTTGGATCTTCATTGAGTTCCTTGGAGTTTCCCATTGTTCTGAGTATTGATCAATCCAATGATTGCTGTCAAACAAATTCTTTTTATGCGGCAAAGACAAACTACCAGTTGCTGTCAATCATGATCATTGATGAAAAGTTAACAGACCTCGCTGTCACAGTTTAAAATACTGCGAGATCAATTACAAGACTAAAGTAACTGTAAATATATATTTCAACATGCATGTATACTTTTGACTCTCTGTGGAGTAGAGAAAATCCAAAAATTACAGTAATTAAATTTAAAATTGTGCACTTGGTTTTTGTTATTTAAAGTCATTAAGGATATATGCCATCCAATCATCCTATCCTGAAAAAAAAAACAGTTCAAAGAAACCATTATAATCTCCAAATTACCATTAAAATAATGTCCAGATGAGTGTATGTAAACCTCTGACCATAGGTGTATCTTGAGTGCAAAGCTTTATTGTATGTTAGCAAAATAATCATTAAAAATATACCTGTAGCATTGACTTTGGATGTGGCAGCTCCTCGCCTTGGTAAATTTTGATGTAAGCCTACAAATACAAATGAAAAAGTTAATTTGTTACATTTGATCAGTCATATGCGGAAATATGGCACTTTAAATAAAGAAAGGACAGAGTCTGGTTGTTGTGCACATCACCACGATGCTTTGTTCTAACCTTGAAATACTCCAGCAGGCCTCTGCACGTGATTTTGCTGCCGTTGATCTCCTTCACATCGATGTTGCGAGGACTGAGGAGCCAGGGGACCAAGACCGTCAGGTTGTTTATAAACTCACCATCAATCTCTAGACAGAGAGGACAACGACTGGTGAGTGTGTACAGCATGGCAAAGTCACTCACTGACAGCAGAAGCCTTCTTTGGGACAAAATGCAAGACCCCAAAAAAACCTGCCCAGCAAGGCCTCGACGAGCATTAGAAAAACCTCCAGAGCCCTCATATCTCAATCTGAGCATTTTCAAGATATATCTAAACATGTCTGATCTATAGAGGCCCCACCAGCATCTTTTAAGACCTAATATCCTGATCGCAGATATCGCAGGACAGACCGAGAGGTTCCATGTCATGATTGAAGTGAGGGAACTAAACAATATTAGGTGTTCAAAACTAGAAGTACATTTGCAGAGTGCATCCTCCGCCAAGGTTAATGTCCAATGCTGATGCAGTATTTCAAATTTTATGGGGTCTTCTTTTGCCCGAGCGTCACCTCCTCACCAAGTTCCAAGAAATTTGGCTGCGAAGTTTTTCCCAAGCCTTTCACAAACAATACTATACCTGAATGAAAGGTGCATATGGTGTAAGTGAGCAATGAAGAAAATGTACCTTTGATTCTCCCATCAAAGTGTGGGTTGGTGGCCACTTTGAGGCCAGGGTGAGGCATCAGGAAGCAGGAGATGTTGGTGAAGCAGGAGTGGATGTGTTTCCGCACATTCTGCAGCTCTTCATGCTGGTTCTCTGAGATCTGGACCGCAAACACGAAGACAACCACCAAGTTTAAGATGTGCTTTGGTTAAGCTAGTCTCAGCAGCCGTAAGCAACCACATCACTGCAAAGGCTGCACAGGAAACTGATGTGACAGGACTGAAAGTGGTGTGACCTTCTATCTCAGTAACATCTGTGATGTCTGACCTTAAGTCTCTTCTCGAGGAACTTCATGCCGCCTTCCTGTCCATAGGGAAACTCATATGGAAAACTCCAGTCTCGAACCAGGAAAATCATGGACTAGAAAGGAAATTATAATTCTTGTGTTATAAAGTGGGCTCACACACTCAAATAATTTTGAGACATAAAAATGTGTTAATAGAAATACTAAATATATTTCCTTTAAATAGAAAATACCTGGAATGGTTTCAGGAAAGTCTCCTCCATAGCTAGTCTTCCATACTCAGTGAAAAGCTGAAATAAAGTAACAATATTGTAACAAGTAATTTGAAGAACTAATGTGTGAGGATGATAATTCTGATATTAATATATAAACAAGTCGAAGGAGTTGTAGTACTGTGCAAAAGTCTTGAACCACACCCAATTTATTTATATTTTGCTAGGAAAAAATGGAAATAGCTCCAGTTATTGAAACATGTGAAACCATATATGAAAACAGTTTATAAGGCATAAACAAAGCTCCTCTTTGGATTGTGGCCACCTTTTATTATGTCTTGTTTCAAGATAATCCCACACTGCTTCAATAATATTGAGGTGGGGAAACCAATCTACAACTTGCAGTGTTTCATTGTATTTTTTTCTTTCGAGGTATGCTTTTGCTGCATTGACAGTGTGTTTGTGTTTGATCCTTTTCATTGTTAAAAAATAATCTGAAAGAAGAGTATGGTAGACATAGGAAGAGATGGAGGAAGATGTGGCAAACCTAAAGGGACAAGCCAAAAGAAGAAGTCATGTTCAAAATTAAGACCTGCTGCCACTGATTTTCAGTCCAGTTCTTGTGTAATCTGGCCTACACCAGTCCTTTCACTTGGTTTCCCTTCCTTATAAATGGCTTCAGCAGCCTCCCTTCCACTGAGACCATTTCTGATAAGGCTTTAGTAAACAGTAGATGTACCAACTGAAGGGTCAGATGCATCTGTATAGTCCAGTGTCAGATCTTTGCTGGGTTCTTTTTTTCTGGTTTCTTAAGTTCACGACTTTCAGATACTGTTCACGTGCTGTAGATGGTTTATTTTAGACCTTTCATTTCTTTTTTTGTCCTCCGCTTGTTCAGTTTCCTCAAATTTTTAAGGACATACAGCACACCATGCTGAGATATGACATGCTCATACTTTGAGCTATTTGCTCTTTTTATGCTTAAATGATTCATAGGTCAGTGTTAAGTGGTTTATCGAGCAAAACAAAAAAACATTCCTGTGAAAACGGTCAGACACAACAACTAGACTGAAAATGAGTAAAAAGCAGCCAAAGTCCAAAAAGAAAAAGAAACTTTAAAAGACTGTCAGAAAGCCTGGAGAACTATTGATCAAGACCACTTTAAAATATATAAGAAGGTCTGGTGAAACGAAAGGAGGGGGGTAGCTGAGGACTTTAGTGCAGTACTGTATTTCCCTGTAATAACTGAAAGGCAATTTTACCTGCAAGTGCTGAAGGTCGTCCTCTTGCACATTCTGTGAGATGTTGTAAACCTGAGAGAGGCCATTGAGTTAGAGGGTTATTTTCTTTAAACATGTACAACTTGAAGAATGTGGTAAATTTGTCCAGGTTAAATTATTGACCAAATAGTCCATTAGGCATTGAGGAACAAACGGGACTAGCAGGCATAATATGTAACACCTGTGTCTTAGTTTGGTGTGCTAGCATGGAAACCTTTGTTATAAATCTGAGCTTGTTACAAACAGAGGAACTATTTTATTTCCAAAACAAGCATGCAGCTAATTAACATTAGACCTCCGCCGAAAGAGGAAACAGGGTAGGGACAGATGGGCCATTTCTGCTGAACAATGATGCAGTTGGCAGGTGTGCTTGAGTAGAAAGAAAAGAACTAGTTTTGGAGACTTATCACCCAAAACTAGACGTCAGTCTTGTGGTGGCGCTATAGGAAAACTTCTAGGGTCATTAACATCTCTAAAGAATTTCATGACAGTTTTATTTAAAAAAAAAATCATCACTAAGATAGTCCATCCCAAACAAACTTCAAAGTACATGCATGCATTTTTACAAATACTTAGTCTTTTCTAAAGCTAAGCTGGATCAGATGACTGAAGGTCACTGCACCTGCATGGAGCTTATCATGGTGCTCAAGGCGAACACAGTGGCTGAATCCCTCAGCGTCGACTGGCTGTCAAATGTGCCTTGCGTGTCCATTAGCAGCACAGCAACCTGTGTGAGGAGACAGATGAACGCATTCACCTTTGCTGCAGGAGTCAATATGTTCGCCGTGGATGTGCTGTACTGAGGAAAGTGAGTTTTAATACAGCGTGTGGAGTGTTTACACTCCAGAGAACAGAAAGTGCCTAAAGCAACCATTCATGTTCAGCAGCTCGTTTTGAATGAAACTAAAAAGAACGACCAACCTTTGATGCAAAATGTTAGAAACATTTGGCTGATGCAGGTATAAAAAATGTCCTAAACCACAAAAGACTCCTTTCAAGTTATCCAACCAAAGCTGCAGCTACGACTGTGAAGGTGAGAAGCTTTAAGACGACCTGTTGCCAGGCTCATTGAGAATATAAAGGTGTCACTGTAAAGAGGTTAAACAAGTATATGTGTGATATTTAATTAAGCGCTCAATTGCACTTTAGCCTACTTGTCAAGTCGTGGGATGAAATACAGTCTCACCTTTCTTCCGTCTGGTTTGTCCACCAGAAAGACCTCGCTCCAGATCTGGATCCCAGTGGTCTCCCTCTCTGAGCCGCCCCTCCAGGAGAAGCCGGTCAGAGGTTCTTCTGGATTGCCGAGCCAGTTTTCAGACGCCTGAGCACCAACAGATCACATGTTAGGCTAACAGGTCATTTTACCCTCAGTGGCTTTGAAATATTGCTCTTTTTTTTTTTTTTTTAATTTGATCTGCTGCTTGGAAAAAAGAAGGTATAAATAGGATAAAGGAAGATAAAGAAATGCATAGCCATTTTATTCCAAGATTACTGTACATAAGCAGGTTGGTGCATGCATGTAGTAATATAATATCATAAATATTCTTCTTTTTTTGCCAGTTCCTTTGCTATATTTCAATTTTTTTATGTGCTACATCAACTCACAAGCTAAATCGGGAACTTTTCCACCAGCACGACTGAGCCGATTCACGCACACAGACTGTATGATCTATACCACGCAGACTGGAGTAATGCTTTTGCAGAGACTTACATGGTTGTACATGTAACGCAGCATAAAGTCCATGAGGAAAGACTTGCCCTTCCGGAAAGCCCCGGCCACGGAGATGGCCACCACCTCACGATCTCTGACCTCCTCAGACAGCAGGATGCGACTCAGCGCCGCCTCATCCAGCTCAAAGGTGTGGTCATCTTTGACCAGCAGCACTTGGATGGGCCGAGCTCGTCCGTCTGGCTCCTCCTCCTCTGAGCTCCAATCATAGACATTTTTATCACTGAGGGACCCTGGAAGAGAAGACAGTCGTGGGAAATCATAAAACCTGAAGCAAGAAAACAGCATTAACATTACAGTCAAACACAGAGATGGAGGCAAAATGTTTTATTTAAAGAATTTATTGTGTCAATGAAACACCAACTAAAATGTTGTTGTGTGAGTTACTGAACAGCGAGAACGTCTTCACAGTGATGATAAGCGCACTTAGCAGTCCATTAAGTGAGGAAACAGGAAAGTTGAGTCCATTACTCCTTCCTGTTTCAGCTCCAGATCAATAGCATGGCCTGCAAGCTTGTTAATAATATTCCTAATGAATCAGGCCACACTCTTTTTATCGAATGAGATCATGTGCATTCAGAGGTTTTTTCCATGCAATGACTCAGTGTCTTTCCAGTCTCTGCTGTCTCATGTACAGTGTAAGGGCTAAATGGGCTTCCTGCAATGATTGGAGGCTTTCCGAGCTCCCAAATTCCCCACACTGTAATGTGTGTTTACTGAAGACGAAACAAAGTCCAAACACACACCACTAATTCCAGTCACTGCAGCTGTGGTGTTAATTTTGAGCTTTCAATGCAAATCAAAGCATGGATACAACTCTTTAAAAAAGCAGCAGTGACAGATTAAGGAGTAGCAGACAAAATTTTAAGGATGTGTTAAATGATTAATAAAGGGTGCCAAGAATGCACGGTGAATAATTCAGCAAGGAATCATCCAAGGTTTCGTCTCAGGCTTGAAGGGGACTATCGGGGTGGATTCACATCTCTTGCAATGGCCTCTTCAACCAGGCCTGGCATCATGAGCCTGCCTGGTTAACCTGATCGTGTTCCTCTGCTGCTGCTGTTGCTCTTAAAACAGCCAAAGACGTCAGAAGCGGTCTGCTCAAAGTGGGTCAGCCCAGATAAACTCTCTGATGACAAACAGCAGCATTTCACCCTTTCCCCCCTCACTCCTAATGCAGTCATTCAGCCCCTTCCTTCCCCTTGCAGGCCTGAATTTATAGTTAACACAGAGCATAGCGTGATGTCAGTGACAATCACCAACAGTGATGATGGCATTAACGGTCAGGGTGCAGATGGTGGTCCTGAGGACGATGAGAGGCTATCTTCTGATGCAATATTACATAATTGTATGCCAGATGCACCACGTACAATCACGAGAAGCTCACTGTGATAAACAAAATACACCAGAAGCTGGTTTTCAGGCCTCTTAGGGAGGTCCAGAGAGCACTAACAGACATTTCCCTACGCGCTGATTACTGAATAAAAATATAATATGTCTTAGAAATACAGGTCTGTGCTTGCTTATGCCTGATTAGACAATATTCCTGCAGAGACTCACAAAAGCACGTATTTCTCACGATAAATGGCGTCATGTATTGCTGCATTCAAATAAATAAACACTGGTCATGATACGGTCAAAACGAAACCAAGCCTTTCATCATGGAGTCTAAGATAAACATCTTACTGGCTTACACCCTCTCCTCCTCGGCAGGGAGGATAAAAAACGGTTTGTGCCGTCAAGAAAAGCAATGAAATATGAAATACTGTACGTACACTCACCCCAGCTGTCTCTTTCTGGACGGTGTTTCGCCATAATACTGTCCTTATATCCCTTTGATTGTGGGTTACTGAGCGACCCTAGTCGGTAGTCATGAGTGTATATCGTGGGCTGGGAGAATGCCCTGGCTCCACCAAAACGATGCTCGTCTCGCAGGAGGATGATGGAGCTTTTATTCTCAATGCGATGCAGCCATGCTGTATCTCGCTAGGGGGCGCAGTTCTAAAGCAGCAGCTTGAGGCATGGGACGACAGCTGCAGTTCAGCTTATATTGCAATGTCTACAGAAAAGAATGATTAACGATTATGTGCTTGAAAGTGCGACCAGAAACGCATTTCTTTGTCGCTGCCTTCACTTGAAATTTTAGCTTCTACCGGCAGGTGGCGGTAATTACACAGAGGTTGAAAGGTATGCCCCCTTCATGTGCGCTTTTGTAAAAATGTAAATTCCAAATGGGTAAAGCAGTAGTCAGTATGTTGTTAAAATACTACATTCAATAAATAAATAAATACAAATTCCCCTCTTTATTGAACTGTTACTATACGTTGAACTGAACTGTAACTTTATGAAAAGAAAACATCAACTCCTTAAAACAATTACCCATATCATATTCTAACACATGGATAAATATTATTGCCTTAAAATAAACCACTTTCATGTTGGGTAATAAAGGAAATTACAGATATCTGGTTTTAGACCTACTGATATCAGATAATTATTTCACTTAAATTGTATTAAAAAAAAAAAAAGAATAACCTAAAATATTACTATAATCATACATCAAAAAAATTCAGACCTTTTTCCACCAACCCTTTGAAAAATAAAGATATTCTCTTATTTAGAATATTTTTATTATTCCTGATTGTATTTTGTGGCATGAAATTATGCTTGTAAAGCATTTTCAAATACAGTAATACCTGCAAATGATAACTTTAAGGGGTCATAATTACATCTCAACAGAAATTTTATTCATCCAACTTTTTTTGAAAAGATATGCTGAGATACTAAACCATAACTACATCAAAAACGAGCCCATAAATCAAAATTTGGTTCGAATAGATAATAAAGAAAAGGTACTATTTTAAAAATGAGACGTCTAGATACATTTCATGTGCTTTGAATGCCCTTTATATTTTTATTTCTTTATTACAAATCGAATACTTTTGTTATATTATTAACGATGTAATAAATACGTGATTGTGGTTAGATTATTTTCCGTGATGCACTCGAATGCAGCAGCGTCCAATAACTGCGACTCCACAAAGATTAGTAACACACTGTTGCTTTTAAGGGAGCGTGTTATTTCAGTAAATCCAACAGTTTATTGTTTATGTAGTCTAACGTTAGTATTCTACCCATGAGCCCGAGGCTAATCTAAAACTGTCAGCCGAGGGAAATGACATGGCAACGGCAAAACTTAACGCTGGCTTGCGGGGATTTGAAGTCGACCCTGTCGCTTTTTCTCTGAAGGAGTGAACTGCAGCAGCAGCAGGACCAGCAAGCGAGTGAAGTTTACTACTGTTCCCTCGATAACAAAAGAGGGGGACCGCCTTTGTTTGTTTGTTTTTGGATAACTATTCGACGCCATCGCACAGTTAAAAGCCTGAAAACGATTCGGAGTTCAAGACATGCTCCCGCCGTGTTTGTGTTGTTGAAGGTATACACTGTTGAAGTTAAAGCCAGCCGAGAAGCTAACTTTAGCCAGTTAGCTAGCGTTAGCTGACCCGCCCGGATGCTAAGCCTCTCACCGGCTCTGGCTAATTGCTGGAATGACCACAACCTGCATGTTAATACCGTTATAATAGTCACTGCTTTTAAATGCTTGTCTCTTTATTACTTTTGAGGAGTAGTTGGCGGTAAATTAGTTAGTGCTTGCGTGACAGATGTCAAAGCTAAGCTCGTCCAGGGTTATTAATAGAGATTAATACTCGCTGTTTTTCTTTTGTGCACTTTTCCCCAAAAAACTTTCCACCTTTCAGGACATGGACAACAGGGACGGGCAGTCTGAGTAACACTGACTCAAAACCATTGTTGCATCAGATCATCGACACCACCGTTGGTCAGTCCAAATAAATGTAAAGGCATCTCTGGGTCAAGGTACCATGGATATCTTTACCCGACCAAGCAATGAAATCCAAAGGAGGAACCCTCAGCATGACTTTGAACTCATTCAGAGGGTTGGAAGTGGCACATATGGAGACGTGTATAAGGTACAGTGATGTTCCCACAGTCTATCATTAGAGCTAGAGATAACATAACCCACCACATCATGACTAATCAGGCTGTCGCTGTAATTTAAGCCAGAGTGGTGTTTGCTTTGTAAGCCATGATAACATGTGGCAAACACATTGACAGGAGCTTTTGAGTGAGAGCCAGGTTGTGCATCCATTCATGCGCCAAACATTGCATATGGTGGCGCTTACTGTTTTTTACTTTGTTATCTTATTTTATTGGTTGGATCAGTTTGTTACCTGTATTTTCCTGCTTGTGGAGGCAGTGTTGCTAAACCAGTTTGACTGTTGTGCTCAGGTCGTTGCTTGTATCTTCTTGTTAGTTTGCTCTACCACTTTTGGTGGAGACAATGCAACATACATCAGAAATACATTCACCACTTACTTCAATAGGTACACCTGTTTAGCTGCTTGCTAACTGAATATGTCATTAGAGAGTCACATGGGAGTAACTCAACAGATAGGCATGTGGACATGGTCAAGATGGCCTGCTGAAGTTCAATTTGAACATCAGAATGAGGAAGAAATAAAGGTGATTTAAGTGACTTTGAATGTGGTTGTTGGTGTCAGATGGATAGTCTGAGTATTTTTGAAACTCTTTATCTACTGGGATTTTCCACCACACTATCATTGGTTGGCTTTACAGATAATATCTGAAAAAGACAAAAAGTGCCCAGTGAGCAGCAGGGGAAAATGCCTTGTTGATCCCAGATATCAGAAGAGAATGGCCAAAATGCTTTAGGCTAATAGAAGGGCAAGAGTAACTCAAATAACCACTCGTTCAGCATACCTCGTTATACAGAAGTATGCAGAAGAGCATCTCTGAATGCATAACATGTCTAACCTTGAACCAGATGGGCTACACCAGCTTATGTTGTAAATTGCCCTTACTTAGTGTACAGTCTCTTATTTCTTATTTTTTATTTGCATTTTCCATCTGCCTGTCACTTTGCTGCTGGAAGACTACAGTTTCCCCCAGTCAGGGTCCATAAAGGATATTTCTATTCTATTCTATTGTTCTTTGAAATGCGGTGGAACAGGAGATTCACATCATGGATGTGCACGTGACAAATGTGCAGCAACTGTGTGATACTATCTGTTAATATGGGCCAAAGGAATGTTTTGACCACCTTGTTGAATCTGTGCTGTGAAGATTTAAAGCAGTTCTGAAAGCGAAAGTGGCTCCAGGACAGTACAAGGACGTACCTAATAAAGTGGTCAGTTACAGTACATTGTGTGATGCATAACTTTTCAGAATAAGAGTTCAGCTGTCAAATTTGTGTTTAGTTTTTGGACATGGATATAGAAAGACTGTCAGCAATAACATATGATTATTTGGTTCCTTTTTCTCACTTGCATATGCGCTGTATTTATTTTGCAGCTTTTTGTGAGACAGTCTAGTTTCGTAAGTTTTTCTTTTTGGGGTTTTTCCCTTTTTTGTGGAAAAACTGGGCAAATAGTCTTGAGTCTACAGTCTTTTATTGCAGTTAAAACCAGAGGTCCAAAGTAAGAAAGAGTAGAGAGAGAGTAATTGACTGTTCGGGTGATTTGTTACCATGTTCTTCTTGAAAAATGGCAAAGCTTTACTTGTTCCAGCTGCACATTTATGAGGATTTGCTCCTTTTCTTTGTCAGATTGTTGTGAATCTCAAACATCTGGAGAATCCCCATAGAAAATCGAATGATTATATTAGTGCGTTGATGTATTTGTTTCAAGCCAATGCTGTTTTGCGTACGTGTTATTAATTTGCTGGGTATAGCCGACTAACTGCCAGATGTTTCCCACTGTTTGTCTGGCTGCGGCGAGGTGCGTTTTGCTGGAGAATTTTCTTGTTTATCCATCTGTCGCACACAAACAGACAAACCATCTGATGTAGACGTGATGGTTCAGCCGGGCTCACATGGCCTCCCTCCATACAAAGCCTTCCTGGCCAGCGAGCCAGCCCACCCTCCACCCCCAGACAGGCCACCGGTGGTATGCTGCGCCTGGTATTCTCCCGGAGCTCACAGGCTCAGAGCTGCAGTGAGTTGAAATATGATCAGGCCCCTGTCTAAACATGCGTTTCACTATGGGTGTGTTCTGCCCTTTGACAGAGAAAGCGCCTTTAGATTTGGGAAAAGTCCTCAGCATGGCATTCCTCACCTTTGAATGTTTACTACATGTGAATATATTGGTTTAACAATTTCATGGCATCTCTGTGGAGGTTATTTTGGTTTTCTTTAGTTGTAGAGTAATTCCCCAGGTTGTGAATCTTTTTCTGGTCAATTTCCTGTCATATAACACAATTAGAAAGGGAAAAACCAATCTTGGAAGGCCAGTAGATGAATGGAGTATCGATGGCTTTGAAAATATTTGCATCAAAGTTAAGTGTTGAGGGACAAAGAGGGAACTAAGGGATACTGTAAATAGTCAGTCACTTGTAGTAAAATCATTCTAGAAGCTAGTCTCACCACTCAGCAGCCATCTTAGTTACACATCCATTATTTGACCAGCTATTTTACAGCCTTATCTAAATTACTTATATTTTGATTGTCACAAGGGCATTAAAACTGCACTTATAGGCTCAACAATCAAATTTGACTTAAAAAAAATGCTAGAAAAGTTTTGTTTTCCCAAAATAATGGGGTACCTGGAGGTATTTTGAGTTGTGAAAAGTGCCAGGTCTTTCACACTTATGATGTTTACTCACTTTGTTCTATGTATATGTTCAGTTTGAAGGAATCAGCCTCACTGTAATTACCCTGAATTTGCGCAAACATGAGACCAGAGACATGAGAGAGAGATGGAAAGAATCCTAATGGAAATGAGAAACAGTGTCACATGCTACATATTCTCTGCTTCATCTTGTATGTGGGTATTATAATGAAAACTCCCCCCTTTAGTGGCTTATTTCTTAGGTTGGTTACCTCTGCTTCAGGAAGTAACAAACAGAGGTTCAACACAAATACTAAACACACTTGAGTTTAAAGCAGAACAGTCACATGCTCTCGTAATATGTGCACAGTAGGAAAAAATTGTTCTGTTTTCTTAAATGTCTTTATGTTTGTGTGCACGCAGCTGCATTTTAAACAGTTTAAAGCTTTGTTTGGGTTGCTGTTTACATGTGTGAATCACCACCACATTCCACTACTGAAAGATGCCCAGGCTGCTGGGTTTTGTGGTTTATGGCTGATTTAGCCGCTCGTCCAGACATTTCACTCTCTCGGATTAGGCAGCATCCCGTCTTGACCTGGATTTGGACTTCAGTGAAACCTGCTGTAGCACAGGACTTTTACACATGATGGATGCTTTGTAAAATCTATGAAATACAAACATGCTTGTCGGCATTATGAAGTGATTCAGGGAAGAAACAAAAAATTAACTGAGGAATGACTAAAATATGCAGACATTCAGACATTTATTCATAAGTCACAGACGGTGTCCGGCCTTTCCCTGGTGGCTAATTTATAATGCTGGTTGGCCACAACTTCTTTTCTTTATTGACTTTTGTGTTCAAGTTTATTTGGTCTCTATAGTCAGTGTTTCAGTCAATACAGTTAACAGGCGGTGAGCAACCTACAGTTAAAGCCTCAGTTAAAATTGTGTTATTGTGTTTTTCAGGCTCGAAACATACAAACCGGAGAGCTTGCTGCTGTGAAGGTCATAAAGTTGGAACCAGGTAAGAGCTGTTACCTTTATTTCATTATCTCATCGCAGTGAAAAGAAAACACACAGCTTTTTAGCATTTTACAGAAAAAAACTCCCCTCAAATAACTGTAAAAAAAAATTTTTTTACTGCAACAAAACTGGACTTCTTACGTAAACTGAAGATTTTATATAATATTTATCAAGAAAAGGCAAATATCTAAACAGTGAAAAATAAATCTCATTTCCCAGCAGGAGTATGATGTGTGGTTTTGTGTACAAGGAACAGAAAGACTGGTTCCACTTTGGGGTTTATGCTGGTAATGACCTAGTGACAGAGTTAGCACGATCCAGATTAGTGGGATTACGGAGAGGGCTTTGTACCACCAGCGACCAGACAGAGCTCAGCTGATTAACAGCGAAGGAGGACATTCACTCCTGTTTATGCTTTTCTTTCATTCATCACATGTCTGGGTCAATGAAGAATCATAGGATCACTAATCAGTGTTTACATTTGTTCTTCTTGTCAAATGTTTAAATGTTTGATCCATGAACTTGATATATATTATTATTATTCTATATATTATTGTGCGGTAGTATGGATTCCTGCAGGACAGAGCATAAAAGTATGAATTTATCCTGACTTGGTGGCCTCGGCTTATGACAATGACTGAGATCAATGGTGCTAAATTTGTCTGATGGAGACCACAAGCTGAATATTTCAACTACAAATTTCAGAAAGCTGAAGCTGGTTGAGGGCCAAAACATGTCCCATCTTGTTATGTAATGCAGTTGAGCCGCAACGTATTTTCTTTGTTTGATTTTTTTTTCTGATGAAGGTTCTTGTTGATTAAGTTGAACGAAAGGCAGTTTATAAAAACGTGCATCACATGTTTTGACTGCTCAAGATAGTTTTTTTTTTTTTAATTGGCAGGCT